>NC_059104.1:123969302-124634302 GCF_020740685.1 Jaculus jaculus | reverse complement strand
TTGTATACACACTCAAGAATAGTACACACATACGACACACACACACACATACTTTATACATATATAATATATATGATATTATATGTATATAATCTTATTTTATATTTCAACATTTATATCTATATTAGTTGAGCATGGCTGAACTGTGTCATTCAGAATCCACTTGCTGAGTTCTGGCTGGGAAACTTTTAAACATGAACAGTGACAATGGTTCTGTATTTTTCCTATTCTCAAGAAGCATTTGTTATAATGATATTATTTCTAAAACTTTAATGGACTACTTCTGAGTTCATGTGCAACTTGAAAATATGCTTAGAAAATATCTGCATGTAACTCTTTTGTAATCATTTTAACAAACTTTGGAGACAAAAATCATAGGAAATCCAAGAGAATATTTTAAATATTAGTAGAGTATTACTTCATGACATCAAATACAACTACCTATAAATTTCCATTATGCATGAAAAAAATGAAATGTTCTTGTATGAGATATTTTGTGTGCCTTCACAGGTATGGTGTTACTTGCATCGACTTTGATCTCACTGGTAATTTGATCTTATCAAGGTTTCAGGAATCTTCCAGTATGGTGGTAGATAAGTCATTTTTCTCTGCGTGTGTGGTGGTATAAGTCCTGAACAATGGCCTTGACCTTCCCCTTTGAAGGTTTAGTCTTCTGAGAGAGAGCCTTTGGGAAGTCATTGGATCATGAGAGCTCCAACTTCATTAATGTATGTATGCCTTAATGTGTTTGAGGAAAATAGGACTTATTATAAAAGCAAGATAATCCTGTGTTTGCATCCTGGTTATCATGCGGTGAGGAGCTTTCCTTCATCTCATGCTCTCTGCCATGATGTTCTGGCCCACCACAGACCCAGAAACACACAGAGACAAGTGGAAACTCTTGGTTTTGAAACTGTGGCCCAACACAGGTCTTTATTCCTTATAAGCTGCTAGTCTCAAGCATCTTAAGAGACAGAAGTCTAGCATAATATATGTCTGTCAATTTTTGCTTTATACAACTTGTAAACATATTTTGATGTACCACCCTGGTGATATGATGCAACTTATTAATTAAATTGTACTTTCTTTTTTTAAATTAGTGAAAATCATTGCATTATAGTTATGTAGTTTCTCTAGCTTTTCATGTGAGAATTATCTCATAAATAGATAATTGTGGCTTTAGAAAAATAATAAGCCTAAATAAGCCTCAGTCATCCAATTTACATAGTAGTGGAATTGGCTGATGATAGTGAACACTCATGAGCACTCTTAGGCTCTGTTTTTCTCTTTTTCTACCCAGATTTAGCATTCCCTTTACTCTCAAGCACATTTGACTAGTCTATGATATAAGATAAATGTCCTTCCATTCCAGGCAATTCTACAGTCTGAAATGAAAGTGATGAGAAATCCACAAGTTATTTTGAAAGTAAGATAATATTCAGCTGATTTTCATTGAAGTTATGCACACAAAATACTCACATTGAAATTTCCTTTTGTTACCAATAGTCTCTGGACATTTCCAGGTTCTTGACATCTTACTCAAAGAATTGAATAAAGGCAGAAACAAGTGGTGAAGAAACAAGAAAACTTCATTAGGAGCACAGTGATAGTCAAGGTTTGAATACATGTCCAGTGGGAGAACAGGCCACTAGAATAGAGAGTACTTGAATTCCCAAGGAAGATGTCTGGAACTTCTCTTTACAGGAATCTTATGGGTAGATGAGTAAGTATCTAAGGTGATAGTTTCAGTGGACCTCTGGTTTGATTGGCAGGTTTGGGTTATATAACATTTTATTGCTGTACATATTCCTTCTTCCAATGATGTCTTTAATTATATGTGCCCAGTTCTACATAGGCATAAGATGGCAAATAAAGGTTTCTCCTTAAAATTTCACTTAGGGGACACAATTTTCCTCATCCAGTCCAGGATGATGGTTCTCTGTTGTTCTGATCCTGGAACCATCAAATAATATACTTGAATGGATACTGATTATGAAGCATTAATGCTAACTAGCAGGAGGAGAAAACTAAGATCTGTGCATGTGGTTCAATACATTTTGGGGTCCCAGGTTACCAACAGTTTGCTAAGTGTACTGCCCAGGAGAAGGGTGTGGTTAGTATTGAAGAGAAGCAGGGTCATGGGTGGCTAAATGATTCCCTATGGTTGCTGCCTCACTTTAGATTTTTATCTCTTTCATAAAATCTTTGGATCATATGATTGTTAAGTAGAAACAGAGATGAAAGTTCAGTCTGAGGGAATTGAGGCTAGCAAGGATGCAGTTGAGATGAAAGTTCAGTCTGAGGGAAATGAGGCTAGAGAGGATGCTATTGCCCCAGCAGGAGGAGATAATTTATGACAACTCATACAACATCGTCTGTTTTTTTGCCAAGTACATTTCAGTGAAAGGAATTGGGCCAGCAGGTTTATCATCAAATATGACAGAATATAAGAAATAAATATGAATGCTCTTGTGCCTTACATAAGTTACAGTAAAAGACTAATGCCAGAAAGGGTAGTAGATATTTTTAAAACTTCTCATTTTACACATAAAAATTAGGCTGTAAAGAAAGAACAATTATCCCTAATATTTGTTCATAATATGCTTTTTCTAAGTGTGTACTGATTATTAATTTCATTACCTAGAACCCACCAAAGAAAACGTACTCTATGTATATATGTAATCCTGTTTTCACTATTTTATATAATTGTATGACGTCTGTGTGTGTGTGTGTGTGTGTGTGTGTATGTGTGTGTGTGTGTGTGTGTGTGTGTGTGTGTAAAAATGGCGAGATTTTTATCTATTCTTCATATTACTGGTGTATCATCACTTACATTTTAAAGAAGATTCAAAAATTATTTTCAAACACTTCAAATGTTTAAAATCAAAATTTTTGAAAATGTATTTTTGTGCCAGCTATGGAAAGATTATTTTTAATTCCAGTATTTCCTCCTCTAATGCTGACAGTTGTTGGGCATTTGCTGGTTATCTCCAGTGTAAATGATAATGAATAAAGAATGCTCATGGTAAACTTATTTATGTTGACTCTGTTTCAGCTGTATTTGCTGCAAAATACTTTTTCAAAACCATGTGGCTTCAAGGATTGAGGGTTCATACTGTCATCATTGAATTCTATAGCCAATTCTAAATTGTTTAAAATATGTTTGAATTAGAACTAATCAGAACATTAAAAATTCATAATGAAGTAACTTCATAAACAAGAAGTTACTAAAATACTAATTTCTGATAGATTCTACAAGTAATCACATCTTACAGAATTATCTAATGTCCAGTAACATACAGATTGTTGGAGGGTCTCATCTTATTCTCAGAACACTTAGAAAGTGTTTCTCAAGGTAGTCCACTCAGAAGTTCACATGGTGTCGTCTCCTGCATGGCATTATAAGTGCCACACCAGAGTCTGTTAGAAAACTGAGTCCTCAGCAGCCCAGACCCATTCAGTCAGAAGCCATGCCCAAGATGAGGGCTTCCATCAACATGCTCATTCAGCTCTGACCTTTGCTTTTGCAACTCATCTGCCACAGTCCACATCCGTCTTTTTAAAATGGGAAAAGTGACATGCAAAGAAGGATCATGACCCTTTATGTCCTGAATATGTTCATACACTGTCTTTTCTCAGGTCACACATGCACTCATAATAGATGAAGAATGACAATATATAGTTCCTGACTCATGGAAGCTAATGCACAGTGGATAAAATTATAGAGGTCAAAGAAATTTGATGGTTAATGTTTGAAATTTATTCTATGCTTCTTTATAGTTCTGTACAAGTTTTTTCACCTTAAATGCTTATTTAATATTTATCTTTTTTACTAAATTTGTAACTTTATGGAGGAATGGGGAGTACTTTGATCATTATTACAGTGATTTTAATACAGTAGCTATTCAACAAATACCTATTGCCTGAATGACAATAAACCATGTGCACATAAATGTGTTTCAATAGATCCAGACACTAATAATAATACTGAGTTTAAATCATATCATCTTTCTAACTGGATAAGCCTTAATCAAGGTACCACTGCTGTATTGGTACTTAAACCAGCAAAAATTATTAGATCTATAAGACTCAGCGGTAAGTGGAGAAAGGTGATTTGCTTTATTTAAAAAAAAAAATGTTTTGAAGTGTCTCAAAATAGAAAACCCATGAAATATTTGATTAGCCTTTGACCCAAAGAGATTCTCATGACAAGGAAAAATGTTTCCTTAATAAATTAAAATTTTGAATAATAATAATTGATTTCATATTAAAATTATAAGGCTCCTTTAATTTTACCTATTTATAAACCCTCTAAACAGGAGAATAATTTAAGTTACCCAGATACCTAGGCATCCAAAATTGATTTGTATGTCAAACATTTACTGATCTCACAAAATAATTTATTTTAAAATAATTAGTATTTATGTAAGTTTCACCATTTATTTAAAATGATCAAGTTTATACATTAATGAGATAAATGTGTTTGTAAAGAATTATATTTGGCTAATTTTTTTGACACTATAGGATGGAAAGTATCTTTTTTTAAAAAATGTTTATTTCCAAGGAGGGTGAGAAGAGAGAGAATGGAAGAATGGCCATGCCAGTGGTGCTTTTTGGCACTGCACACAAATTTCACTTGCATGTGCTATTTTGTACAACCAGCTTTTTATGATACTGGGGGATCAAAATCCAACCAGAGCCAACAGGTTTGCAAGAAAGCACTTTTAACCACTGTGCTATCTCCTCAGTCAGATGTAAAGTATCTTTAGTAGATTTCAAAAGCCATAATAACCAAAGAAGCATGGTGCTGACAGAAAAAACACAAACATAGACCAAGGAAAGAGAGTTGAAAACCCAGCCTTTAGTTGGAATAACTAAAGCTACTTGATCTTTGTCAAAGGTGCCAGTAAAGTATATTGTAAAAAGATAGCATCTTCAAATTGTGCTGGACAAATTTCATGACCATATGTAGAAAAATGAAACCAGAATCACATCAGCACACACAAAAAAATACAGTCCAAATGGATTAAGACCTCAATATAAGACCTGAAACTCTTTTCCTACTGAAAATAAAAGTAAGGCACTTTTCATGACACAGGAGTGGGAAAAAATTCCTTAAAACAACAACAACAACAACAACAACAAAAGTAGCTCAGGAAATAATCACATCGCCAATGGGATCTCATGAAGCTAAAAACCTTTTGCACAGACAAACATACCATAAGTAGAACCAATCGATTACCCACTGAATGGGAGAAAATCTTCATCAGCTATACGATTGACAGAAGCCTAGTATCTAAAATCTACAAAGGCTCATAAAAAAGGGAACCAATAAAAGACTAAAACAACCTACTCCAAAAATGGGGCAGAGAAATTAATATGAAGATCTCAGAGAAAGAATTACAAATGGCCAACACACAGTTAAGAAAATGACCAATATAGTTCACATTAGGGAAATGTAAATTGAAATAACTATGAGAGTCCACCTTACTCTAGTAAGAATGAGAATCATTAAAAAAATCTAACGGCAAAAGATTTAGAGAGAAGAGAGAGAGAGAAGCTATAGAAGATTAAGGTCAGTTTTCATCTTACTCTTTCCAGTGCCTTGTGAATCTGGTGTTCCCTCTAAGGGCCTGGTGAAGGTTCAACCATTTGGTCACCTTTTAGGATGTAGAATTTTATGGTACCATTACTGTTTGAGTTTAGATTTATGTCCCCCACCACCTCCCTGATCTTCCCCTCCCTCCCCACTCAACCTATTGTCTAGTTGTCGAGATGCTTGCTGGGCATGTCGGCATCTTGAATAGATTCAGGTTAGGTGCTGTAGATGAGTGAGACTATGCGACGATTTTCTTTCTGTTATTGGGTAAATTCACTGAGAATGATCTCTTCCAAGTTCAACCATTTTTTTTTTCAAATTTCATTGTGTCATTTTTTTTTCTTACTGCTGTGTAGCATTAGATTGTGTAGATATACCACATCTTAGCTATCCATTCTTCTAGTAATGGATACTGGATTGATTCCAGATCTTAGCTGTTAAGAATTGAGCTGCTATAAACATGGTTGAGCAAATCTCTCTGGACTGAGGCTTGGAGGTTTTAGTGTACATGCCCAATAAGGGAATAACTGGGTCTATTGGTAACTCTGTAGTCAGCTCTTTTAGGACTCTCCATAATGCTTTCCAAAGTGGTTGTATCATTTTACATTCCCTTCAACAGTGGATGAGGGTTCCTATTTCTCCACATCCTCACCAGCATTTATTTTCATTTGATTTTTTTTTTTTTTTTTTGGTATTTGCTATCTTTACTGGGGTAAGGTGAATCTCATAGTTGTTTTAATTTTCATTTCCCTGATGATTAGGGATGATGAAGATTTTTCTTAAATATGTGTTTGCCATTTGTATTTCTTCCTCTGTGAACTGCCTGTACAGCTCTTTGCCCCATTTTGTGAGTGGGTTGTTTGACTTTTTATTGTTTAGATTTTTGAGTTCTTTGTAGATTCTAGACATTAGGCCTCTGTAAGTTGGATATTCAGAAAATATTTTCTTTCCTATTCTGTGGGTAATCTATTGGCTTTGCTTATTGTATGCTTGTCTGTGAAGAAACTCTTCAGCTTCATGTGATCCCATTGGTTGAGTGACTGTTTAAGAACCTGTGCTCCTGGGTTTTTTTTCAGGTAGTGTTTTTCCATTCCTATATCATGAAAATTCCTCCTGTATTTTCTTCAAGTAGCAGCCAAGTTTCTGTTCTTATATTGAGGTCTTTGATCCACTTGAACTTGATTGTTGTGCATGGCAAGATGTGTGGATGAAATTTCAATTTCCTGCATATGGTATCCAGCTTATCCAGCACCATTTGTTGAAGATGCTATCTTTTTTCCAGCCTATATTGTTTGGGCCTTTGTCAAATATCAAGTAGCTATAGTTGCTTGACCAAAGGTCCAGGTCCTCAAGTCTATTCCATTGGTCTGTACTCCTGTTTTTATGCCAGTAGCGTGCTGTTTTTATTAATATGTCTTTGCAATGTAGCTTTAGATCAGGCATGGTGATGCCTCCAGAGGTATTTCTTTTGCTGAGGATATGCTTGGATATCCAAGGCCTTCTGCCTTCCCATATGAACTTTGAGATCTTTTTTTTTTTTTCTATCTCTGTGAAGAACAATGCTTTTTAATTGGAATTGCATTAATTCTGTATATTGATTTGGTAAGAGTGCCATCTTCAAGATGTTAATGCTGCCTATTCAGAAGCATTGGAGGCCTTTCCATTTTCTCAAGTCCTCCTGAATTTCTTTTTTGAGTGATTTTACATTTTTATTGTATAGATTTTTCACTTCCTTAGATAAAGTTATTCCAAGGTACTTTATTTTATTTTGTTGTTGTTATTGTTGTTGTTGTTGAAAATGGGACCATATCTCTTATTTATTTTTCTGTATGTTTGTCATTTGCACATAGAAAGGCTACTTATTTTTATAATTGATTTTGTATCCTGTTACTTTGTTATAGGAGTTAATCACCTTCAAGAGTTTTGGGATGGAGTCTATCAGGTTTCTTACATATAGAATCATGTTGTCAGTGAATAGAGCTAATTCAACTTCCTCATTTCCATATTGTATCCCTTTTATTTCTTTCTCCTGTATTATTGCTTGAGCTAGGACTTTCAGTACTATATTGAAAAGCATAGGTGAGAGTGGACACCCCTGTCTTGTCCCTGCTCTCAATGGGAATTCCTCCAGTCTCTCTCCATTAAGTATTATTTGGGTCTTAGGATCTTTGTATATTGCCTTTATTGTGTTAAGATATGAACTGACCATGCCAATTCTCTCCAAAGTTTTGATCATGAAGTGATGGTGTATTTTGTCAAAGGCCTTTACTGCATCTATCAAAATGATCATTTTTCTTCCTTCTCTTAGTGGGCACTGACTAGTACCCTCAGGTGGTTATCATACACAATGACCTTTTGATCAGAGAGATCTACACGATTTCCTAAAAGAATGACAGATTTCTGTCTATTATGATGACCCACCAAAGGTTAATGGTAAGACACTACTGCTAAAGACACCATATTTATTTGGCAGGTAACATGGAATGACATGGCTGGAAGCTGGAAGAGAGTCAGTCCCCAGATAGTCAGAACATCTAGTGCCAGAAGGTGCTACATGGGAGACTGGGGGAAATAACCAATATCTGTCCAAGCAACTCATGGTCTAATCTACTTAGCAACAAATATCCTGTTGTGATACTTACACAAGTGCAATACTGGTGCACAGGCATAGTGGGAAACCAACTGCTCTTGATTTGGCTAACTTATCTGCTCAGTGGAATGGGACCCATAGCTGGAGCTTAGAAACAAGTCAGAAACATATCTAAAAATGAGCCTGTTCTCAGTTATCAAGCTACCACTAATTGTAGGCTACAAGAGGGCCTATACCTATTAAATCCTATATTTAAAAAATAAGGGTTATCCAATTTTTCTGGTGCTAACTTTACTCTCCATTATAGAACTTCTTCTCTTTTTCAGAGAGATGCAGATCCAAAGTAGAGAACTGCCCCATCATACTTCCAAAGGGCCCCAGATGAAACTAAGTATACTTGACAAAACAAGCAATGGTGCTCTTTTCTTGGTGAACCTCAGACCAGCACAAGGGTGAAGGAGATTGACACAGAGAACAACAAACTCCTACCGAGTCAGATATCCAGAGACACAGAGGCTCCTGTGACCTCATCAGTGAAACAGACCCAATATGAACCCAACATTGCTTAGGGAAATTTTGCGGGAGAGGGGATGGAAAGGATTCCAGAAGCACAAGTTGGTCATGATACACAGAGACATTTCTTCCTATCCATAACTGAAGGCTAACTCCACAATGCATGACCCATATACCTCAACAAGGAGGGGCCAGGGAGAGGGGGAGTACATGGAGGATGCTTACAATGGTACCAGCTTGACAGTATTCACTGAGTCCAAAACTAATAAAAATAACTAACAACAAATGTTGGTTAGGATGTGGGGAAAGAGGAGCCCTCATCCACTGTTGGTAGGAATGTAATCTTGTACAACCACTATGGAAATCAATATGGAGATTCCTGTAAAGGATGAGCTACTAATAGATCCAGTTATTCCCTTACTGGGCATCTATACTAAATGATCCATGCTTCACTATAGAGTTATTTGCTCACCCATGTTTATAGCTACTCAAGTCATCATAGATAAGAACTAGATCATCTCAGTTGTCCATCATTGAATGAATGGATAATGAAGTTGTGGCACATTTACACAATGGAATTCTCCTCAGCAATAAGAAAAAAATGATATGATGAAATATTTAGAAAAAATGATCAGACTTAGAGCAGATTATACTCAGCTAACTTACACAGTCACAGAAAGCAAATGCCATGTAGTCTCACTTTTCAGCAGTTCTTAATCTGGACCAGCTTGAGTTGCTAACATATGTGATAGAAAACATAAGGCCTAGAAAATAGGATGAAAGAGTTTGAAGGGAGGGGAATAGGAGGTTGGAGAAAAATCAACACAATACTAAATGAAAAATGAACTGGTACCATAGAACATTTAGCTTGGAGATAGACTAAAAGGTGTTTAGATTTTACAAATATTAACGCTGAACATTCCATGTTGTATAAATGTGTAATAACAATGGCATCTGTGTTTAGGGTGATCTTAGACAATGTTGGGGTTTCTATCAAAATCCAAGACAAAATTCATTTAATAATTTAAAAAATATTTTTAATTATTTCTGTGTGTGCACATATGTTTGTGCATGTGCATAGTCTCACACACACACACACACACTCATGTGCACATGGAGGGGCCACCTGACTCTGCAAATGAATGTCAGACATTTGCATCACTTTTTGCACATGGCTTGATATGTAAGGTTTGGGAATTGAACTAAGATCAGCAGGCATTGGTTCCTCTAATGGCTGAACTGGCTTCAAAGCCTGTTAACAATATTTTAGTGAAATTCATCACAATAATTAGTAAAAATTTTGAAATCAAACATTCTAATACAAAACACTCCAAGAAAAAAAAATATATTCACATATTTTATATGGAAATTTTTTGAGTCAGGGTCTCATTCTAGCCTAAGCTGACCTGGAACCCATTATATATGTATATATATGACATGAAAATAAGGTGTCTTGCAAAAAATAAGTGCCATAGCTTATATGGGGCCCAAACTATGGGTAGCATGTAACCAGACTCCAACTCTGATACATATCATTTGTGTGTCATGTTGCACATGTATTTATTTTTCTGTTCCATAAATTGTTTAGTAGTAAGAGTACCTTCCCAAAAGGGGTAAGCATATGCAATGCATTCCTATACAGAACACTTGTGCATAGATAATGTTGCAGTTATAGTTTCATTGGTGGGACAAACACTTACTAGAAGCAGCTTATAGGAGGAAGAGTTCACTTCAGGATTGTAGATTCCAGGGGAAGTTTCATCATGGTGGAAGACACTGGCACACTTAAGCATTTGGCCATAGTACAGAGAACACTGCCAGTACCAGGAAGTCCGAACAGCCAGAGCTCAAGTTGGCTCTCTACAAACCTATAGGGCTGGACTCAAGACCCACCCCCAGTGACACACCTCCTCCAGCCGGGCTCCACTTGCTAAAGAATAATTTGAAAGCTTAATCTTAGTTAAAAATACCCAAGGCTGTGGGGGAATACACTTGTATTCAAGCCACCAAAGATGCCTTCTATAAAAATAAAGAATAGAATACTAATCTTGGCTCCTAATCCCATGAGAGCTGCTTCCCTACCATTAGTGTGGGGCTGCTTGGACCCTGTTCACCTGCAGCAAGGCAATGAGAACTTGGGAGATAAACCACCACTTGCCCTCAGCCAGCACCCAGGTGAAACCATAGAGGAACAGGTAAGAGCAGCAAGAGTGCTGCTTCCATGGTGACGCTGACAACCTGTGCCAGAAATCCAGAAGCTACTGAGAACACAGCGCTAAAGTAGACTTCAAACACACCCACCACAGCTCAGGAAATTTTGTGTAACAGGGAACAGAAAGATTGTAAGAGCCACAGAGTGAAAGGGAATGCCCAGAGACATTGCCTCCTCCCTACAATGACTGACTGCTGGTCTCACATCTCATAGCCCTCAACCCCATGTTGAATAACAGCTACCCCACTGAGAATGTCACTCAGCAGAATGGAGGCAGGGAGAAGCAGCAGTACCAACACATGCCTGGCTCCTCTCTTGTTCTTCATCATTTCCCTCCTCTGACATCAGAACGTCAGTTATCTTTGAACATGGTATACTTTCCCTTTCCTGAACTTAACAAGCTTCTCCCCTCTCAATATTGTATCCATCAGACTTTGCTTAAACATAGCTTCCTCAGAAAACCTTCTTTCAACTACGAAAATAGTAATGAGTTAGATTGCCTCTTATAAGCAATCGTACAACTGTACTTGTGCTATAGTTATAGAGAATTATATCCTTAATACCTGTATTCTGCACCTTTCCTAAAGCCCTTGGAAAATGAGACCTCTGTGTACTTTGTCTTCCACATAGTAGGAACTGAGCAAAAATGCTGACTGTATGGATGAATGTGTCATGCTCATGACCTGTTAATAAACATGGTAAGAGGCATTGAAAATAAAAGCAAACTCCTACATTCTCATCACAGGATTTCTTTAAATTATTCTTAGGAAAGAAGAAAGGAAGCAATGGTGGGAGGGAGGAAGGGGAGGATGGAGGGAAGGAGGCAGAGAGGGTGGGAGAAAAAACTCAGCAGGTTTTATAAGGAAATAAAATACTTCTGGGCTGGGGAAATGGCTTAGCAGTTAAGATGTTTGCTTGCAAAACCTAATGTCCCTGGTTCAATTTCCCAGGTCTCACATAAGCTAGATGCACAAGGGGGTATATGCGTCTGGAGTTCTTTGCAGTGGCTGGAGACACTGGTACACCCATTCTCTCTTTCTTTCTGCCTCTTCCTCTCTCAAATCAATAAAATATTAAAAAAAAATACTTTTGAAGTTTGTTATAGTAAATGGTTGAAGAAGACTATTGCCAAATTATTCCATTACTAATTAGAAATTAATTTGTTTCTATATACATATTTCTAATTTTCTATAAATAAACAATTAGAAGTTTATTTTACAACTCTAAATATTTTCTTTAAAAACTGTAATCATTTGATTAGTAAATTCATTTTAAACTGGAAATAACCCATAGGTTTCCATTCTCATCATACAGCTAGTGGAAGTCTTTTCAGCCCTCTCAGACCCGCGAATACAATTCTCATATGTCAGTAATCAACAAAGAATAGAGCCTGGATCTGGCAATGATTTTTTTCCCCCCTTGATATTTTAATGTCAAAGTTGTCAATTTGGTATTTGTTCTAATTATGCTCTGTTCTGTTTGGTTTTGTTGTTTTGAGGCAGGGTCTCCCTCTGGTCCATGCTGACCTGGAATTAACTATGCTGTCTCAGGGTGGCCTCAAGCTCAACATGATCCTCCTACCTCTGTCTCCCCAGTGCTGGGATTAAAGTCATGTACCACCATGCCCGGCAATTATTCTAATTCTGAAGGGAGAGGGAAAGTGTTCATATGAAATACCATACCAGGTCCAAATACTGTCTTATGAACAGAAAAAAGAACAAAAAGTAATTCCATCCCCGGCACACCTTGCAACAACAAACCTTGAACTAGGGAACAGTGAGAGTTGATGTGCCTGGTGGGAAGTAACATAAAACAGAGCTAAGTCACATGCAGTGAGGAAATGTGTTAACAATATCTGGGGCTGGTGATGGGGAACATGTAGATAGAAATGAGCAATAGCACTGGTGGGAATCTAGAGTGTAAATGAGATTTGCAACTATTCCAAAGGGGTCTAGACAGTTAATACTTGTTTAGGAGCCAAGGAAAAGCTGTCATCCTCCAAAAGTCAACCTGTGAAAAAAAAAATGAGTTTACTCTTTTCAGACTTCCAGGAACACCGACTATATGGCTATGAATATATCCATGAGTAGGGATCAGACCTCATCAAATATGATTTGAATTCCAGTGCTTCCACTAAAGTAGCCCAGCAATGTTCTAAACCACACAGCATGCTATCTACTTGTCTCCTCTTCTGACAATAGCCCAAAGAAGTCCCTGTCTTATCTGCTCTGCCACTCTCCAACCCATCCCAAACTTCATTATTTTTTTTTAAAATATGGCATTTCCAAAACCACTGCCACTCTCCTTACCAATGCCCTATCCCATGAATCCTATTTGCATCTCACAAGTATTTTTTTTTTCCTTTTTTGACATTTACTCTCCACTCTTCCAGGCTATGTCTTTATATTCATTTTTGGTTACACTTCTATGTTTATAAGTTTTATCCACATTTGCTTCCCCCTATTCCTACATAATTATAGATACTATAAGACCTACATGTCAGAAAGAATATGCAATTTTGGTCTTTATAAGTCACTTTTCTTAATATTACTCTTTCCAGACCCATCAATTTTTTCCTGAATTTCCATAATCTTATTTTTACATACTGATGAATAAAATTCCATTGAGTATATATACCACATGGTCATCATCTACTCACCTGTTGCTAGATATCTAGGCCATTTCCAATTCCTAGCCATTGTGAATAGAGATACAATGTACATGGATATGGCAATGTCTCTGTAGCAGAGTGTGGAGTCCTTAGGGTACGTGAGCAAAAGTGGTATGAGTGTGTTGTACAGGAGGTCTTTAGCTAACGTTTTGAGAAACCTTCATAGTGACCTCAGTCTCTTAATCTAAAGAAGCTGAGTCTGTTACTTTTTATCAGCATATTCTGTTCATTTCTTCCCTTCTCATCCTTCATGTTGGCCTTGATGGACTATGGGATGAGCACCAAATTTAGCTTGGTAAGAACATGAATTGTCAGGTCCTACAATAATTTATGATTCAGTACTGCAGATGTTGACAATGCTGCTCAGCTTAGAACTGTAGTCCCAGCACAACTGCATTAAAGCCACTGTTTGTATCCCAGAAAAGTTCTATTAAAACATTAAGGGTAGGGTTTTCTCACCAAACCTAATGATCCAAAGTCCTACCATACATTGTAGAGAAACAGAGTCAGTTATTGTGAGTTTGAGGCCAGCCTGGGAAGACAGAGTGAGTTTCAGAGTTTCAGAGTGAGTTACCCTGGGCTAGAGTGAGACCCTACCCCCCCAAAAAAAAACCAAAAATAATAATGATTATGATGATAAATAATAAAGTAGTACAAATTTTAAAGTTCAAAAAAGCAAGAACAGCAGTCTCATATCTAAAAAGTATGTCTCAAAAGCAGCTGTGATTATAGTTGTTAGTACATGGAATGAAGGAATAAGGAGTTTTTAAGAACATCTAAGAGCAGGCAAAGAAAACACAATACTGAATTTAAAATTTATATTAGTATATAATATATAGTACTACCAAGATGAGGAAAATGCATGACCATTTTTCATGAAAGAAATGTTTTCTTGATTTCCCTGCATAATTACAGATGTCATCACAAAGCACTGCTGTGGGACATCATGGATTGATAGGATTGTCACTACTCATTAATCTTGAATGGAATGATTGCTAAAGGGATCCTATACCTGGTCCACCATATGCTGTTCATTGTGTGAAAGGCTCTTAATTCCTTAGTAAATGAATAAATACTTAATTATTATCCATTAGCTACTTCTTAACTAGGTTTGAGACATTAACCCTTTATTGACTGTTCTTAACTAACTATTCTTACTATTCTTAAACTCAGCCCTCTGGATGAGGAGCTTCATTTTCAAAACCAGCATAGCATTTCTCCCTCAGGAAGATTCTGATTGCTTTCACCTGGATTATGTAGAAGAAGCCAACCATGTATTGACTACAGGTTTCTCTTCTTCAGCACAACAGACATATTGAGGTTCTTCCTCTTTCAGAAGGAACTGGAACATTCTACGGACCTCTAAACTTAGGTATGGCTATGAGACAAGCTTTGGCCTATGAACCTAAATCAGAAGGATAGCCAGCCCCACTAAATGTTGGCCAGAAATATTGGAGATGGTGGCTGTCCCACCAGTCTGGATCCCATGAAACTTATGTAAAAAGAAGTTGCTGAACCTGTTGGACACAGAAAAAAGCTAAAGGTAATAAGTGTTTGCTTGTAACCCAATGTGATCTGGGGATCGCTTGTTACTTCAGCATCATCCTCACTGTCTACCCTACCAGGCAGTCAGATGGAGCTCATGAACAGCTACCAGTAGGTTGACTACTTATTGTCCATGGAAGTAGAAAATATATTTTAAAGATATAATGGATATGGGATCTTGGAGATGGCATTTTTTTACTTAGTATTCTCTCTATGTGAAATTAAAACATGGTGTTATACTACTTCCAAGATCAAATAGTAGTATTTAAAAAATAGTCTATATATTTAAATATATTTAAAAAGTCCCATTGATTTTTAAGTGCAGGATCTTTATGTTGCTTTCCTTCTCATATGCTTTAGCTCCCTTTTCAATGTCTTCTGATGTATATCAGCCAACATTTTGTGGGAAGATAAGATGCTCAGGAGAGCTACTGGCTAAGCAAACAATTTTTGCACTCTAGTCCACCATAAAAATATACCCCATAAAAGGAAAAGAAAAAAAAAGTATCTTAAAGAAGCTGTTGTATTCTCCTAAATTATCTTAATATTAGAAATATTCCAGTAGAACTAGACTGGATTACAAAATCACAAGTTTCACCCTATTTGTCTAAGACTGATCTGCCTACATGCAGAGAACATTCTGTGATATTATATTATTAAGCATCTACCAAACTAGATATAAATATCTCTTTCTCTTTATAAAGCCATTAATTCCATAATAAAGGCTATGTTCAGGATCTAATTCCTTCCCAAGGGCATAAGTCATAACACTATAATTTTTGGAATTATAATTCAATCTATAGTATTGGAGCAATCACAAATACACAGCCCAAAATATAAAGAAAAGTAAAAAAATGGAAAGGGAAGATAAAGGAAAAAAAGGGAAGGGAATAGGAGGAAAAAGAAAAGAAGGGACAAGGTTTCCTAAAAGACAAGCAGATATCTGTCTGAGTACTTGATGATCCAGCAAAGGTTAGTTGTAAGACCCTACTGCTGAAGACAGTGTATGTGGTTGACATGTAAAATGGAATGGCCTGGCTGGAAGTTGGAAGACAGTCAGTCACCAGACAGTCTGCACATCTAGTGCCAGAAGGTACTACATGGGAGACTGGGGGAAAATGACCAATATCTGTCCAGCAACTCATGGTCTAACCTACTTAGCAGCAAATAACCTGCTGTAATGCCCACACAAGTGCAATAGTAGCACATAGCCATGGTGGGGAACCAACTGCTCTTGACTTGGCTAACTGATTCCCTCAGTGGTATGGGACCCATAACTGGAACTGGGAAACAAGTCAGAACCTTATTCAAACCTAAGACCACTCTCTAATATCAAGCTACCATCAATCATGAGCTACAAGAGGGTCTACACCTATTAAGTTCTCTATAAAAAAAAAAAAGTAAGGGTTATCTCATTTGTCCTGGTGCTAACCTACTCTCCATTGGAGAATCTGCTTCTCTTTTTCAGATAGATGTAGATCCTAAGGAGAGAGCCACTCCATCATACCTCAATAGGGCCCTGGCTGAAACTAAGAAAAATTGCAAAACAAGCAAGAGTGCTATTTTCTTGATGAACCAGATACCAACACAAAGGGGAAAGAGACCAACACACAGAAAAATCAACTCCTACCAAATCAGAGAGCCAGAGCCTCAGAGGCCCCCAACACCTCAGCATTGAAGCAGACCAAAAATGAACCCAACATGGCTCAGGGAAATTTTGCAGAAGAGGGGCCGGAAAGAATGTCAGAGCCACATGTTGGGTCATGATATGCAGAGACATTTATACTACCCATAACTGTGGGCTAACTCCACAATGCATGAGCCATATACCTCAACAAGGAGGGGCCAAGGGGAGGGGGTAGGTCATGGATGAGCCTAATAATGGTACCAAACTGACTGTGTTTATGGAATACAAATCTATTTAGTTAAAAAAAGAAAAGAAAAGAAGGGATTAATGCTATTCAAAATCAATGGAAGTTCCTAATTTGGGAAATGAGAACTAACACAAAAGATACCACTCCAAACTGGATATTATTGGCCACGGAGAATAGCTATATCAGACTGACACTAACTCTAGTTAGCAAAAAAAAAAAGATCCTGTCTTGTGTGTTGTGGCCTCTGTCTCCTCTCTCATTGCAATAATGAAATTAAAATATATACATATATATATATATATATATATATATATATATATATATTTATATGTATATATATATGTGTATATATATGTATATATACATATATGTATGTGTGTGTATATATATATATAATATACATATTATATGTATATAATAATATAATATAATATATATATATATATATATATATATATATATATATATATATGACAAAAAAGTAAAAAAAAGGACAATAAATCCATCATAGTTGGCATGGAATACAAGACACAAAACTTCATTTTCTGTACATTTTGTAGGTAAGGTCATAGGAACAATTTCCCTTTTAAATAATTTAGAAAGAGAGAGAAAGAAATAAGAACAAAATGATTGTCTCAGTGACATTGCCAATGAAACACTTTAGGGCCAGGAAAACTTGACATTCACTATACTCAATAAATTAACATAAAAAGGAATATGTCAATCAAAAAGGGGCTTGATGAGACTTTTAAGTCCTGTGTGAGACCTGCTGTTGGCAAGGCATCTTACAGGTGCAGTTTGATTATCAGATCTTTCCAGAAAGCATGTATGCCCATCGTTACTGCTATAATAGATACATCAAACTATCACAGCCTCCTGCCATTTAACATTCAAATCCTATAATTAACTCTCCTTGCCAATTTCATGCTGGTGATAATGTGGCTTCCTGTGCACATGGAGAGCAAAGTACCTGCTGGCACTATTATCTGCTCCCTTGAGCAGCTTGCCTCACTTTGAAATGTAAGAATCTATCATTCTGGTAGCTACCTCTGACTACTGAGAATATTGTTATCTCAAGCCCCCATCCCAGAGGGTGACTACCTCTGGGACACTGGTAGGTGCAAGTTTGAAAATGAAAGTCATTCTTTCAAAATGTGCAATGGGGATTCCCATATAAGTGAAGGTAGCCCCTTGGAGTGATTGTACCAGTTTGAGAGAACATGCCTTAGATTGGGGAAAAAAAAGAAATGCCAGTGCTCCACACAGCCAGATCTGATGATTTGGACTGCTCACTGGCCATCCTTCTACTTTCATTCTCTTAAAAATCATAGGAAGCTGGAATAAGAGCCTAGAATATACTGGTTTCCTAAAATCTGATGGTCACATTCCATTTTCTTTCACAGAATTTCTATGAACTTTAAAAAAAAGTATACTTGAAATGCATAAACCCAGAGGGAATTCCCTTTTCCTAATTAAACCCAAGGTATTACAAACATATTTATATATTTGCAATCCTTGGGAGTACACAAAAATGTTCAGTCAAGTTCACTGAAATAATTTTAATATTTCACTCTTAATCAAATAAATTAGTTTACTCAGTACATGTTTTTCACTAGCAATCTGCAGCTAATGAAAATGGGTGTATAGTTTTCCTAATCTGCGCATACATCAAAAAGTAACAAATAGCACTAATAAAACCTTTAATGTGATGTTTAAGATATACTCTTTGTCTCTTATTAATGTATGTTCATTGTATATAGTGATAGTTTCATAAAACCATTTTCAAGTATCTCATATACTTTAGCTATACTCACCATCTTTATTCTCTCCTAACCACAACAGATGATCCCCCAAATTCTATCCAGTTTCCCAACACTCAAATTCATTTCCTTTGTGGCTAACCAAAACCACAAGTTACATATGTAACATTTTTGTATTATTTATCTTTTCCTTTTGAAAGAGAATCTAGCTATATCCTAGGCTATACTGAAACTCATTCTGAAGCCCAGGCTGGACTTTAACTCATGGCAATCCTCTTACCTCAGCCTCCCAAGTGATGGGATTAAAAGCATGCACCCCCACAACTGGTTTATACACCACATTTTTCTTTATACATTCATCTGCAGACAGACACATAGGATGATTCAATAGCTTGGCTATTGTGGATAGTGCTGTAAAAAGCATGAATCATGCAGTGTCTCTGTGTGTGTAACTTTCCTCAAGACATATATGGTTTAGTAGTTCATGAGTGTTCCCATAATAGGACATAAAATATATTTCCATAATAATATTAAGCTCATTACCCTTCCACTAATCTAAGTCAGAGAATACTTCAGTAGTACATATAAATTTAACAACAGTGTGGGAAATGTATAGAGATCTTAGGTGGGATAAATCAGGTTCTGATAGGAGCTAGATACATTGTAATATTAGACATAAATAGTAAGAAATGGTTAGGACACACACAAATAGATCTCAGAAAATTCAGGATCACTGAGTGTTCTGGGAGAAGAGATGATTTTAATGTCAGGTCTACTCCAGTAAAGAAATAGTGATCCAGTCATGGGCACTGCTACTGAAGAAGTATGCTGACCTTTCAGTAGAGACTGAAAGTGGCCACTTACTGTGTTTGGAGACTGGCTATCATCATTTGCACATTGTCATATGGGCATACAGAGATAGAAATGGTTATTATAGCAATTTTAATATTATCATTTAGAGATTATAGTCATGATTAGCAAAGTTATATACTGTTCTTAAGAAAAACAAAAAAGAAAAGAAGAAAGAAAAGAGGGATGGAAGAAATACTCATGAAGAACCTTGGAATAAATGTAGGAAATCAAACCGAGAAACATATCTGTGTTTCCATTTGCAATCAACACTAACTTCAGAACTCCAGTGGTATAGCTCTGCCATGGTGAAGAAATCAGTTGAGGGTTCATTTTAGGTCTGCTTCAGTGATAAGATTATGGGAGCCTCTATGCCTCTAGATATCTGGTATGGTAGGAATTGAGTGTTCTCTGTGTCTTTCTCCTTCACCCTTATGCTGGTACCAGGTTAAACAAGAAAGTAGCACTCTTGATGATTTCCCCCACTACCCTATGGTTTTAGTTGAGGCCCTGGTGAGGTACAGTGGGCTGATGTTTTCCTCAGGACCAGCTTCCATCTGAAAAATAGAAGCAAATATTCCAACAGAGAGTGAAGGCAGAACCAGATAAATGGGATAACCATTATTGTTTTAGAGAGAATTTAATAAGTACAGGCCCTCTTATGGCCCATGATTGGTGGAAGCTTGATAAGGAAATTCATGGAAGAAGGGATGGAAAGATTGTAAGAGCCACATGTTGGGACATTATGCACAGAGACATTGCCTCTTACCCATAACCGATGGCTGACTCCACAATGCATGACTGACATTCCCCAGTGAGGAGGATCTCTGTGGAGGGGAAGGACAGGGAGGAGGCTAATGATGGTACCATCATGGCTGTATATGAACTGTGTACTATGTATACTACTAATAGTAATAATAATGAGGATAATAATAAACTACTATAAGTAAACTAATCAATAAAGCCTTGGTTTTTATTTTCTAAAAAAAAAAAAACAAATCAGCTGAGGGGACAACCGAAAAGTAGTAGAATTCTCAACATAAATTTGAAAGAAAGAAACCACTTCACTTCTAGATGTCTTCATCTGCTATGTGCATGCAGAAAGGAAACCCAACAAGAAATAACATTTTTGTTTTTGAGGTAGACTCTCACTCTAACTCAGACTGACCTGACACTATGTAGTCTCAGAGTGGCCTTTAACGCATGGTGATCCTCCTACCTCTGTCTCCTGAGTGCTGGGATTAAAGGCATGTACCACCATGCCCGGCTTTTACATTGTTTTCTGTTTGTCATTGTTTCATTGACTTAAATACTAAGAAGAGTCATTAACTGGAGGCTCCGTTGTGTTACATTGCCATAAAGTATGTCTAAAATATAGAGAAGTGAATAGGTTAGAAACACGAATTAGAATGATTATTTCCACTCTCACTACAGATGAAAAAAAATAATATTTATTCTTCCCAGTGAAATAACTAGACAGGTGGACTGGTTGATACAAGGAATAGCCCACCACAAATGGGATTAATTGAAATTATGAATAGCAAATAATGGCACTGATCCATTTATCCAGTTCTGATATTAGATCCCTACCAGTCAGCTTTTGAATACTGCCCTCTATTCTTTGTATGAAACTAAACATTCCATCAATAATTTCAACAAATATATCTACAGATGTGGTTACAAATGGTTCACACAAAGAAACTTGGTTACTTGTCATGAAACATAAAATTAGAAAGCAGTGTCAGTGGTTTCTGTCAAAACATTTGATAATCCACCTGAGGAGAAAAGTAAGACCGTATTGCTGAAGACACGATATGTTGCCAACACAGAACATGGAGAGAACTGGATGGAATCCAGAAGAGAGGCACTCCCCAGATAGTTAGCCCATCTAGTGCTAGAAAGCACTACATGAGCTACTGGGGGAAAGTGATCAAAAGGAACTGACTGACCGGAGGTCTAAGTTACTCAAAAGCAAACACCATGACATGATATACATGCCAGTGCAATAGTGGCACACAGCCTCAGTGGATAATCAACAGATTTCTGATTGGCTAAAATATCTGCTCAGTGTAAAGGAACTCATAATCTGGAATTGGGAACTAGGTCAGAATCCTATGGAGACAAAAATTATGCTCTCCAGTGTCAAGCTCTCACTAGTCTTTGGACAAAAGTGCAGTTACAGACATCAAATTCTCCCTAAATTAATAATGCTTATCCCATCTAAACTATGCTGACTTCACTCCCCACTGGAGAATCTATTCTTCTTTTTCAGAAGGTAATGAGATTAGAGAAGATAAACTACCCCTTGCACTTCAGCCAAGCCAGAGCTAAAAAACACATAGAAATTGTGGAGATGAGCTTCCATGCTGAACCTGATAATCAGAACTAAAGTGAAGACAGACCTGAGGATACTCAACACCCACAAAAGCAGAAGTACAGAGGCTCTTAAGAGCTCATCATTGAAGACTTAAATCTAACCCACCACAACTCAGCATTTTGCAGAAAATGGAATAGAAAGATTGTAAGAACCACAGGTTGCGACATCATGCCCAGAGGCATTTCCTCCCTACAAAAATAATTGACCACTGTTCCCACAACACATAGCCCACAACCCCGTAGGGATAACATGAAATGCCTCTGAGGAGGGTCCTGAGCAAAGTGGGGGCAGGGACAAGAGAAAAGAGGGTAACAACACATATGAAATATGTTGATAATAAAAAAAGAAAAAAGCAGCAGTGGATAAGGAGCATTCAATCACCTGTTAAAATAATGTGTGAACTCAATCTCAATCATTTGGAGGCATTTTTCCTAGGTCAGGAAGCTAGGAACATATATGCCACAAAATTAAACAAGGAAGAGCAATGAGGAGAGACATAAAACAGAAAGTTTGTGAGTAAGCCCCAAAACCAGGAAATTTTCAGAAAGAAACCTGTGGATCAAGAATAGTATCCTCTATCTCAAGGAAACACAGGTAAGAAAAGGAGTTCTTAAACTGAAAATTATAATCCCCATAAAAGAAGATAAAGTTGAAAAACATCTATCAGAAATATGAAAAATTAAAAGAGATAAAAGCTAGGTTAAAACATTAATGGCTAATAAAGCTATCCACTGTGTTTCTCTTTCTTTTTTTTATTTTTATTTTTTGATTTATTAGTTTTCTTTTCATCAAATACAGGCAGTTTGGTACCATTGTTTAGGCTCACCTATGATCTACCCCCTCCCATTAGACCCTCCTAGTTGATGTAAATGGGTAGTGCATTGTGGAGTTAGTCCCCAGTTATTGGTATGCTAAATGTCTCTGCTCCACTGTGTTTCTCAAATAAGAATTACAGAAGGAGAGGCTTTAGAGATTGCTTAGTGCCTGCAAAGTCTGAGAACCGAGGTTTAATTCCTCAGTACCCTTGTAAGCCAGATGCACAAAGTGGCACATGAGTCTAGAGTTGCTTTGCTAGAGTGGCTAGAGGACCTGGTGTGCCCATTCTCTTTCTCTACCTTGTTCTTTCTCTCTCAAATAAATCAAGCATAAAATAACCAAAGAATTGCAGAAGGAGGAGGCAAAAAGAAGACTTTCAAAAAATTCCTATTCCTGAGACATATTACTGTTCAGACAAAAAAAAAATTACTAATGCAGATATTGGTCATTTTCCCCCAGTCTCCCATGTAGCACCTTCTGACACTAGACGCACTGACTATCTGGGGACTGACACTCTTCCAACTTCCAGTCGTGCCGTTCCATTTTACGTGTCAACCACGTAAGGTGTCTTCAGCAGTAGGGTCTTACCACTAACCTTTGGTGGGTCATTAAGTACTAGGACAGAATTCTGTCTTTCTTTTAAGAAACCTTGTAGGTCTCTCTGATCAAAAGCTCATTGTGGATGATAGCCACATGCTGGTACTGGGAGTTACGGGTCAGTGCCCACTAAGAAAATGAGGAAAAAGATAACTAATATACAAGAGTTAGAGAGGAGAGAGAGAGAGAGAGAAGGAGGGAGGGAAGCTGTAGAAGATAAAGTTTAGTCTTCATCATACCCTCTCAAGTGTTTTCTGGTTCCGGTGTTCCCTCTAAGGGCCTGGTGAAGGTTCAGCCATTTGGTCTGCCTTCTAGGAAGTATAATTTTATGGTCTAACCTACTTAGCAACAAATAACCTGTTGTGATGCCCACATAAGTGCAATAGTGGCACATAGCCATGGTGGGGAACCAATTACTTTTGATTTGTCTAACTGATCCCCTCAGTGGTATGGGACCCATACCTGGAGCTGGGAAACAAGTTAGAACCATATCCAAACATAAGTCCACTCTCCATTATCAAGCTACCATCAATCGTGGGCTACAAGAGGACCTACACTTATTAAATTCTCTATAAAAAAATAACAGTTATCTTATTTGTCCTGGTGTTAGAATGTGCTTCTCTCATTCAGAAAGATGTGGATACTAAGGAGAGAGACACCCCATCATGTCTCAAAAGGGCCCCAGCTGAAACTAAGAAAAATTGGTGAAATAATCAAGGGTGCTGTTTTCCTGGTGAACCAGAAACCAACACAAGGGGGAAGGAGATCAACACAGAGAAAAATCAACTCCTACAAAATCAGATATCCAGAGCCCCAGAGACCCCAACACCTCATCACTGAAGCAGACCAAAAATGGGCCCAACATGGCTCAGGGAAATTTTGCGTAAGACCGGGTGGAAAGAATGTCAGAGCTACACGTTGGGTCATGATATGCAGAGACATTTATCTTACCAATAACTGTAGGCTAACTCCACAATGCATGACTCATATACTTCAACAAGGAGGGGCAAATGGGGAGGGGGTAGGTCATGGATGAACCTAATAATGGTACCAAACTGCCTGTATTTGCTGAATACAAAACTAATTAATAAAAAATTAATTAATTAATTTAAAAAATTCCCAATACAGTTAATGAAATATTATGCTTCATATCTGTAATTGTAATATCACCAGACTTTTCAAAACATAGAGTAAGATCTGAAAGATGCCAAAATACTGTGTTTAAAAATCTGGAAGAAAATGATTACCACACTAAATTAAAAAAAAAAAATAAGTTTATTTACTTGAGAGCAAAAGACAGAGACGGAAGGAGGAAGAGAAGGAGTGAGGGAGAGAGATAGAGACAATGAGTACATCAGGGCCTCTAACCACTGCAAACAAACTCCAGATGTACTTGACCTCTTGTGTATCTGGCTTATGTGGGTTCTGGGTTATTGAGCCTTGAACCGGGATCCTTAGGCTTCAAAGGCAAGCACTTAACCACTAAGCCATCTCTCCAGCCCCAGAATAATATTTTATACCCACGCAAACTATTAATTGAGTGAGCAGATTCACAACATTGCCCAATATGAGCAGTTTTAATTAAACTGTCCCTTACATGTTCCTTGAAATGAAGGCAGTGAAAAATATGTGTCACTAACAACAATCTAACAAACTAAGAAAGTGCAGACAGGAGAAGGGGAAACAGAAAAAGAAAGACAGAAGAGAGACTGAGAGACAGAGGGAGAGAGAGGGAGGAGGTAAACAGAGAGAAAAAAGAGAGAGCAATAACCATCCAAAGTACAAAAATCATTTAGAATAATGTCATTACGTCTTCTCAGGTGGAAAGAAGTTATAGCCCATCAAAGACTACAGAAATAAAATGTTAGGAAAACATAATTATTAGCTTTAAGAAAAAAGTGTGAGTAAGAAAGCAAATGAATCATGTTCACTGCACAGCTCAGTAAACATTACTTATTATCTATGATAAATTAAATGAATATTGAGCATTCAAATTTTATGTCATGAATAAATTGATGAAATTTCAACAAAATATTGTAATTATTTGAGGAAATGCAAAAAATGTAAATCTTGTTTTAAGTGATTAAGTCTTCTTAATAAAAAATGTGGAATGAGAAGATACAAGAAAATAAAGTAAGTCTTTTTTTTTTTTTTTTTTTTTTTGGTTTTTCGAGGTAGGGTCTCACTCTGGCTCAGGCTGACCTGGAATTCATTATGTAGTCTCAGGGTGGCCTCGAACTCTTGGAGATCCTCCTACCTCTGCCTCCCGAGTGCTGGGATTAAAGGCGTGCGCCACCACGCCCGGCTAAAGTAAGTCTTTTAAAAATTCTATTAGAATGTATTTTAAAATTTTGTAGAGATTTTATTTTATATTAATTATCAAAGTGCAATGACAAAGGGGAAAGTGTGGGGGGAGGGAGGGTATTACCATGGGATATTTTTTATAATCATGGAAAATGTTAATAAAAATTGTGAAAAGAAAAAATAAATAAATAAAAATAAAAATAAAGTGCATTGGGCTTATTTACCTAAATGTATAGCTCATTCTTAGATAATTTTCATCCCTTACTTCTGCTTCCTCTGGTCTCCTTTCTTTTCTCTAATATCACCGCTTCTACTTTCATGCATTCTGAAATATATTTTTTGGACCTAGCTTATTCTACTTAATATTATGATCTTAGTTCCATCAGTTGGTTTGCAAAATATGCTATCTCATTCTTTATAGTTAAATAGTATACCATTGTGTATATGTGCCATACTTTCTTTATCACTCCTTTGCTCATGGAAACAGGATAATTCCATAATTTAACTACTGTTATTAGAGCTGTGATTGGGAAAGAAATACAACATTGCAATTCCTACTCATAGATAATAATTTTTTTTGTTTGATTTAAAGGTAGCATTTCGCTTTAGCCCAGGCTGACTTGGATTTCACTATGTAATCTCAGGGTGGCCTGGGACTCACAGTAATCCTCCTACTTCTGCTTCCCAAATGTTGGGATTAAGGGTGTGTGTGACCACACCCAGATAATAATTATTTTTAACCCTATCTTACTATGTGGTAGATATGTCAATATATACATATTTTTAAATGGTGAACATGTAATTATTAGTATTATAGATTTATTAATGTATTCTACCTCTTATAATGTTTTCCATATTTTTTGTACTTGCATATTATTCCACCATGGAGATAAAGCACAATTTATTTATTCAATCTGTCTTTGGAAAATTTATTTTACTATAGTTATTTATTTTAAACATTAATGTAAATAACCATTGATTTATTTTCTCATTTTTTAAATTATTTATTTATTTATTTATTTATTTATTTATTTATTTAAGAGCGACAGACACAGAGAGAAATACAGATAGAGGGAGAGAGAGAGAATGGGCGTGCCAGGGCTTCCAGCCTCTGCAAACGAACTCCAGACGCGTGCGCCCCCTTGTGCATCTGGCTAACGTGGGACCTGGGGAACTGAGCCTTGAACCGGGGTCCTTAGGCTTCACAGGCTAGCGCTTAACTGCTAAGCTGTCTCTCCAGCCCTATTTTCTCATTTTTTTAATTAGTTTTGTACTCAGTGAATACAGTCAAGTTGGTACTATTGTTATCCTACTCCCTGTCCTCCCTCTTCCACAGGGACTCTCCTTGTTGGGGTATATGGGTCATGCATTGTGGGGTTAGCCATCAGCTAATGGTAGGAGGAAATGTCTCTGTGTACCATGTATCAGAATTTGGCTCTGACATTCTTTCAGCCCCCTCTTCCACAAATGTCCCTGAGCCATCTTGGGTTCATCTTAGGTCTGCTTCAGTATGATGTCTTAGAAGCCTCTGTGTCTCTAGATATCTGGTTTGGTAGGAGTTGATTGTTATCTGTGTCTATTTTCTTCACCCTTGTGCTGGTACCAGGTTCACCAAAAAAACAGCAGTCTTGCTAGTTTCCCCACTTATTCTTAGTTTCAGCTGGGTCCTTTTGATGTAAATGTGATAGCCATTATTTTTAGAGAGAATTTAATAAGTGTAGGGACTCTTAGCCCACGATTGGTGGAAGCTTGACAATAGAGAGCAGGCCCACATTTTGATGTGGTTCTGAATTGATTCCTAGCTCCAGCAGATCAGTTAGCCAAATCAAGAGCAGTTGGTTTCCCATCATGGCTGTGTGCCACTATTACACTTGTATGAGCATCACATCAGGTGGTTTGCTGCTAAGTAGGTTAAACAATGAGCTGTGTGGACAGATATTGGTCATTTTCCCCCAGTCACTTATGTAGCACCTTCAGGCACTAGACGCACTGTTTGGGGAATGACTCTCTTCCATCT
Organism: Jaculus jaculus; assembly: GCF_020740685.1. Taxonomy (NCBI): domain Eukaryota; kingdom Metazoa; phylum Chordata; class Mammalia; order Rodentia; family Dipodidae; genus Jaculus; species Jaculus jaculus. The sequence continues at coordinate 124,606,578 of NC_059104.1, read as the reverse complement.
TCCAGCCATGTCAACTCCATGTTACATGCCAACAACATATAGTGTCTTCAGCAGTAGGATCTTACCACTAATCTTTGGTGGTCATCAAGTACTCTGACAGAAATCTGTCTAATTTTGGGAGACCTTGTAGGTCTCTCTGATCAAAAGCTCAGAAAGAATGTCAGAGCCACATGTTGGGTCATGATATGCAGAGACATTTATCGTACCAATAACTGTGGGCTAACTCCACAATGCACAACCCATATATCTCAACAAGGAGGGGCCAATGGGGAGGGGTTAGGTCATGGAAGAGCCTAATAATGGTACCAAACTGCCTGTATTTGCTGAATACAAAACTAATAAAATAAAATAAATAAATACATAAATAAATAAAGCTCATTGTGGATGATAGCCACATGATGGTACTGAGAGTTACAGGTCACTGCCCAAGAACAGAGGGAAGAACGAGGTAGGTGATATAGGAGACATAGAGAGATGAAAGAGAAGAGGAAGAGAGAGAGAGAGAGAGAGAGAGAGAGAGAGAGAGAGAGAGAGAGAGGAAGAGAGAGAATAAAACAGCAACAGGAGATTAAGATCAGTCTTCATCATACCCTCTCAGGGCCTTGTGATTCAAGTGTTCCCTCTAATGGCCTGGGAAGGTTCAAACATTTGTTCTGTCTTTTAGGAATTAGAATTTTATGGTGCCATGGCAGTTGGGGTCCAGTTTTTTGTCCCCCACCCCCTTCCTTACCCAAACTTTACAAAAAGTTCTGTTTCTTTGCTGAAAATTATAAACATTAATGTTTCTCTTTTTAATTATTATTTTAAATAAGAACACTTAGACTTTTTTTAATTCTCTCTTTTACCATCTATTTTTTGTGCATTAAAATAACAATTCAGAACCAGATCCAAAACTGAGCCTGTGCTCCATTATCAGGCTCCCACCAATCTTGGGCTACAAGAGGGCCTACACCTATTAAATTCACTCTAAAATTTAAAATAATAACAGTTATCCCATTTATCTGGTGCTAAGTTAATCGCTGTCAGAGAATCTGCTTCTCTTTTTCAGATACATGCAGATCCTACGGAGAGAACCACTCCATCATACCTCAAAAGGTCCCCAGCCTGAAAATAAGAATTGGCTAAACAAGCAAGGGTGCTGTTTTCTTGGTGAACCTGGTACCAGCACACAAATGAAAGAGATCTACAGAGAGAACAATCAACTCCTACCAAATCAGATATCCAGAGACACAGAGGCTCCCAAGACATCATCACTGAAGCAGACCTAATATGAACTCAACGAGGCTCAGGGAAATTTGTGGAAAAAAGGGGTGGAAAGAATGTCAGAGCCACAGGTTAAGTCATGATACACAGAGACATTTCCTCCTACCCGTAACTGAGGGCTAACCCCATAATACGTCACCCATATGCCCCAACAAGGAGAGGCCAGGGGGAGGGGGAGGACAGGGAGGAGGCTAACAATGGTATCAACTTGACTGTATTCACTGAGTACAAAGCTAATTTTTAAAAAGCGAATAATAATAATAATGTCTCTCTTTTTACCTCAGCTTTCCTATCTAATCCTCTCTTTTACATGTATGTGATGTTGCTCCACTGAGGACATATATTTGGAAGATTCTTTTATTTTATGTCACTAAACGTTCCCTTAATCTCAAATTACAACTAGCAAGAAGCAGAGGTTCATGCTTCCCTACTTCCCCAGCATGTATGATACTGGACATTAGGTACTTGACTTTTCAATGGAAATATCCCATGCAATGTATTGTGTGTGTGTGTGTGTAAGTGTGTGTGTGAGAGAGAAATGTGTGACAAGCATGTGCAGATGTGCGGGCCTTTTGAGACTTTTTTTTTCAGAGAACTTAAGAGTTTTCTGCAACCCCACTGATTCTGATCCTTCTGTCTTCTCCCTTTTAATGTCTATGATTACACATGCACAGTTTTATTTTTTTTGTTGTTTTATTTATTTTTTTTAATTTTTATTAGCATTTTCCATGATTATAAAAAAAATCCCATGGTAATTCCCTCCCCCCCCAACACTTTCTCCTTTGAAATTCCGTTCTCCATCATATTACCTCCCCGTCACAATCATTGTACTTACATATATACAATATCAACCTATTAAGTACCCTCCTCCCTTTGTTGTTGTTGTTTTAACTGGATGTCAGGGATCAAACTCAGGTCTTCATGCTTATAGAACAAGTGCTTTTATTCACTAAGCTATCTCCTCAGCCCCTTCTTGTGGGACATAACTTTAAAGTTCCACTAGTTAACTTATAATATCCCTTAGTACCAAATATTAAAATGAAAACATATTTGTTTCAGGTTTGTCCTGCTGCTATGGGACAATAGCTGATTTCAAACTTATAAGCAATTTATATTTAAAAAGTATGCTTCTAAGTGTCACTGGAGTTCTCACTATAATTTACATGTTTAAATCAATCTGGTTTCGATTCAACTGAAATGGTCAATGATTTCCTGCAAAAGTTCTTTAGTTCTCAAATTATTGACCTGGTCAAGTCAATTTGTAATTAGACAACTTTTTAAAGTACTTTCTCTTTATGCCTATAATTCAGGCTCCAAACCCTTATGAGTGCTTCCAAACTCAGTGATTGTTAGTTTGGTACCATTTTTCATAGCAATTACTGTTTTTGTTTTGTTGAGTTCCTTCTTGTTTTTGTAATTCTTATGTTGAAAGAAATATTAGACCAGAACTGGAATTGTTATCTCATGATAGTCAAGAATGGTAGGAAATACCACAAGTAGAGTCAAAATGAGCAAACATCAGGAATATCATATAACTCCATCTGGTATTTTAATTTTCATTTCTATATTCTGGAACTAATTGTTTATAAACTGTTAGGCCAATCTAGCATGGCACAAAGATTTTAAATGTCCTTTGCAAATTTATACCCTAAATCAAGTAAACCAATGAACCAACACAGAGTGAACTCGATACAGAATTGATTTTCAGAATGATACCAATACTGCCTCCTTTCAGCCCACACAGTAGGCCTAGCCCAACCTTGTAGAATGAAAAGGTCATGAGAGCTGGAGTCCAAGGTATAAGCTCATATTATAGTTTTGTTCATTTCTTGGATACTTCGGGCCTACTCATTCTTCAGTTCTTAGTAGCAGATTGGCTATTTTTTTTTTTTTTCTGATTAGGGTTCTAATAAATGTGGAGCTATCCTTGCTCTTAACTTTGTACAGAAGAATTTATCTCACTAAAACTCATGTATTAATGCCTATCTTCTTCATACAATAGGAAGTGTGAAGTTGCAGGAGATGTGAGCTTGTTTACATATTATTTTTTTTGTTCATTTCTAAAATTTGAAAAATTCAATAATAAGTATGTTTTGTTTAATGATTTAATATATGAAATATACTCAATCAAAGCTTACTTCCTCATTTTCATCATTTGTAAAGAAAAGAAAATAGTACCCTCATAGGGTGTTCTGGTCCCAAGATGTCACAGTTGAGTCAAATTGACTGCAACAGAGAATATGCACTGATGACTCTGATTTATGGCAATTCAATTCACAATTATCACTTAATGATAGTATGAAACTAACACCTACTCAGTAGAATTTTGAAATGACTGTCCTTGTTTCCTGGGTTGCTAACCTGTGGTGTTTGGAAGTTCAGGTGTATCAAACACATTCCCAGCATAAGACATTCTCATCTCATGATGGGTTTACTAGGATGTGGCTCCACTGTAAGTTGAGGACTATCCATATTTCTCTTGTCCATTTTGAGATCTTAATCCAAATCCAAGAGTGACAGTGCAGATAAAATGTTTTATCACTGAACACTTCTCCATAAGCAAGATTTAAGATTACATTTCATATAGCCAAACACTTTTTTTCTATTTACTTAAGGTATAATTTAATAAACAAAGTGTATATTGTCCATGTTAGATGAACAAGAGGGTTGTTTGATTACCTGTACATGTTTGTTTGTTTTATTTTTTCCAAAGTCATGAGATGTACCAATTCATACCTTTTCCCTGGACTTCAATGCCACTATAAGTTTCTTTTTCCTCTTCCTGGGGACACATACAAATTATAGAAACCTTATGTAGAATTCTGGCAGAAAAGTATAAGCCACTCATTGTATTACAATAGGGAAGGTTTGATATGAGGAGTGAAAATAGCTGTGCAATGAAGTCAGAAGCATCCACAAATCCTTGCTATCCATAGAACCAAAGAAAATGATTCCTGGAGATTGTTTAGGAAAGAAATGCAGATATCAATCTCCTGAAAGAAGAAACGAAGTATCCTAATGTCGTACCTCACCTGTAGTTTATGGGATTTGGATAGAGAATCTACTGAAAAACTAATGCAGCAGTTCTCAACTATGTTTGCAACTGCTGCAGGGAATAATGGATTACTCCTTGAAATACATCTTTTTTTTTTAAAAAATTAGTTTTGGACTCAGTGAATACAGTCTACTTGGTACCATTGTTATCCTTCTCTCTATCCTCTGCCCTCCACCCAGACCCTCATAATTGGGGAATATGTGTGGTACATCATAGGTTTAGCCATCATGGGTAGGAGGCAATGTCTCTGTGTATCATGACCCAAAGTGTGGCTCTGACATTTTTTCCACCCCCTTTTTCACAAATTTCCCTGAGCCATGTTGGGTTCATTTTAGTTCTGCTTCAGTGATGAGGTCTTGGGAGCCTCTATGTTTCTGGATATCTGGTTTGGTAGGAGTTGATTATTCTCTGTGTCTGTCTCCTTCACTCTTGTGCTGGTACCAGGTTCACCAAGAAAACAGCACTCTTGCTTGTTTCCCCACTTATTATTAGTTTCAGCTGGGGCCCTTTTGAGGTATGATGGGGTGGTTCTCTCCTTAGGAACTGCATCTATCTGAAAAAGAAAAGCAAATTCTCCAATGGAAAGTAAAATTAGCACCAGATAAATGTGATAACCATTATGTTTCAAAGAGAATTTAATAGGTGTAGACCCTCTGGTAGCTCACGATTGGTGGGGGCTTAATAGTGGAGAGGAGGCTCATTTTTTATTGATTCTGACTTGTTTCCCAGATATATGGAGACTCATGAAAAATTTGACTGTATAATTACCAATAGACACAGTTATCCCCTTACTGGGCATGTACCCTAAAAGCTCCAGAGAAATTTGCTCAACCATGTTTATAGCTGCTCAACTCATAATAGCTAAGAGCTGGAATCAACCCAGATGTCCATCATTAGAAGAATGGATAATTAAGATGTGGTATGTCTACACAGTGGAATTCTACACAGCAGTAAGGAAAAATGACACAATTAAATTTGAAGATGTTCGAACTTGGAACAGATCATTCTCAGCAAACTCACCCAATCACAGAAAGATAATTGCTGCATGGTATCATTCATCTACAGCTCCTAACCTGAATCTACTGGAGATGCCAACATACCTATCAAGCATCTTGAGGACCAGACAATAACATGGGTGGGGAGGGCATGGAGGACACAAAACTGGACCCAAATGGCAATGGTACCATACAATTCTACATCTTAAAACACAGACCAAATGGTTGAACCTTCACCAGGTCCTTAGAAGGAACACCTGAATTTCAAAGCCCTGGAGAGGGTACGGTGACGACTGACCTTAATCTTCTCCTGTTTCTTGTTCTTCTTCTCCTCCTCCTCCTTCTTCTTCTTCCCCTCCTCCTCCTTTTCCTGCTCTGTCTTTTTCTTTCTCTGTCTCTTTTTCTCTCCCTCCTCTCTCTCTTCTCTCTCTTTCATATTACTTATCATTTACTTCCTTCTCTTCTGAGGTGCTGACCTGAAATATATCTTTAAGTACCATGAAGATAAAAAAATAAATAAATAAAATCATTGCAAGTAGGTCAGTGAATAAGAGAAAACAGTGCCATTCCCATTTTTACATCTTGTTTCCTAGGTCATTTTATTTTGGACTTGATATATATATATATATATATATATATATATATATATATATATATATATATATATATATATATATTTACAAGACTAATCAATTCAGAATACAAAAATGATCTAGGACCACACTATAACTCTTGCAAAGTTGAGTTGTTTTTTTTTTCCACCTGAGGTATAAGTGCATCTTCAAAAGTGTTATTGTAGTAACTTGGTACAGACAAAAGCTGTGAGTCCTGTGTAAATGAGTCCAACCCACCCTAGCATCTGTTATGTGAACTTTACTTGGAATGTTGTAACATAGTTAATTAATGACTACAAAGATGTATTTTTCCACATTTCAAAACCTATACATCTGAAACTAAAGCTTTACCAGAACAGTGGTTATCTTTTAATTTTACTAAAAAGATCATCCAGAAGAGTGATGTTCTTAATATAAAACATTTTCAAATTATCAAATTATCGATTTTCTTTTATAGTTCATATATTTTGTAGGTGAAAGGGGAATGGGAGAAATACACAAAATTAATGGAAACATGAATCAATTCCATAGAAAACTTCCTCCTTGATACCATTTTATAAGTCATTGTACTCAATGAAGGAAAGGGAGGACCCAAACAGAAAAGCTCCACAGAAGTAGATAAAGTATAACCCTAAAACCATGGGTTCTGTCTGGTAAATCCCAGGGCCTGCGTTGGGTTGCCCTCTACAGTGAGCTGTTGGTCAGGGAGACACATAAGTTCTCAAAAATAATATAGGCCATTGCCAAAACACTTGGTTAAAAGCAAAAGTTAAAAGAATAGGCCCTATTGCTGAAGACACCACAGCCTGCTGCCACAGGATATCGTGTCCATGCTGGAACAGAGAGAGAATCTAGTTCCCTCCCAGATAGCCCTCAAAGTGCTGGAAAATGTTATGAGAACTGCTGGAGAATAATGGCTGCCAACATTATGAATAAGCAGGAGATTGTGCCAGATAGGAAATCAATTAGCCAAGCAAGACGTACACAGCCAATGTGTGTAACAAACTGATCATGGATTGGACATGAGATGTGCTCATTGGGTGAGAAATTATATGTGATTCTGGGAACCAAGTCAGATACCCTAGGCCAGGAAACCAGTATACTCCAGAGAGAACCTCTGCTGCTCTTTAAGAAGTGTGGACATACACATTAATAAGTCTCTTCAAAAACTGTACTTATTCCCTTTAATTCAAACTGATCTCACCTTTAGTTGGAGAATCTGTTCCATCCTACAGATGGTGGAGAATATGGGGGAGAACCCAGGATGTATCAAAATATCAAGAAGAGATAGGAAGCTACCATGAGATGGGTCACTTCCACCTCATCTTCCCCACCCTAGAAGTCATTGCAGAGTTACTGGTGACATGAAGACTAATCTCACAACTAGCCTGTAAACCAGTTCCAGGGAGAAGGCAGCAGACTCTGTGGGTATTCAAACCTCATCAAAACAGTGATTCATCCCAGAGTCCCAAAGATAAAGCTGGTTCTCAACCTCATATTAATGCCCCACACTGTCTCTAGATCTTGTGGAATTTTGAACATATTTGATCATGTTGTTAGTGAGCAAAGACACTTTCATTTTTCACTCACAATATCTATGCAGTTTCATTCCTACTTCTTGTCTTACTGCATTGATTGTTATGTCAAGAACAACATTTAACTGGTGGAGAGAGTGAATATATACACTGTTATGATCTGAATATTTACATCTTCCACAGTCCATATGAAGCTCTCTAATATAAAATGCATAAAGAGCTGCCAATGTAAGAAGTAACTAAATCACAAGTGCTCCATTCTTGTGTCTAGGATTATGACCTTTATAAAACAGGCTTGAGGAACTCATCTTTACTATATAGGAAAGGGTCCCTTGCCATGTCAGACACACACCACACCACACACACACACACACACACACACACACAATGCTGCTATCTTGATCTTGTAGTTTCCTAACTCCAGGAATCTGATCTATAGCATAAGTAACCCATTCTATAGTTTATGTTATTGTAAGCCAAGTCTATTAAAGCATTCACGTTGTTTCTGCTCTTAGGAAGGAAGTAGTCTTTCAATACTCAGTACATAGCCTAAAGTTTCAACATGTGTTTTCTATAAGTTGATTTTGTCATGAATTTTAGCAAGTGCTTCTTATATATCTTATTTTATTATTACATCTGAGTAATTAAGATAATTATAATATATATTATATATGTATGTATGTATATATATATATGTATATACATATATATATATACATACATACATACATGCATATAAACCAATTAGGGTTATTATGGCCATGGCTAAGTGCTTTTGCTCACATATGTAACAGCTCAAATAATTTTATCAATAATAAACAATAAAAAGTCTTTATTTGGTTATATTTTGTGATTCCTTATAATTAGATCTTATCTCTTTAAAAATTATCTAGGCTTATACACTAAGTCTTGAAATTGTGTAAAATACCCTCACTGCAAAAATGCAGTGAATAGTAGGACCAAAATTTCTCCAAATAGAATATGGAAATGTTGGCATAGAGAACACAAATACTTCCTTCTTGCTTTTTGCTCTGAGTTTATTTATAACATGCACACACACAGTCATTATTTTTAATTGTATATTCATTATCCAAATAAAAATCTTGTTTGTATACACTTATTTTTCTATATTCCACACCTATTCCCCTAGTTCTTTCTATGCACAAGATTCACTATAGGGTACACACATGAGTAAGACATGTTTTCTGACTTTAACATCCTTGGGCATTGAAAGAAATCAGTACCTTGGAATTGGTACAAACCTAGACTAAATAGGCCCAGTATGGGAAGAGACTAAGAGACTGGGGTAAGGGAGATCTAAGGATAAAGGAAGTATCATTGTTTTTGCTTTTGTCCATCCCATCCATTCATTCAATAAACTCATTTATGGCTTTAATTTTCTTTATTTTCCCTTGGGTACTAATCATAGAACACCTTATTGCAACCAAGTGATGACATCTGAGAGAGACTTAGAAGTTATTGCAAGCCATGACTTAAAGGCAAAACATTGCAGATGCCATTACCAATCCCCAAAGTCATTTAGTCACCAGTATGAGCTATAATGGATTATTGATTCCATGGACTATAAAGGCTCTCAGAGATCTATCATACATATCAGGTAAATCTAGTGACAAAGTGTGCATACTTATTTTTCTATTATCTTGCCTCATTCTCATGGATTATTCTCCTTCCATGAGTTGTTCCTATTTCTGATATGAAAGGACAATATTGTTCAAGTTTTCTTTTTACAGATTCCTACTAGAATAATAGCTTAGGGAATAAGCCACAGAATTGTCATATTTGATTCTTTCAAATGTAATATTCACTTATGTGTCTATAATAAATAAATCTGACCACTTTTTTAGTTAAAAAAATTTGAAACTATAGTACCATATGTGTTAACTCTTCAATCCATGTAGTCAATCCATGTAGTTTCATGTTTGTGTTGCACTTGAGCAGAAAGAGAGATTGAAAGACAGCAGGAAAGCAAAAGCACCACATGGATTTCAATTCTGTATTCTAAAGTTAATTACTCTCAGCTGAGACTTTTTCTCATTATTTTCAAAGGATAGTCTGGCTGAAAGATAGGAAACACTGAAAAATGAGCTACTTAATGGAAATACTTGCATAAGTGTTACCATAAAGCTTTAGACATGTATTGCCAATGGCCTTTCTCTGTGTTCACTAAACACATTTCATGAACAAAAAAATTAAAACACTGTGAGCATGTCTCTCTGGTCCATTCCAAGTCAAGGATTGACTTTAGTCAGTTTCTGGCTTAAATAGCAGGGATTGCTCATTGATAATGCATATCTAACTTTCTCTAGGATATGTTTCATATGATATCCTAGGAAATCAGAAAAATTAATGAAGGCATATTTTCTTTCATGCATGATAACATGAAAAAAGCATATGTAGCCTATATAATTGTCAAGGTACCAAAAATGGTACAAATCAGGAAGGCACTCTCAGAAACTGAGTATAGCAGCATGCCACTGATTGCCTGTGCTTCAAGGGGATTCCCTAAATTTTTCCCACCACCCAAGATCCAGCATAATAACTATGTTCTCCAAGGAGGCTTTTCTCACTTGTATACATCCTGACATGCTGTCTTCTCATGCATATGCACTGACAGCATGTGAACATGTTCTTAGCACCCAAGTTCCAGCTTCATCTCCATGTTCTCTAAGGAGATCTTTCTCACTCCTATACATCCTGATATGTTATCTATTTATGTACATGCACTGACAACATATGGATATGTTGTATATTTCACTGTTTTTATTTTTCATAGGATTTATTTTATGCCTTTCAGTCCCCATTAATTATTAAAGATATAATAGCTATAATAGTTTTATTGTGAGTCTGAGGAGGAAGGGAACTCATTCTCTTAAATTTTCATAAGTTCTATGCCACCACAAGATAAAGGCCAGGGAGTGAATTAGGCCTGTGGAAACAACATTTGAATCAATAGAAGAGAAATCATGAAAATCCTTAATTGATCCAGGTATCCTACTTACCTCAACTAAGGACAATAATTTAGTTTGCAGACTAATGTACCTTGATTTTATTTACCCAAGCATAGGTTTAATTACTTGAACATGCAGGAGAAGGAATTTACTTTGAAGGAACAAAGAAATGCTCATGATAAGCAGTGCTAACCATTGTTGAATGGTTTTCATTCTTTGAATCAATTTTACTTATATTTTATACTGACATACAAATTAATCACTGTGCTAAATTAGCAGTGCAAAATAATAGTCAAGATTAAGTATTCTCTGTTCAGAAAGACCATTCTGTATATTTGGTATTCCCTATAGTTTTCCTTGTTATATTTCTAAAGCTTAGAAAATAACATAGTTTTATTTTGTTGTAAAGGTTATGATAATTCATAAAAGTCAATCAATTCAATTCTTGAAAGATAAAATCCATTCTTCAGATTCCATCACTATTGTTTTCATTTTATATACTGATTACTATTACTAAGAAATTTCCTGCAAAAAGTTCTTGCCAAATAACAATCAACAAAACCAATTCCTGCAATTAGTTTGGTGAATCATTAAATTAACCCCAAAGTTTTAGCCTTGTTGACCTTACCATACCCCAAAACCCTTTCCACTCATATCAGTCAATAGTTCATAGTTAAAGCTGTATTTTTTGTGCAGGTCTCTCCTTTCTGTCTGTGGTCTTCTGATTCCCTAATCTGCTTACTTAAAGTCCTATCTCTCCCAACATGACATCAAATTATAACTTCAACTTCTTCCTACTTGCCTTCAGTTACTTTTATCCAAAACATACAATTCGAGTTTGATTTAAAAACTCTTTACCAACTTAACTTTTCTTTCCTTTTATATATTTTTATTAATGAAATGATCTATAAAAGTGTTTTCCCTGTTAAACTTGCATTCTTTCTTCATGGACCTAGAATGTCAAATATCACTTCAAGAAAATGGGATAGAATAAATTCCTTAAAATTTAGGAACAAGGGCCAGGTGTAGTGGTGCACACCTTTAATCCCAGTACTCGGGAGGCAGAGATAGGAGGATCACTGTGAGTTCGAGGCCACCCTGAACTACAAGGTGAATTACAGGTCAGTCTGGGCTAGAGTGAGATCCTACATAGAAAAAAAAAAAAAAGGAAAAAAATTAGGAACAAGGGCTGGAGAACTATCTTAGTGGATAAAGTTCTTGCTATTAAAGACTGATGGCCTATGTTTAAGTCCACAGATGCACAAATTGGCACATGCATCTGGGTTTTTCATGCAATGGCAGGAGGCCCCAATATGCCCATTCTCTCTCTCTCTCTCTCTCTCTCTCTCTCTCTCTCTCTCTCTGTGTGTGTGTGTGTGTGTGTGTGTGTGTGTGTGTGTGTCTGTGTGTGTGTCACTATCTTTCTCTCTCCTTTTGAAAAATAAATAAACTTAGCATCAATGACTTCAGTAGGTTTTCTAAAACTTTAGACAATTCACACATTTTCCTCTAGTTAAATCTTTACCAGTTTTCTTTAAGAATGAATTTAGACCTCCTCAAATTGTATATCCCTCAGTACCTCATTTTTTTTTGTTTTTATTCTTTTATTTTTTTTTCCCTTTGGTTTTTTGAGGTAGGGTCTTACAGGCTGTCCTGGAAATCGTTATATAATCTCAGGGTTGCCTCGAACTCTCAGTGATCCTCCTACATCTGCCTGCCAAGTGCTAGGATTAAAGGCATGTACCACCAGGCCCAGCTTCAGTACCTCATTTTTATCTTTGACCAGAATTGTTACTCTTAGTTAACTCATGCACAGATTCCCACTATCTCTCTGTTTCTGTTTCTTCCCATCTGAGTGGAGGGAGAGATGAGATAGTGACTGAGAAGGGAATTCAATAGCTTGGATTGTTGGGAGGGGCTTCTGGGGCCTCCCTGACCCAACAACTAATAGGAAGATATTTCATACTTAGCACTGAGAACTTTATTTATTATCTATATTATTAGAATAAGAATTATTCACTCATACAGCACCTTCCTTCTTTCTTGACATACTCTTTTCCAAAATGGTCCTTCTTGTGGTCAGGGTATTAATTTCCCTAAATATATTTCTAGAATATTGTTAAGCCTTAAATCTCTATTCCAACTAGCTTTATTTTCATCTGTATTTGAATGACTCACATGTGTCTCAAATTTCACATGAGAACAGTATTCATCTACCCTTCAATCAACATTTCATCTGTCATTTTAATCTCAACAAATGGAAAGATAATAGATCCATTCAACTACCAAACCCATGATTCTCAGAGTTACTTTCCCTTTTCCTTCCCACTGTGTTTCTTCAGCTTTGCAAAATTTCACCATCCTCAATAACAGCTCCATCACCTTCCCTGCCCTAGTGAACACTACCCTCATCTCTTTCCACAACTTTTCATCGGTCATGGGCTTCCTCATAGTTCATTTTCTAACCCAAACTCAACCTTTATGTAAAACCAAAAATCTGATAATTTTATTCCCATACTTAAAAGCCTACAAAGGGTTTCCAACTTTGCTAAAATAAAAAGACAAGTACCTTAGTATACATTGAAGCTATTACCAAGAAGTTAATGTACCTCTCTTCAGTGTTGTCCTGAGGAATTTACCCCCATACTAAGATTCCATGAGGAAGTACTATGCTATTGTGTTCACCATCTTATTTTTAATATTCATCAAAGTGCTGGATTCCCTGGTCAAGGCTGATACTTAATGGAGGCCCAAGACTTCCCCAGACTATTCAGCTTTTAGCAATCTCCTTTATTCTTTAATTAGCAATAGGGGTGACAGGAGAAAAAAAAGGCTTAGATTAAGGAGTCAGAAAACAGAAAACATTTCTACAAAAATCTTCACTTATCATACCATTAACATGTTATGATTTGAACTTAGTAAGAGCCAGAAGAATAGAAAAGAAATGTTTTCTTTCTTGGCAGATATAATTGGACAATTCTCCTATCCATTGCCATAGATTAATTGCTGGTTCTCAATTGCCTCAAAATCAAGGAGAATTGGAGGAGGATAAGAAAAGAAAAAAAAGGGCTGGAGAGATGGCTTAGCAGTTAAGCGCTTGCCTGTGAAGCCTAAGGACCCCGGTTCGAGGCTCGGTTCCCCAGGTCCCACGTTAGCCAGATGCACAAGGGGGCGCACGCGTCTGGAGCTCGTTTGCAGAGGCTGGAAGCCCTGGTGCGCCCATTCTCTCTCTCTCTCCCTCTAACTGTCTTTCTGTGTCTGTCGCTCTCAAATAAATAAATAAATAAAATTTAAAAAAAAAATAGGAGTATAAGAAAAATACAAAAATAAAAGATGAAGAAAGCAGAGGAAGAGAGAGAATATAAAAGCTGTATAGATCTTACATCTCACCTATCATTAGAAAAGCTTCATTAGGAAGTAAGACAATTATAGAGAAGAGAACTTTTGAAAAGCAAGAAAAAAATCATACTACCCTCTTCTTTCTTAATTTTTTTTCTTTCATTTTTCCTTCAATGTAATAGATCTAGAAAATCATTTTCTGCAATGTGAACTAAACAAGCTCCTGGCATTCCTGATACAAAAGCAATGACATAAATTCATAGTTTTTCAAACACACACTGTGAGCAATCAAGGGAAGAAGGAAATTAAAAACTAATTCTGCTGTTTTGTCTCCTCATTTATTTTATCAGTTCTCTCAATCTCACACTGAATAACAATCAACTTGGCTTGATAGATACACCTAAGGGTGGCCAGACTTCTTTTATTAAAATCTACTAAAAGCTGAAAATAAAAGACAAATGACAATGTTTGGGGAGTCATGATTACTTATGCAATCAAAACACAAAATATAACATTCAGTCAGGGTAAAATTTCTAAGACAAAAATTACAGTGTGATATCAATAATTTAAAAACTAGAATTCTTCTATGACAAAATTAAAATATTTGACATAACAAAATCATAGAGGAAGATTCTGAGCAGACAAAAATAAACTTGGAATAATGGTAACCAATTACTAAGGTAAATCTCTGGCTGTAAACACCAACACAATTTTTGTATACCTGAGTGTTAGTAGCTAGGAGTTCAGGGAAGCCCAATTGATCCCATGAGCAACATTCTGAAAATGTTTCCAAATACTCAAGACTAAGCACCCACTATATTTCCAAAACTCTCAAGAATAAGAGAGGTAAACTGAAAAGGCAGAAGTCATTGGCATTAGTTATCAGTAAAGGTATATAAGTAAGAGAAACACTAACTTTTTTCCAAAATGGTATATTTCAGTACAAGAAATTTCATAACAGAACATCATTGAGGCATATGGACCATGATTATCATAATCATATCACCAACTACTAGTATTGATTAATGCAATAGTGATACCCAGTCAATGTAGGTAACTCACTGCTCATGAATTAGACATGGGACTCACTCAGTGTGGTGAACCCATATCTGGCTCTGGGAACCACCTCTGTTCTATACTATTTACTTAATCTTGGTTATTTTATTTCACTGAATGTTAATGCATAATACTAGATAATAATAATAGATTCACAAATTTATTTGATTTTCTGTATACTTTCTCCATAATCCTCTGAACTCTATGTAATCTATGCCTCAGACTTACAGCTAGTTGAATATGCATGGAAGAAATTGGTGACATAAATATAAAATTGTTTTTCCTTGAAATATTTTACCATGTAAAATCACTAGCTGTAGGAACCAAACATGGTCTTAATTGCCATATTTTAATAATAGTTTTAGAGGCTTTAAGCCAGCATAAAACTAGGAATAGTATAAGCCAACTAATGGAGACATAACAGGCATGTAATTAAAGGGAGAGATGTGCAGAGTGCTGTCATACAAGACATGTCCTGTCACCGATAAAGGTAAAAGAAGAGATTAACATAACTTAAAAAATAATCTTTTGCCAGTTAATATACCAAATATATTCCCAAGACTTTGTAAATGTTCTACCTTTTGTGTCAAAAAGAAGCCTTCCTCCCTGTAGTTCTGTTCAATTTTATGTTCCCATCATATCTAATCTCTCCTCATTACTTGCAAAAGCTCACATAAACACAATTCTCATGTTGACAATTGTATATTCAACCCATGGTAAAGACATCATCTATTGAGTTTGATTTGTAAAATAAATATATAAATATGTGATAACAGTAATTGTGTGTGTGTGTGTGTGTGTGTGTGTGTGTGTGCATGTGCAGCAAAGGTTTGATTTAAAAATCATGAAATAGCTGTTAATTGCTTGTGGATAAAGTTCTCATTTGTGGGACTGGTGAGGGGTACAGTATTTGGTGCCTGTGCACTCCAGATTGATGAGTAAGAAAAATGGCATGTTTGTGGTCTATGTGCTCCAGAACGTTGATGGGCACGTGTATAGGGCCAGTGAGTCAGGTACACCAGGCACATTTGGAGCCTGTGCATTCTGGGCTGGTGAAGAAAATTGATGTTTGGGAGCCACTGCACTCTTGGAAAGTTAGGTACTCATGGCTTTTGAGACCTGTGTGCTTGGCAGATTTGGGGCATGGAGTATTTGAGGACTCTGGTCCCTCTCTGTGATGTCTGTGTCCCATGTGTCCTCCTCTCCAACCCATAACTCCTGCCTTAGCATATATTTTGTGCCTTGACCACCTCCTCTGATTATACCAATCCATGCTCCCTCACTAGATAATAATGCAAACCTAAGTCCAGCCTGGTCTGTAAAACTTGGTACTTCATAGTCTCCTCCCAACCCCTACCCCCCCCCCCCCAGCACTGGTGGAATATACATACTGGTGCACCTTTGGGACATCCTCCTGCCTGAGACAGAGCAAACAAGAATATATGAAAACCACCCACCAAGGGTGACCAGTGATTCCTCTACAAATTGCTTAGTTGGATATGGTAGTAGAGAAGCTGCAATTGCTACAGCTCCTGAGCCCCACAGGAATGGCTATGATGGTGGGATGAAGAAATCCCAGATGTACAGCCACAGCTTTTATTTCAGCCACCAGCACAGAGCTGCAGGCACAGTTGCAACCTCCATAACCAGAGAATCTGTGGATACAATGTCATCCACTCCAATCTGTTTCAAACCCAAAACAGAACAATTACTGAAGAGGGGGTGGAAAGAATGTCAGAGCCACATGTTGGGTCAGGATATGCAAAGATATTTATCGTACCAATAACTGTGGGCTAACTCCACAATGCATGACCCATATACCTCAACAAGAAGGTGTCAATGTGGAGGGGGTAGGTCATGGATGAACCTAATAATGGTATACCAAGCTGCCTTTATTTGATGAATAGAAAACCAATAAAAATAATAATAAAGATACCCTCCAACAGAAGGACATTACAATCCTAAATATATATGCACCTATCATGGGGGCCCCCAAATTCATCAAACAAATGCAATTAGATCTATGGTCACAGATAACACCAAACACAGTGGAAGTTGGTGACTTCAACACCCCACTCTCATCAATTGACAGGTCATCCCAGGCAAAAGTAAACAGAGAGGCATCTGGACTAAATGAGGTCATAGAAGGAATGGACCTAACAGATATGTACAGGACATTTCATCCAAATGATGCAGAATATACATTCTTTTCAGCAGCACATGGAACATTCTCTAAAATAGGCTATATATTAGGACACAAGGCAAATCTTTAAAAATACAGGAAAATTGAAATAACTCCTTGCATTCTATCTGACCATAATGGAATCAAACTACAAGTCAATAGCAAGAAAGGCTATAGAGCATACACAAAATCATGGAAATTAAACAACACACTACTGAATGATGAATGGGTCAATGAAGAAATCAAGAAGGAAATCAAAAAATTTATAGAGTCAAATGATGATAAGAACAAAACATACCAAAATATCTGGGACAAAATGAAGGCAGTCTTCTGAGGTAAATTTATAGCTTTAAGTGCCTATATTAAGAAATTAGAAAACTCACAAATAAATGACCTAATGATTTACCTTAAAGCCTTGGAAAAGAAGAACAAGATCAACCAAAAATCAGTAGGTGGGAAGAAATAATAAAGTTTAGGGCAGAAATTAATGAAATAGAAACAAACAAACAACAACAAAAAACAATCCAAAGAATCAATAAAACAAAGAGTTGGTTCGTTGAAAGGACAAAGGAGATTGATAAACCCTTAGCAAATCTGATCAAAAGAAATAGAGAAGAGACACAAATTAATAAAATTAGAGATGAAAAAGTTAACATCACAACAGATGCCAGAGAAATTTAAAAAAATCATAGGGACCTACTATAAAAGCATATATTCCACAAAGTATGAAAATATGAAATAAATGGATGGTTTTTGATTTATATGACCTTCCTAAATTAAATCAAGATGAGATTAATCACTTAAGTAGACCTATAACTATAACAAGTATGGAGATCCAAGCAGTTATGAAAAATCTTCCAACTAAAAAAACTCTTGGCCCAGATGGATTCACTTCTGAATTTTACCAGACCTTCAGGGAACAACTAACATCATTGCTTCTTATGGCTTTCGATAAAATAGAAAAAGAAGGAATCCTACCAAATTCCTTCTATGAAGCAAGCATCACCCTGATACCAAAACCAGGCAAAGATAGAACAAAAAAAGAAAGAAAGAAAGAAAGAAAGAAAGAAAGAAAGAAAGAAAGAAAGAAAGAAAGAAAGAAAGAAAATTGCAGACCAATCTCCTTTATGAACATAAATGTAAAAATTCGCAACAAAATATTGGCAAACAGAATTCAAGAATATATAAGAATGATCATTCATCCTGACCAAGTAGGCTTTATCCTAGAGTTGTAGGGATGGTTCAACATACACAAATTGATGAACGCAATACATTATATAAATGGACTGAAGGACAAAAAACACATGATCATCTCATTAGACGCAGAGAAAGCATTTGACAAAATACAACCTCCCTTCATAATAAAAGTCCTACAGAGCCTGGGACTAGAGAAACATACCTCAATATAATAACGGCTACTTCTGGCAAGCCTACAGCCAACATATTACTAAATGGGGAAAAACTGGAAGCTTTTCCACTAAAATTAGGAACAAGACATAGGTGTCCGTCCCCACTTTTACTTAATATAGGACTGGAAGCCTTAGCCATAGCAATAAGGCAAGAGATGCACATAAAAGGGATACAAATTGGAAAGGAAGAAATCAAGTTATCGTTATTTGCAGATGACATGATTCTATATATAAAGGAACCTAAAGACTCTGCCAACAACCTGTTAGAGCTGATAAACACCTACAGCCACATAGCAGGATACAAAATTAATACACAGAAATCAGTAGCATTCCTAAATGCTAACAACAAACGCACAGAGTATGAAATCAGAGAATCACTCCCATTCACAATTGCATCAAAGAAAATAAAGTACCTTGGAATAAACCTAACCAAGGCAGTAAAGGATCTCTACAATGAAAACTATAAAACACTCAAGTGAAAAATTGCAAAAGACACTAGGAAATGGAAAAACATCCCTTGTTGCTGGATTAGAAGAATCAATATTGTGAAAATGGCAACCTTACCAAAAGGAATCTGCACATTTAATGCAATCCCTATCAAAATTCCAAAGGCATTCTTCACAGAAATAGAAAAAAAAATCCAAAAATTCATTTGGAATCACAAAAAACCTCGAATATCTAAAATAATACTGAGCAACATAAATAAGTCGTGAGGTATCACCAAACCTGATTTTATTTATAATACAGAGCCATAGTAGCAAAAACAGCATGGTACTGGCTCAAAACAGATATGTAGATCAATATAACAGAGTAGAGGACCCAGATATAACTCCAGGTAGCTATAGCCACCTAATATTGGATTAAAATGCCAAAAATACTCATTGGATAACAGACAGCCTCTTCAGCAAAAGGTGCTGGGAAAACTAGGTATGTATCTGTAGAAGGATGAAAATAGATTCTTCTCTCTTTCCATGCAGAAGTATCAAATCCAAATGGACTAAAGACTTTAACATCAGACCTGAAACTCTGAAATTACTAGAGGAAAAAGTAGGGGAAACCCTTCAACATATTGGTTTTGGCAAAGACATTTTGATTATAACCCCAATTGCTCAGGCAATAAAACCACAGGTTAACCACTGGGACCTCATGAAATTACAAAAATTTTGTACTACAAAGGACACTGTGAATAAAGCAAAGAGGCAACCTGCAGAATTGGAAAAAAAAAAAAAAAAACTTTGCCAGCTATATATCTGATAGAGGATTAATATCTAGGATATACAAAGAACTCAAAAAGTTAAATAATAAGAAGTCAAACAAGCCAATTAAAAAATGGGCTACGGAGCTAAATAGAGAGTTCTCAAAAGAAGAAATATGGTGTATAAACATCTAAAAAATTTTTTACATCCCTAGTTATGGTGGTTTGATTCAGGTGTCCTCCATAAACTAAAGGTATTCTGAATGCTAGGTTCCCAGCTGATGGATATTTGGGACTTAATGCCTCCTGGAGGGAGTGTATTGTTGGCGGCGGGCTTATGGGCTTTATAGCCAGTTTCCCCATGCCAGGGTTTGGCACACCCTCCTGTTGCTGTAGTCCACCTTATGTTGGCCAAGAGGTGATGTCCACCCTCTGCTCCTGCCATCGTTTTCCCCTGCCATTGTGGAGCTTCCCCTTGAGCCTGTAAGCCAAAATAAATCTCTTTTTCCCAGAAACTGCTCTTGGTTGGGTGATTTCTACCAGCAAGGCAAACTGCGCTGCAACAGTAAAGTGGTACCGAGGAGTGGGATTGCTGCTAGACACCTGACTATGTGCCTTCAGGCTTTTGTAACTGATTTTCAAGAGGAATGTGGAAGGAGTTGAAACCTTGGCCTAAGAGATGCCTTGCAGTGCTGTAAGTACAGCTTGATGGACTATTCTGGTCTGAGCTGCAAGACCTGAATGCAGTAAGAACTATGGACTGTGAGGTTTGGCTCATGAGGGTGAGAAAGAGCTTTGCCTGGACTGAGCTAGCAGTTTGTGTGAGAAGCTTGCTCTTATGCCTGTGTCCTGAGAAGTTGTGCAGGGTTGCTTTGCATAGAAATGAACTGGTGTGAGCAGAGAGATATGGCACAGAAAGAAAAATCTTTGGGTGAACTGTTGCCCATTCAGCTGCAACTGAGAGATTACAACCTATGAGACTGGGCTAGCTGACCTGCGCTGGGGCAACAAGAAGAATGTAGACTCTTTCAAAAGGGCCTGAGTGCTCAAGAAGTGTCCTGTTCTTCAAAGTTGGCTTTATTCCCCACTGGATTAACAAATTGGCACCCTACCTGGTATCGTGGAGTATAAGAAATGCTGGAAAGAGGGTCATTGATTTTGCAACACGGTCTTGTGTTTTGGAAATGGCCATGGGCACTGTGAAGCAGGTTTGCTGGTTGCCTGCACAGAGACCCCATGGGGCCATGAGGATGAACCATGGCTTGCAGTGGAGACCCAGTGAAGATGCTGGGACCATGAGATGGCTGCCAAGGAGCTGCTGGCCCGATGAAGTTTCCCAGGACTGTGAGTAGCCTAGCTGGAGGGGCAGAATTGGAATGCCAAAGACTTGTTGCTGGTTAGAATTATCGGACTTGGAGATTTGTCACTGGCTAGGGTTGCTGGACTTGAAGCTATAGATGTTTGCCCTGGTTGTTTTAAATCTCGTATTGGTTGAATGTTTCTTTGCTATGCCCAATGCCATCTTTTGTAGTGTGAATATTTATTCTGTGCCATTATGGGTTTTTTGAGGTTATTTTTTGGTATTATGGTTCAGTTAAAAGATCTTGGGCTATGGGGATGTATGAACATTGTTGGGATTGATAAAAACTATGGGGACTTTTAAAGTCAGACTGAATGCATTGTATTTTACATCATGTGTGGATATCAGTTTATGGGGGCCAGGGGCAGAATATGGTGGTTTGATTCAGGTGTCCTCCATAAACTAAGGTATTCTGAATGCTAGGTTCCCAGCTGATGGATATTTGGGAATTAATGCCTCCTGGAGGGAGTGTATTGTTGGCGGCGGGCTTATGGGCTTTATAGCCAGTTTCCCCATGCCAGGGTTTGGCACACCCTCCTGTTGCTGTAGTCCACCTTATGTTGGCCAAGAGGTGATGTCCACCTTCTGCTCATGCCATCGTTTTCCCCTGCCATTGTGGATCTTCCCCTTGAGCCTGTAAGCCAAAATAAATCTCTTTTTCCCAGAAACTGCTCTTGGTTGGGTGATTTCTACCAGCAAGGCAAACCGGGCTGCAACACTAGTCATCAGGGAAATGCAGATTAAAACTACATTGAGATTCCATCTCACTCCTGTCAGATTGGCTACCATCATGAAAACAAATGATCATAAATGCTGGCGGGGCGGTGGAAAAAGAGGAACCCTTTTACACTGTTGGTGGGAATGCAATCTTGTCTAGCCATTGTGGAAATCAGTCTGGAGGTTCCTAATACAGCTAAAGATTGATCTACCGTTTGACCCATCTATAGTACTCCTAGGCATATATCCTAAGGACTCATCCATTTCCTTAGAAGTACAAGCTCAACCATGTTTATTGCCACTCAATTCATAATAGCTGGGAAATGGAACCAGCCTAGATGACCCTCAACTGATGAGTGGATAATGAAGATGTGGCACATTTATACAATGGAGTTCTACTCAGCGGTAAAGGAAAATGAAATTATGAAATTTGCAGGAAAATGGATGGATCTGGAAAGGATTATACTAAGTGAAGTAACCCAGGCCCAGATAGCCAAGAATCACATAATCTCCCTCATATGTGGATCCTAGATACAGATGATTGGGCTTGTGTGTGAGAAGGAAAAAACTCATTAGCAGAGGCCAGTAAGTTAAAAGCAGATATAAAGGGAAGAGAAAGGAAGGGAGGAGGTTACTTAATAGGTTGGCATTGTATATATGTAAGTAGAAGAATAGACTAATGGGGGTTAAAAGGCCCAAAGTGAGGTCAGGGGAAGCGATTGAGTAAAAGAAAGGTGGAGGAAGGGCTAATAAATATCTACGAGGATACAAATAAATCATATGGAATCCTCTTGTTTTGGACAATGGAACACTCAGGAGCCATAGATCATTGTTAGAAAATTTCAGTGCCAAGGATGGGATTTCTCCAGTGAGTTGTTGGCCAAGGCGGTCCCGGCTGCCTCTAAAACATTATAGGCCATTGCTGAGGCCCTTGGTTTCCCACCACAAATAGATGGTAAGACTCTATTGCTGAAGACTCCACATACTTGGGCTGCAAGGCCACTGAGAAATCCTGCTGGAATTGAGCTGATAACCTCCTCCATGTAGACCAGCTGTCAGAAATTTGTAAGTAGCCATTCTACATGTAGTTCAGGGGAAGAAAGAGATACCACCAGTGAAGACACCCAATAGTGGACATTGCAAGCCTTACAATTGGTCAGCCAGGCCATATGAGCCAACGGGTACAATAGTGGCAGGTCTCTCATGGTGGAAACCAACTGCCCTTGAATTGAACTGGAAGCCCGCTCCATGGGAGGGGGTGGGGAATACATCCCTGCTACTGAAAACTTAAAACAGGGGTAGTCATGAGCGCTAGGGGTGTAACATCTGTTGATGTCTGGATAAATGTGTATACTATGCTTATCAAACTGCCCAGTAATCACTTCTCTTAATATTTATACCCTTATATTAATGCTACTCTCAGTTTGGGTAGCGAATCTTCTCTTTTCATATTGTAGTGAACTTTGGTTGACTCAGAAGATATCAGTGCTGGAAAGAAGTGACTGGAGTACTGAGTAACATCTTGAACACACCTTCCAAGGTTCAGGGTCTAATGCAGAAGAAGATCCAAAAAGAATGTAAGAGCCAATGAAGGATAGGACTCCTTACGATTTTCTCCCTCCAGACATAAAATGGCCAGGATATCTTTGACCTCATAATGCCTGACACTACCTACACAAGACCATCATAAGAGGAGGAAAAGATCATGACATCAAAATAAAAGAGAGTGATTGAGATGGGGAGGGGATATAAAGGAGAATGGAATTTCAAAGGGGAAACTATGTGGGCGGAGGGTATTACCATGGGATATTTTTTATAATCATGGAAAATGTTAATAAAAATTGAGAAAAAAAATTGGAAGAAAATAAATAAATGAAAATGTCATTTGTAAAATATTTGACATTAATTTCCACAGCATTTATTAAAGCCAAATAATATCTAATTCAATGAAATTTTTTGAATCTGTCATCCAGATGTGTGAATAAGAACCAATAGCATTTATTGAGACCCTACTATTATAGGCATTAACATAAGAAATCTAAAAATAACTTCTTTCTTAATCCTCATAACAATCCCTTGGGAAAAGGACTCACCATCTGTTGCAGTCAGGTTCATATTGCTGGCAGAAATCACCTGACCAAGATCAGCTTGTGGGGATAAAAAGGTTTATTTTGGCTTAGAGACTTATGGGGAAGTTCAATGATGGTAGGGAAAACCATGGCATAAGCAGAGGGTAGGCATCACCTCTTTGACAACATCAAGTGGACAACAGGAAGAGGAGATTCTGCCAAACACTGACAAGGGGACACTGGCTATAATACCTATAAACCCATCATGAGCAATACACTGCCTTATAAAGGCCTTATTTCCCAAACTTCCATCAATTGGGAACCTAGCATTCAGAATATATAAGTTTATGGAGGAACTCCTGAATCAAACCCCACATTCTTCCACTGACCCCCCATAAACTTATATACATACATGATATAAAATAAAGTACATTTAGTCCAACTTTAAAAGTCCCCATGTTTTTTTAATCAATCTTAATGATTTTCAAATATCCCCATAATGCAAGGTCTTTTAACTGAGCCATAATACAAAAACAACAATAACAAAATAATCCCCAAGAAACCCTTAATGGCACAGAATAAACAATCACACTGAAAAAGATGGCATTGCACATAGCAAAGAAATATTCAACCAACACAAGATTTAAACAGGACAAACATCAAACTCTAGCTCCAAGTCCAACAACTCTAGTCAATGACAAATATCCAAGTCCAGTAATTCTAACCAGCAACAATTCTCTGGAGTTCTAATTCTGCCCCTCCAGGTAGGCTACTCACAGTCTTGCAAAACTTCATCTTGGGCCAACAGCTTTCCTTATCAGTCATATTATGGCCCCTTCATCTCCAGTGGGTTTCTACTGCAACCCATGTTTCACCCTCACAGCTCCATTGGGTCTCCATGCGGGCAATAAAGAAAATGTGCTGCACCCTGCCTATGGCTATTCCTAAAACACAAGACCATGTTGCAAATTCAATGACCCTTTCTTTCCTGCATTTCTTATACTCCATCATACAAGGTAGGGTGCCAATTTGTTAATCCAGGGGAAATAAGCAGACATTGAAGAACAGGACACTCCCTGAGCACCCAGGCCACTCTTCCTATTGTCCCAATCTCAATGGTTGTAACCTCTCATACAATTACAGATGAACAGGCAGAAGTTTCAGCCCAAATATTCCATTTTTTCTGTGCCATATCCCTCTGCTCACACCTGTCCACTTCTATGCAATGCAACACTGCACAACTTCTCAGGACATGGCCATAACATCAAGCCTCTCACACAAACTGTTTTTAGCCCAGTCCAGGCAAAGCTTTTTCTCACCCTCCCAAGTCAAACCTCATAGTCCTTAGATCTTACTGCATTCTGATCTTTCGACTCTGACTAAATAGTCCATCAAGGTGTTCTTACAACAATTCAAGGATTCTCTTAGGCCAAGGTTTCAAATCTTTCTTCATCCCTCTTAAAAATTAGCTCCAAAAGGCCAATGGCACACAGTCTGGTGTCTATTAGCAGATGATCCTACTCTTGGTACTAACAGTACTGGTGCAATCGGGTTCATATTGCTGGAAGAAATCACCCAACCAAAAGCGTATTTGGGGAAAAAATGGTTTATTTTGGCTTAGAGTTTCGAGAGGAGCTCCATGATGGCAAAAGAAAATGATGGCATGAGCAGAGAGTGGACATCATCCCATCATCAACATCAGGTGGAAAATAACAATAGGAGAAAGTGTCAAATACTGGCAAGGGAACACTGCCTATAATACCAATAGGCCCATCCCAAACAATACACTGCCTCCTAGAGGCATTAATACCGAAATGTCCATCAACTGGGAACCTAGCATTCAGAACATCCAAGTTTATGGGGGACACCTGAATCAAACTGCCACACAATATTGCTTTGAGCAGACGAGGAAACAATGGCTAAGAGAACTGAAAGGACTTAATTCACATGCACAAAGCTACTTGTAATGGAGGAAAGGAAGACTTAGAGACCCCCAAACCAAAAATAAGTTCTGAGTTCCATGACACTAGAAAAGAAAATAAATTATTGAAAAAAAATGACAAATGGCAACAAAACTACAGGAAAAACATCAGTGTTTTTGAACAGAAGGCTGAAAATGAGACCAAGATTCTCATAACTTAGTCTTGTAGCCTCTATTCTTATAGAGCCTCAGTTTCTATAAGTTAGGGAGCATGGCTGAGGACAGGTCACTCTCCATCTCCCACCATCATGGATAGTGGGAAAAACATATTCTCACCATATCCATCAGCTAATACTGGGACATTCTGTGTAGGACATGATGTCATCCCACATCAAGGACTGACACAGGGATAGAGAAACACTGATAATGGTCCAGTGGTTTGAATGAGATGAAAAAGTTTTAGGCCATGATGAAACCACAGTAAAGTATTTGAGGAGCAGTTCTCCATGGAAGGAAACTACTTTGCAAAGAAATAAAACAATAGGAAAGAAATACAAACAAAACAACTACAGTTGTATTCAGGGAGAAATAGCATTAGGTATATTAATAAGTACTAAACTCAAAAATTTTTCATTCTAACACTGGCTCAAGGATAGATGAATCAGGTTCCTTGGAAACCTCCTCACATCTACCATACCTTCTCACCTTTAGAAAGGAATTTAGATCCCTGTCCTATCTTTTTCACAAGTCATACAAGGAAGATAATAGTTTCAAAAACTTAAAATTAGCCATATTATTTTTAAGCAAGGCAAAGTTTTATACTGTTCCCAGAGATAAGAATATGCATAACCTATGCACTTTTTGGATACAATTTTAATCTGCTGAAGTGAAAAATAAAACTTGACAGTATTTCAGTGGCAATATTTTAAATACCAAGCTTTAAATATGAAATGTATATTAAATACAACTTTCTTTTTTATGTATGAAAGCAGATATAAAATATCTTTAGCTGATAAAAATATATTAACATTTTAATGCCTTTATGAAGAAAAACACAAAATTTTTTCTACAATTCATTATTGAGACTTACAGTTTTATTATTCACTGGTTCATATATTCATATACTTAGATTTTCATTCCAGGTGTATTAAAATTCTGTCACACAAGTCTGAATTAATTTGTCCAAATTCTTTCAATACACATCCATTTGGCTCTGATGACTCCCCACAACAAATTACACCAAGAACAATGACCGCAATTTTTTTTTTATTGAACTCGATAGTCAAAATTCCATTTTACCAAGAGTACAAGTTGTTTTTACAACATAACCAGAATTTCACAATAAAATACACATTCTCTGGATTCACAGAATTTTGTCATAGGTTTTGTTGTCTATTTTATCTAAAACTTGTTAGCTGTCTATCATCACTGCCTGACTGGATTGCTTAGCTTGGAGGAGCCCAGGAGTTTTAAAACATGTCTCAAACTAACATTCATCAGAGAGGAACATTTTCCATTTTGCTGAGAACTTAAAGAGACTGTAGGGTAAAAGTTCTTCGTGGAATCTGAGAGCTTGAACATCTCATTCTTTCAAACTTACAATGTTATATAAACTTTTTTTTTTTTTTTTTTTCGAGGTAGGGTCTCACTCTGGCCCAGGCTAACTTGGAATTAACTGTGTAGTCTCAGGGTGACCTTGAACTCACAACGATCCTCCTACATCTGTTTCCCGAGTTCTGGGATTAAAGGTGTGCGCCATCATGCCAGGCCTAAAGCAATATTAAGAGTCAAATATCTTTATCTCATCTGCTCAAAGTAAGGAAAATCTTCCTTTATCCCAATTAGTAACTAGCAAAGTGGCATCAGAGATAAGAGGAATGGGCTGGAGGGATAGCTTAGCAGCTAAGGCATTTGCTTGCAAAGTCAAAGGACTAAGGTTCAATTCCCCAGGAGCCACATTAGTAAGATGCACAAGGGGGCACAAGAGTCTGGAGTTCATTTGCAGTGGCTGGAAGCCCTGGTGCGCCTATTCTCTTTCTCTCTCTCTTTCCTTCCTTCTCTGTCAAATAAATTAAATCAATAAAAATAAAATTTAAAAAAAAGAAATAAGGGGAAGAATCATTTTCTATTTGCCTTATGCTTGGTCCCCAAGATTATGTTTACTCACTTTCCATTACATTGATACACATTAGGAGAAATATGGCTTTTTTCTGGTAGTTGTTTAGCTAAGAACTGGACCATCGAAGCATGAATGCCACTCTTGACTTTCCTGGACAGACTATAACCCACATCTGATCCAGTCTCGATTAAGATCAATTAATTAAAACAGAAATACTGAGACATATAAGAGACATTGATATTGATGCAGGGTTGGAGTACTGGGAGGCATTAGATGTCCTAAAGATGCAGGACAACACACGTCAGTAAACCCCAACTTCAATCATTCAAAGAATTGAAAAGTTAGATCTAAAAAGAGTAAATTATGAATTATGGGATTTATTTTAGGGAGAGTTGGGAGGTAAAGCAAAAACAATAAAGCCCTAGGGAAAATATATCACCCCTTCCCATGGAAGTGGAGAGGGAGAGGTGGAGAAATTTTTCCTCACAAAGAGAAATGCTCTTCTTCAGGGAAGAAGGCCCTGGAGTAAGGCCACACACATATTGTGTGCAAAGCAGTGAAGTGCCCACGCATACAGAGGAGAGAGAAAGAGAGAGAGTTAAGAGAGGTGAGGTAGACAAAGGTTCAAAGTTGCCAAGAGCTTACAATAGGGGCCAAGGGCCAAAAGGATTACCCATTTTTTCAGACCCATTTATATCAACCATCCAATCAGAATAAGCCACATCATCAGACTCAGGTGTGATGATTGGTTGCTAGACTCAGGAAGGGCCATATCACAGGTGTGCTAAGCTAGGGAAAGGCTGAGAATGAAGCAGGAAGCTGTCCCTCCTAACTGTCCATTGTAAAAATTTAATTTAATCTAATTACTTATTTGTGAGCAGAGAGAAAGGAGGGAAGGAGGGAGAGAGAGAATGAGCATGCCAGAGCCTCTTGCCACTGCAGATAAACTTCAGACACATGCACAACTTTGTGAATCTAGTTTTATATGTGTACTGGAGAATTAAAACTGGATTGGGCAGGCTTTGTATGCATGCGCCCCATGCTTATGAGATTTCTGAAAGTTTCCCTTCCCTCACTACAAATCCAGGCAGAGAAGCTCCCTTCTGCTGCATAAAATCCATACTTTCCATCATAGAATTTATTCCAGTGCTAAAAATCTTCAAAGAAATTATCATTTATGTTATTGCTTATTATTATGAATTGCAGAAAGGATAACCAAGTTGTAATAGAATAGAGACATACTGAATTAAAACTATGAAATTTTATGTGTATGTATATACACATAAATTGTACACGTTGTAATTACTTTCTCATTGCTGGGATAAAGCAACTGTTCAAAAGAGGTGATGGGAGGGAAGGATTTATTTTGGCTTACAATTGCAAAGGGAAGCTTCATGATGACAGAGGAAAGCATGGCATAATAGTGCCTGGATATCCCCTTTGCCATAGCAAGTAGTAAGCAGCAGCAGGTAAGTGAGCTGACTAACACAAGTTAGGGACTAATACACCACCAGGTCTACTTCCAGCAAGATACCTCCACCAGCAAAGTTCCACCTCGGGAGAAAATATAGATATATTTCCCAGGCTGGCCTCAAAGCTGTGGCAATCCTCTTGTTTCAGCTTCACAAGTGTTGAATTTTGGTGCTGTATAACACCATGCAGCCTGGCTTGAAACTAAAAGTAATCATAATGCCTTAAAAAAAAAAAAAAAAAACTAATGAAGAAAATAAAAGAAGATAAAGAAAGAAATGGAAGGGAAGAGATGAAAGGGAAAATAAAGATAAGGAAGGGGACTTAAGGGAAAGGTAGAAGTAAAGCAGATTATGAAATAAGTCAGAGTCATTGATTAATAGAGCACTTATGGTGATATAATCTAAGCTGAAGCTTTGGAGATTACTTAGAAAAAACAGTTCATTTTCTGTTTTCTGAAATATGTTTCTATGCCTTGGCTCCTTCCTATGGACTTGCTTTATGGTGCATGCTCAATGCTTATGCCTACCAGACAATAAGACCAAAAAAAAAAAAAAAAAAAGCTTCTCAAACAACTCAACTAGAGTCCTCATGGCTAAGTTTTACCTAAGCCAATCAAGATTTGGAAATGAGCTCATTTGCCCAAGCCAAGCAAAGCAGATTTCTAGAGCCAAGCCTAAGGTTTATACCTCCCAGATTTCATGACTGTAAAATCCAGGATATCATTCAGAAAACAAAAATTAATAAATGATTACAGTGGAGACAAGCAACAATTTTTCATGAAGATAAGAAACTAATTTCTACTGACACATGAAGAGGTGTTCAGTGAAGAAATTAGTTTTGTAACTGGCTACAGAGTTTAATCACTTTATATAAAGGGAAGTTTTAAAACAAAAAAGTAGGATTTGGGCTGGAGAGATGGCTTAGCGGTTAAGTGCCTGCCTGTGAAGCCTAAGGACCCTGGTTTGAGGCTCGGTTCCCCAGGTCCCACGTTAGCCAGATGCACAAGGGGGCGCACGTGTCTGGAGTGCGTTTGCAGAGGCTGGAAGCCCTGGCGCGCCCATTCTCTCTCTCTGCCTCTATCTGTCTTTCTCTCTGTGTCTGTCGCTCTCAAATAAATAAATAAAATTTTTTTTAAAAAAAGTAGGATTTGATGACTGAATAAGAATGATAATAGTATAAAAAGGAAGGCTGCTGTGAATCATCTAGTGTCCATGAATAAATATTACTGCTGTTACAAAAAAGGTAAAGTGTACAGAAGGACACTTAAGACTTTGAACATCTATTGTTTTATCATGTAGGAAGAAGTTTTAATGTAGAAACAACTTTAACAAGTATGTGAAGGATGTGTTAATCACTAGTGAAGTCAAATAATGTGGTATTGTTTCCCAAGAATGTGATGGTAACTAATTTTCATTATTTGTTTGGGTGAGTGAAGATATGCCTAGGAAGATATCGACAAAGTATATCTGTAGGTATGTCTGGGAGGGCACTTCAAAGGCAAGTAGATCTTGAGGACACTGAGATGATAAATGGCTTAATTACTTAATGGGTGCAGACAATGATTTGGTAAAAGTTAGAACCTAATTGGAGGAAGCAGATCAATAAGGGTTGGGCCTTTCAGGTATACATAATATTTGTTTTTTTTTAAATTATTTGTGTGCATGTATGTGTTTATGTGCATTATGATGTGTGTGTGTGTGTGTGTGTGTGTGTGTGTGTGTGTGTGTGTGATGGAACATATGTGGAGGTCAGAGGACAATCTCAGAGTATTAGTCATGACTTTAACCTTTAGACATAGTATTTCTTGTTTATTGCTGGAAGGCCACTCTAACTTTCCAATAAGCTTCAAAATTCTCCTCATTCCATTACTGGGGTGCTTTGGGATTAGTGACACATGTATCATTGTGCAATTTCCTCTACCTTGGTTGACAGGCTTGTGGATCAAGAGATTTTAGCCACTAACTCATAAATTGAGCTTCTGGGGATGTTTCCCCTGATGCCTTCATGTAGGGCATTTCTTGTTTCCTCTCTGTTGTGACATGAACTGCTGTGATCCATCATGCCTTCCCACCAAAAACAACTGACACCTCTGAAACTGTGTACCTAATAAGCCTTTTTTTTTTCTTTTGATTCTTTCTGTCAGGTTCAGTAATAGTTATGGATACAAATATATTAAAAATAACATTAAAGTATAATAAATTGAAAACCCAGCCCAGTACTTAACACATGTTTTCTACATTTTCTTTTAAAGAAGAGATACTAAAACTCACAATAACACACACCCAAAAATGCAATTAGAGCAGTAAAATTTGAAAGTAAAGTAGGCATACAAGATTGACTCTAGTGGTTTTTTTTTTTTTCCTTCTAGTAAGCCTAAGAAATAAGGAAATGATTCATATTTTACCTGAAGTCACACCAACTAGGAGTTTATCAGTTATATATGCTGCATAGAAAAACACACCAAAATTAATATCTTAACTGAAAATCAGACATTTAGTTGAACATTTTATCACTATGTCACTTGGGAAAGATGAATCTGATCAGGGTTTGGGGATCACAGTTCAGTCAGGACTCAGCTGAGGTCAGCTGCCAAGTTTAGTAGATTCCTTATTTCTCTTTAAGATGATTCATCCATACCCAATAGACAGAAGGGTTTGATGGCTTATAACCATAACCACAGCATTTGGAAGTCTGAGGCAGGAGGATCCATGAATTCAATGTAAGCCTGGGCTACCAAGTAACTTCCATGGAGCCAACAATAGAGTGTGTTCTCTCAAAAAGTAAACTCACACTCAATAGAATAGCTCAAAATTATACAAAACTTGACTGTATGGTTTCTAGGGAAAGAAGGAAGAGAGACACAGTGGGAAATTGCCTCTACTTATATCATATTGTAAATGTTACATTCTCCCAGTCAAAATAGGAGCAGGAATGAGAGATGGCATAACTGAAAGGTATGTGTTTATATGTACATGAACAAACTGAGGCCATTTGACAAACAAACCATTCATAACTACCAGGAATTTGACTTACATGATTTTGAGATAGGGCCTTGTGTAATATAGAGTGGCAAGAAATTTTCTATGTAGCAGAAGATGATGACTTTGAACTCCTGACCATCCACTTCTAGCTTTTCAGTGCTGAGGCTACACAAATGTGCTGTGACATCTTGCTTAGTTTCTCCTTTTAAGTTTAAAGAAACATTGTTTTTCTCTAGAATCTTTATAAATTCTTAGAGGTAACAATAATTCA
Source organism: Jaculus jaculus (assembly GCF_020740685.1). Lineage (NCBI taxonomy): Eukaryota > Metazoa > Chordata > Mammalia > Rodentia > Dipodidae > Jaculus > Jaculus jaculus. The sequence continues at coordinate 124,574,055 of NC_059104.1, read as the reverse complement.
TAATTGATAAAAATAATTAATAAATAATAAATATTAATAAAGTATTTCTATTTGCTCCTGCCAGAAATATTTTAAATATTCATGTTCTAGAACATTAGGAGGATGAGTTTTCATTCATACCACTGCTTATCTTTGTGTTAGCTGTTACTACACAATTACAACTGCAATGCTAGTAAAATTCATGAGGCCTTCATTGTGTTGATCTCTTTTTGCACAGGAAATTAGAACAACACTGAACCACTGGGACCTTATGAAACTAAAAAGCTACTGTACCAACAAGCAAAAAAAGAGAGAAAGAAATACAAATGTCCACTCCACACTTAAGGAGATGGTCAACCTCTTTAGTCATCAGACAAATAAAAGCAAAACAAGTTTGAGATTTCAGCTTACCCTAACCCTGTCAGGATGACACTTATTAAAAAAAAAAAAATCAAATGACTACAAATGCTGGCAAGGCTGTGAGGAAAGAGGAACCCTTACCTATTGTTGGTGGGGTGCAAACTTGTACAACCACTATGGAAATCAGAATGGAGTCTCACCAAAAAGATGAAAGTAGCTCTACCATTTGATCCAGCTATTCCACTCCTGGGCATAGACCCTAAAGACTCCACTCTTTACTATGGAGATACCTGCTCATCATATTTGTTGCTGTTCTATTCACAACAGCTAGGAACTGGAATCAGCCCAGGTGCCCATAAATTGATGAATGATTAATGAAGATGTGGTACATATACACAATGGAGTTCTACTCAGGATTAAGGAAAAAAATAAAATCAAGAAATTTGCAGGAAAATGGAAGGAGTTAGCAAAAACTATTTTAAGCAAGATCACTCAGGATCAGACAGTTAAATAACCCATGTAATCTCTCATTTGTAACTCCTGATTGGTATCAATTGGAAATCAGGAGTATGAGCATAAAACTAGAATGGTACCAGGAGAGAGAAGAAATAGAGAGAAGAGAGGAGAAATTACTTGACAGATTAAGGGAAGAGTAGAATATAGGAAGTGGAAGTGGGTAGAGGTTAGGAACAGTGGGGAAGGAATTGCACAAAGTTAAGACAAAATGAATTAAATTCATAAAAAAAAATCCCTTTTGGCTAACTTCTACCAATAAGGGGGATGGGCGACTGTCTGGAAAAAAAGGGGAAAACTTACTGAATGCATGGATGACTTGTTAATCAGTCAGATCATAGAAAAGCCCAACCCAGTATAGGTTACATGGATAAGATATAAATACAACCCATGGTTATCTCATTCTCCATTGATATCCCTGTATAACCTGAAGTTAGCTTCTACCAGCGACATTTTCCTCTCCAAAAATTATTAGTGCATTTATCATGTTAGGGGAGGGCCCCATGAATCTTATAGCTTTATCACTTTCCTGATATTTATAAGGTTTACTGTTTCTGAAGTCTTATGAGTTTCTCTCCTCTTTTCATGAGAGAGTGTTTCAACTCAGAGGAAATAGCATCTCATAATGCATCACTGCTTCCTGTGGTTCTCACAGTCTTTCTGTCCTCTCTTCCACAGTGTTCCCTTCACCTTAGGGGAAATAATATGGATGGCTGAATGTTTTGTTACACTTAAGGGTCAGCATTAGACAACTATGCTATGGTGCCATTCAATTATTCTCAGGAGCATGACCTGTTATGGATCTGCAATACATATTAGACCCTGTAGATTACTTTTTCCTCCTTGACTCATGCTGAAAGCAGTGAAAATCTTTAGACATAAACACAAATGCTTAGATGTCAATTTGACATAAAAATCATATCTGTTTAACATAACATTAGTAATAGCTTCTCCATTGCAATTTATGACAGTCACAACTCCCGGGTCTTACCTCGGCTTACAGTAGCAGGCATGTCTCCCTACTATGAAATCAGCCTTCAATCTAATTAGAAAGCAGTTGTTGGTAATTATAACACATATTGCCTGAAATTTTGGTGGATAAACATATAGAGGATTATTGGTGACAATTCTTCACAAACAGCCTGTGTAGCACCTTCTCACATTTTGAAAGCAAATCATCTGTCTTAATATTAATCTGTCTGATCTCTGTATATCCTTCAACCAATGAATGTAGTGTTTTCAGCCATAGTCTTAACAACTAGTTCTAGTGTGCAATCAAAAACATTGACAAAAGATAAAAAAATCAAAAAGCCAGGCATGGTGGCACATGCCTTTTATCTCAACACTCAGGAGGGAGAGATAGGAGGATCACAATAAGTTTGAGGCTACCCTGAGACTACACAGTGAATTCCATGGTAGCCTGAGCTAGTGTGAGACCTTATCTCAGAAAAAAAACGTATAAAACAAAAACCTGACAATGGTCTTCATGGTGACGGATCTCAAATCCTACCTATATGGCAACTCAAAGGGCAATAACCCACCACTTGACTGGGATTTTCACTTAACAACCTTGCCAGCCCTGAAATGTCATTTTCATTGTATCTCCATTCAAATTCTTTAACAATGGAATTGTACTCTTCTACTGGAGGCTTTTCCAAATTTGTAAGTTACTCAAGGATTAAAATTACATAATGGAAGGGTTTTTTTGTTTGTTTGTTTGTTTGTTTTTATTTTTTTTTATTTTTTTATTTTTTTTTATTTTTAAAAAATTTATTTGTTGGAGGGTAGAAGAGAATGGGCACCTTAGGCTTTGCAGGCAATTGCCTTAACCACTAAGCCATCACTCTAGCCCTTAAATTTTTTTTTTTTTAATTTTTATTAACATTTTCCATGATTATAAAATATATCCCATGGTAATTCCCTCCCTCCCCACCCCCACAATTTCCTGTTTGAAATTCCATTCTCAATCATATTACCTCTCCATTACAATCATTGTAATTACATATATACAATATCAACCTATTAAGTATCCTCCTCCCTTCCTTTCTCCACCCTTTATGTCTCCTTTTCAACTTACTGGCCTCTGCTACTAAGTATTTTCATTCTCACACAGAAGCCCAGTCATCTGTAGCTAGGATCCCCATATGAGGGAGAACATGTGGCGCTTGGCTTTCTGGGCCTGGGTTACCTGACTTAGTATAATACTTTCCAGGTCCATCCATTTTTCTGCAAATTTCATAACTTCATTTTTCTTTACCGCTGAGTAGAACTCCATTGTATAAATGTACCACATCTTCATTATCCACTCATCTGTTGAGGGACATCTAGGCTGGTTCCATTTCCCAGCTATTATAAATTGAGCAGCAATAAACATGGTTGAGCATGTACTTCTAAGGAAATGAGATGAGTCCTTTGGATATATGCCTAGGAGTGCTATAGCTGGGTCATATGGTAGATCAATCTCTAGCTGCTTTAGGAACCTCCACACTGTTTTCCACAATGGCTGGACCAGATTGCATTCCCACCAGCAGTGCAGAAGGGTTCCTTTTTTTCCACATCCCCGCCAACATTTATGATCATTTGTTTTCATGATGGTGGCCAATCTGACAGGAGTGAGATGGAATCTCAATGTAGTTTTAATCTGCATTTCCCTGATGACTAGTGACGTAGAACATTTTTTTAGGTGCTTATATGCCATTCGTATTTCTTCCTTTGAGAACTCTCTATTTAGCTCCTTAGCCCATTTTTTGATTGGCCTGTTTGATTCCTTATTAGTTAACTTTTTGAGTTCTTTGTATATCCTAGATATTAATCCTCTATCAGATATATAGCTGGCGAAGATTTTTTCCCATTCAGTAGGTTGCCTCTTTGCTTTTTTCACTGTGTCCTTTGCGGTGGAAAATCTTTGTAATTTCATTAGGTCCCAGTGGTTAATCTGTGGTTTTATTGCCTGAGCAATTGGGGTTGTATTCAGAAAGTCTTTGCCAAGACCAATATGTTGAAGGGTTTCCCCTACTTTTTCCTCTAGCAGTTTCAAAGTTTCCGGTCTGATGTTAAGGTCTTTAATCCATTTGGACTTAATTCTTGTGCATGGCGAGAGAGAAGAATCTATTTTCATCCTTCTGCAGATATTTATCCAGTTTTCAAAACACCATTTGCTGAAGAGGCTGTCTCTTCTCCAAAGAGTATTTTTGGCATTTTTATCGAATATCAGGTGGCTATAGCTACTTGGGCTTACATCTGGGTCCTCTATTCTGTTCCACTGATCTACATGTCTGTTTTTGTGCCAGTACCATGCTGTTTTTGTTACTATGGCTCTGTAGTATAGGTTAAAATCAGGTATGGTGATACCACCAGCCTCTTTTTTGTTGCTCAGTATTATTTTAGATATTCGAGGTTTTTTATGATTCCAAATGAATTTTTGGATTGTTTTGTCTATTTCCATGAAGAAAGCCTTTGGAATTTTGATAGGGATTGCATTAAATGTGTAGATTGCTTTAGGTAAGATTGCCATTTTCATGAAATTGATTCTTCCAAGCCAGGAACAAGGGATGTTTCTCCACTTTCTAGTGTCTTCTGCAATTTCTCGCTTGAGTGTCTTAAAGTTCTCATTGTATAGATTCTTTACTTCCTTAGTTAGGTTTATTCCAAGGTATTTTATTTTTTTTGATGCAATTGTGAATGGGAGTGATTCTCTGATTTCATCCTCTGTGTGTTTGTTGTTAGCATATACGAAGGCTACTGATTTCTGTGTGTTTATTTTGTATCCTGCTACATTGCTGTAGGTTTTGATCAGCTCTAACAGCTTGCTAGTAGAGTCTTTAGGGTCCTTTATGTATAGAATCATGTCATCTGCAAATAATGATAACTTGATTTCTTCCTTTCCAATTTGTATCCCTTTTATGTGTGTCTCTTGCCTTATTGCTATGGCTAAGACTTCCAAAACGATATTAAATAGAAGTGGAGACAGTGGACACCCTTGTCTTGTTCCTGATTTTAGTGGAAAAGCTTCCAGTTTTTCCCCATTTAGTAATATGTTGGCTGTAGGCTTGTCATAAATAGCCTTTATTATATTGAGATATGTTCCTTCTATTCCCAGTCTCTGTAGGACTTTTATCATGAAGGGATGTTGGATTTTGTCAAATGCTTTCTCTGCATCTAATGAGATGATCATGTTATTTTTGTCCTTCAACCCATTTATGTAATGTATTACATTTATAGATTTGCGTATGTTGAACCATCCCTGCATCTCTTGGATAAAGCCTACTTGGTCAGGGTGAATGATCTTTTTGATATACTCTTGTATTCTGTTTGCCAATATTTTGTTGAGAATTTTTGCATCTATGTTCATGAGGGAGATTGGTCTGTAATTTTCTTTTTTTGTTCTATCTTTGCCTGGTTTTGGTATCAGGGTGATGCTGGCCTCATAGAAGGAGTTTGGTAGGATTCCTTCTTTTTCTATTTCCTGGAAAAGCTTAAGAAGCAATGGTGTTAGCTCTTCCTTAAAAGTCTGGTAAAATTCAGCAGTGAATCCATCTGGGCCTGGGCTTTTTTTAGTTGGGAGATTATTGATAACTGCTCGGATCTCCATGTTTGTTATAGGTCTATTTAAGTGATTAATCTCATTTTGATTTAATTTAGGTAGGTCATATAGATCAAGGAAATCATCCATTTCTTTCAGATTTTCATACTTTGAGGAGTATATGCTTTTATAGTATGTCCCTATAATTTTTTGAATTTCTCTGGAATCTGTTGTGATGTTACCTTGTTCATCTCTGATTTTATTAATTTGTGTCTCTTCTCTCTTTCTTTTGGTCAGATTTGCTAAGGGTTTATCAATCTTGTTTATCCTTTCAAAGAACCAACTCTTTGTTTCATTAATTCTTTGTATTGTTCTTTTTGTTTCTATTTCATTAATTTCTGCCCTAATCTTTATTATTTCTTCCCGTCTACTACTTTTTGGTTTGCCTTGTTCTTCTTTTTCCAAGGCTTTAAGGCGAAGCATTAGGTCGTTTACTTGCGACCTTTCTAATTTCTTAATATAGGCACTTAAGGCTATAAATTTACCTCTTAGAACTGCCTTCATTGTGTCCCAGAGATTTTGGTATGTTGTGTTCTCATTATCATTTGACTCTATAAATTTTTTGATTTCCTTTTTGATTTCTTCATTGACCCACTCATCATTTAGTAGTGTATTGTTTAGTTTCCATGATTTTGTGTATGCTCTATAGCCTTTCTTGCTACTGATTTGTAGTTTAATTCCATTGTGGTCAGATAGAATGCAAGGAATTATTTCAATTTTCCTGAATTTGTTAAGATTTGCTTTGTGTCCTAATATATGGTCTATTTTAGAGAATGTTCCATGTGCTGCTGAAAAGAATGTATATTCTGCAGCCTTTGGATGAAATGTCCTGTATATATCTGTTAGGTCCATTCCTTCTATGACCTCATTTAGTCCAGATGCCTCTCTGTTTATTCTTTCCCTGGATGACCTGTCAATTGATGAGAGTGGGGTGTTAAAGTCACCCACCACCACCGTGTTTGGTGTTATCTGTGACCTTAGTTCTAATAGTGTTTGTTTGACGAATTTGGGAGCCCCCATGTTAGGTGCATATATGTTTAGGATTGTAATGTCCTCCTGTTGTAGTGTGCCCTTAATCAATATAAAGTGACCTTCCTTATCTTTTTTGACTAACTTCGGACTAAAGTCCACCCTGTCTGATATTAGGATAGCAACCCCTGCTTGTTTTCTAGGCCCATTTGCTTGAAACACCGTCTTCCAACCTTTCACCCTAAGATAATGTCTATCCTTTGTAGAAAGGTGAGTTTCTTGAAGACAACAAATTGTAGGATCCTGCTTTTTAACCCAGTCTGCAAATCTATGTCTTTTCGTTGGGGCATTGAGACCGTTGATATTAAGAGATATTATTGAAAGGTGTGTATTTATGTTTGCCATTTGTGTGTGTGTGTGTGTGTTACTTGTTCTACCTGTGCTCTCTTCTGTTAACTGGTATTTGAGTATGGCTGGTTTTTTCTACGTTCCTTATATGTGTGCTTTTCCTTTTGTTCAGCATGGAGGATTCTATCAAGTATTTTCTGTAGAGCTGGTTTTGTCTTCAGATATTCCTTTAACCTGCTTTTGTCTTGGAATGTCTTTATTTCTCCATCTATTTGGATGGATAACTTTGCAGGATAAAGTAACCTTGGTTGACAGTTGTTATCTTTCAGAACTTGGAATATATCAACCCAGGCCCTTCTGGCTTTAAAAGTTTGTGTTGAATAATCTGCTGTAATCCTGATGGGCTTGCTTTTGTAGGTAACTTGATTTTTCTCTCTAACTGCTTTCAATATTTTTTCTTTGGTTTGTGTGTTTGGAAGTTTGAGTATAATGTGGCGAGGAGAGATTCTTTCTGGGTTTTGTCTGGCTGGGGTTCTAAAGGCTTCCTGTATCTGTATTGGCACCTCTTTCCCAATTTGGGGAAAATTTTCCTCTATGATTTTGTTGAAGATGCCTACTATGCCTCTGGAGTGGAATTCTTCTCCTTCTACTATGCCCTGAATTCTTATATTGGATCTTTTCATAGTGTCCCGAATATCTTGAAATTCCCACTCATACTTTTCTATAAGTTTGTCTTTCTCTTTGTTGGACTGCATTAGGTCTGCCACCTGGTCTTCTAGCTTAGATATTCTGTCCTCTCCCTCATCCATCCTACTGGTGAGATTTTCTACAGAGTTTTTTATTTCATTAACTGTGTTCTTCATTGCTAGTAATTCTGACTGGTTTTTCTTTATTATTTCTATTTCTCTATTTATGTCTTGTATTGCCTATTTTATTTCATTAAATTGGTGTCCTGCCTCTTCTTTGATTCCTTTGATTTCCTCTTTGATTTCCTCTTTGATTTCTTCTTTGATTGTTTTCATGTGTTCTTTGACCTCTTTGAACATATTTATAATTATTCTTTTGAACTCTTTCTCAGGCATTTCCTCTAACTCTTTCTCACTGGAGGACATTTCTGATGCATTAATACTTTTAGGTGGATTTATATCGTCTTGCTTTTTAGTGTTTCTTGTGTTATAATGTATATATTTTTGCATCTTGGATTAAGTTAATGCTTGGATTTTCTAGCTAGCTGTGTATTCTTAGCTGTATCAATTGATTTGATGTAATATATTTTCAGGGTAGGACCTTATGGTATTAGGTGTGGCTCTTAAGACTCTCAGAGTATCTACAAAGATGTTCTTAGGAGTTGAGTTTCCCTGCTATAGGAGTATTCAAGCAGGCTGAGTGGAATAATATACTGGTAGATTCTAAAATTTAGCTAAACACTGTACCCATTCCATCAAAAACAGCCCCGAGTATGTATGCAAGAGTAGTTATTATAATGACCAGATCCTCTATCAACAAAGAGGTTTAGATTTCTGGTCTGTTGAGGTATCCAAGTCAGCTTGTGACCAAGTGAGACCCTTCCCTGGTGCAATCCCAGTTACCTTGGGTGATTGTGGTCTCAGTCAAGTTGCTGCCTGGGTCGTCGGGCTGCTGTTCTGATTTCTGGAGCTGGGCACTTGCTTTTCCTACGCTGCAAACTGAGCCGCTGCTGCCGCCTCTGCAGCTGTTGTAGGTGCCACCCCCGGAGCCCCCACCGCTGCTGAAGCTGCCGTTGCCGTGTCCACCGCTGCTGCTCACCCCGAAGCCGCTGCTGCGGGATCTGTCACCGCTGCCGCTCCTGGGTCCGCTGCTGCTGGGGCCACTGGTACCGGTGCTGGAGCCGCTGAAGTTGCTGCTGAATTCTGCTCCTGCTTGGGTCCCGCCGTCAGCCCAAGTTGGCGTGGCCGGGTCCCGGGCCGCTGCTGTGTTCGCTGGAGCTGGGTTCAGGCGGCAGGGGAGGGGAGGGAGCCTTGGCTGCTCTGGTTGTATCGCTTCTCCACGTGTGCTTTTACCTCGCGGTCTGCTCCTCCCTCCGTTGCTCGCTGCCACTCTCCCCTCACGTTTCCCGAGTTGTGGAGAGCACGGTGAGAGGGGAAAATCCCGCACCTGGCTTGTCCTGCGGCTCGAGCCGAGAGTCCGGCGGTTTTCTGCCACTCCGCGGTTGCGGCGGGTAGCCGAGCCGCCCCGGAGTCGCTGTTACCGCCTGTCTGGATGCTCTATAACTCTTCCACTTCTCCGCTGCCGCCTCAACTTCCTATACACCTCACTTTTTAGTAAAAGTGTGTATTTTGCTGAGTTTTTTTTGGTCTTTCCCCCCCCAGGCTGCTTTGGCGTGGTACCTACGCTGCCATCTTAACCGGAAGTCCTGTTTGTTTTTTTTTAAGAGAATACACAGGATTGATGATACAGTATGTAGGGAAGAAATTAAAATGGGCTCAGTGGGATAGGCTTGTAATGCTTCGATAGGCTCAGGGTCACGAGAAGCACATTTATTGGATCTTACAGGCTCTGGCTGACAACATGGTACCTACCTTTTATTGGACATCAGAAAGGGCTGTACATTGGACAATATCTATAGGGAGTGTAACTCCTTATAGGCAAGCAATGTACACTACATAGTCTTAGGGAATAATTTTCCACCCCTAGGACAACCTGTCGTCATACATGTCTTTCATGAAATATTAAGCTTTAATGCCTTCCAGAAGCTCATTAGCACAATATTAGGAATTCTATCATTTTATTTCTATAAGAACTGGGGTGCTGATCAAATACTTTTTATTAATTATGGACATACTGAGTATGGATCCATCATGTGTTGGTACCATCCTTTCCTTTGTTCCTGTCCTCTTTCCACTGGGGCCCCTCGTCAGTGGGGTTGCATGTTTTCCCTGTGGGTTGCAGGTTATGCATTGTGGGAGCAGAAGTCAGTTATTGGGGAGAGGCAGTGTCTCTGGGCCTAATGTCCCAACTTGTGGCCCTAACAATCTTTCTGCCCCCTCTTCTGCAAAGTTCCCTGAACCAATCACATTTGTTTTCAGGTCATCCAGATATTCCATATTGCCTGATCTCCCTTTTATTCATTCTGTCATGAATGCTTAATTGCCTTAGAAACCTGATTTTCATGACAGGTGGGATAACTCAGAGCCTTCCAGAGCCTGTCTTACATCATTAATATCATGCCCAACCAAGGGGATCAGTAAAACCTTCAAAGACTATATCAGTTCTGAAGTCTCCTATTCTAACTCCCCCATAAAATAGTCCCATATGGCCCAGTGAACTAGAAATCAAACAATAACCTCCTCAGTCATGTCTGTGGTCCCTCTATTTTCTTTCAGTCACTGATGAGCTCAGCTAAAGGTAACGAGTGCCCTTAGTGGTTTGTATGAACCAGACCTCCAAGGATGTTTTTCAATCCTTCATCTCCCTCGTAACTATCTCAAAGTATGTAATTTTTGTCCCAAGGAAGGATGAATAATTATATTGTTTTCTGCTTCCATGGAACTAAGACTGATCCCATTCAGTACCATGGCCCACAACTACTCAATACCGGCCCCATTTACTTAAAATTCTTTCTCAATTTCAGCAGTTAATAGGCAGAACATCCCATGATTATCCAAATTTCAAATACTTAACAATTTTAAGACCTCATCATCTTTCTGAATCATGTATTTCCTTTTCTTATTCAAGTTTGTACCAGAGGGTTATCTTGCATGGCTCCTACCTCATAATCTTCCTCATAACTCTACAATTATCCCCATAGGTTCTAAGTTACTAAATCTTAGGCAGGGCTTTTTACCACAGGTTTCATTTGTGCTCCTTCGTCCCCACTATGTTCTGCCAATTTTAAGAAATGATAAGCCTGCATTTCCATTTAATCCTCCCTTCTGTCTGCTTTTCATTCCAATACTTTTTCATTCTAAATAACATTTTAATGAAAAATATGGCAGGTACCTCTCTTTTTCTCATTGTATTTCCTTTCTTACATGATTTTTTTTTTTTTTCTGGAAAGAACATTGAGTTTCAGTTGTGTGTCATCTCTTTACTATTCCACGCCAAGCCTGTTACTCTCAGAGATTGCAACATATTATATAGTTAGTCCACATTTTGTGTATGGATGTAACCCCATATACACATGGTACACCCATCCCCAAGGAGCCATGTTACCCAATATTATGGAGAAGAAGACAATCACCCTGGGATTACTCCCAAGAACACTCTTTTCTAAGTTCCCTCTTTGGTTCTATGACTTACACCCCATTCCAGAGACCCTAAAATGGCCAGTAGAGGAAGAGAGCATGAACTCACAACATATGAACAAAGAAAGCAATTTTAGGATCACACCACTGGGTGCTCAACACTCAAGCTTACCATCCTCAGTTGTATGCCCTATCTCCAAATGCAGGAAATATACAAACTCTTGTGTGAATGCCTGTTGTCCTGTGTGAGTTTTTCTGGAGAAAAATGAACATACACCTATTCACCCCAGCTTTGAAGAAATGGTGTTCTATGTAACCATATCTGCTGGACCTTACACACGTGCTGGTGAAGCATATGTCTGGTGGAGAATTGATCTCTTTCTTCATGAGCAGGCACAGCCCATGACTATATATATTCTATATGTTCTTGGATGAAAAGCTTCTTCCATGCTGTAGATCTCACTTCCAGTACTTCATGTATAATAGGTGAAATTATGTTACAGTCAATATCAAGAATATTGACTTTTGGTAACACTTATTTTGTCAAATATTAATAATGTGGTTGGTAAAAAATAGCTTTGTGATCAAATTAGTTTAGAATGAACTGAGTTAAAGTTAAACAATGTTTTATAGTATAGGACTTTTCATAGGCTTTTCAGTGTCCATGATGGAACTGAGGAGTATAGAATAATTGCCAAAATTATTTGACCGTGGAACACCTTTGATTTTCCTGCCAAAAACCTGAAAGATTTCATTCAAATAAAATGCATAGAATTGAATAGTATATTAAAAATATTCCAATTTTCACTGGAAACACCTCAACATATATTAGCAGCTTTTTTATTATTAGTTTTGTACTCAGTGTACACAATCAAGTCACTACCATTGTTAGGCTCCTCCCTGTCCTCCCCCTCTGCAGGGACCTTTCTCATTGGGGAATATGGGTGGTGCATTGTGGGTTTAGCCATCAGTTATGTAGCAGGCAATGTCTCTGTGTATCATGGCCCAATGTGTGGCTCTAACATTCTTTCCACCCCCTATTCTGTTTGGGTTCATCTTAGATCTGCTTCAGTGATGAGGTCTTGGGAGCCTCTGTGTCTCTGGATATCTGGTTTGATAGGAGTTGAGTGTTGTCTATGTCTATTGACTTCACTCTTTTTTTTTAATTTAATTTATTAGTTTTCTTTTCAGCAAATACAGGCAGTTTGGTACCATTGTTTAGGCTCATCTATGATCTACGCCCTCCCATTGGACCCTCCTTGTTGATGTAAATGGTCGTGCATTGTGGAGTTAGCCCACAGTTATTGGTATGATAAATGTCTCTGCAAATCAAGCCCACTCTTCAATATCAAGCTACCATCAATCATGGGGTACAAGAGGGCCTACACCTATCAAACTCTCTATCAAAAAAGTAAGTGTTATCTCAATATTCTGGGTGCTAACTTACTCTCTGTTGGAGAATCTGCTTCTCTTTTTCAGATAAATGCAGATCCTAAGGAGAGAGCTGCTCCAACATACCTCAAAAGGGGCCCAACTGAAACAAAGGACAACTGGCAAAACAAGCAAGGGTGCTGTTTTCCTGTGAACTGGATACCAGCACAAAGGGGAAGAAGACCAACACAGAGAAAAATCAACTCCTACCAAATCAGAGAGCCAGAGCCTCAGAGGCCCCCAACACCTCAGCACTGAAGCAGACCAAAAATGAACCCAACATGACTCAGGGAAATTTTGCGGAAGAGGGGTCGGAAAGAATGTCAGAGTCACATGAAACACCTGAACCACAAGACACTGGAGAGGGTAGGATCAAGACTAACCTAAATCTTCTACATCTTCCCTCCCTCCCTCTCCCCCTCTCCCCTCCATCTCTCTCCTCTCTAACTCTTGTATATTAGTTATGTTTTTTCCTCAATTTCTTAGTGGGCACTGACCTGTAACCCCCACTTCCAGCTTGGGGCTACCATCCACAATGAGCTTTTGATCAGAGAAACCTACAAGGTTTCTCAAAACAATGACAGTTTTCTGTCAGAGTACTTGATGATCCACCAAAGGCAAGTGGTAAGACCCTATTGCTGAAGACTCCATACACAGCTGACATGTAAAATGGAATGGTTTATTCCTTGTGGGAGCAGCAGTCAGTTATTTCTGGGGGGAAGGAATGCTTCTGGGCATGATGTCTCAATTGGTGGTTCTTTCAATCTTTCTTACCCTTTTTCTACAAAATGCCTTGAACCATGGTGGGTGAGTTTTTTTTTTTTCCCAATTTGTTCCTAATTTATTTATTGATTTATTTTTAATTAAATTTATTAGTTTTCTTTTCAGCAAATACAGGCAGTTTGGTACCATTGTTTAGGCTCATCCATGATCTACCCCCTCCCATTGGACCCTCCTTGTTGATGTAAATGGGTCGTGCATTGTGGAGTTAGTCCACAGTTATTGGTACGATAAATGTCTCTGCATATCATGACCCAACATGTGACTCTGACATTCTTTCCGCACCCTCTTCCACAAAATTTCCCTGAGCCATGTTGGGTTCATTTTTAGTGGGTGAGTTTTAAGTCTACTTCAGTGATAAGCTCTTAGGAGCCTCTGGATCTCTGCTTTGGTAGGTGTTGACTATCTTTGACTCTACACCCTGGTAGTGATTAGTATGTTCAGTATGGAAGCAGCATTCATACTCGTCTTCCTAATTCTTTTGTGGTTTTAGCTGCAACTTGGCTGAAGTGCAAGGGGTAATTAATCTCCTTCAGTCTTGCTATCTTCTGAAATATATATATATATATATATATATATATATATATATATATATATATATATATATAATGTTATCCATCCTAGGTTTTGACAAGGAAATATATACTTTTGTAGGCTTATTAATGTTATACAACTATATATGATGTACATGAATATAAGTTCCATGGGGTGAATTTTATAGAATACTCACTGTTGGCTCTTGGTATACACACTCTCCCCATTTAGAATATGTTCCAGAAACACTGATGTATAGGACTTTCAATGGAAGCACAAACCACATCCACAATGGCCAGCTCCATTCTGGTCTAGCATATATAGACTCAATGTTTTCAACTGCCAGAAGAAGGAATCTGCTGGCAACAAACATGCTAGTCAACAATATTGATATGTTTAAATGCTAAAAATAAAAGACATATACAAACTGTATGAGTTTTGTTTTTAACTACTAAGCTTGGAAATATACTGCCTCTGAGAACTTCATCATTCCTTTTCTGAGTCAGGCACAGGGCTCTTGTGTTTTCTATGATAAGATCCTCCTTTGCAGCCTGAACTCTCTTGCTCCATTTTTATGCAGAACAAATTGCCTCTATATCTTCTGAGGCAGCATGCCCTTGAAAAATGTTTACATAATCATTCTTTGCAACTTATCTTCCTTCATCTTTAAACATGCTGCAATTAAACATTTGCTACCAAGATCTTACCAAAAAATACTCTCATGGAGAAGCCAAATCCCTTCTAAAGTGTTAAAATATTTAGCCAATTTTGAAAGAGACATTTGACTATTAATCAAGTCCTCCTCTTCAATAGTTACTAAGTAGCTACCAACAGGGTTTTGTTTTTTTTAATTTTGTTTATTTTTATTTATTTATTTGAGAGTGACAGACAGAGGGAGAAAGAGGCAGAGAGAGAAAGAGACAGAGTGAGAATGGGCACACCAGGGCCTCCAGCCACTGCAAACGAACTCCGGATGTGTGTGCCCCCTTGTGCATCTGGCTAACGTGGGTCCTGGGGAATCAAGCCTCAAACCAGGGTCCTTAGGCTTCACAGGCAAGCACTTAATCACTAAGCCATCTCTCCAGCTCTACCAACAGGATTTTTATATGATTTTCTCTTCATTTCTGTGTACTTTTCAATTTTATGTGCTTGCTTCTTGACTTCTTGCCTTAGAAGATCATTGCTCCTAAGAAGAAAACATTGGATGTTCTATTAGTGACTTCATCTAGGCCTTAAGCCTGGGTGTTGTGTGTATGCTAATAACACCTGAATTTATATTCAGTGCCAATTTTTCTCCAAAATCTGGATTTCCATATCCAAATTCTTAGTTAGTATTTTCTCTTAATTTGGTGATAACTGTACATACTCTATTTTTGCCATCATTCTGAACCCCATTCTGATGTAGCCTTTCCTATCTCAGTGGATGGCAATTCAATTCATGACAAGCCATGAACCTTAAAATTATCCTTAATTTCTTTTGTTATATTCTAGACAAATCTTTTAGGAAACTATGCTTGCTCTTTTTTCTTCTTGTGTCCATAATAAGTCTATTCCTCCTGGGACACACAGACATAAAGACCATGACTTTACTAGCACATCTAAGGAGCTTAGACCAGCAACACCATTAAGTAGTATAAACTAGTGTATATACAGGCAAATATTACATACACAACACTCCTGATCTATCCCACCCTGTTCTACTCTATTTTGACTTGTGACTTTGTCCACAGCACTACTTGTCATTGTCTGCCAAAATAAATGTTTTTAGCTCTCATTTCTATGATTTACTGAATGTTACTTCAATTGGAATAAGTTTCACTAAATTTGTTATTTCAACTGAATTATTTATTTCACTGATATATTACAAGCATTTGGAGCAGGGCTCAAGATTTGGTAGATGCTCAACAAATATATATGATGGTTATTTTTTTGTCAATTTGATAATATTAGGAATTAAATGAGACATTCCTCTTGGGTAGGTGTACGAGTCTTTCATGAAGGATTGGTGGAGAGAAGAAGACTTTCCATCTGATTGATGGGCTAGATACCAAGATGCTTCCAGAGATCACAGTGCCTTTTACCTGCCTGGCTGCTCATTTTGCTCACTTGTACATCTAACTTGCTACCCTTTTGCTATCATTTCATGGGCATCCCATTTCATCAGCATTCCAATGTGGACTGAAGAACAGTAACTCTCCTGCAACCCTTCAGGCCTTCAGTTCCAGATTAGAATTATTAAGTCACACAGGCTCATGGATTGAGGAACTCCCTGGTTCTCCAACTCTTCAATTCTACTGGCAGCTATTCTTGGACTTCACAGCCCATATTTGGTAAACTAATCTAATGAATTACCTTTATAATACATATTCATTCTGTCAGCTCCATTTCTGTAGAAAACTTTGGTAATAAATAGCCCTGAACTACAAGAGCATGCTCTTGAGATTCTTCCAATTTCTTTAGAAAATAATAGAAAAAACAGTTGTAATTATCACTGTTTCCATATAAAAGTTGATATCTTGGTTTTTTTTCTTTGAATATGAAAATATTAGTGATTCCTCAATTGTTTCACATTACATTCCTCCCCAAAATATTGTGTCCCAGGTACACTTGACATTTTAGGATCTTACAAAACTAAAGATCATGCTTTTCCTCTCTCACAGGAAAAAACTCTCCATGCTGTTTCTTATATAGTATGCAAACAATATTAATTGCATTCAAAAATAGTGTAAATTTTTCTTAGCTTTATTATGATTATGATTATTATTCCATGCTTGGGCTTTCTATTTGAGAGTCCAAAGTACTCCTTTTTGTAAAAGGAGTTGGACAACTTCCTGTTTAATCTTCTATCCTTCATCTATGAATAAGAGCAAAGTACTTTCCTGAATTCTATCCTCAGAATATTTTTGCTTTGAATGAAATTTGTCAATGAAATCATAGCTTATACATTTTTATTCTGAGTCTCTGTGTTTCACTTATTACAGTGATTCTGACTTTGTTTTTCACATACTATTAATCAATTATCTTTTTTTTTGTTTTTTACTGCTGAGCATAGTCCATTGTAAAATTAAACCACAATTTTAATCCTCTCACCTTTTGACAGAGAGCTATTCTCCATTGAAGTTATTAAGAATAATGCTTCATGAACTTTTTTGTATGAGACCCCTTATAAAAAGTATGATAATTTCTCTCTGTGAAAATTAAGGAAAATGATTCCTGGCCTACAGTTAAGTGTTTATTCAATCTTAAAATATCTGGTTAGAAAGTTTTCCAATGTATCTGTAACCATTCCCTAGCCATGAAAAATACAATGGTGGGCTCCTCATATTCTCATCAACATTTATTGCTGTCTATCATTCTGTACTTTAGCATTATGATGCATTCAAATGGAATTTTACTGTGATTTTAATTCACAGTTCTCCAATGACTTATGAAACTGACAAGTTTTCGTGGGCTTATAGGTGTTTGAAACCATCTGCTGTGGGTTACCAATCTTTCTTTCACAATACCTTGATGGTATTGTTTGTGCTTTGATAGGAGAGTTATAGATATTTGTGTTTTAATTATGAGTACATTGATAAATCCCTGTTGTATACTTTTTCTCCTCAGGCTGACTTGTACATTTTCTTAGTAGCATACTTTGAAGAGCATACATTCATAAATATGATATCCCATTATTAGTGGCCATTTCTTTTAATCTTTTTATAGTGAACACATTTGATGAAGTACTAAATAAATTCAAGGATATAATGCCTTCATGAGTTATGATATTAAATATTGTCAAAATATCAGTAATCTATAGTTCTATAGGTTTAAACAATTTAGTGAAAATACAGCAATTTGGACGCTGATATTCTCATTTCAATTTGTTAAAAGCAAATGTAACATTAAGTGTTAGTTCAACATTAAAACGAGAAAAGTTAACCAGTTAAGCAACTTAGATGATACTGCTTGACTATGTCCTATGAAAATCACAGTAACAGAGTCAATATAACATTTTTATGAGGTTAGAAAATATATCAATAAATAAAATATAAAGTTCATATTTACATTCATATGAATGTGACCAGTTGATTTCATTCTTATTTCTCATCAATCATACAGCTAAATAAAAAAAATTTGACTGAATCACTGGAAAAACTGTATACTCATAGGGATCAAGTGCTCAAAATGTGTACCCATAGGGGGGAAAGCTGAAAGGTATAATAACATTCCATTGAAAAACAGAAATTTTGGATGGAAAACAATGCTAAACCTAAGGCAAGGAACCCTAGAATTTCAGCTAAAATGTAAAAGTAAATTTCCACGAGTCCAAGGAGGACAAAATTTGTTTTGAGATAACTCTTTTTCTATAGTTTCTAAGATTCTTTCCTGGTTATTGAATGAAGTCAGTCTGACTCACTTATCTGAGATCATTTATTAACAATGACCAAAAAGTACTAGATGTTCCTTCTTTCAGGATACACTAGAGGAAAACTTTGAAAATTCAACTTTAGGATGAACCTACTAATAAGATGATAAGAAAACATTTTTGGACATTTCCTTAGTGGCTTCTGTAATATAAAAAATGATTCACTTATTTGAAAGGCATATTTTGTTAAAGGAAATCTAGCTTATGATAAAACTGTGCAATGAGAGATTTTAAAAAGGAAAGATGTTATTGGGCAGAAAACAGGAGACATAAGGATAGGTGAATTTCCTAGAATTCTCTAGATTTAGAATGATTTAAAAATATGTCAAATGCTGGCACAGTGTCCTTAACTTAAATGTACTTACTCATTGGATAGCACAGCTAATTTATTATGTACTTTTTTATCATTCAATGGCTCAAGCAACTGTTGCTAGTTTATTAGAGATAGTGTGCAAGGCCATAGTCGGGGATAGTCCTAAGTGATTAGAAGAGGTAACCTTTTGGTGTGCTTTTGATGGCATTTGTTGGTGAGGTTCAAATATCTGCAGTTGCAAAGCAAGAGCCAAAAGAAAATTATACTTCTGTCTACTGCTCCACATGGATGGTGCAGAGGCAGCAAGCCCAGAAAATAAGTTACTGCTTGCAGTATTTATGTTTTCCAACATTTGACACTATGCTTATTGACTTTTGGTTACTTCCTAAATTAAAAACAAAAATATTTCACATTTTTATTCTGTCTGTGAAAAGTCTATTTTCATTTTATCTTTTGTTGCATTCATGCATCCTTCTAGGAGTGTTGGTATTCAAATTCCTTTAGTGGTGGCTAGGTGAGCAGAATCTTATAGTGGGCACCAATCACTGCAGTACATGAGTCAGCAGGCTTCACAGCACTGGTCTGAGAGAAAGGGGCTACATGAACACTCTTCAGGAAACTACCTTGCTATAGAAATCCATACAGAAATTGACCTTTCTAGAAATAAATTATGGAACTGGTATCATGTGGCAAGTTTAAGCATTATCAAGAATGAAATGAGGGCTGGAGAGATGGCGTAGCGGTTAAGTGCTTGCCTGTGAAGCCTAAGGACCCCGGTTTGAGGCTCGGTTCCCCAGGTCCCACGTTAGCCAGATGCACAAGGGGGCACACGCATCTGGAGTTCGTTTTCAGAGGCTGGAAGCCCTGGCACGCCCATTCTCTCTCTTTGCCTCTATCTGTTTTTCTCTCTGTGTCTGTCGCTCTCAAATAAATAAATAAATAAATTAAAAAAAAAAAAAAGAATGAAATGAAAGCAGAGACCTGAAGGCATCACTGAATGTGTGTCATGAATGCAGCTTTCTTTGGTCATGATTTTTGTGTAGTCCCATAAATAAATTAAATTTGAGTAGAAACATCAAATAGGTTTTAATCTAACTTGTCATTTTTTATTTATTCATTTGGGAGAGAGAAAAAGACAGAGAGAGAAAGAAAGAGAGAGTGAGTGAGAGAATGGGCACACCAGGGCTTCCAGCCACTGCAAACAAACTCTAGATGCATGTGCCACCTTGTGCATCTGACTTACACGGGTCCTGGAGAGCTGAACTGAGATCCTTTAGCTTTTCAGGCAAACACCTTAACGACTAAGTCATCTCTCCAGTATCCTAAGTTGTCTTTTTGATTCCTGTAACATTATGTCCATTTTCTCTTTCAGAGATGAGATTTCCCACATTTGATATCTGTCTTCATTTGGGCTTCATTAATGAGAACAGAAAGTTTTTCCAACATTCTCCAAATTCCACTGGTTTCAAAGTTATCTCACATAGGTAGAAGAGGAACAGAGATGTAGATCTTTGATGGTGGTGAAGATGGAGCTGACAAGAAACTGTAAATGGTGATGATAGAAGCATCTAGGTAGCTGATACCATGAACATATTTAGTGCTCCAAATGACTCCACATGATGCTTACACCACACATCTCTGGCCTGCCACAGTGAGACAGGGTGCCAAGGCTGAAAGGATCAAAAGATGGCCCAACCATCTATCAAATTATTCCCTACATCAAACAATCTTCTCACTACTTTGATTTCAATAATGTGAAGAGTTAGAATTAAACTTCTGGTTCTTCTTGTCCAATCAGAAAGTGAGGATTCTAATCTCCTGTGTGATTTTTGCATCAATTCCTTGAAACACTGGCCTGATTTTTCTGTTTGGCAACATGGCCTTGTATGTATCTTCCTCCATAGCTATTGTTTGGATATGTTTCCTCCAAAGCTCTTTGTTAAAGGTATTGTCTCAAGCTTCTAACATCATTTATTGGAAAAGTAACAACAGGGGTCAGGGGAAGTTAGATTATTGAAGGTGTTCCTTGAAGGGCATTGTGGTACCATGGTTTCTTCCTGTCCCTTCTTCCACGTTTTCATCCCTGACAAGGAGTTAAGAGGTTTGTCTCTACCATTTTGCCTTTCAAGGATGTGCTGTCTTGTCACAGGCTCATTAGTATGGGACCCACCATTCATGAATTTGGATCCAAACTTTAAATCAAAGTGTATCAGCCAGGCATGGTGGCACAGCCTTTAATCCCAGCACTTGGGAGGCAGAAGTAGGAGGACTGCCTAGAGTTCAAGGCCACCCAGAGACTACATAGTGAATTCCAGGTCAGCCTGAGCCAGAGTGAGACCATAACTTAACAAACAAAAAGTATCAATGTGCTTCATAAGTTAATTGTGTCACACATTTGGTATAATGACAGAAAGTTGTCTAACACATGTATATACACAAAAATTAGCTGATCTGGTACACACACAAGGGCTAAATAAGCACCTATATGTGTCTGTGTGGAACAATGGAAATGATACAAGACACACACATTTTATTTATCCAGAAATAAGCTATCACCAAGCAGTCCTCATCTGAGAAAATTATCCTGAACATATTACTTAGTTCAGGTATTTTTAAATTATATTTATTTTATCTCACTCACAAAAAACACAGATGCTTTGATGCAAGTATCATTGTGTAATGTTTAAACCAGGTCAAACATATTTCTCTTCTAAAGAAATCTGTCATTTATCATTTATAAAATATTAAAACTCCTTCCTTCTAATTTACTATTTTCATGAGTGAACCCCCTGTTCCTCCCCTTTATATATTCATGCCTATTGGGCCATTTTTCTTCACTCTGCCACCTTCCTAAACTTTCTAGTTTCTGGTAATAAGCATTCTATTCCCATCTTTTATGATATATTTTTCTTATTCCAAATATGAATGACATAACATGTTTCTTTAATTCCTGTTGCATTTGCATAAGTGTAAATTATAAGAATAATTTTTTTGATGGCTAACTAGTATTTCTTTGATGGTACTATTACACTTTGGTTTTAGCCATTCATCATTTGATTGACACTGCTGTTTTTAATATTGATAGTCCACTTGTTTGGTCCAAGCATTGCCTTGGAGATTAGTCAAGTATACATCTGAGTGTATAAAAGGGCATTTTCAAAGAAGAATCAGTAAGTCCGAAGACCTACCTTGATTTTGGGCAGCACCATGCCATAGTGCAAGGGCCTGGATTGATTCAAATAGAAACATGAAAAATCTAGATACAGAGATATTCATTAAACTTGGAGTTCCTATTTCCCAGTTGAACTGGCTATCTAATGAGTGTTAGTGATCCTTGTAATTTCCACCCCTCTCAGTACTGGGGGGCAGGAGGGTGGCAGACAAATGCAACAATTTCCAGCTTCTAACATGTATACTAGGGATTGATTTCAGATGCTTATACTTCCACCCACTGACCCATCATCTCAAACCCTTTAACAAATTTTGTGTATGTTATATTTACATTACTAACTTGTTAAAAACTTCTAGACATTGCTTATAAAATATTACCAAATTAAAACTGATATGAAAGAGAACATTTATTTTCTATGTATATTTTACAGCCTAAATGTTGTTCGTATAGGATTTCTTGACTTTATAATAAGAAAAATATTCCTTATGAAACCAGAATATTGATAGTATGTTACTGTCCATTTGAAATATAGTCAAATTTTCTATGAACGGTCTGAATAGTGCTTAGCATAAAGTTGCCCAGGTGTACTTATGTGCACATGCAAAAGCTTTTAGCACATATAAAATTTTAAGCAGAACTTGCATCAACTTACCTCATTTTGTAGGTTGCTGATTAGTCCTCTGGAAGTACAAAACCAGGCTGAAGTCTAATGGAATGAACAACTTCCAGCACAAAAAGGAAGAACAGCTTGAAGCTGAGGTAGCATAAGCTGACATGTCAGATGGTCGCCAGACAGAAAGAGCCAGGCACTGTCTGGGAAGAAACAGTATGGGAGTGAGGGAGGAAACAACTAATCATTATCAACAGAGTCCACAAACAGCCCAGCTGTTCACGCTCATCACACCAAGAAAATACAGAGGATCCCATTCATGAGGATTAAACTTATCAAAAGAATGAAAAAATTCAAAGTAAAACAAATGAAAAAGATTGCCCGAAGCAGCTTCCATTTAGAAACTTTTGATAAAAGTATAAGCAGTTTTACAGTTCTGGACCCTATTTTCTTAGTGTTCATTCATTTGAGATGTATAAGCTGAAAACAATTCTTTTCTGCTTTTTTTTTTTTTTTTTTCTTTTTGAGCCATTGATCTTCATGTTTGGTGACCATTTAAGAAATGATCAAGAAAGTCAGGTTTGATACGTTGGCTTAGTTGCTAAAAGGCTTGCTGTGTAAGCATGATGACCCAAGTTTGGATTCTCAGGACCCAACTAAAACCTGGGCATGGGGATGTTCATCTGAAATCTTAATGCTGGGGACACAGGCTGAGGAAGATTCCTGGTGTCTGCTAATTAGCAAGTCTAGCTGAATCAATGAGGTCCAGGTTCAGTGAGCTTCCCCCAATAAGCTGAAGAGGGTGAGCAGATAGTTCAATGGGTAAGAGCACTTTTGTATAAGCGTGAGGACCTATACTTGATCCTGTATTGGCCAAAGATTTCAGTAACCACAGTCCTATCTGGTACAGAGACAGGGGTACCTCTATGACTCACTAGTCAGCCAGTCTAGACTGACTGACAATGGCAAATCTAAGTTCAGTAAGACTCTGTCTCAAAGAAACAAAATGAAATATCAAGAGCGGAAGACAAACAATATTCTCCAAAGGCCACAGCATGCATTTGCAAAGGGCACATCTGCACACACATGTGCATACACTATACTTACACATACCACACATATGCCACACCACATATACTACACAACACACACACACACACACACACACACACACACACACACACCAAACATAAAAATGAGGTAGACAGCAATTGAGGTAGAAACTAACAACTTCTGGCCTCCATATGTACATATATGAACATAAAAACCCACCTCATGCATAGATACTACATATACATGCAAGAAAAAGAAAGTCCTCATTTTGTTTGTTCAATGTCCCAATGGGGGGGGGATGTTTAGATCGTGGTGTACTCAGTGTATCTCATATATGCAATGCTCCTTAGAAGAATGTCTTGTGAGGCAGAAGGCTGATTGTGTGTGTCTTTCTCTGAGCTGTTTCCAAATGGGCTTATGTCGGATAAAATGTTCTACTAGCCAAATACATTGAAAGACACTGTATTTGTCAATCTTGAGGATTCACAATATCCTCTAGTGTACTAAAAAGTAAAGAATCCCCAAAGAGCTGTCAACCATCCTTCATCTAATTTTCCCCTCATTGTTTGGCTACAGAACTCTTTTAACACCTGCTGAGATCCCATAGGGCTAGGATCTTCAGAAAACATTGGAGTAAATACATTTCTGGACAAATTGAACTATATTATATATTATTCGTAGTGTTGTGGATTGAACTTGTGACCTTGTGCATGTCAGGCAAGCACTCAATTACTAATCACAGCTTCAGACCCATTTTCCAATTTTAAAATCTGCATTGTATGCTAAATTTTCCACCATGTTGGAAGCACAACTTTGGGTCATACCTGAAATAAAAAGGATGTTGTTGAAATCATCACTAAAACATAGAGTGGCTGTTGCTTCCTTTAGAAAATATGGGCATTTATAAATACAAATGGGTTATTTTAGGAAGTAAGTACTCTCCTGGCCTTGACAGTGTGCGGAAATGAAGTCAAGGTTTTAATCCACAGGAACTACCAGGAAAATACTCAAAAATAGAATTAAGATCAAGTGTCCTGTAATCCCAAATCTAAAAGATGACTCTATCACTAATTGTATTGACTTTGGGCAAATTACTTATCTTTTATAGCTCATTTTCTGTAAAATTAATATAACCTTGGTATTTTTGACATAGTCCTTGACATAGTATAAATGCTCAACACACATTAAAAATGAAAGCAAGTAATAAGTTAGAATAAGCTTCAGAAAATTCAGACAGTTTCTCTAAAAAAGAAGAAAGAAATGATCCTTACATTAGGCCTTGTGATCACATCCTGTCAATTTGAATTAAGAATGGTATCTACTGTTAATTGTTAATTGATGTAGACATAAAAGTTGTTAATTTTCTCAAAATTTAACTTCCCTCAAGTAAAATATGTCCTTTCATTGACATCGTTTTCCAAATATAGATGTATCCCTGTCATTTGCTTAACTGAACATTTGAAATGTCTTCTTATTGTCTAAAGGTATAAGTTAATGCAAGCCACTACCTGCCTGTATCTCATTCTATTCAACGTACTGTCCCACAGCCATCATGCTTGGTGCAGCTCATACTTAACTTGTGATATGCAGATACCACTGTGTTCTTAATCAACTGATGTTACTCAATGCTTTGCTTGTAGCTTTTTCCCACACTCATTCACGAGACCTCCTCTTTTAGCCTTTTCCAACACATTCCTACCCTCACTGCATTGCAGTAGAGGCCATTGTGTGCTCTAGGTCTCCTCATCATGACTTCACAATCCACAGCAGTGTCCCCAGGCCTCACTGAAGGGTTCTCACTCCTTGTCAATCCTGCAGCTTCGTTGTGCTTCCCTCACAGAGACTCAACCACTGGGTCCCCAGAGTCTCCCAGAAAGTCCTATAGAAATATTTCTTAAATAAAAGCATGAGAGAATAGGAAGTATTTCTGGAAATTTTTATTTTCAGGGCCTGGACAAGATGCTTCCCTCTGACAAGTGTTTCTATTGTGACAATAATGTGTAGAAGCTGAGACTCAGGGTTGTCTGGGCTTAAAACCCAGGTTGTACATATTTCTAGTTGTGAAAACATGAAAAAATTCTTCCTCTCTCTCAGCCATTTCCCCTTCTTAAACAACTGTATACAATCTGGTCCTTAGCACATGGATGAGCATATGATAGCTGTTAGTAGTTGTTCCATTTTACTATTATTTGCACCATTATCATGTTTCTGAGTATTTAAACTTATTCAAGTGAGGCACTTAGAACAATACACAGCTGTACCAAAATGGATGTTACACTTTCAATATATAATAACAGTAAAACAAAGTACAGGCAAGAATTTCAAAGATTACATACAATATTATACATGTGAAATCATGTATAAATTGTAGAGTTAGTATAAACTCTTAGATTCACATTTGTGTAATTTAACTCAAATTTAATGAAGACTTGACCCTAATTATACATTGGCTGAAAATAAAATATGTGGGGTGAGCTAGTTATAAATTACAGTTGCATGTGAATTTCTGGAGAATTTTATTTTTAAATTTCATTGACAACTTCCATAAATATAGTAAATATGTCATGTTCATAGTCCCTTCTTACCACTCTCACTTTCCCCTTCCCCAAATACCACATACACTTCTTCTTTCTAACTAGTCTCTCTTCTATTTTTTTTTTAATTTTTATTTATTTGAGAGTGACAGACACAGAGAGAAAGACAGATAGAGGGAGAGAGAGGGAATGGGCGCGCCAGGGCTTCCAGCCTCTGCAAACGAACTCCAGACGCGTGCGCCCCCTTGTGCATCTGGCTAACGTGGGACCTGGGGAACCGAGCCTCGAACCGGGGTCCTTAGGCTTCACAGGCAAGCGCTTAACCGCTAAGCCATCTCTCCAGCCCTTCTCTTCTATTTTGATGTCATCATACTTGTCCTCATTTTACACAGATTTTCTTTTGGTAGCATCAGCCACTGTGAGATCAGGAATACCAAGGTCAGTTTGTGTCTGGATGACATACTGTAAGCATGCTTTCTCTTATTTGGCTCTTAAGTTCTTTTGCCACTTCTGTAACGATCTATGAGCCACAGAGAATTATAGAGATGTCTCACTTGGTACTGAACACTCCACTGCCATTTCTCTGCACCTTAGTGAGTTTTGAATTACCCCAGTGAAAATCACTTTTCAAACAGGAAGCTTCTGTAGTAAAATGTGAGATTAATATTACTATGTGGGCATAAAAAACAAGTATTTAGAGGGTAGTTTGGGGATCATAATATATCCATTTGGCCCACAGTAGAAGTTTCCACTCTAGGGCTTATGATATGCTTAGGCATAGGCATTTAACAGCATTTAGTTTCACCCTAACAGACATGCCACCATTGCAACCGTTAATACATTTGTCCTGGCTGCCCAACCATAAAGCTTTCAAGGTGTACTGCTGTTTAAGACCATTGATGTTTTCTTCCCAAAAAGGATGCATAGGATTTTACAGCATCCTAATAGACAGTAAACTAGGAGAAGGCTTCCAGATCAGCTCCAGCTTGATTTCTCCATGACCAGAAGCTTAAGACTGTGGAATCTTCAGCAAAAGACTTTTTCCTTCCAGTTCTGGTGAACAAAACAAGAGAAATACTTGCAGTGTTCTGGGCAAGGGGTGACATCAGAGGCCTCCCTACCCAACATCTCAATGAAAGATAACCCAAACCTGACACTGAAATTTTTCTGGGCACAACATTATGTACCTCCACAGGATACTTTTGTCCAAACGCTCCCTTTTCTAACAACTATATTATTAACAAGCAAGGAAGTCGGTTTCTATGTGACTTATTCATAATACCTTAGATTTTAATTTTTTTATTTATTTGCAAACAGAGAGAGATAAAAAAAAGAAATAGACAGAGATAATGGTGTGCCAGGGACTCCAGCTGCTGCAAACTGAATCCAAATGCCAGCACCACTTGGTGCATCTGGCTTTACATGGGAACTAAGGGATCAAATGTGTGCCATTAGGCTTTGTAAGCAAGAACCTTAATTACTGAACCATCGCTCTAGCCCCATAACTTTTTTTTTTTTTTTTTTTTGTGAAGTAGGGTCTCACTCTAGCCCAGGCTGACCTGGAATTCACTATGGAGTCTCAGGGTGGCCTCGAACTCACAGCAGTCCTCCTACTTCTGCCCCCGAATGCTGGAATTAAAGACATATATCACCATGCCCAGCTGACATCTTAAATTTCTGTTGACCTTTCACCTTCCTCTCTTCATCTGGTCTCCTATTGCAGTAAGGTTCACATTGCTGGCAGTAACAGCTAGCCAAGAGCAACTTGTGGGAAAAGGTGTTTATTTTGGCTTAACAACTCAAGGGGAAGCTTCATGAGGGCAAGGGAAACAGTGGCATGATCAGAGGTTAGACATCTCCTCCTAAGCAAAATTGGATGGGGAATAGCAACAGGAGAGTGTGCCAAACACTAGCAAGAGCAAGCTGGCTATAATACCTATAAGCCCACCCCCCAAAATACACTGCCTCTAGGAAGATTAAATTCTCAAATTGACATCAGCTGGGAACTTATCATTCAGAACACAAGTTTATGGAGGACACCTGAATCAAACCAACACATGTCCTTAGAGTGTCTTATCAGCCTAGATATTCAGTAATGCTGTGATTTCAAATTACTACTTCATTCAAATGTCTTCCTAGATACCCAGTAAGTTTGACTGAATCTGTCTACCCTAAAATGATGAGTAATTGAATAAAAGAACGAAGGTGATTGTGAAAGCAACTAGTTAATCTGTTCACTCTCTGTTCAATGCTGGAGTCACTTAACAATAACCAGAAGCAGGTTGAAGTACCAAACCCCAGAACTTTACTCACTCTTCAAGCAGCTCATTATGACTTTGTAGAAACTAAATGGAAACCCACTTAAAAGAAAGAAATAAGAAAGAAAGAAAGAAAGAAAGAAAGAAAGAAAGGAAGGAAGGAAGGAAGGAAGGAAGGAAGGAAGGAAGGAAGGAAGGAAGGAAGGAAGGAAGGAAAGAAGGAAGGGAAGGAAGGAAGGAAGAGAGGCCAGGTGTGCACATGCCTTTAATCCCAGCACTTGGGAGGCAGAGGTAGGAGAATCACCAAGAGTTCAAGGCCACCCTGATTCTACATAGTGAATTCTAGGTCAGCCTGAGCTAGAGTGAGACATTACCTTGAAAAAACAACAACAACAACAAAAAACAGGCAGGTTGGCACATGCCTTTAATCCAGCACTCAAGAGGCAGAGGTAGGATGACCACCTAAGAGTTCAAGGCCACCCTGAGAATGCAGAGTAAATTCCAGGTCAGCCTTAGCTAGAGTGAGACTCTACCTCAAAAAACCAAAGTAAAAAAAAAAAAAAAGATAGGTATGGTAGGCCATGCCTTTAATCCTAGCACTTGGGAGGCGGATGTAGGAGGGTCACCCTGAGTTCAAGGCAATCCTGAGAGTACTTAGTGAACTCCAGGTCAGCCTGGGCTTGAGTGAGACCCAACCTTGGGCCACAACATCAACAAAACAAAACAACAACAACATCAAAACACCTTTTTTTGTTTTCTTCTTGTTGTTTAGTAATGGCTTCTAAGAGGTTTCATTATGGAAGTAAGGGATCAAATGGCTAACAGGAGGGCAAGTAAGGACATGTGTTCTGTAATCTGTGTGCTGTATCCTCCACTAATTCAGTGTGTTATGAATCATGAATAAGCATAAAATACACTGAGAAGGAAATTGCAAGTTTCTTTCAGTGAGCACAATTAAGGGATTGATTTTATTATTTACACATAATTGGAAGGACAATAATTTCTACCCTTCAGTGGTAGCCACATGACAGTGCATCATAAATCAGCATGCTTATGCTGCACAACACAGAGGACCGACTAGGAAGAACCAAGAACAGCCTCCGACTAGAGGTCAAGGAAGAGGCCTAACTCAGATCTTTATAATTTTACTTCTAAATTACTCCTGACATGGGCTCACCGATAAATTTACACAAGCATATTTCCTGTTTCAGCTTCATCCTCTCTATGTACTACAACCCTACTCTGGGCAAGGTGGAAACAGACTGAGAAGCTCTCTTCCCAGTTTCGAACAAAACTGTGGATAAATGCATATTTCTCTATCTATCTATCTATCTATCTATCTATCTATCTATCTATCTATCTATCTATCTATCTATCTATCTGTCTGTCTATCTCTGGCAGCCAAATGGAAGAAAGAAGGGCTCTTTTCACCCAGAGCTTCCTCATGTGAAGTCCCTCTGTGAGTGGGGTCGCCTGCTCTGGGGGAAGGGCTCACTTTGGGGGAAAGACTTCCTCCTTTAATTGATCCTTCCTGGACACAACCTCAGAGACCCACCCAAAAGGGATTTCTGTGGATTGCTAAGCAGATCAAGTTTACAACACCTTAAATATCACAAGTCCACCCCCTGTCAACTTGGCACAAACCAAATCTCCTTACATAATACTTAGCTTCAAATGGAAACAGTAACAAGCTCATAATTCCACCTAACATGGTATAACTATCCAACATACAACTGGAACCACAAAATCCACCAACACACACACACACACACACACACACACACACACACACACACACACACACAGCAAGGTTCTTTGAGGAATGATTAGTCTCTAATATAATAGGTCTAATATAAATTCAACAGTTAGCTAGTGATATCTTAATATTGGTATAGATATGTACAAACACTTTGTATCAAGGTAGGATGGAAACATTGAAATTACAGTCCTCATTTCTGTAACTGGTCATGTGGACCTACCTGGTATTTGTAACTACCTTCATCTACTACCCATTCTGTATTTCCTCCACCTTCAGCAAGCACCTCAGCAAGTCTTGGTTCTTTACTTGTAGGGGTGACCCATGCCTTCATTACTGAAAGATCTGGTGCATTTATCAAACTATCTTAAGTGGGTTGATTTGCAGTTGTCCATTGACTTTGATAACAGGGCATGGTAACACTAAGAGATACCCTAAAGGATCTCCTGCACTCCAGACATACTCTTCCTTACCTCCATTGTGGGGTAATAGTCCAATTTCCCCTTGGTAGTCTAGATCAACCACCACTTCTATCATGGTAATTCATTTCTCAGCCTCTTCACTCAATGGCATCAGGAGCTCAAAATGGACAGGGGGATGTCTTAGCTTCCAGTTCAGTGGAATGTTATTCATGTCTCCTGGCAAAAGCAATCTCCCCTCTGGAACCAAGACTAGTAGACCAGCAGAGCGTAAGGTTGAGGGAACAGGAAGCAAAAATTTAGCTAATGGGTCACTTGGGGTGATGGGAAGTGGAACCATTCCCATTTCCATCCATTGATTCCTGGATCCATAAATCCTGGCTATAGGAGAAAGAGTACCATATATAGGATGCTGATTCAGAGCATATACAGCCTACTGGAAGTCACTCTCCCAGCCCTCCATGCTTTTACCACCTAGTTGGCTCTATAGATGTTTCCTTAAAAGGTCATTCCACCGTTCTATCAAGCCAGCTGCTTCAGGGTGATGGGACACATGGTAAGACCAGTGAATTCCATGATCATGAGCCCACTGCCATACTTCCTTGGCTATGAAGTGAGTTCCTTGTTCAGAAGTAATGCTGTGTGGAATGCCATGACAGTGGATAAGACATTCTCTAAGCCCATGGATGGTAGTTTTGGTGAAAGCACTATGTGCAAGAAAAGCAAATGCAAACCCAGAATAAGTGTGTATTCCAGTAAGGACAAAATGCTGTCCTTTCAATGATGGAAGTGGTCCATTGTAGACAACCTGCCACCAAGTTTCTGGCTGGTCACCCCATATTGGGGGCTCAGAGTTGGTCTCTGCTGCTGGAAAATTTGGCACTCATCAGTAGCCAAAGCCAGGTCAGCCTTAGTGGAAGTCCATGTTGTTGGGCCAATGCATAATCTGCATCTCTGTCACCATGGCCACTTTGTTCATGTGCCCATTGGGCAAAGACAGGGGTGGCTGAGGAAAGAGGTGCAACAACTTATTCTTCACCTTAGAAGGAATATGTCTGCATGCCCCATACCACTGAACTCCTAGAAATTTCCCTGAGGTGGAAGGTCCTTGATTTTTTGCATGGATTTATTTCCCATCCCCTGATGCACATATGCTGTACCAGAAATTCCAAAGTAGCTGCCACCTCCTGCTCATTTGATCCAATCAGCATTATGTCATCCATATAATGGACTGGACCAACATGACACCCTGTGGAAGGGAGAGATTATCAAGCTCCCTGAGAACTAAGCTATGACACAGAGCAGGAGAGTTAATATAACCTTGAGGTAAAACAGTAAAGGTATACTACTGACCTTGCCAGCTGCAGGAAAATTACTTCTGGTGGTCCTTATGGACAGGTATGGAGAAGAAACCATTATCAAGATCAATAGCTTCATACCAGGTATCAGGAGATGTGTCAATCTTCTCAAATAAAGAATCCACCTTTGGTACAGCAACTGCAATTTGAGTCACCACCTGATTAAGTTTCTGATAATCCACTGCCATTCTCCATGATCCATCTTTCTTCTGAATAGGCCAAATAGGAGAGGTAAAGGGAGATGTGGTGGGAACCATCACCCCTGCACCCTTCAAGTACTTTATAGTGGTAGTGGTACTAATTTCTGAAATATCCCCCAGGGATGCCATACTGGTTTTTTGTTGTTTTTTTTTTTTGTTGTTGTTGTTGTTTTTTGTTTTTTGTTTTTTTTGAGATAAAGAATCTATAAATATCCACAGAAAGTCCATGAAGCACTTCCACTGCCCAAATGGATATTTCAATATTAAATATATACAAAATGTTTCTATTCAACAAAACCAGGAAACCAACGCCATACTGTTTTTGATTCACTTATTTCCCTGTTTTGGGGACCCTCAATAGCTTCCATTTGGCCTTTACAACCATAATAGCCTTCACTCCACAAGTCAGGGAACAAATGTGGGGGATCTGCCAACTCCTAATTATTTCTATTCCAATTATGCACTCTGGGACTGAGGAAATAACCAAAGGTTGTGTTTGGGGACCTACTGTACCCTTTGTCAGTCTAATATTTGCCAAAACTCCATAGATAACCTGACTTCCATAAGCACCTACTTTAACTGGAGGGCCCCAGTGCTTTTTGGGCTCTCCTGGAATCAATGTCAACTCAGAGCCAGTGTCCAATAGACCCTGAAAGATGTGATTATTTCCTTTCACCCAGTGTACAGATACCTTAGCAAAATGCCATGGGTCCCTCTGAGGAAGGATAGGTATAAGCTTAATAGTGAAACTTTTGGGGATTGTAGAATGGTCCTTCCTTGAGGGGACCCAACCACCCTTCAATCAAGTGTCTCAGTATCTGTAAACTGGATCAAGTCTGGAAACAGATTAAGAGGTCTTGATTCTCTGTTGCTACAATTCAAAGTGGCTTTATGTTCCTTTGCTCTTGAACATTTCTGCTTATACAGATCAAGAAGATTTCAGTAGGCTTCTTACCAATTTGACTTCTGGGAACACCATGATTAATCAGCCAATTCCAAAGGTCCATAGGAGTCATACCTTTATGTACATAATTTTGTCTACATTGTCTACTACAAAAACAACAACAACAACAAAAACATGTTCACCCAGCCTTTGGCAATTCAGTGCTGCCACTTGGCCCTTGTTACCCCAAGATCCAGTTATACCCAATGCATCTAAATCACCTAATGCAGCTACTTCAGCTCCCATTGTGAGGTCTTCTTTACATAAAAGACCAATGATAGGGGACTTTAAGTATGTTGGTGATACCCTCACAAACCTGTTTTTTTTATATTCAGTGAAAGGCACATCTTCTGGATGCTCCCATTGTGGGGACAAAGATGAGTTTACATGGCAAATCTACTCCAGCATTCCAACTTCTGTGAGCTTTTTAATGCCTTCTTCAACATTAAGCCAAGGGATATCAGGCAGTTCAAGCTCATTCACAGTAGGCCATCTTTGGATCCATACTTTAGCCAACCAATAAAATAAACTCTTGGCATCCCTTCCAACTGCATGAGCTTGTAGTGTTAAATCTAAAAATCTCTGCTTAATGGCCCTATTTCAGTAAATTCAGCCTGATCTAATCTTATGTTCCTTCCTCTATCATCCCACATCATTAAAATCCATTCCCACACATACTCCCCATGCTTCTGCCTGTACACGTTTGAAAACCCCTTTAGTTCTTTAGGGGTATACCTCACCTCATCTTGTGTCATACTTTATATCTCAATTTAGGGGCCTGCCTAGCCTTCCATCTGGTTATATAGGCCTAGAGGCAAAGATGGTTTGGAACTGAGAAGCACCAGCACCTCCTGGTGATTCCTCAGACAAAGAAGGATTAATTCCCTCAGGCAAGGGTGGGGAGGGTAATACTTCAGAGTATGGAGGTGGGGATACAACTGCTGCTAAGGGAGGGGATGTTATATCTTCTTCCTAAACAACTTCTTCAGAATCTGACACTTAGATGTCCCCAGATTCTTCAGGGTCTTCCCATACATCACAATCCCAATTCACAGGCTCCCACTCTTTTGCAATCAATTCCCTCACTTTAACTTCTGATAGCTGGTGAGGCTGGGACTTGAGTTTACATTGTAAGTTGGCCAATCTCCTAATAAGAGCTTGGGTTTGGTTTTCTGCAATTTGAACCCTGTTCTGGCTAGAGAGGAGACACTCTTCCAGGGCTCCCTTAGAATCCTTAAGATCATGTATCAAGCTTGGAATTTTCCTTTTTGAGCTTCTGCTGTTCCCTCACTAGTTTGTCCAGAGATGCTAAAAGCAACCAGCCAGCCTCATCATTTGTCTTACTTTTCTACAAACATTCAAATGTTTTAAATACAGAGTCTCTAAATTCCTTGCTCTTCATAAGACATGACTCAAAATCATCAAATATATCTATCTCACAGAGTTCTTTAAATAGTGCACAACATGGATTATTAGCATCCTCCTATTTCCAGTAAAAGTGTTCTCCTTAGCACCAGTAGGGCCTTTAGTAGCATTTAAGTTGGAAAGCCAACCCCAGATAGCACCAAGCCCACTAAAGAGATCCATCCTTACAATTCTATTTCTCTAGAATCACTTCTGGTACCAAAATCTGTATTAGTCAGGGTTCTCTAGAGGAATAGAACTGCTAGAATGAATTATTTTATAAAAAGGGAATTTAATGGATTAGCTTATAGTAGTCCAATAGCAGTTGCAGGCACAAGAAACAAGGAACCTGGTAGCTGCTCAGTACACATGGCCAGATGCCTCAGAGGTCTCTATCCAGTACTGCCGATGGTTTCAGAAGGCCTAGAGGCTTGCTGAGGGGCCACTGGGTTTTGATCTATGAGGGTGTTCAGTCCACACTGGAAGGCAGCCAAGTGGGAGAGCTTCCAGAGCTTCCCAGAGCTTCCTTATATGAAGTCCCCTTCTGAGCTGGGCCACCTGCTCTGGGGGAAGGGCTCAGTCTGGGGGAAGGACTCAGTCTGGGGGAAGGACTTCCTCCTTTTTTTATTTTAAGACACGCACCACCACTCCCAGCATGTAGATTCTTTTTTATTATTATTAATTTTTTTGTTTATTTTTATGTATTTATTTGAAAGTGACAGACACAGAGAGAAAGAGGCAGATAGAGAAAGAGAAAGAATATGCATGCTAGGGCCTCCAGCCACTGAAAATAAATTACAGATGTGTACACCCCCTTGTGCATCTGGCTAACATGGGTCCTGGAATAGAGCCTCCAACCAGGGTCCTTAGGCTTCAGAGGCAAGCGCTTAACTACTAAACCATCTTTCCACACCAAGGATTTCCTCCTTTAGTTGATCCTTTCTGGAAGCAACCTTGGAGACCCACCCAAAAGGGATTTCTGTGAATTACTAAACAGACCAAGTTGACAACACCGTAACTATCACACAAGGCATACTTATGTTTGTCACACACACAAGGGGAACATGCCAGAAAGCCAGTACACTAAATAATACTCAGTGTTGGGAGCCAGAAAACCTATTCCTCTACCCTATTATACTAACATTAGGTCAAAATATATGTAATCTGAGATTAGGAGTTAAGTCATTGATGTCTCACTACCTTGTCACTGATGGCTAGTTACCTGGAGCTAAGCACGGATCACAAGATGAGAGTGGCTAAAAGTTTGACACAGAACTGTACTTCCTTTTACTTACTACTCTGGGCACCCAGATGTGAATGCTCTCTTCTGAGTATGAATTGCATTATGATTTTAAGATTAAACATATTCTCAAAAAAGCAAGGCTTACAAATGTTCTTTTAATTATGTGAAACAGTTTATAAAGAAAGCATTTTGGTACTCATTAGCAAAAGTTGTGAAGCAAAGTTTGGCTTCCTGAGAAGGAGAAAAGCTAAAGGGTAAGCGGCACTGTGGAAAAGCAAGAGACAGGGGACAATTCTCATCTTAGGAGACTAATGACAATCAGAACACATAAATAGAAATTTTAAAAAGTAAATCCAGAAGGAATGTTTTCCTTATTAACCATAGTTATCAAGTTCATAGGTAAATGATCCAACATTAAAACTGGAAGATTATACACACACACATGCTATGACAAAATGCCTTGTAAAAATCAATGTAATAAAGAATAACTTTATGTTATGTTGGCTTGCAGTTTGAAGGTACATCATGGCAGGGAAGGCCTGGAAGAAAAATTGGCTCTAGGTGTAGTGGCCGGATCTTGAGGCAAGCTAGTTTATTGTATCCACAGTTATGAAGCAAAGAGAGGTGAATTATTGTACTTACCGTGCTTTGTACAGGATGCCTGCCCTTAGGATGTCATGACCCAAATTCAAGGTGGTCCTGCCGTTCTCAGTTAAACTTGCTAGCAGCAACTTCATAGACATGCATAGAGATATGTTTCCATAGCATCTCTAAATCTAGTCAAGCGGCCCATGAAAATTAAAGGTTAGGATATGTGTGACTTGGATATTAAAATCAGAAAATCCTCCACTTGATCTTTTGCAGAGAGGAGACATGTTGATATTAGGTGCTCTGACTTCTTCCTGAGACATAATTTACCTGTGTAGAGACAGATATCTTTACAAGGCCTATGGTTCAACATCATCTCTCTGCATTGGAGGCCTGAAGCTTCAAATGGTCTCTGAAAATGGCTATGAGGCCACGACAAGTAACCATATCTTATTGTTTTCAGTATGAAAACAAAGCGGCCCATTTCCTTGAGGCCTCTGGGAAACTTTAGCTTCCATGTACACTCAGATTATATTGCGGGGACAGCTAAGAGCTCCAGGGGTTTGTGGAACACTAGCTCTGGCTTTGAAGTTACTTCCTATGGATTCAGTTTACTTTTAGGAGAGGATAGATGGAGCTTTACTTTTACTTATTTACCAGAAAAAAAATAAAATAAAATCAGAAAGCAACAGAGTTCCCACAAAGGCCCAGAGGTAGGCAAGTGTGGGGTTGGGTGGCGAGACAAGCAGGAGTAATGGGGGAGGAAGGAGAAAAGAAGGAAAGAAGACTGGAATTTCAGCCTACAGAAACACCTTAAATGCTGCAAAGTGATAAAACGCTTACTTCACACTTGCCTCAGATTTTAAAAAATGTGGAAAATGCATGTTGAATAACATGGTTGCAGAATTAGAGTACAGGCAGTTATAAAGCACAAACCAGTCTCAAGGTTTTTCAAAGGAATGAGAAGAATACCAATAAAGTCATGTCATGACCCAAATTCAAGGTGGAAGGTAGTTTCTAGAAGGAAAGGTATTATAAATGGCAATCTTTCATGTAAATGAGATATATTTTGCATTGCATTACATTCTGCTAGTATGTGGTTAAGGCAGATATGATATGTGGAAGGTCCCAGACGCATTTTCAACAAAGATTGCCATGGTTGTCAGCAGTTCCCCCTAACCTATTTCAATTTTGGGTTGAATTAAGTATGTTAACACACTAGATATGCCCTTTATTTGAATGCTTACATATCACTGAAAGAGCTGACATCATTTCACTTTCTTCTTTGTTTGAAATAACGTCTGTTCACCCTCTATCACTCTCCACATCCATATACACAAAAGTAGAACCTTTTTCTCAGTATACTCTTACCATGCTTCATTGACTTTGTAAATGTTTTCCAGTAGTCTTCAAGTAAAAGGGTAGTCAATATAATTGGTTCAATAGATAATTGGGCCCACAGTACAGTAGACATCTGGAAACAATACATCAGTGAGGAAATAATATGATGAGGGGAAACTAGACAACCATCTGGCCAATGGAAGGATGTAGTAAAATTAAATGATCTTATGCAAACATAACAATTCAAACAGCCATACTGTAAGTCCGTTAGTAGAAAGAAATCCTGTCAGCAAGACTTTTCCTTTCTCAAGCACCATTATTATTCTTAGGATATTTATCATTGAGTCTGATCCTATGAAGAACCTAAGAAAGTAATTACTATCTCAGAGTCATTTGTTACCATATGTGATGAAAATTAACTTAGAGAAGAGGGTTCCAGTCAGTATGCACTGAGGAAGGATCATCTCTTGGGGGTCCATCCTAATATGGGAGCAGCTGTGGAGTTCCAGGGAGGAAGTACAAAACTGAGGTGGATCTTTGGCCAAAGGAGGCTTTGTCTCTTACAGAAGCTTCTGTCTGGTTTAGAGTGCATTCAGAAGGCACGGTATTCAGGTGGACACCTGTAGTACTGAATTAATCCAAAGTTTACTGTGGAGACTGGGAAAATCCATTATTTCAAGAGTAGCACAGTGGAAAGAGCAGTGAATTCATATTCTAGAAAGGCTCTGGTACTTTAACACATAGTAGAGAGGGGAACTCGAGTATTTATTTCATCATATCAGCCCAGATTTCACTGCTCTATTTCTCCAATGTCCTTATAAGACCCTCTGTATTTGATGAGCCTGGTATGTATGTTCATAAATGATACATAAATAACATAAATGATAAATGATGTCACAACCTTTTATTTTCTCTTTAAAATATTTTTTATAATTATGGATATATTTGGTATGGAAACATCATGTGTTCATACCAACCTTTCCCTCATTCCTGTCCCTTTTCCAAAGGGTTCCGTCCTCATTGGAGTTGCAGGTTATCCCCATGGAGATTATGGGTATGGGTTATGTGTTGTGGGAACAGCAGTCAGTTATGGGGAAGAAACAATGCCTCTTGGCTCTAACAATCTTTCTGCCTCTTCTTCCGCAAAATTCCCTGAGCCATGTTGGGGTGTTTTAAGTCTACTTCAGTGATGGACTCTTAGGAGCCTCTGGATTTCTGTTTTGGTAAGTCAGGAGTATCCTCAGCATCGTCTCCTACATCCTAGTGCTGATTATCAGGTTCACTGTGGAAGAGCACTCTTGCTCATCTCCCCAATTGCTCTGTGGTTTCATCTGGGGCTAGGCTGAAGTGTGATGGCCAGTTTATCTCCTCGGGTCACACTCTTGTTGTAGAAAGAGAAGCAGATTCTCCAATGGATGGTGAAGTCAGTAAATGAGATAAGTTTTATTAATTTAGAGAGAGTTTGATGGATATAGCCCCTCTTCTAGCCAAGATTAGTGGAAGCTTGATGAAGGAGAGCATAATCATTGTCTTAATGATTCTGACCTGTTTCCCTGTTCCAGATATGGCTTCCTTTCCACTGAGTGGATCTCTTAGCCAATCAGAAAGGTATTGGTTACCCACCAAAGCTGTATGCCACTATTGCACTTGTGTGTGCATCACATTAGGGTGTTTGCTTCTGAGTAGCTTAGACCCCAGGTTGCTCAGACATTTTTGGCCACTTTCCCCCAGTATCTCATGTAGTTCCTTCCAGCACTAGATAGGCTAACTGTCTGGGGTATGGCTTTCTTTTGGATTCCAGCCAGGTTTCTCCCTTATCTGTGATGATAGCATATGGTATCTTCAGCAGTAGGGTCTTACCAATTACCTCAAGTGGTAATCAAGTATTCTGACAGAAATCTGCCTTGTTTGGGGGATTTGTAAGCCTCTCCAATCAACAGTTCATTTTGGGTAGTAACTGCAACCTGGTACTGGGGTTTACAGGCAAAGGCCAATAGTGGGAGAGAAGAAAATGTTAAGGTTAGGCTTTATCCCATCCTGAAATAGGTGACAATACTGTATTTTAACATGATCCCTTTCCATTACCCTTTTATGTCCATTCCTTGCTCCAAACCTCCTCCTATTCTTTCCATATATTCCTTCTATTTTGAAGTTTTATTTTATGTGTTTCCACCTCCCTCATCTTTGTCAAAATTTTAAAAAGCTCATTATTGCACATGACATATAGTGGCTACAACCTCCCCTGAAAGGTCATGAATGTACCCGTCCCTCCATGTACAGAGAATAGTTTCATACATTACTCCAGCCCCTTCCATGATGTTCTCTGAGCCTTGGTTTTATGACA
Organism: Jaculus jaculus; assembly: GCF_020740685.1. Taxonomy (NCBI): domain Eukaryota; kingdom Metazoa; phylum Chordata; class Mammalia; order Rodentia; family Dipodidae; genus Jaculus; species Jaculus jaculus. The sequence continues at coordinate 124,534,392 of NC_059104.1, read as the reverse complement.
CTGTGTCTCATTTAGTACTGACTTCTCAACAGCTCTTATCTGCAGCACCTTGATGAATTTTGTGTTTCCTCATTATCTACTGACATCTTGAAAGAGAAGCATCATCGGCCACTGGGGACAGACATACTAATATTCTTTCCATCTTCTACTACCCAGTGATCCCTGAGCCCTGTCAGCCATGATAAAGGTCTCATACAGAGCTGAGCCCTAAACTGTCAGTACTTCTTTTCATGTTGACTAATCTTGAGTTAACCCACTTGTCACCACCATTTGAAAAAAAAAATTTTTTTCTCTATCCAAAAGTGGGAATAACACTAATCTATGGGCATAAACATGAATATTTAGAGGGCAATTTGATGGACACAGTATTTATCCAAACAACAGTGGTAGCTTATCTCCTAGTATCTGTAACCTTCTAAGCCATAGACTTTTCACTTGTTTTCAGTACCAAGTATGAATTCCCTCCCATGGAACGAGTGCATCCCTATCAGTTGATTGTCCCCAACACTGACTCACAGTGATGCACGACTTGGTAAAATTCAACCCCCCCAAAAAACTTAAAGATGTGGGGGCGAGGGAGTATATTGTGTAGGAAAAAGTAGATTTCTGAACTTTTAAATCAGAATGTTAAAACACATGTACCTACTGTAATTTGGTCATAATGTCCAACTATTAGCCTCTTTTGTTGCCCTTCCTACTCCCATTCTAATGAACCCCTTCCTCTTGTCAAATAGTCCTGTTCTGGTGTTATATTGATTAGTAAAATTAAGTGTCCTAGTACCCATACAAAAGAAAAATATAAAGTAGCTAGGAGAAATTATTTTTAATAGGGCATGTTCAGTATATCACATATTTGACCATGGAGTAAGTACAAAAAGATTATGAAATATTTTACATTCCTATTTTTACTAAGCTCTGAAATCAGGTGTGTTTTACCTATATAGCACTATTCTATTTGGACTAGCTACTTTTTATGTGACCCACAGTCACAAGTGGCAAATGAACACATAATGAAATATGAATAATGAAAGGCATCCCCCAAACTTACTGACACCATATACTGAGCTATGTGGCCAAGTTGTTTCTCTCTTCCTAACTCATGCTTTCTCGACTAATTTTCTTCTCACTATGTGGATCCATGTTCTCTGATCCTTGTGTACACATTTAAGATGGTCCATGGAGAAAGGCCATTTAACAGAACTTTAGATCAAGCCATACACAGGACTGAACTGTAATATATCTCCCTGGTCCTTCAGGAAAATAATTTGACTTACATAATTGGACACATGTGTACTCTAGTTCCTATTACCTGTGGGATAGTGAGGGTAGAAAAAAGGTGTGGACATCATTGTTATTGGCTTTAAATAAAATTTACAGTTTTAAATTCAATCTACAGTAGAGCACTAATTGACCAATCCCTGTGGTTTCCGTTAAGACTATTCTTTTCAGCTTGTAGTACTCTTTCAAAATTAATGATTAAACTAAGTGGGTGCTTAATCTCTTCTTTAGGGTGTTTAATAGAGAACATTGGTTAAAGACTATAAAATTAACATACTTAATCTGGGATTAGAGGACGTAAAAAAGGGGTATAGAGAATAAAAATGTTAATTTTGATGGTACAAGAAATAAAACTGTGGTAAATGTATGATCTTTTAAAATAATGAAACCCCATTCTGAGTTCACACACAATGTAAAGGTTGGCAACAGGCCAGATTTTCTGTTGAAACACAGCTTGCAGATGTCTGACCTTCTTTATTTGATTCCTGACATGATATGTACCAAATGATGTTCTCAGGGGTTAAATCTTGTTCTTTCTTACAACACAGGAGGCTATAACAGGCCTTAGCGTGGGAAGCATGGTTGTGTGTAGCTTAAGTCTATAGAATTTAAAAAGAGACTGTGTCTAGTTGAAAGATACTCAGTCCCCTTATTAAGTGACTTATCCCAGAGTCCACACCTGAGAAGAGACATTTGTCTTCTTCATGAGGAGAGGGCACAGCTGTGAAGAAGCTCACTTCTCAGAAAGGTACACTTCTGGAACCCCTGTGGTACCTATGCCCTGCACACTGAGTATAATTCTTACTGTCAGTTGCTTTCACTAAGTTAACCTGTTTATAAGCCTGTGTTCCATACTTAATTCACAGGATGGCTAATAGTGCAAAATGACAGTTATAGTAACTTTTGTGTTGCTGGGATAGAATCACCTGGCAAAAGTAGCTAATGAGAGGAAAGGGTTTGTTTTGGCTTACAGTCTCAAGGGGAAGCTTCCTGATGATAGGGAAGACCACAACATGACTATAGACTGAGCATCACCTCTGCCACAGCAAGTGGAAAATATCAGCAGGGGACAGTGAGCTAGGTTTTGATATGGGTGAACTGAACATAATACTTCTAAGTTTGCACCCAAAACACACCTTAAGCAAGGCTCCACCTCCAAATTTCCACCACCTGAGTACCAAGCATTCATGACATACAAATTTATGGGGCATCTGATTCAAACCACCACAATGAGTAATGAAAATTGATTGCTTAGAACTTGTCATATTATCTGAATGCTGAGGTACCTCATTAATGTGGTAGGTAATACATCAGTCTTGTGTATTTGACTACTGAAATCTTTGGAAGCAGTGACAGATGATGATGATGACAGTGATGGTGAATATAGTAGTGATTATATTTCAGAGGATTTAACAAAGGAGTGGTTTAACAATAACATATGACAGCAACCTTATAGGACTAAGTTCTAAACTCTTCAGCCCCACTCATGGACACAGTAATGATATGATCCAGATCTTAACAAATACAAGCCTTACTTATATGATACAGATTTGGAAATATCAATCTTTACTCCACACATTTCTTGTCATTCCCATTTCAGAAGCTTTAGTAAAAGACAACACTTCTTAGCTATATATTGAATGAAAAGCTAGTCCTTGGAATTGAGGAGATGGCTTAGCAGATAAAGGCACTTTCTTACAGTGCTTACCAGCCCAGGTTCATTTCCCTAGTACCTACATAAAGCCAGATACACAAAGTGTATACATCTGGAGTTCATTTTCAGTGGCAAGAAGTCCTAGTGTGCCCATTCTCCCCAATCCTCCATATCTGATCATAAATAATTTAATTTTAAGAAACTAGTACAATGAACTTGATGATTTATAGGTGGGGGTGTAATACATATGGAACCACTGTATTTTGACACATTTCAGAAATAAAGAGATAAAGTTGAACATGCTTCCCAATGAAAATTTTTTAAAAAGTCATTTTCCTATGATAACATGCTTTGTGACTCTATAAAGATAAATAAATATAAAATATAAAACTAAGGAAAATGGTATTTAACAAATTTGTTTGACAGAAGTAGCCACTTTTTTATTTTTTACTGACTGGCTTAAGGTACCCGGGATTTGCAGTGCAGCTAGGTGGTCGCCATCTTGGCTGGAAGTCACCATTTTTTTGGAAGATATTTGGAAAACTTATTATAGAGTATGTTCTCTGCTAAGAATGATACGTCAATAGACTATAGACTATCAGAATAACCCTTAAGTGTGGATATTATACTGGAGTAAAAAGTGAGGAAGCACTGAAACAGTTTAAATTCCCTGTTTCCCTACAGGTAACAGGACAGTATTGGATCTACGTAACTTATACCAAAGGCTACATACTTGATTAATGTGAAGCACAAAATATATATAGAGAGAACAAAGGCAGTCTGTGGATATGAGTCAGTGGTACAGTGGTTGTCTAACATGTGCAAGGAAGTCTGATTACCATCTCCAGCACTAGGGAGGGATTATATATGGGTAGTTTAAATTGACATGTAGAAGATAAATAAATATGTATATAGATAATTTTAGTCTATATAAGTAGGTAGATGATTATCAGGTTCACTGTGGAAGAGCACATTATTATTATTATAGATAGATATAGAGATCATAGGTGTTAGCTAGATATATATAAACAAATATAGATAGAGATATATGATAAAGATAGATATGTAGAAGATGCATAGATGATAGGTGGATAACAGATAGACACACAGGTAGATGGATAGATGATGCAGACAGATAGAGACAATGAGCCACATATAGTATATCCTGCTGGGTACAGTTTGGACATGGATGAGAGCATGTGAATGGGAATGTGAGTGTCTTACACTCTTTTTTTTTTTTTTTCTTGAGGTAGGGTCTCACTCTAACCTAGGCTGACCTGGAATTCATTATGTAGTCTCAGGGTGGGCTTGAACTAATGGTGATCTTCCTGAGTGCTGGGATTAAAGGTGTACACCACCATGGCCAGCTCTGTCTTACACTCTTAATTATGTCTCCATTACTGCCACTCCACTTCTTTTAATGACAAGCTCCCCCAAGCCACTTCTTGCCAGAAGGGGCCATTGTGCTATTGTTCTGAGTCATTAGATACAATAATATTGGGTTCACCTTCTTAGAAAAGGGCCTCCTACTTTCATTCTTTACTCTGCTAAAATGGTTATGCTATAAAATCCATTGTAGAAGACAGACAGCTGTGGAAGGCTAGCCTCAGGCATAGACTGCCATTAATGACTGCAATCTTGAACCACTTATACCACTGTTTTGAGTCTCAGCTACTCTACATTCAAAGAGCAATAGTTGTCTTGAAAAGTAACAGTTAAGAAACAGAACTAAATATAAATAATCATTAAATCTGAACATAACTTTTTAAATCCCTTATTATAAAAGTTTAGTAATTTTTGTAAATAGAGAATATTTTCTTCATTTACACACCAAACTAAATGTCACAGGTACCTAATTCCCATGGACTGGCTGGTTAGGCATAGTAAATCAGGAGGCAGATGGCCACAAGAAGAAATTACAGCCCCAGAAGTGATAGTTGATGGCTAGACAAAAATAGAAAAAATAAAATAAAACCTACCATTTCCCTTCCGCCTTATCTTGACAATTCACATATAATCAATATTTCAGGAAAGGAAGAATTTGTGTGTAATAGTTTCTTCCAAAAATCTGTAAATGTGTCGGTGGCAACACTTTAATTACCTTGATTTCTTCTTTCATAACCTAAAATTTCTACACTGAATTTAATTTGGGCAACCCTGTCTATGATCTTTAGAACACAGACTTACACCAGTAATTTCTACTCATTTCTTATTAAATAAAATAATACTTGAGAATTTAAATAATGTTCATGACTATTCTCCTCAAGAAACGTCAAGGTCATACTTGGGCTTCTGACTTTGGTGTCTATGCTTTGCCTCCACTCTGTCCAATCCCTCCACTCTTTCTGTTCTAGGAAGTACATTAAAGGCTGAAATTTTTGACTTAGAAAATTCTGCACACATAAATTTCAACAGTACAGTTACTATGTGCCATGCACGGTACTTCATAGTTTAGGAGTTGAAAACCTCCAGAAGACTAGAGAGGAAGTGACTTGGTCACAGCTACAGACCCAGCAGTCCTTCAGCTAAAAGTAACCATTCACATTCTGGAAGCACACCCCTGATCCCTGATCCCAAGTCATCCTGAAGGGTCAATGTCATCAGATGGGAAGGGCTGTGCTCTTTATTTTGGGGCCTGTTCACACTATTGAAAAGAAATAAGAAGGAATGATACTGTGAGAGGAAATTTACAGACTATGAGCCTGATTTGGAAGTAGTAAGAAAAAGATTTAACCTAATACAATGCTTGGCTTTCTTCTTTCCCTTTATAGAGGCAAATGTCTTCCCTGAATTCATTGGTTGACTTCCCTGAGGTGACTGAATGGACAAAGCCCCTGTAGGTCATGACTATGAGATCTTTGAAATGCCTTACGGCCTGTACTCCAACAGCCTCAAGATTTTTAGTACATAACAGAAATAATAGGCTTGGGAAAGTCTAGGTAGCTAGGAAGTGCTTCCAATTCTGCAGAGGCAGTCCCTTGCCAACCTATGCAATTAAGACTGAAAACTCTGTGCTCAATGGAGGATCCACTGTGCCTCCCTCCAATGTTAATTATGACATTTATCACTATGTGCCTTTGACTATTAGGAATCCTGACATATTTCTGAAGGCAATCAATCCCAAGGTTATATTAAACAATGCTTCTGGACTAGCTACGAACAGCATGGGCTCTAGCTTTGCCGGTTCATTAAAGAGTTCCTCCTGCTGCTCAGCAGCAGGAGCAGAGTCTGCAGCCTTAACAGCCACAGCAGTCAGCAGCCCTTGCTACACAGCGGTGCCAGTGCATAATGAAGGAATGAAGCCGGAACCCTTCTACTAAAGCCAAAGAGGAGAGGGGAACTCAAATGCAGGTGCTACCTCAGTTCCCACTTTCAGCTCTCCCCAAAGGAAATGATCTTTCCAATTAACTTGTCTTGAAGGAAGTCTGTTGATCTACCAGCCTAGAAAGAATGTTCTCTTTTAAATTAAATATAATATAGGTAATATTATTTTTACCTTACCAGAACTTCTAGCTATAAGTTTAGAAGCTACTATGTTAACTTCTTTTCATATTAATATATCATTTATTTTTATTTTAAACATTGAAGTTATGCTCTAAATTGAGGTTGTTTCTAAGCTAGTCAGAGTCAGTCTTTGTTTCCTAAACAACCAAGTGAAAGACATTGTGTCCAACTTACTTGGATTGAAGTATATCCTGGCCATTTTTGCCCACTGGGTACATAATTCCTTAAAAAATGATATTTTTCTGGATGCATAATGCTCCTAAAATATGCTAGCTATAATAAGCAGCTTTAAGAGAACTAAAATAATATGCCAATCTTATATTATAAAACTATTTGTGGAAAGGCTCAAAATTTAATAATTTTGTGGATTATAAGCTAAGTGCAAATATATGCTTATTCTGTATTTTTTGTTGGTTTTACATTTATTTATTTATTTATTTATTTATTTATTTATTATTTATGTATTTGAGAGCGACAGACAGAGAAAGAGAGAGAATGGGTGCACCAGGGCTTCTAGCCACTGCAAACGAACTCCAGATGTGTGTGCTCCCTTGTGCATGTGGCTAACGTGGGTCCTGGGGAATCCAGCCCTTAACCAGGGTCCTTAGGCTTCACAGGCAAGCACTTAACCACTAACCCATCTCTCCAGCCTTTTTTTAAAAATAATCAACATGAATTTGCAGCCTCTTCCTGCTCACAGGATACCTTTTGAATTGACCTGGATCTTACTTTTTCTGAACACTGTAATTTTTATCCTTATGTTTTGTCATCAAGTACATTTACGTCCTGCTTGTGACTCTGTTGTTCTAATTAACCAAAATAAGTATCAGTTCCTATTGGAAATGTCCATTTCAGTTTAAATTATCTCTCATAATGCTAGTAACAAATGAAATAGTGTGGGTTATTTGGGGCAGGGTGTGTGTGTGTGTGTGTGTGTGTGTGTGTGTTTGTGTGCACATCTATAATTGAGGAAGTGTTGCAGTCTGGTTTGCATTGCTCTTAGAAACCACCCAAACGAGAGCAGCTTCTGGGAAGAAGAGATTTATTTTGGCTTACAGGCGTGAGGGGAAGCTCCAGGATGGCAGGGGAAAAAGATGGCATGAGCAGAGGGTTGACTTCACCCCCTGGCCAACATAAAGTGGACCACAGCAACAGGAGAGTGTGTCAAACACTGGCAAGGGGAAACTGACTATAACACCCATGAGCCCGCCCCCAACAATATACTCGCTCCAGGAGGCATTAATTCAAAAATCTCCATCACCTGGTAACCTAGCATTCAGAACACCTAAGTTTATGGGGGACACCTGAATCAAACCACTACATTCCACCCCTGACCCCCATAAACTGATATCCATACATGATGTAAAATACAATGCATTCAGTCTGACTTTAAAAGTCCCCATAGATTTATCAATTCCAATGATGTTCATACATCCCCATAGTCCAAGATCTTTTAACTGAGCCATAATACCAAAAAATAACCTCAAAAAACCCATAATGGCACAGAATAAATATTCACACTACAAAAGATGGCACTGGGCATAGCAAACAAAGAAACATTCAACCAATACAAGATTTAAAACAACCAGGGCAAATATCAAACTGTAGTTTCAAGTCCAGCAACTCTAGCCAGTGACAAATCTTCAAGTCCAATAATTCTAACCAGCAACAAATCTCTGACATTCCAATTCTGGCCCTCCAGCTAGGCTACTCCCAGTTCTGGAAAACTCCATCAGGACCTGCAGCTTCTTGGCAGCCATCTTATGGTCCCGGCATATCCACTGGGTCTCAACTGCAAGCCATGGTTCATCCTCATGGCCCAATGGGGTCTCTATGCAGGCAACCAGCAAACCCGCTTCACACTGCCCATGGCCATTTCCAAAACACAAGACCGTGTTGTAAACTCAATGACCCTCTTTCCAGCATTTCTTATGCTCCACAATACCAGGTAGGGTGCCAATTTGTTAATCCAGGGGAGAATAAAGCAGACTATGAAGAACAGGATACTCCTTGAGCACCCAGGCCCCTTCAAAAGAGTATACATTCTTCTTGTTGCCCCAGCGCATATCAGCTAGCCCAGTCTCAAAAATTGTAATCTCTCAGTTGCAGCTGAACGGGCAAGAGTTCGCCCAAAGATTTTCCTTTCTGTGCCATATCCCTCTGCTCACACCAGTTCATTTCTATGCAAAGCAACCCTGCACAACTTCTCAGGACATAGGCATAAGAGCAAGCTTCTCACACAAACTGCTAGCTCAGTCCAGGCAAAGCTCTTTTATACCCTCATAAGCCAAACCTCACAGTCCATAGTTCTTACTGCATTCAGGTCTTGCAGCTCAGACCAGAACAGTACATCAAGCTGTACTTACAGCACTGCAAGGCATCTCTTAGGCCAAGATTTCAAATCCTTTCACATTCCTCTTGAAAATCAGCTCCAAAAGGCCAAAGCAACACAGTCAGGTGTCTAGCAGCTATCCCACTTCTCGGTACCACTTTACTGTTGTTGTCTGGTTCGCATTGCTGTTAGAAATCACCCAACCAAGAGCAGCTTCTGAGAAAAAGAGATTTATTTTGGCTTACAGGCTCAAGGGGAAGCTCCATGATGGCAGGGGAAAACGATGGCATGAGCAGAGGGTGGACATCACCCCCGGCCAACATAAGGTGGACCATAGCAACAGGAGAGTGTGTCAAACACTGGCAAGGGGAAACTGGCTATAACACCCATAAGCCCGCCCCCAACAATACATTCTCTCCAGGAGGCGTTAATTCCCAAATCTCCATCAGCTGGTAACCTAGCATTCAGAACACCTAAGTTTATGGGGGACACCTGAATCAAACCACCACAGGAAGCTTCTGCTTTCTGTTGTGTTCTTTCGTTTAATTGCACCAGAATTGGGATTATATTACTTCCAGTCAATGCAGTATTAAATGAGTAGTCTTAGAGGACGTCTAGTTATTGATTAGATTTTTCAAAATGTACCATATGGCTACTCGTTAATATTCCTAACAATGCCTTAACTGGAAATAGTTGTAATATCAATGCCTTGCAATTCTTCTAATTCGTATTCAAGTCACTCTAGCAATTTTTCCAGATTTCTCTTCATGTATTCCCACTCTTTCACCTGGCTTGTTCTTCCTGGCTATAATTAAGCAAAAAAAGAAGCAAAAAATGATGAAACAGGTAACCATTCTCATTGTTGAGAGGCTATTTCTTCAAGTCACTAATATTAGCATACTTAAAAGCCCCTCACAACCCAATAGGGAATACCAGCAACCCCACTGAGGAGGGTTATGCAATGTGGAATGTAGGTAAGGAGGAGGGAAAAGATGTTACCAACATATGATGTATCCAAACAAAATATGTTCTTAATATTAAAAATAAATAAATACTAAAAAGTCCATTGTTTGTGAGAGGACAACATAGTAGAGCAGAGATGAGCTACATCTTGTGCTTCTGGAGAGATGCTTTTTATGAAGAAACTATCCAACCATTGTGATATTGAGCTATCATGTCATGTCTCCTCAAGAACTGGAATATTAATATCAGGGCTTTCCAACAGTGGGTCATGCCTTAAAATCATTTTAATTGACTAATGATAGCATTCTTAATATTTTTTGGGGGGTCTGGGAAGAGTGCTCAGTAGATAAAGTGATCATTGTACAACATAAAGATCCAGCACCTACATAAAAACTCCTCAGCATAGTGGTGTATGCCTATAATCCCAGTGCTGGGGAGGCAGGACACATTGATCTAGGGCTTGCTAGGTAGCTAGTCTAGCAAAATAAGTAGACTCTGAGTTCAGTGAGGCATTGTCTTAAAAAGTAAGTGTAGAGTGACTGAAGAAGACACTTGATGTCAACTTCTCACCTCCATATTCATGCACACAGTCACCCAAACATACATGCAACCACACACATATGAACACTTATACATGTGCACACAGCACCAACATACACGTGGAAAAATGTTTTAATTTTTTAGGGTTAGTTTCTGTTGCTCTACAATTAGAATCCTGGTTTCATTTAACCTTCACAAGGTCAGCACAGCTACATTCAGCCTTGTAGTTGTTCTGAAAAGAAACAACACATGCAAAATGTAAAGATAGTCAATTTTATAGCTAAGCTCCAGCTCCCAGACACATGTTAATAACCCTGTGAGCACTTGGGTAGCACTATATACTTAGAAATTCTGAGTGGTATGGAGAACTCAATTTTCTTACTGAAGTGCTAAAGAGTGGATGTGCTGTGAATATGTATGTATAATTTCAAATTGACTCTCTTTGTATATCATTATTTGCATTTTTGTACCATTTGTAAAACACTGGATTGATTGATGCCATCTAAGTAAGTATGTATCTGCAACTAAGTCAGAGATGCCCTTATATTATAAACAAGGACAGTGAGGAGCAGGTGGACTTTGGCCAAGATCACGAGGAACTTAGAGAGACATCACCAAAATGCCACACTTCTTAGTGAACTTTGTGACTTGTGAAGATGTCACAGGATGAACTTGAGGAAGAGCTGCTCACTCTTGCCACCTGTACAGAACTGCATGTTAGAGTATGCTGAAGGAATGGCTTCTATGTGAGAGCTAAGTGGGGACCAAGACAATTCTTTCTCAGGGCTCTTCTTCCTGAGGTGTTTTTCTTCAACATCTCCAGAAAGCACCACTGGTGTGAGGTCATGATAATCTCACAAAGACAGTTTTACTGAGGCTCTGCCACCCATTTTTATTCCTTGCTAAAGTCTTTATGAGGTCCAGAACTATTGTGCTACCTATGTTTTGTCTATTAACTCCTCCTCTATGATATATAATCATTCCATCTCCACTTTTCCTAATGGTGTTTAAACTTATTTATCCTATTTTAATTTACCTAGGAAGGCATTTAGCTTTTATAGTGTTTACATGTCATGACTTTAATACCAGATAGACTCAGAAAAATATTTATATATGAACTATTGAAAAAGATTCAGAATATATATATCTTCCAGACCTTCAGTGCCAGATTGGGACTGCTGGGACATCTGGCCACGTGGACTGAGCAACTACCAGGTTTCTTTTTCTTTTTTCCTTTTTTTAAATCTGCTACCAACATTTTTTTATTGTAAGGAATACAAAAGGTATGGAAAATTAACACACCATTTTCTCTTTTACTTTTAATCAGGTTAGCTGGCATGTATGTGTACATATTGGACAGTGTTGGACAGTGACATTTGGACAGATCTTTTTTGTTTTTTTTCTTGAGGTAGGGACTCTAGCCCAGGCTGAACTGGAATTCACTATGTAGTCCCAGGGTGGCCTTGAACTTACAGCGATCCTCTTACCTCTGCCTCCCTAGTGCTGGGATTAAAGGTGTGCACCGCCACGCCAGGCCTGGACAGCACTTTTGAAAAAGCAATGAATTCTATTACCCAACAATAAATACCTAAATGTGCATCCTAGTACCCAGTGAAACATTCTGTTGCCAGATGATTATTAGTCTGTAGCCCTCCAAATTTCATGACCTGCTTCCTTTATCACCACAATAGAATCACCACAGCTGTTCTCTCTCTCCAAGGAAGTCTTAGAGTTCAGATGCCTAGCTTTTACTCCTTCTCTTGAGGCAAGCGAAAATGCTGGATAGGTTAGACCCTTCCCAAGTGAAGAAAGTAGAAGAGTAAGCATGTATGTCATGTAAAATCACACCCCCAAAAGACAGCTTCTATCAAGTACTCCATCAGTAAAGGCCCATGTTTAAAAGCAGCTCAAGGTAAGAGATGATGCTCTGGGAACCAGGTTTCTTGATTCTTGGGCCTGCAACTGCTATCAGACTGCCTTAAACTAATCCAATAAATTCCCTTTTTAAAATAATTCATCCTAGCAGTTCTGTCCCTCTAGAGAACCCTGACTAGAACACCCCTCAAGCAGCCATCCCAGCCATAGTCCCAGCCACACTGCCACCAGAACCCTCCTGTACTACCCACAGGAAAAGTGGATGCAGACCAGCAGGAGAGTATTCCCCCACTATTCCTCAGTTTTCCTTCCACTGGAGACCTGCGCACAGGACTGACCGCTGTCCAACCCACCGCCCCACCATGTACAGACCAGGTCCTCCACTTCCTGAAGGATCTGCTCAGTGGAACAGAATCCATAGCTAGAACTGAGAAACAAGTCAGAATCATATCTAAAAAAATGAGTTCACTCTCCAATATCAAGTCCCCACAAATCTTGGGCTACAAGAGTGCCTACATGTATTAAAGTCTCTCTAAGATGATAATGGTTATCCCAATTATCTGGTGCTGACTTCACTCTCTGTTGGATAATCTGCTTCTCTTTTTCAGATGGATGCAGAACCTGCAGAGAGGATCAGCCCACTGCACCTCAATAGAGCCCCAGCTGAAACCATAGAGTAATTGGGAAATGAGCAAGAGTGGTGTTTTCTTGGTGAACCTGGTATCAGCACAACGGTAAAGGAAATGAGACACAGATAATACTCCTCCAGATACAACATGGCCTGGATATCTGTGACCTCACAGCACCTGACACTACCTACACAAGACTATCATAATAGGAAGAAAAGATCATGACATCAAAATAAAAGAGAAACTCACTGAGAGAGGGAGGGGGTATGATGGAGAGTGGCATTTCAAGGGGGAAAGTGGGGGAAGGGAGGGAATTACCATGGGTTATTTTTTACAATTATGGAAGTTGTTAATAAAAAATAGAAGGAAAAACACCAAAATAATAATGAATGAAAATGAAAAAAAATAAAAAGGATAAAATCTTGTTCCACAAAATATTTAAAACAGTTCTTTATTTCCATGATTGGAAGTAGAAACTTTCTGAAGGAATCCAATTACAAAATTAATATAACAATACCCTCAACTATTTTTAATTCTCTACTGCAACAGTAACCTTTTCATTGCTAGGACAAAAACATATATACCAAAAGCAGCTTAAGGAAGTAAAGGCTTTATTTTTGTCTTATAGTCCTGAGGGGAAGTTTCATCACAGCAGGGAAAACATGGTGAAGTACAGGCTGGGCATGACATCTTGTCATACCAGCTGGGAGGTAGCAGCAAGAATGAGTGAACTAGTGAACACCCAGTAGGGTTGGACAAATAAATCTCAAAGCCCATCCCCAATGACATAACTCTTCTAACAAGGCTCCACCTCCCAAATGCTCCACCAACCAGAGAGAGACTATGAAGTTTAATCATAAACACCCGAAGCTATATGTGATATTGTACATTTGAACGACCACACCCTCTTACAAGCATTTCAAAGGTCCACAAAAAGTAACTGTACAGATATCTTGAGGTATTATCTTATAGTTTTCATGCTATTTTTTAAAAGCTTATTTATCTCTACATAAACATTTACCTATCTGGGCATGTATAGACTTTATAAACCACTTCACACAGTCTATGTAGAGCACCAGGTATCTATAAACTTTACCTTCTCAAATTAATGAGCAATATGAGAGCTAGACCAAATCAAAGTTGAGTACAACAATCAATTTTGGAAAAATCAGTTCAAACTATAACATCCATTCACTATGATTGGCTCACTAATGGGGGCCAATTCCAATCAGAGCAGTGAGATCCTATGAGAATTTTGCTTGAAAGCTTGAACTTGACTGAAAGTGCAGCCCTTTCTAAAGTTACCTGGTCTCTGTAAAATAAAGCCTTCCAGAAACTCTGTGAAGCTTCATTAGAAGGAGGCTAGAGTGCGGAACAAGATGTCAACTGGATTAATTTCCACCATTTGATGTTTTGTGTAAGGCCTGAATGAGGCAAATTCTATCCTCTGGCTTCTCAATCATGCTTAATCTTTTACTTAATTAAGATATATATTTTGGGGGTTAAGGATATGGTTTAGAGATTAAACAGTTTTCAGTTTGCTCTGCAAATATGTACACCATATGTTTTCCATATGCCAAGTAAAACTGATATTGTAAAATCATCCTGTGTACACCCATTGTGCCTAAAAGAGTGGATATAGGAGAGTTTCATGGATGTTCCTTGTCTAGTTAGGTTGGCAACAACAGTGGAGAACAAGGGGAAACAAACAAGGTGAAATGCAAGGACAAACATCCTATGTTATCCTCTGGTTTCCACATATATGCAATTATATTAATTAGTGTACCCTCACACAAACAAATATGGACACACATACATAAATATGCATAACACACATCCTGAAGATTTTACACACACACACATGCAGTGCAACTTAAATAAAAAGCAAATGTTAAATTTCACTTATTCAGTAAAATTACTTTTTTACTTTTTAATTTTATTTATTTATTTATTTGACAGAGAAAGAGGGAGGGAAAGAGAGAGAGGGAAGGAGGGAGAGAATGGGCACACCAGGGTCTCCAGGCACTTCAAACAAACTCCAAATGCATGTGCCCCCTTGTGCATCTGGCTAATATGGGTCCTGGGGAACTGAACCTGGGTCCTTTGGCTTTGCAGGCAAGCAGCGCTAAGCCATCCTTTCAGTCCCATTTTTTTAAAAGAGAGATTAGAAGGAATGTGACAAGCCCTCCACCTGCAATCAGAGCTGACTTTAAAGCTGTAAATGTCCTGGTATTTTTTAGTGTCACCTCACATTTTATTTTTCAGTAGATACTAAAAGTTATCTGTTCTTATTTTCAGACTATCTGTTCAGAGAAATCTTATTTCTGAGCATAGCAATGAAAATTATATTCAGCATATTCAAAGCATGGTGTTTTCAGCACGTAAAGCCCTCAGATTTCAGAAAAACTAAGTTTCCAGGTTGTATTTTTTTTTTTTTGGATAAATGCTTTGCCAGCTAAAATTCCCTTGAATGTGTGGGTACATCTCAAACTATGTCCTTGTATATATATATATATATATACACATACACATACACATACACATACACATACACATACACATACATATACATATACATATACATATACATATATATATATACACACACACACGCACACACACACACATACATACATACATATATACATATATATATATATGTATATATATAATTATTTTTCAGATGGATGGATGGATGGAAGGGATAAATCATCTTAAATATGAAAATGGCTTGTTCTGGGATGATGGCTCAATTGATGAAATACTTGTCATAAATCTGAGTACCTAAGTTTGGATTCTCACACCCTACTTAAGAGCTGGAAGCTGTGATAGGCATCTATAATTCCAGTGTGCTTACAGCAAGAGAGGAGGCAGAGAACAATGAGAAACCCTGCCTCAAAATGAGGTAGAAGGTGAAGTTGGACTCAAAAGTATTCTCTGACCTCCACATATATACTGTGGCATACTTGAACCTGCATTCACACACAAACATGTAGTCAAATCCACACATACATGCACACATACACACACACAGATAGATATGCACATACTTTACTTTTTGAAAAAGCAGCATTTTGGGGACTGGTACGACAATTTTTTTATTATAGTTTCTTTTTTTTTCTCCAAGAATGACCTCTCTAGTGAATATTCCCAGACGGAATGTCCAACTACGTCTTTGAGTAGAAACATATTTTTGCAAACTGCCAGGAAATCTCAGTACCCATCTGTGGACTTCATACACTTGGTCTAACCTCTCTCTGTGCTTTTCTACAACTTCAGCATCCACTTTAAGACTGTTGACTTGCAATATACTTAATACATTTATCTAGCTTCCTTCAACTCCAAAATCACTTCTGAAATTGCAAGGGTCCCAGAGGAAGGCAGAAACAATCAATTCAAAGAGGAATTCATCATCTTTCCAATAAAACCTTTCTCTGTGGACCTGGACAGGTATTGGTTTGCTCAGTTGTCATAATCAAGTGTCACAGACTGGTATGCGTAAGTAATAGAAATTCATCCCCTTTCTCTTCTGGAAGCTAGAAATCTGAGATCAAGCATCAGCAGGGTGGGGTTTTGTATACCTGACTCTACACAAATTCCCCATTCTTCTAAGTACATAAAGTATACTAAACCTAATAATGTCATTTTGATTTAAATGTATCTTTAAAAATACCATCTTCAAAAAAATCCCATTCTGAGGTCCTGGGAATTAAGCCTTCATATGAATTTTGGAGAGATACAATTCAGACCAAATCAGAGTTATAGTTCAGGAGCCTGTTCTAGATATTTGGGACATTTTTTGATTCCATGTGAATTTAGGATTGTTCTCTAGTTGTGTGAAGAATGAATCTCATTGAATGTTGATGATTGTGTTTAATCTATAGGTTGCTTTTGGCACTCTAGATATCTTAATAATACTCTGTTAATTCATTTGTTGGTAATTTCATCATTCATCATTACTTTATCAGATGGAACTAATTTTTGTATATCAATTTTGTATCCTATTATTTTTCACAAAGCATTGGTCAATTCCCAGAATTTTCTGGTGATGACTCTTAGATATTTTAAGTATAGGATCATGTCAGAAAATGTGAACAATTTTGACTTTCTCTTTCCTTATTGCCCTAACTAAAGATTTTTAGCACTATATTGGATAAGAATAGTAAGAGTGAGGTCCTTTGCTAAGTATTATTTTTATATGAAATGCTTTCAATTTTTTTGTTTTCCTATAATTTTTGCTGTAGGGTTGTCATGTATACCCTTTATTGTGCTGAGACATACTCCTTATATTCTCTTCTTCTTCAGTTATTTTTTGATTATTGAATGTTGAATTCTGCCAAGGGCCTCTTCTGTAGCTGTTGAGATTATTGTGCTTTATTACATTTATTCGTTTGCATACATTGAACCATCTTTGCATGCCTGGAATTAAGTTACCTAAGTCATGGTATATTATATCATTAATTATTAATGTGTTCTTGAATTCAGCTTATAATGATTTAATTTAAAATTTTATGACTATGACCATGAAGGAAACTGCTCTGTACTCTAGCTTTCTTCTTATTGTATATTTATATGGTTTTAGTAAATGAATAATGATACTTTCATACAATGAGTTTGTACTATTCTTTACTGTAGTATTTTATGGAATAATTTCAGGAGCATTAGTGATAATTCCTCTTTAAAAGATTTGTGGCATTGTCAGTGAATCTAAATATTCCTAGACTTCTCATTCTGCAGAGGTTATTGTGCAAAATCATTGTCGGTAAGAATATTTCTGTTGTAAATATATTATTCAATTAATTTCAGTATGGCATTCACATATGCATAGGCATTTGTCCATTTATTCTAGATTTTTCAGTCTTTTGGAATGTGAATTTCCAAAATATTTGCCTAATGATTCTCTGAATTTAATTCAAAATTGGTCAAATCCCTTTTATTCATCTCCAATTTGGTCCTTTCTCTCTTTCGGCTAAAGGTTTGTAAATCTTATTTACTTATAAAATGATCAACTCTATGTTTAATTGATTCTTTGGATTGTTCTTTTAGTATCAGTTTCATTAGTATATGCCTTGATTTCATTAATTACTTGCACCTGCTCCTTTTGTATTTGGCTTCCTGTTTTTCTTAGACCTTTTTTACATTTTAATGAAAGCACTCATAACTATGGTTATTCTCTTAGATCTCCTTTACTGTATCATAAAGGTTCAGTAAGGTGTGCCTATGCTTTCACTTTGATTTGGCTCTGAGGACTTCCTTTGATTTCCTTTCTGGTGGACTCGTCATACAAATATCTTGTATTTGACTTCTATTTTAGTTTGTAAATGCCAAAAATATTTTAATTCTCTTGTATTTATTAATTTAAGAACTATTTTTTTATCTTTTCACATTTTTTTAACATTTTCCATGATTATAAAAAATATCCCATGGTAATACCCTCCTTCCCCCCACACTTTCCCCTTTGAAATTCCATTCTCCAACATATTACCTCCCCATCTCAATCATTCTACTTACATATATACGATACCAACCTAATAAGTACCCTCCTCCCTTCCTGTCTCTTCCTTTATATCTCCTTTTTAACTTACTGGCCTCTGCTACTAAATATTTTCCTTCTCACGCAGAAGCCCAATCATCTGTAGCTAGGATCCACATATGAGGGAGAACATGTGGCACTTGGCTTTCTGGGCCTGGGTTACCTCACTTAGTATAATCCTTTCCAGACCCATCCATTTCTCTGCAAATTTCATAACTTCATTTTTCTTTACCGCTGAGTAGAACTCCATTGTATAAATGTACCACATCTTCATTATCCATTCATCAGTTGAGGGACATCTAGGCTGGTTCCATTTCCCAGATATTATAAATTGAGCAGCAATAAACATGGTTGAGCACGTACTTCTAAGGAAATGAGATGAGTCCTTAGGATATATGCCTAGGAGCATATATAGCTGGGTCATATGGTAGATCAATCTTTAGCTGTTTTAGGAACCTCCACACTGATTTCCACAATGGCTGGACCAGATTGCATTTCCACCAACAGTATAGAAGGGTTCTTCTTTTTCCACATCCTAGCCAACATTTATGATCATTTGTTTTCATGATGGTAGCCAATCTGATAAGAGTGAGATGGAATCTAAATGTAGTTTTAATATGCATTTCCCTGATGACTAGTGACGTAGAACAGTTTTTAGATGCTTATATGCCATTCATATTTCTTCCTTTGAGAACTCTCTATTTATCTCCATATCCCTATTTTTGATTGGCTTGTTTGATTCCTTATTAGTTAACTTTTTAAGTTCTTTGTATATCCTAGGTGTTAATCCTCTATCAGATATATAGCTGGCAAAGATTTTTTTCCCATTCTGTAGGTTGTCTCTTTGCTTTTTTCACTGTGTCCTTTGCAGTGCAAAATCTTAATTTCATGAGGTCCCAGTGATTAGTCTGTGGTTTTATTGCCTGAGCAATTGGGGTTGTATTCAGAAAGTCTTTGCCAAGACCAATATGTTGAAGAATTTCTTTATGGTCTAAATTTAACTTGATTTTTAATTTATTTTTATTCATATATATAATAAATATATATATATATATACACACACATTAGTTTTCTATTCAGCACATACAGACAGTTTGGTACCATTGTTAGGCTCATCAGTGACCTACGCCCTCCCCATTGGCCCCTCCTTGTTGAGGCATATGGGTCGTGCATTGTGGAGTTAGCCCACAGTTATTGGTAAGATAAATGCCTCTGCATATCATAACCCAACATGTGGCTCTGACATTGTTTCTGCCCCCTCTTCCGCAAAATTTCCCTGAGCTATGTTGGGTTCATTTTTGGTCTGCTTCAGTGCTGAGGTGTTGAGGGCCTCAGAGGCTCAGGCTCTCTGATTTGGTTGGAGTTGATTTTTCTCTGTGTTGGTCTCCTTCCCCCTTGTACTGGTATCTGGTTCATCAGGAAAACAGCACCCTTGCTTGTTTTGCCAATTTTCCTTAGCTTCAGTTGGGCCATTTTGAGGTATGATGGGGTGGCTCTCTCCTTAAGTTCTGCATCTATCTGAAAAAGAGAAGCAGATTATTTAATGGAGAGTAAGTTAGCACCAGGAGAAATGAGATAACCCTTACTTTTTTAATAGAGAGTTTGATAGGTGTAGGCCCTCTTGTACCCCATGATTGATGGTAGCTTGATATTGGAGAGTGGACTTATGTTTGGATATGGTTCTTACTTGTTTCCCAGCTCCAGCTATGAGACCTACACCACTGAGGGGATCAGTTAGCCAAATCAAGAGAGTTGGTTCCCCACCATGGCTGAGTGCCACTGTTGCACTTGGGTGGGCATCACAACTGGTTATTTGTTTCTAAGTAAGTTAGACCATGAATTGCTTGGACAGATATTGGTCATTTCCCCCAGTCACCCATGAAGCCCTTCTGGCACTAGATAAGCTGTCTGTCTGGTGACTGACTCTCCTGGCTTCCAGCCATGCTGTTCCATTTTACATGGCAGGTGTATATGGTGTCTTCAGCAGTAGGGTCTTACCACTAACATTCAGTGGGTCATCAAGTACTCTGACAGAAACCTGTCATTTATTTAGGAATACTTGTAGGTTTCTCTGATCAAAAGCTCATTGTGGATGGTAGCCCCATGCTGGTACTGAGAGTTACAGGTCAGTGCCCATTAAAAAAATGAGGAAAAAAAAAATGAACTAATATACAAGAGTTAGAGACGAGGGGCTGGGATAGGGAGAAGGAGGGAGGGAAGATGTAGAAGGTTTAGATTAGACTTGATTCTGCCCTCTCCTGTGTCTTGTGGTTCAGGTGTTTCGTGTAAGGGCCTGGTGAAGGTTCAACCATTTGGTCTGCCTTTTAGGAAGTAGAATTTTATGGTACAATGGCCTTTTTAGTCTAGATTAGTGTTTCCCACCCCTTCGACACACTCCCCTCCTTCCCCATCCATCCTAGTGTCTAGTCCATGAGATGCTTTCTGGGTAAGTAAGGTATCATGGGTAGATTTAGGTTAGGTGCTGTAGATGAGTGAGAATATGTGGCGATTTTTTTTTTTTTCTGTGATTGGGTAAGTTCACTGAGAATGATCTGCTCCAGGTTCACACATTTTTCCCCAAATTTCTTTGTATCATTTTTTCTTACTGCTGTGTAGAATTCAATTGTGTAGATATACCACATATTGGTTATCTATTCTTCTAGTGATCGTCATTTGGGTTGATTCCAGTTCTTAGCTATTATGAATTGAGCTGCTATAAACATTGTTGAGCAAATCTCTCTGGCATGTGGTTTGAAGGATTTAGGGTAGATGCCCAGTAAGGGAATAACTGTGTCTGTTGGTATCTCTATAGTCAGTTTTTTCAGGTGTCTACATATTGATTTCCAGAGTGGTTGTGCCATCCTACATTCCCACCAACAGGGGATAAGTGTTCCTACTTCTCCACATCCTCGCCATCATTTATTTTCATTTGATTTTTTGATGTTTGCTATGTTATTGGGGCAAGGTTGAATCTCATTGTTTTAATTTGCATTTCTCTGATGATTAGGGATGATAAACATTTTCTTAAAAGTGTGTTTGCCATTTGTGTTTCTTCCTCTGTGAACTGCCTGTTCAACTCTTTGCCCCATTTTGTGAGTGGGGTGTTTAACTTATTAATGTTTAGATTTTTGAGTTTTTTTGTAGATTCTAGAGATTAGGTCTCTATCAGTTGAATACCCTGCAAATATTTTCTCCCATTCTCTGGGTAATCTATTGGCTTTGCTTATTTGCTTATTGCTTGTCTGTAAAGAAACTCTTCAGCTTCATGTGATGGCATTACTTGAGTGACTGTTTAAGATTGTGAGATACTGGGGTTTTGTTCAGGAAGTCTTTTTTCCATTCCTATATCATGAAAAATACTTCCTAAAATTTCTTCCAGTAGTATTTGAGTTTCTTACCTTATATTTAGGTCTTTGATCCATTTGAGTGTAGTGCATGGTGAAATGTGTGGATCATTTTTCAGTTTCCTGCATGTGGTTATCCAGTTTGTACAGCAGCATTTGTTGAAGATGCTGTCGTTTTTCCAGCCTATATTGTTCAGGCCTTTGTTGAATATCAAGTAGCTATAGTTGCTTGACCCAAAGCCTGGGTCCTCAAGTCTATTCCATTGGTCTATACTCCTGTTTTTTTTATACCAGTACCATGCTGTTTTTATTACTGTGGCTTTGTAGTATAGGTTTAGATCAGGTTTGGTGATGCCACCAGAGGTATTTCTTTTGCTGAGGATATGCGTTTCCATATGAAATTTGAGATCATTTTCTCTATCTCTGTGAAGAACACTGTAGGGATTTTAATTGGAATTGCACTAAATCTATATATTGCTTTTGGTAGGATTTCATCTTCACAATGTTAATTCTGCTTATCCAGGAGAATTGGGGTCTTTCCATCATCTCAAGTCCTCCTCAATTTCTTTTTTTGAGTGTTTTTATGTTTTCTTTATAGAGATCTTTCACTTCTTGGTTAACGTTATTCCAAGTTTTTTTTTTGTTTATTTTGATTTTTTTTGTTGCTATTGAAAATATGACTATGTCCCTTATATCTTTTTCTGTATCTTTGTCATTTGCATATAGAAATCCTACTGATTTTTGTGCATTGATTTTGTATCCTGCGACTTTGCAATAGGAGTTAATCACCTTCAGGAGTTTTAAGATGGAGACTCTTGGGGCTCTTACATATACATAATCATGTCATCAGTGGATAAAGCTAACTTAACTTCTTCCTTTCCAAATTGTATCCCTTTTATTTCCTTCTCCTACTTATTGCTTGAGCTAGGACTTCCAGTACTACATTGAAAAGCAGAGGTAAGAGAAGACAACCCTGTTTTGTTCCTGATCTTAATGGGAATTCCTCCAGTGTCTCTCCATCCAGTATTATTTGGGCCTTTGGAGCTTTGTATATTGCCTTGATTATGTAAGATATGAACCAACCATGCCAATTCTCTCCAATGTTTTGATCTTGAAGTGATGTTGTATCTTGTCAAAGCCCTTTTCTGCATCTATCAAAATGTTCATGTGGATTTTATGTTTAACCTTGTTCATGTAGTGTATTACATTGACAGATTTCCATATGTTCACCATGTGTTCCTGGAACAAATCCCATTTGTTCAAGGTAGATAATGCTTCTGATGTGTTGTTGGATTTGGTTTGCAAGGATTTTGTTCAGGATCTTTGCATCTAAGTTCATTAGGGAAATAGGCCAGTAGTTTTCTTTTCTTGTGGCATCTCTGCCTGTTTGTGGAATTAGGGTGATGCTAGCTTCATAAAAGGAGTTGGGTAGCATTCCCTGTTCTTCAATTGTGTGGCACAGTTTTAGGAAGATTGGTTTCAGTTCTTCCATGAAGGGTTGATAGAACTCAGCTGAGAAGCCATCTGGTCCTGGACTCTTCTTTTTGGGGAGGTTTTTTTTTATTACTTTTTTAATCTCCATGAGTGCGTTGGGTTCATTGAGGTGATTAATCTGCTCAGAGTTTAGCTTTGATAGACGGTATGCGTCCAGGAATTCATCCATCTCCTCCACATTATCCAGTTTTGTGGAGTAGAGGTTTTTGAAATAAGTCCTGATGATTCTCCCAATTTCACTTATGTCTGTTTTGATCTCTGCTATTTCATTTTGAATTTTGTTAATTTGAAGCTTCTCATTTTTTTGATTGGTCAAATTAGCCCGGGGTTTGTCAATCTTGTTTATTTTTCAAAGAACCAGCTCTTTGTTCTGTCAATTATCTTAAATGTTTCCTTGGTTTCCAATACATTAATTTCTGCTCTGATTTTAATCCTTTCCTTTTGGAGGTTTTGGGTTGGATTTTTCTTGTTTTTCCAGTGCCTTTAGGTGGATGGTTAGGTTATTGATTTGGGATCTTTTTGTCTTTTTTTATGAAGGCATTGAGTGCTATGAATTTTCCCCCGAGGACCGCCTTCATTGTGTCCCATAAGTTTTGGTATGATGTGTTCTCATTGTCATTCAATTCCAGGAATTTTGCGATTTCCTTTTTTTTATTTCATCCACTATCCATTTATTGTTTAAAAGTGTGCTGTTCAGTTTTCAGGTGCTGTTGGGTTTCTTGGTGGGTCTTTCTTTTGGTGATTTCTAGCAATATAGTGTTGTGATCTGATATCATGTAGGGAATTATGTCAATTTTCCTAAATGTGTGGAGGCAGTCTTTGTGACCTAGTATACGGTCTATTTTAGAAAATGTTCCGTGGGCTGCTGAGAAGAATGTGTAGTCTGTGGATTTGGGATGGAAAGTTCTATAGATGTCTGTTAGGTCTAAGTGCTCTATGGTTTTGTTGAGCTCTCTTACTTCCCTGTTGAGTTTCTGTTTTAATGACCTGTCTATAACTGATAATGGTGTATTGAATTCCCCAGCTATGATGGTGTTGGTGCTTATTTCTGTTTTATTGTCAAGTAGGTTTTGTTTTATGAACTCTGGTGTCCCTTTATTTGGTGCATACAGGTCTATGATTGTAATAATCTCTTGATGGATTGTTCACTTGATTAGTAGTGAATAGCCTTCCTTGTCTTTTTTGATTATATTTGGTTTGAAGTCTATTTTATCTGATATTAATATAACTACACCTGCTTGTTTCTTATTCCCATTTACTTGGAATATTGTCTTCTACTCCTTTACCCTCGGGAGGTGTCTGTCTTTAGTGGTGAGGTGGGTTTCTTGAAGGCAGCAGATTGAAGGGTCTAATTTTTTGATCCATCCTGTTAGCTTGTGTCTCTTGATTTGTGAATTAAGGCCATTAATATTTAGGGTAATGACTGTGAGATTTGATTCGATCCCTGCTATGTTCTGGAGGTAGAAGTGTGTTGGTGTTTTCATGGGCTTTGAAGTTTTTTATCCCTACTCTGGGTTTGGTTGTTGTGACCTGCTTCTTGTAGGCATTTGAGCTTGGTTATTTGTTTCTTCTTTGTGGAGAATTTCCTGAAATACTTTCTGTAGGTTTGGCTTTGTGTTGATATAATTGTAAAGCTGAGTTTTGTCATGGAAAGTTTTTCTTTCACTACTTATTATGAGGGAAACTTTGGCTGGGTACAGTAGTTTGGGTTGGAATCCATAGGTTCTTAGACTTTGGATAGTTTCACTCCAGGCCCTTCTATCTTTCAGGGTTTCCATTGAGAATTCTGATGGGGTTACCTTTGAAAATGGTGCGCTGTTTTCTCTAGCTGCTTTTAGGATTTTCTCTTTGGTGTCAATGTTTAGAGTCTTAATGATAATATGTCTTGGAGAGTTTCTCCTTTGGTCCAGTTTGTTTGGCGTTCTGTTGGCTTCATGTATCTTTTTTTTTTTTTTTTTTTTCACATCAGACGGGTTATGTGCCAGAGCGTAATAAGGCATAGTGGGAGGCACACGTCACACAAGAGCGTGAACACCCAATCATCACGCTTAAGAACCAATAAAAGGATCTTCATGTATCTTAATGGGCCTTTATTTTAAGAGACTGGGGAAGTTTTCTTCAATTATTTTATTCAATAAGTTCTCCATTACTTTGGTCTGAAATTCTTCTCCTTCTGGTATTCCAATGATTCTGATATTAGGATGTTTAAGTATATTCCACAATTCCTCATGTTCTGTTCACAGGAACTTTTGAACTTACCGAAGTTTTTGAACTCTCAAACTGTTTCTTCCATCCTGTCTTCCAGATCAGAGTTTCTATCCTCCACTTTGCTGACTCTGTTCTTGAGAGCCTCTAGAGAGTTTTGGACTTGTTCAATTAAGTTTGCATTTTCTACTACTTTTCTATGTATCATTTCCATTGCTCTGTCAAGATCCCTTTTCACATCATTTTCTGATTTTCTTGATGATTCTTGAAATTCATTCTGGCATTTCTTTATGTCTTCATTTAGTAAGGCCAGCTGGTTTTTAAGGTCCTCTTTTTTTTTTTTTTTTTTTTTTCATTCTCCCTCAGCCTTATTACCTCTCTTTCAACTCATTCCAATTTCTTATCAAATTGTTCTAGCTTAGTGATAGTAGCATCCACACAATTATTGGTCCTTTCTTGCTCTCCTGCAAGTTCTACCAGTAGGTTGGTCAGGGTTGCATTGCTCATAGCTTCAATTTGATGTTCTGATGCTAATAACTCTTCTATGTTTTGGTTAGATGCATTCCTCGTAGGCCTGGTTGGTCTGAGTTTTCTTGCATTTGATTTTTCATGTTATTTCTTTTGCACTGTTGTCTGCCCATGACAGTGTATGGGCAGGTAGGTGGGTGGATGAGCCTGGGCTCTAGCACAATGGGAATCTGAGGCAGCCTGGGGCAGTTGCCCAGCAGCCTGGGGTTTGGCCCCCACTTGCCAAAGCCTCCTTACTACTGCCTGATGGGGCACCAAAGTTGCCTGAATTCTCAAGTAGTAATGCGCCAAAGCTGCCTGTGTTAGAGCTTGGAGGGGGACTGCAGTAGCAAGCCCTGAAGCAGCCCAAACTCTTGCTGGGAACACTGGTACCCAGAAACAGTGTGAGTTCCCATGCCACAGGAGAATGTAGGATGGAGGGTGCAGCAGAAAGGTAAGGGAGGGCAACTTAGCTGGCACAAGCAACAGACACAGTAAGGGCTTGTGTGGCAGTTGCTGTGGGACTGGGCTCACTGAACAGTAATGTGGGCAAGTGTGCAGAGCAGTTTAAGCTTCCACATGCAGGGATTGATCGGCGCATGATCAGAGCATGGAGGCGAGTGTGGTGGTGGCTGAAGTGGCGGCTATTTGGTGTTAGGGGTGGTCTACCTGCCTGCAAGGGGATCCACGATTCCCTGCTTTCCCCCCTTCTGTGCCCTTCCACTTATAAGAGGACCCAGAAACCCACTAATGACTTGCCTTTCCCCGGGGATTGCAGAACAGCTAGGCAGTCACCATCTTGGCCATAAGTCCCCAATTTATTTATTTATTTTTTTATTAATTAGTTTTGTACTCAGTGAATACAGTCTAGTTGGTATCATTGTTAGGCTCATCCATGTCCTACCCCCTCCCCCTTGCCCCTCTTTGTTGAGGTATATGGTAATTTGTTTTATGGTCTACTTAGAAGAATGTATTCTGTGTTGGTTGAATAGAATATTCAATAAGTGTATGATAAGTACATTTGATTAAGTAAATGGTATAGCATAACTTTGTTTTTTTTTTCAGTTTGTAGAAACGGTTATAGATGGGGTATTGAAAACAACTACTGCTGTTTGAACCTTTGTGTTCATTAATGATCATTTTAAACTAGTAATGTTAAAGTTTAGTGTGTATATATTTAAAGATTTCATAATTTCTTGATGGATTGTTTCTTTATTACTCTACAGTGGCCCTCTTTATCATGTCTGACTAGTTTTGGACAAAACCTATTTTATGAGATATCAGAATAAATTTGTCAGCTTACTATTTTTAAATTTCTATTTGCTTTATGAATTAACTTCATTCCTTGACTCTCAGTGTGGGAGTCTCTTTGCCAGTTAAGTGTCTTTCTGGGACACATCTGGTCTTGATTTTTAGTTCAATTGCCTGGAATGTGTCTTTTGAATGTAGAATTGGGGCCATATGCATTTAAGTTTATTACTGAGAAAGATTTACTAATGTTTGTGGTTGACTTGCTTGCTATTTTGTGATAGGTCAGATTATTGTCTTTTATTTTTCCTCTATTATTCTATTATTATTAAAAGTTTACTGGTTTACTGTATTGGACATAGAGAAATACTTCCCAGTTATCCTCCTGTCATCTAGTCCCATCAAGAAATTTCTTATACTTGAACTCTTGTGATTGAAATTGTCTTTTTTCTTCCTCTGTGTTAAGAATTCTTTTAAGTGTCATTTGTGGTAATGGCTTACATTCGTGAATTTCATTAGTTTTTCCTTTAAGTATCCATATTTCTTAGTCAATTTTAAGTGAGAGATTTCCAGGACATAAAAGTCTTCTTTGGGATTGTTTCTTTTGAGTATGCGAAATACATATTTTCATGCTTTCCAGTTTTAAAGGTGGCTAATGAGAGGTCTAATGTTACTCTGTTGTACTTGTATTTGTAGGTGAAATGGTAACTATATATATGGACAGAGAGAGAGAGAATTTGTACCCCAGGGATTCTAGCCACTGAAAACAAACTCCATATCTATGTTCCACCTTTGTACATCTGGCTTATGTGGGTGCTATGGAATTAAATCTGGGTCCTTAGTCTTTTCAGACAAGTGGCTTAGCTCCCAAGTGATCTCTCCAGCCATCTTACAGCTTTTTATTGTGTTTCTTTTGTCTGTGGTTTTGACATTTGAATATAACATTTCAGAGAGAAACTCTTTTCCGGTCTTGTGTGTTTTGTTGTTCTGAACATTTGCTTTCCATTGCCGGTATTCTCTTTTTCTTTAGTAAAGTTTGAATATAGTATCCCATCAACATTGTCTTCTATCATAGATACTCTTGGTTATTTTTCATATTATTTATCTGCTGGTGTTTTTTTGCTATTTTTTGAAACTTTCCTCCATATTGCTGACTTTCTCATCCTCTTTACCTGTTTTCTTGTCTGAATCCTATATTGATTTCCTTAATTCCTCTACTCATTTTCCAGTTCTATTGGTTGGGTAGATTTGATTCATGAGAATTTTCTTTGTATTTATCTAGCCTTCATTTTCGTTCATGATCAGTATCTTTACTCAGTGGAGGTAAAACTGACAGTACTAAAAGAAATATGGATTTAACAGGTAGGTACTTCTTTATTTATGCCCTGAAGAAGGCCCAATTATAAGTCCCATCACTTTCAAGAAGCTATTGTTTGAGTGCATCTTAGAGATACCTTTTTTCCTTTCCAAAATTTTCTTGGTATTGACACATGGAGTTTGGATGGCTCTAGTACAGCATTTTCAGTTCATGTTCATTAAGCATTAAAAATAACGTATAGAGTGAAACCATACCTCAAAAAATAATGTGAAAAAGGCAGTATTTCATAACATAACATGTAGTTTATAAAATGCATAATTTAAGCAATGAAATTGAAAGTCATTTAACTTTAATTTTATCTAATCCAACATATATAATATGCCCTATATTTAAAGGAAAGAATATGGCAGAATAATGGAATAAAGGACCTAGAAGTAAATCCCGACTGCTTTGGTCTCCTAATCTTTGTAAAATTAAAAACATCCAAAGGGGTGGGAGCCTATGTAGCAAGTAGTACTGGCAAAAGTGGATGTTCATTTGCTGAGGAATGAAATTTCATCCATATCTGTAGCAGACAGCTTCAGGTTCACTGAGATGAACTTTCAGACCAGGCACAGTTATGGAGGAAGGGATTTATTGAAGCTTACAGATCCAGGGTAAGTTCCATAATGGCAGAAGCTGGCCTGCCTTCACAGGCCCAAGAAGACATAGAGAGAGAAGCACAATCCTAAAGGTCAAAAGCCACAGCACACTTCAGGAACTCCAGCTAGACACACTTTGCATATCTTTAGTTTGAAATCTGAAACCCACCACTCCACCTTGAGATCACCCAGTGACATTGCCTCCAGCAGGTGGCTACAGATGCAAACTACAAACAACTGAGTATATTGGGGGCCATCTATTCTATTCAAACCACCACAATATCCATCACCCTGTACAAATATCAATTTAAAGATGATCAAAGACCTTAATTTAAAACCTGAAATACTAAAACTGCTAAAAGAAAAGTCAGGAACCTGCTTCAAGATATAAGCATAAGTAAAAACTACCTGAATCAGACTCCGATAGCACAAGAATTAACAAATGGAACTAGATAAAATTAAAAAGTTTCTGCATAGTGAAAGAACCTGTCATCAGCATGAACACACAGCTTTCAGAATGGGAGAAAACCTTTGCAAGCTATACTTAAGACAAGGGATAATAACTAGACTTTAAAAAAACTGCAAAAAATCAAATATCACATAAACAAAACTGCTGTTCACTAATGGGCCAAGGAACAGTTTATGAAATAATAAAACACTAATGGGAAATCAGTTCTTTAAAAATGTTAAACATACCTAGCTACCTATCAGGTAAATGCAACTTAAATCCCTTCTGAGATACCATTTCACCTCAGTCAGATTTGCTGAGTTTCCATCAGAAAACCTGAGAACAATTCCAGAAGTATTTACCCAAAAAGAGAAACGTGTGGAGGAATTCCCATCTATGCGGTCATCTCATCAGTAATGGAGTTGTAATAGAAACTGGCTGAAGATCAGCAGAGACAAAGCTCCACTTCAGCTTCTAGACAGTCCCTGGAAGTTTCTCAGTGGAGATTCTTTGACTGTCTCATCTTCCTGGTACCATGCTATGGTCATAGCACCTAGTGCTCAATAAGAACAAATACAGTCTGAAGAACTTCTTGGCCCTTCCTCTGTGTCTTGACATTAGGATGAGACTTTGAGAAAAGATTATAAAGAAGGGTATCCAAACACCTCAAAATACTTTTTCATAGGTAGAAGTTCAATAAAGCAGGAAAATACCTAGAGAGAAATATTAGGCTCATATAGCAACCACCCATTGTATAGGTAAAGTGTAAACAGCAGTTCATTAGAACAGTGAATGACAGAGCAGTATATGTTTTAAAAAAAAGAGATTAAGATTGTCCTAAAAGTGGGCAGTTATCCCCCACTCCCAGATTATGTTGTGTACACTTCTCTTTTGTAAATGAATACACTGGGGTGAGATTGTCCTGCCTGGTACCCTTTTAGCCACCAGTTATGGCTGTTAGTGAGGCAGTAGGAAAAGTGCTAGACCAGAGTGTGTCTTCACTTGGAAGACAGCTCCAGAAGCAGGTGTGGCATGCAAGAGTTTGGCCTTGCTCTGCCCGGGTCTGAAACTGGCCTTGCTGAACCCATAAGGGTTAGGGATATGCATGGAAACCCTGCAAAGTCTTAAGCTGGATTTTGCAGTACCAGAGAGGCCTTGTGGGCATGTGAAGGACAGCTGTCACTAATATTCCTATATCCTATTCCTATATAATATTCCTAGACCCCACATGTTCTATTAGCAACAGGCCAGGTTAGATGTGCCCAGGTAAAATAGTGGTATGACATTGGTACAGCCAACGTTTTTAAATTGATTTTGAAGTCTTATCTATGGAAGGGAACTCATGTCTGCTTCTATAGGAACTAGGTCTTCATAGGGAAGCACTGCTATTCTTTTGTTAAACTAATGTGACATGTTTATATAACTTTCTTCTAACCACGTTTGTTTATTCTCATCAATGACCACTACTGTCTACCTCAGTAATGGACAGAAAGAACTCTTTATACTTTGGGCTGTAGTTACTGTGGAAACTCATAACACTGCTGAACATAAGTGATGGTTGATGGATGGTCCAATGCTCATCCATACATGGAAGGAACTGATCAGACATGTGATTCACTCTTCCAACACTGAGGGAACATCACAGAAGAACATACTGAAGGAATAAAAGAGCTGGAGGTAAGGGAAGAGTGCTGTGTAGCTATTTGTTCAAAATTGAATCATTTCTTCCTAGGCATAGGAAGGAGGCTTATAAAACTCAGGAAACCAACAAAGCTTTGAAAGCTCAGAATGATCATAAAACTTAAAAGACTCACCGGGCCCATTCCCAGTTATTACATAAGCTGTAATTGTTGTGGAGTAGAGTCTTCTAGAGTCATCAGAAAGTTGAGCAGGGGGGTCCAGAAATGCCCCCCCTTTGTTGCTTATGCTGGAGTGGGTTAAGGATGCAGCTATCTTGGAGCTGCCTTTGTTTACCTAGCTAGACGTGGGTACAAGTCATTTTGTAATTTACTAGACAGTAAACTTAACTGGAATAAACACACATATTTTTTCTCACTTCCTTGTGTAAAGTCAAACAGCTGTGAAGAGAAGGAAGGGATGAGAGAGGATGAGAGGAAAGGAAAAACAATTGAGAAAAGATGGAGTGGATGAGGGTGAGAGGGATTCAGATATTGAGAATAGATGAGTGAGAAAAATGCAGATTTTAAAGGGAAAGAAAACTAAACAAAATGTGAGTCACTTGCATGACATTACAAAGAGCTAATGTTGTTGATGTGCTGAGTTTCTGGATACTTGGAGAAAAACTCCCCCACATGAAAAAGTCACACAGAACATGAGTACTGATAGACCAGGGGAGACACAGGTGTCATGGCCATCAGCTACTATTCTTGGAGATTGACCTTAAAATCTTAAACTCTGGAGGAACATGTCTAAAAATGGTCAACACTACTGTGACCTCATACTTTAACTTCTGCTATGTCTTTTATGCTCAACTCTTTGTCCTAATCACCAAGAGTACATGGGCATCCCTACACAGCCACTGGAATATGAGTTTGTGAGGACTGGTTATTTGCATTCACCTCTCCTCCTAGCTACTGGTTTCAGCTCTCATTTTCAATGATCACAAGACCAGTGAGGATTATGGGCTCAGAAGTGGCCAAGTGACAGCACTGAGAATCAATAAAAAATGATTGGTCATTTAACATAATATATCTTGAAATAATAGGATGCTTCCCAGTTGGAAACAAATTGATTTTGAAACTCTGGTTTTCATGCATCTGGCTGAGATGAATTTCAGGAGCCATCTTCTTGGATGATTGAATATATCATAGGTCAGAGAGATAAGAATTTATTTGAATATTTCAGTCCCTTCACGGTACTCTGGTAAAGCAGTCCCATCTGCAACCTGAATGGGCCTCCATAGGGTGTCAGTTAGTTGCTAAGTGGGTGCTGGAGAATATGGATTTTGAAATGTAAGACTTTTATCAGCCTTTAAATCTTTCAAAAATGATGTGTTCTTTATCCTTGCCAAAAGTGTACAAGAGCAAAGTGTAGATTTATTTTTGAACAAGTAAGATAGAGAGACCTATTTCCCCAACATTCTGCCCAAAGTGGAAAAAAAAAAAAAAGAAAAGAAAAGAAAAGAAAAGAAAAAAATCTTTGATCCTGTTCTGACAGGTTTTCCCAGACCATACTCCAATAACAGTCTGTTGCAGTCAGGTATGCATTGCTGGTAGAAATCTCTGAACTAAAAACAGCTTGTGGGGAAAAAAAAAAAAAAAAAGAGGTTTATTTTGGCTTACAGGCTCAATGGGGCAGTTCCATGATGGCAGGGAAAATGATGGCATGAGCAGAGGGTGAACATCACCCCCTGGCCAACATAAGGTGTACAATAGCAACAGGAGAGTGTGCCAAATACTGGCATGGGGAAACTGGCTTCAATACCCATAAGCCTGCTCCCAATAATACAGTCCCTCCAGGAGGCAATAATTCCCAAATCTCCATCAGCTGGGAATCTAGCATTCAGAAGACCTAAGTTTATGGGGCACACCTGAATCAAACCAATACATTCTGCTCCTGGCCCCCATAAACTGATAACCATACATTATTTAAAATGAAATGCATTCACCCAAATTTTAAAATACCCATAGTTTTTATCAATCCTAATGATATACAGATATCCCCATAGTCCAAGATCTTCTAACTGAGCCATAATAACCAAAATATACCCCCCCAAAAAAAAACCCCATAATGGCACAGACTAAAACTCACATTTCAAAAGATGGCATTGGGAAGAGCAAAGACTGCAACAAGAAATAAAAGATTTAAAACAACCAGGGCAAACATCAAATTCGGTAGTTTCATGTCCAACAACTCTAGCCAGTGACAAATCTCCAAGTCTGATAATTCTAACCAGCAATAAGTCTCTGGCATTCCAATTACACCCCTCTAGCTAGGCTACTCACAGTCCTGAAAAACTTCATTGAGGCTGGCAGCTTTCCTTAGCAGCCATCTCGTGATGCTGGAATCTCCACTGGGTCTCCACTGCAATCCACGGTTCATCCCCATGGCTCCATGGGGTCTCCATGCAGTCATCCAGCAAACCTGCTTCACACTGCCTATGGCCATTTCCAAAATACAAGACCATTGTTCAAAACTCAATGACTCTCTCTTTCTTGCATTTCTTATACTCTAGAATACTGGGCATGGTGCCAATTTGTTAATCCAGGGGGGAATAAAGCAAACTTTGAAGAATAGGACACTCATTGCACACTCAGCCCCCTTCAAAAGAGTCAACATTCTTCATGTTTCCCAGTGCAAGTCACCTGGCCCAATCTCAAAGGTTTTAATTCTCAATTGCAGGTGAATGGGCAACAATTCACACAAATATATATATTTTTTCTTTCTGTGCCATTCATTGCTCCACAAAGCAACCCTGCACAGCTTTTCAGGATATGGGCATAATAGCAAGCTTCTCACACAAACTGCTGGCCCAGTTCAAGCAAAGCTCTTTCTTACCCTCATAGGCCACACCTCACAGTCCATAGTTCTTACTCTATTTAGGTCTTTCAACTCTGACCAGAATAGTCCATTAAGCTGTACTTAAAGCACTGCAAGGCATCTTTTAGGCTAAGGTTTCAAATTTGTCCACATTCCTCCTGAAAATTAGCTCCAAAAGGCCAAAGCCACACAGGCAGGTGTCTAGCAGCAATCCTCCTCAGTACCACTTTACTGTACCAGTCAGGTTTGCATGGCTGGTAGAAGTTACCCAACTAAGAGCATCTTCTGGGGATAAAAAGAGGTTTATTTTGGCTTATAGGCTCAAGGGAGGAGCTCCATGATGGAAGGTAAAATGATGGCATGAGCAAAGGATGAACATCACCCCCTGGCCAACATAAGGTATACAATAGCAACAGGAGAGTGTGCCAAGTAGTGGCATGAGGAAACTGTTCATAACACTCATAAGCCTGCTCCCAACCATACACTCTCTCCAGGAGGCATTAATTCCCATCTCCATCAACTGGGAATCTAGTATTCAGAATGCCTAAGTTTATGGGGGACACCTGAATCAAACTACTACACAGTTCAACGTTTGAAAAAGGCTTTAGAGAGAGTAGATGAGGAAAAATCAAAGAGTAAAGTGTCTTTCCATTTTTAAGTCACTGGATTTAATGATATTAAACAAAAGTAGTGCAGTTTTAGACAAGATTTTATTTTCATAAAGTGTGTCAGTCATCTTCAGCAGGAGTTCAATGTATTCAATTTGTTAACTATTGAACAAGTTTCATCTTGCCTCAGACACTAGAGTTAATGGTAAGCAAGAAATACATGAGTATTCTATGGATCCTACAGTTCAGTGGAAATCCTATAAATATGAGGAGAATTAAAAATAGTATGATACCTATAACTTTAGACATTTTATGGTCCCAGACCTCAGTACAGGAAAGGAGAATTGTTACATAAGGCTAGCTTTAGATTTGTAAAGGATAAGTGACAGTTCTACATTGGAATTATATGTCATGTTCAGATTGAGAAGCTGGTGGAAAAAGAATAAAGATGAGTTAGTGGCTATAAAAAGAACTCAAAGATCCAAGATATGAGCAGAACCTGTACAGTTGCATGAGGTAAAAACTTTTACTCTAACTTACAATAAAATTTTGAGTTATTTCCCAAGAATAGATGTGAATCCATCAACATGCATGAAGTAGGAATGGACATAGTCAGGTCTGTGTAATAGAAAAAGAACTCAGTGACTGAGGAATAATTTCCCCAAGACAACAAAATTGAGATGAAATAGTCCACTTAGAACATTGGGATGTTGACATATAAAGTATTTTCTGCATAAGTATAATCTTTCATTGTGTATAAATCTTAGAGAAACTTTACCAAGTAGAGTTACTAACAATTTTAACTAATTGTAAACATATGAATTCGGTTTTAACTGATAAAGCATTGTCAAATAGATAGTCACTAGTCAGGAAATCATTTATTTGAAGTCAATGCTAATTAATGTGTGCCAATAAATCTGAGTTACAAGGCAGATACTGCTATGGTCAAGTACCTGTAACAGAAAAATATCAGGGGAGGATGCATGTCTTCTATTCCATCAACATAATGACCTACAAATATTAACAATATAAATAAAAGAATAAATAAGCCACTGATATTATATTGAATACTAGGGGTGGGAGGGAAGTATGAGAAGAGGAAATTCATTAAAATAGCCAGGGCCGTGTTATAAAATTATAAAAAGTTAATTGAAGACACCAAGAAAAGAAGACAGTGACTGTCTTCTTAGAAGGAGTGGGAACTGTGCCCATGTAGAATGATTTGCATGAAGGTACACAGGCTATATTACAAAATAGTGGTAAAGAACCAGATACAAAGACATGTGCTGAAGAATAAAACATGATATAGACAAGATTTGGGGTGAAAGTACATTAGATGAATATTGTAAAATTCGATTGAAAAGGGGAAACACTGGAGGTTTGTGGTCATGAAAGTAGATAAAGACACCCTCTTAAATAATTAATTAATTGCTTCTTTTTTTCTTATTTTTGTGCTCTTTATCTCTCATCCCATGTTCTCTTTTCTTGTATGCATGTTCATATACACCTGTGTATACTTGATAAATTTGCCAACCTTATGATGTGAGCATTCCTTTTAGGGACTTGGTACACTCGTATTCTTTGTGGCTTCGTTTGTAATAACCAATATTACTTCTTTGTTCCTCTTGTATTAGGTGACTTGACACACCGTAATCCATCTGTGAACATGAGCAGACAATTTTCTCAGCTGTTTGGCTTGGACAAAAATATAGTGTTTGTTCTCCACTGTAGTGGTTCAGTTATAGACCCTTTCACGGGTCTGCAAAACTTTGTTCCACCCAGCAACAACTACATTCCATTGTAGAGGTAATAACTATAATTCTAGCTTAATTAGCTTAATTACATGTGATAAGAAATGAAAGCAGGCTTCCTGGAAAATACTGGCTTTAAAAGCTCTGGAATCCAGAAATATGACATCCATTCTTCTAGCTACATATTTGGTGGGATTTCGAGGGGAAGAGAATGATTTGTCTCACTTTTTTCCAGCCACAATCCATGTCTCTTCTGTGACCATAATGCCAACTCTTCTCTGCCCTCATGCATTTCTATGACTCAGTCTTACAAATTATATCTATCTATCTATCTATCTATCTATCTATCTATCTATCTATCTATCTAAATATATAATTGTCAAGACAAGAGCAGGAAAGATCCTGAAAATAGTGGATAAATTCCATATCTAAAACTTGTATTTAATTCCCTCTAAACATATAAGGTAATACCAATAATGTTACAGGAACTAACATATGGACATAGTTTTAGTGCTACCATTCTGTCTACAATAAAATATTTTAAGAACCAAATAAATGTGACTTACAACTGTGAAGGTTCCCTGAACATCTCTGGCTCAAAATAGTCTTTGAATAATCTGAGACTCTGTGACCTTTAGTTTAAATCTCTTAGCACTTTATTATTCTGGAATCGTTTAAGACAGTGGTTTTTCTATCAATTCAATTCTATCAGATTTTTCTCATAAAATATTTAGAATAAAAGACTTATATTGTGTATTTCTATAACTTCTCTCACATTAGCAAGCATGATGTTTCAACTGTGTATGCCTGTGATGATTTAGACTCTCTTCTGCATATAATGTACTGAAGTAAAACTCTGTTGCATGGAAGGATAGTTATGTAGATGGTTGATTTTTTTTTTTTTTGGCTTTTGTGTTTTCAGTTTTGCTTCAGATGCCTTCTGAAGCAAATACATTTACTCAAGTATTTGAAAGAGTGACTCTGTGATGATACAGTCAAACATAATGGATATCAGACACTTGGTTTCAGTTTTTAATTCACTCTCATTTCTCCACATATCCACTAGAGCAAGGAATAATTAATAGTACAATATTATCTGTCTTTGTCAAATAAATTGGGAAGTGGACATTCTTTCTCACAGTTGCTAGACTCTGTTCCTTCTTGAATGATGCCAAATAATAGTCTAGCATCAGCTTAGAGCTAGACAAGTCTGCTTTGTGGGTAGCAGGATGCATAACCAAATTACAGAACCTGCCATGCTTCCCTGCTAGCTTCTAATTATCCATAATCACGCTGAAGCCTGGAGGGTGGAATGGCCTCATAAAATATTGTGATAAAGGTGTCCTTGGGTGGACCATTGTGTTGTGAAGTGCAAGCAGTGATTGATTAGACAAGCTAAACCACAGGCCATCTGCAGCCTGCAGAAAGGACATGTGCACCACTAACTTCAGACTCAGGCTGTTCTCCATCTTGACCTTTGGAAAGACAGCTGGAAGGGACATGGGTCCATGGTAGAAAAACTCAACATTTCTTTTAGTACATAAGCTCCTGTGGTTAAAGTTAAGGATGCTGATTTGTAGCCATTTGCTGAACAAAACTTTCTGACAGTGGAGGTGCTATCTGCAAACTCCTCTGGCTTTGCCCTTTTAGGCATGTTGAAGTTCAACACAGATTTTGGGGATAGCAGTGAGGGAAAACATAATAGATCTTTAGGAAGCCCTCCATGTAGGCCTCTGGGATTATAGAGTTCTACTATGTTACTAGGAATTTAAATGAAGAGAACAGTAAGTGTCAAAGCAGAAATGGCTTGGATTTCCTCTGAGCGCATATGTGCAGGACTATGCTTTCAATGATATCCTGAGTATGGGGCAGCTGCAGCAGCATAGCCTGAGATTGCAGCTTTAGATTTGACCACCATCCTCTGTAAATTTGTGGTTTGATTACTGCTTACCAATGTGTTAAGTTGTGGCCAATATCACCAATACTGTGTTTTATAACTTTTTACACAATCATTTATTAAAAGAAGGAGGTATTTTAGAAACATAAATATATAGAACATGATATAAACATATATAACACAAATCATGGTTTGAAATGCAAAAATTAATAAAATTGCATTAGAAAAGAGAAAAGAAAATGTTATGGTTTGAATGTGAATTATCTATTACAATCTTCTGTATTAGGGCAATTAGTCCCCAGCTGGCAGCACTGTTTTTGAAGGGCTTAGAATATTTAGGATATGGAACCCAGTAGGGGGAAGTGGATCACAAGGTGTCTGTTTTTGTAGTCTAGTCTGTCTCCACTTCCTGTCCTCCCTTTACTTCCTGGCCTGCTAAGATGAGGAACATCACTGCCATGAAGCTGCCCCTTGCCAATGTGTTTCCTTCCATAATTAACTCTGTCTCTTGCAGGTATGGCCTAAAGTAAAATTCTACTCCATTAAGCTGCTTCTTGTTAGAGCACAATGATGACATAAATGACTGAGACTAAGATATATTAATCTACTAAAAACAAAATTGACTTGGTTCAAATGATAGAATACAGTTCAACTTTACTAATACATGAGAGTCTATATAAAACTCCTTTCCTCCAAGATTTGCAACTTCTTTCACTATTTAATGAAGTCTTAAGTATATGCAAGACACCAAAAAGATGGCAAGAAATCATCATCTAATATTTTCTGGACACTTTAACTGTGTGCCAGGAATAAACAATAGTTATCTCATTGATGCCACAGCAACTCGAGTAAAACAATTCTTTGTTCAAATCACCATACATATTAGGAAACTAGTGACACAGAATTTTCTGTAGGGCATGGGGAAATAATTCAGTCAGAAAAGTGTTTACTCATGAGCATAATGACCTGAGTTTTACCCCCAGATCTCATGAAAAATTCCAGATGTGGTGGTATATACTGGCTATCCCAGAACTGAGAATGTAGAGACAGAGGATCTCTGATACTACCTGGCCAGTCAGTCTAGTGTAATCAACAAGTTTTAGGATAGGGATAGATCTTGTCTCAAAAATGGCACATAGCTCCATGAGGTTTTATCCCTTTGATGCATGGATGGTTCAAAATATATAAATTGACATACATAACATTTCATATAAATATGCTTCAGGACAGAAATAATACAATCATCTTTATAAATAGAGAACAGGCATTTGACAAAATATGACATCCCTTTATGTTTAAAATACTGGATAGACAAGGGATAAAGGGATCACATCTTAATATAATAAAGGCTATACACAACAAACCTACAGAATGTTAAGAAACTTGAAATATTGACACTAAGTTCTGGAACAAGAAAAGTGTGTCCACTCTTTCCAATGCTACCTAATGTAATAGGTAAAGTCTCACCTAGAGTGATGATACAAAAGACAAAACTTAAAGGGATGCAAATTGAAGAAGAATAAGTCAAACCAACTTTATTTGCAGATGATATGGTTCCATACTAAGGAGATCCTAAAAGTCTATTAAAAACTCCTTGAGTTGATAAACACATTCAACAAAATGACAGGGCATAAAATTAACATTTAGCAATTAGTACCCTCCATTTATACAAGTAAAAAATAAATCAAGAAAGCATTCCTATTGACAATAACCACAAAATGTAAACATATTGAGATACTCCAATAAGAAAGGGAAAGTCTTCTACAATGAGGACATTAAAACACTGAAGAAAGAAATTGCGGGTGACAGGAGA
Organism: Jaculus jaculus; assembly: GCF_020740685.1. NCBI lineage: Eukaryota > Metazoa > Chordata > Mammalia > Rodentia > Dipodidae > Jaculus > Jaculus jaculus. Next base: position 124,494,310 of record NC_059104.1, on the reverse strand, counting down.
AGATGGGAAAACGTACTATGCTCATGGTTTAAAAAGATTTATATAGTGGAAATGAGAATCCTAACAAAATCAAAATACAAATGCAAAGCAATTTTAATCAAAGTTCCAGCACCATTCTTCACATAAATGAAAAAATCATCTCAAAACTCATATTCATGCCCAAATGGCCTCAGACAGTTAAAAATATTCTCAACAAGTAAAGTTACTGCTGATGTTATCACTATACATGACTTCAAGATATAGTACAGAACCATAAAAATAAAAACAGAATGGTACTGGCACGAAAAATAGATACATAGGTAAGTGGAATAGCATAGAAGATCCAGGTATAAGTTGAAGTTGCCTCAACCACCAGATGTTTGACAAGGAGGCTAAAATAATGCACTGTGTGCTGGAGAAACTTGTTAACCATATGTGGAAGAATTAATTTAGATTCTCTTTCCTCATAATGAAAAATATTAACTCTAAATGAATCTACATCCTTACCATAGGACCTGAAATTATGAACTGATTAGAAAAAATGTAGGCAGACTATTCCAAGATATAGTAATAGGGAAGACACTGGAAAGGCTCAAAAAACATGAAAGCAGATAACAAGAGGCTGTCAAGAACATAAAATTATGATTTTTAACATGCCATCCAATGGTCAGGGAATATTTTGAAAGATGTTGAAAAAAGAATTCAAGAGACATAGGTTGAGAAGACTTAGTGAGGCACTGCCCTGCCCACAGGAACAGATTAATGTATTCAGGTCCTCAAGGTGACTAGCAATGCCCCCACTGAGAAGGGCCCTGTAAAATGGGGGAAGAGGAGAGAGGAAAAAGATAATAACGTGATGTTAATATGACCAATTTGTAATATCTTCATATGTTAAGGATCCCAATATATAAATATATTTAAAAGGTAGATGTGGTTCCTGAGAAACAGCATACCAGGCTGCCATGCACATATACACATATATTCCTTCACACATACATTCACCTGCAAATACATGGCCATACAAACCTACACATAAATATGAACACACACATTTACAGTGGCTCTTTTTTTCAATGATGTAACTGTAAATTAAGCCAGATTTTAGTGAAAATAAATACATGACACCAGGACAGATGACTATTTTTCAAGAAGCCTGGGTTACAGAATACCATAAGATTGCTTGGGACAATGATTACAAAACATCTGAATTTTAACAAAGCCAGAAAACATGTAGTTTTTGCAAGAACACTTTGATAACTTGGAAGAGGAGGGATTAGAAAAAGTTATAATGAAAAGGAAGAGAATATAAAACCAAATGTGTGACGATGTTTCTCTCTGAATGCCTGGTTATAAACTTCACTGTGAATGTTCCTTCCATATGTGAAGTGGCTGCACATTCATTGCTCGGGTCCCTGCACAAATGCCTGCAGCACTGGCAGGAAACCACCTGAAATACTTCTCATTATCCTACAGCCTGAAATGAGTAACACAGTCATGAGCACAGTGCTAAGAACGTACACTGGCCTTCAAAGGAAAAGATGTTTGGCAGCTTTTCCTTAGCTCTTTGACAGCTCTATATTCAAGGTTTGCATCAGAATATTTGTACTTTTCATTGGGAACAGACTGAACATCATTTTAACATGAAAATGAACCCATGTATTGCAGAGAAGACTACAGAGTAGAAAAAATAAAGAAGCCCCAATGCAGCATGGGAGGTAGTGGGCACCACACCTAAGGGAAGCTATGTCCGCTGAGCATATCCACCATGCATGTTTGTGGATTTTTTTTCTTGACTTTCAGAGATAGGATTTCCAGTTGCCCAGGCTAGCCTTAAACTTGTCGAAGATGACTTTGAATTGTCCATTTTCCTGCTTCCATATTCCATTTTCTGAGATCGTAGGTGTTGCAGTCAAGTTTGCATTACTGGCAAAATCATCTGACAATGAGCAGCGTGTGGGGGAAAAAAGGTGTTTATTATAGCTTACAGACTGGAGGGGAAGTTCTATGATGGCAGGGGGAAATGATGGCAGGAGCAAAGGGTGGCATCAACTCCTCACCAATATCAGATGGACAGCAGCAACATGATAGTGTGCCAAACACTCGCAAGGGGAAACTGGTTATGAATCCCAAAGGTCTGTCCCCAGTAATACATTGCCTCCAGGAGGCATTAATCCCTAAGTCTCTATCATATGGGAACCTAGTATTCAGAACACCTATGTTTATGGGGAACACCTGAATCAAACCAGCACAGTAGGTGTTTACTATTGTGTCTGGCTTTGTCAGGAATAATTTAAAGTTGATTTTGATGTTCTAAGCACAAAGGCCCAATCCAACACTTACAATCTGTCTCCTCAGGTGGATCACAATGTCCTGATCTGTAGACATCATAACAAAGAAAATATAAGCATGACAGCCAGAAGAGTCATCAGAACAGAACTCAAAAATAATACAAATAAGTTCATTAAACTTGAAAGAAAAAAATCTTCTCATTTGCAGGTAGAAGTATCTGTTTGTGATGTTTCATTTGAGAGATCCAGAGAATGTAGAAATGGGAACAGTACTGGGACCTACTCCTTCATCAAACTTTAAATGTTAAATTCTTTCATCATCAACATCATTATTCTCACATCCCTAAAGCAAAATGCCACAGGGTATGTGTGCCAAATCACTGTGCTAGTTATTAACTGGATGGGTATCATTTTCTTGTGGCTAATAATTAGATTAAGCAATGTAATAAAACTACACAGAACCCATTGGGAATAATGGGAATTATCTATTTCAAACAAATTGAAAGTTGATGAGCTCTATCTTGGTTTTACTTACTTAGTAGAAATGCCATGTGTGACAAATTCTGAATGTGAGTGTAAATGTCCTCAGCCCCTGCATATATCCATATTTTCATCCATATCAAGAGGCCAAAATTAAGGAAAGCACTTTCATTGGCATGTATCTCAGTCTCTAGATGGCTTGGTATTAAACTTCTGATATTAAACAAAGTTTTTCACTTTCAACATCTTTACGGAGTAGTAATGTAGAGCTGGAGAGATGGCTTAGTAGTTACAGCACTTGCTTGTGAAGCCTAAAGACCCAGGTTCAATTCTCCAAATTCCACATAAGCCAGATGCACAAAGTGGCACATGCACCCAGAGTTCATTTGCAGTGGCTACGGGCACCAGCACACCCATATTCTCTCTTAATCTCTCTCTCCCTCCCCCCTCTATGTCTCTAATAAACAAATAAAAATGAAACAACTGAAAAAAATAGTAATGTAGCAACTCTTTAAGACTGCTATAAAGATTAAATATACTATAAATTCATATACATTTATTTATTTATATATGTGTGTCTGTGTAAACATATAATTTTAAATGCATAGAATGATAGTTTCAGCCACATCACAGTGCAATAGCTAAAGGCAAAGTGTTTTCTCAGTCCCAGATTTCAGAGTGTTCCTTTTCCACAGCTGGGACCAGTTGATTCCTATATTCAGATTTCATCCTGTTCTATCACATATACGTGTCTGGCTTTCTGACCAAAAGAACTTAAGCACCACTCTGTAGATATAGAAGACTCAGAGGAACAAAATAGCACACTCATAAGTCCTCTGATTTTCCACTGAGGTATCAATTAGTAAATATTTAATGAGCAAATACCATGTTCCAGGCTCTGATGTAAGGACTGCAGAGAACAAATCATAGTTATTCACAGTTTATTTGAATAGACAAAAGCAGAAATAGATGCTGATATATGACAGGATGAATGCAACTCCAGAAGCAGGGATCCGCTGGAGCCTTCTCTCTTGTTGGAGGAAGCAGCTCATCATTTCCAGCATAAGTGCCATTTCTACAATAATAATTCCTTGACACACCAAACCTGCAGGACATGTATTTCTTTTCCTCCAGTCTGTTGATGTCCTGGTAACTCATGTCCTTTACATGAATCCAGTGTCCTTACTGATGCCTAGATTTCTGAGAGTCCATTCTCCAGTAACACATCACCAGTTCTGGGCTTTCCCACATTGCTTAAACCATCAGGATTAACATACATCCTCTCCTGCCAAATCAGATTATCCCTCATCATCTCAAATTGAGACTCCTTCTTCCTCCTGACTGATCGTGTCACATTTCAGTACCTTGGATTTGTGTGTCCTGAAGTCTGAGAAATTCCCATTGGGAATCTAAGACTGGCCCAGTGATGACTCACCTGGGATATACCCAAAGGAATGAAGTGTAATATAAAATAAATGTTTATACATCCACATTTATTACAGCATTATTGACAATGACAAAATTATTAATAAATGTGAAGTAGCCTTGGTGTCTGTCAGCAGATGAATACACTAAGAAAATATGAAGTAGTAATCAGCTATAAAGCAGAATAAACTCATGTGATTTTCAAAAAATGTATGGAACTGAAAACCATCATGTTAAATGAAATAAGTCAGACTCACAGACAAGCATTACATGCTTTATCTCATTTAGAAAATGAAACTAGAGATAAAAGTGATATGATGGAAGTCTGATAGTAGAAGAGGTGATAATAGGAAAGGTAAATGGGAACCATGGGAGGGAGGAGTGAGAGAAAATGGTTAAGAGAGGACAATAAGGAATGGACTCAATAAAACATGGTGTGATCATATATATACCAAAGACACACATTAGGAATACATTTATGTCAATAAAGAAATATATATCTCATTATAAAACAGATAAATGGCACACCAATCATTAGCTGATACTTTTTCCTTGTAATTTTTCCTTTACCCTATAGGTGACAGAACAGTAAATACTTAGTATTTACCATGTACCAAAACACTGTGGAAAACATTGGAAAAGAATGGAGGATTAGGCATAGTCTACAGGCTGGCTATAGCTCCATGTGTAAGCTAGCACTTTCCAAACTGGAAGCTAAGAAGAAATACAGGAATGGTTATCTACAGTTATATTATGGTTCAAGAGAATCCAGTTTGCAAAAGTCCCAGTATATGAAGGTAATAAAATCAAGTATGTTCCTTTCTCATCTTCATTCTCTTTGAGCATTACCATTGCCTAAGAGAGACATACATTAACCATAGTTATGTTTTAAAAAAGAATTCTAAGTGTTATGTTTAGAGCTAAAATTAAAGGTACCTACAATATGACAGGTATAATGTTACACACAAATTTGAATTAGAGACATTTTCTTCCATAAGTAGATTGTGGTATAGAAAGAACATATCACAAAAATAATTATAAAGCATGCATTTTAAATTATATTCTGTTAATAATTGGCTAGCTTTGCATGTCAAATAAGACTTTGCATATGCCTACAATTTAACTTAAAAATAATGATTTCTACCTTTATATGCTATTAATTGGAATGATAGATAACTTTTCCCATCACACATAATACTGCAGTGACAATATTCTGGACCTATTTTAATAGCAAAGGATTTTAATTTGAGACCTTTACATGCCTGTATAGAGAGATCACTGTGTGGCTAAACAGTACTGGTTACAATTCATGTGTTGTCCCCACCCTTAAGCAAGCAGGATATTGAAGCCTTCGGGGATAGTATTATAGATAATTCTTAGAACAGCTTTTCAACATTGCCATTTTGATTATACCCATTTTTAGATGACAAAACAGAGCTTCAAAGACAGTCTTTAGCTTGCTATATTATATATTGGAGGCTATAAACTGAATGTTGGCCAGGCACTAGGCATCTTCCTCTAGCACCTTATACCTTTCCTATCATCTTGTCCTCCTGAAATAACTTAAGTTATTCAGGGTGTTTTTCTTTTCATTTCTGTTTTTGTTGTTGTTGTTGTTTGTTAGCAGAATTTATTTGAGTCACTTAAAAAAAAACACTGCATTTATTTATTTGCCAATAGAGAGATAGAAAATTGAGAATTCAACCCAGCTCATCAGGACCTCCTGCCACTGCAAATAAACTCCAGATGCATGTGGCACCTTGTGCATCCAGCCTACATGGGTATTGGGGGATGAAACCCAGGCCATAAGGCTTTTCAAGGAAGTTCTTTTAACAGCTGATCCATCTCTCCAGCCCCCTTTTGATCCGTTTATATTTACATTTATAACATGATTGCTTAAGCCAGGCTTTCTGTTGGTATTATTGGCAGAAGTCAACCTTCACCCATTGAGAACTTTAATTGTTTCAATGGCTTCCTGCATCTTGTTACTGATAAACATGATCTTATTAATCACCGCATGTTCCATGGCCTGTGTCTCATTGAATTACCATACTTATAGGGGATATTTGCTTATGAAATAACTCAGGCCTTTGACTTCAGGGGCTCACTACCAGTAGTTATGTACAAAAAAATTTTTCTATATGTGCATGTATGTGCATGAAGTGCATATGTATATGAATGTTTATATGTGTATGAGTGCTTATTTGTTTGTATGAAGAACAGAAGTCACTATCAGGAATTTTAAGTCACTCTTCAACTTGCTATTTGAGACAGGGTCTCCTATTGAACCCAGGACTCTTTGATTCAGCTAGAGTAGATAACAAGTGAGCTCCAGGTATTCCCTGTCTCCTCCTCCCTAGAGCAAGGATTATGTGATACATCATCATGTCCTGCATTTTTATGGTGGTTCTGTCAATCCAAACTCACATCACCATGCTTGTATGGCAAACACTTTATACACAGAGCCATTTCCCTAGGTACATGGAAAAAAGATTAAGAACACATAAATTGAATGCAAGGGAAAGAATCTGAACGAGGCATAACCCAGACTCAAAATGGGGAGAGAAATCAGCACAGGTTTCCTGGAACAAGACACCTACATCCAACTAAGAAAGATAAGTTAGAAACAGGGCTAATGAATGGGTGAATCATAATGAACACATTTTTATGTTCAAAGATTTTATTTTATAGAATGCAGCATTTGCGGCACTTTATTTGGCAGAGACTTAAAAATATTTACCAAAGAAAATGTCTCAACCATAAAAAAATTCTTTTCTGATGTCAGTCCAAAACAGTTCTAGAATTTTTGGTAGTTTCATTGGAAGCTGGATGGGCACTGGCAGATGACCCTATAAGGTTTTAAATACAACAAAATAAAGAACAGCTAAGTGGAAAGGTGGTCATGACTTTGCCTTAAACTGAAAGGGTATGTTTTTTTGGATTAATTTTAATTCTCCTGACTCCTTACACAAAATGTAAACAGTATAGCTAAAATACCAGTTTTAAAAATAGATTGACTCCAAAATTGGTAGCTTCTAAACTTTAACTCCTTCACCAAAAGAGTATTGATTGTGAGGAATGAGTGAAATACCACAGTCACAACGAACAAGGAGGAGCATTATTCATACTGTTACAACATGGTGACAGGGGGACCTGACCACTACCCATCATCCTATTAAGAGCTGATATTATACATGGTTTCAAGCCATAAAACACGATTGCAGATCCACCTCATAGTCTCCAAGGGAGGATGTGGATCAGTGCTGCTTATGGAATGAGAGCCATAATTCTCCCGTGATCAGGCCAGACACTTCCAAGCACAATGCACACAGAACAAAGCAATAACTGACATCCACCCTTGCTTTGTTTCCTAAGCGTGGTAATGGCGTCAGCTTCCTTCCTCTCACAGAGCTTGAGCAGAACAGACACAGAATTTATTTCACTGTACTGCCAACACTTCATTTCCCTGGAATAATTCTCTAGGTATATCCTTGACTGTAACTTATTTGTCAGTCCTTCCCCAGCACAGCTTAGGAGTTCTTAGAGGAGAGATGCTGAATCAATATTTGAGCTTTATCTGGGTCCTGGAGAAGCCCTTAATGCACAGAAGAGAGGTTCAGTGGCTCAAAGATGCCTGGGAAATAGTGCTATCCAAGTGAGTTAACTTCTGGTGGAGAAGTGGTGCCTGAGATGCAAAATCTACTTCTTTGCTTGTTATCAAAGGCTGAGAAGGAACCTCATGATCTGAATTCAAGTGTTTTGGAAACAGATATAATCTGTCATCACTGTCATAATCCATAGACATACACTGCTACCACTATTATGATCAGTGGAAACCCACTGCCACATCTACAAAATCCATAGACACCCACTGCTTCCGATACCATAATCCATTAACACCCACTGCCAAAATGATCATAGTCCATACACACCCACTAATTACACTACCATAATGCATAAAGACCCACTGCCACGACTACCGAATTCATAGATACCCACTGCTTCCAGCAACATAATTCATAGACACCCACTGCCTCTACTACATAACCTATGGATACCCACTGTCAACAATACATATCCATAGATATCCACTTCCTCGTCTACATAGTACATAGACACCCACTGCCACCTCTGCATACTCCATAGACATTTACTGCCAATGCTACATAGTCCAAAGACACCCACTACCTCCACTACATAATCCACAGACTCACACTGCCAACACTACATAATCCATAGAGACCCCAAGCTGCCTTTTCAGTTTCCAGGTATATTAGTCACTTCTCTCATTGCTGTGACCAAATATCTGGCCAAAAGGAATTTAAGGAAGGGCAGTTTATTTTATTCTGGCTTTCAGTGTTAAGGGATGAAGTCCATTGTGCAGAGAAGGCATGGCAGTAAGACTGAGAGGCAGGGGCTGGTCACATTCCATCCACAGTCAGAAGTAGAGAGTAAAGAGGAGGTAGGCTCATTCTATAAACGTTTAGGTCTCATGCCCTAAGTGGGGCTTCACAAATAAAAGACAATCTTTATAAACAGCACCACCATCTGGGGACCAAGGGTTCAACATATGAGCCTATTTGGAACATTTCATTTTAAACTCACAACACCAACTCTGAAGGGGAAATTGGGCCTAAGTTCATTCTAGTCTTACTGTGCTGACCATAAACAAATATTTAAATTATCTGTTCATGGTCTCTTAAAAATTGAGCGTTGGGCTCTAAAGTTACTTCTAGTTATATACTATTTAGAAAACTAATATGATATTACACAGTAACTTTCTATCAGCAAGTCATGAATTTATCTAGCTGTCTAATCATTCAGCAAACACTTATTACAGGCTTCCTCATCCTGGGCACTGCACTGATCATGTGCAGAAAGCAAATCGATCCCCAGATTTTGGTTTTCATATTCTTTAACTTTCCTGCAAAAAAAAAGGAACACACACACACTTACCCTTCCCAATTTTGGCGGGATGTTAGTAAAATACAAGAAGGAAGTAATACAAACTTATTTGACCTCAGAAGCAATCAGGTTCATAGGCTTATACACAGAATTGCCACTGAGTCTAAAAGTACATGACATAAGGTTGAAAGAATTTCAGTATATCCAACACGGATATTGTATAAATAGCAACGAGACCGGACCAAGTACAGGAATGAGGATGAAAACAGAAAAATGGAAGATAAAGAAGGAAATATGGATGTGGGAGGGGACACATACACATATTCCTAAATTCCAGAAAGACGCTGGTGTGGGGAAAGAAACCTTAAATATTTTCTATATGGTTTTATTAGATAACTTATGAGCAGATGAAGTTAGAGAGAAATAGACTTGTGTTGAATTAAAAAAAAAACACTCACAACATAAACATATAACAAAATGTGATGCTCAGGAAGCACTGAATTCCTTCTCATTAAAGTGCTTGAACAGAAACCTACAGAATGGCAATTATAGGTAGAGTACTGTGCTGTGGAGAGCTATAGACAGTCCACAGGCTCAGAGAGAATGGCTATATGAATCAACACACTCTGGCCTGAAACCCCTTATGTAAGCTGTGATTATACAGCTGGAAAAATTTCTATACAATTCCTTTCATTCTGAGAATCTAGGAGCTTATGGATCTATGATTCTAATAGAGGGTTTTATGGGCCAAAGAGATGGATTTGGAGAGTGTAAAAGTGGTTTCCATTTTAAAGGATCTTTCCCACCTGCTTGGAATTGCAAAAGATTTCACTTTTAGAATGTATAAAATAGGAAATTATACACATCACAGAATGTGTTTTTAAAGATTAAAATAAATATTTAAATACCTGATTCTACAAGACTAAATGAGTTAACCCATGTAAGAGTACTTAAAATGGTACCTGGTAGATGTTCATTTTATCTTTTGAAAATAGGATTTGTTGCTTTTCTGCTATGAAAACCACTTTAGATGAAGAGTACATTAACACAAAGTCTGTAGGGTGAACCTTGTTTGGTTAGGTACTTGAATCAATTTATCTTGTGCTATCAGAATACTACCAGACAAGAAGTGTTCCTAGTATCAGAGCCAAATGAAAAGTCTATGAACTTAAGTTTGTGTGTGAAGAGATAAGAAATTTCAAAAATAAGGTTAGTTATAGTGATGGTTTGTTTTCATTTTCCCTGTCACCTTGATTAGATTTGGCATCACCTCTGAGACACACACTTCTGGGTGTGTCTGTGAATTTGTTAGCAGAGAAATTTAACTGAAAGCCCTCCTTAAGTGTAGGTGGCACTATTCCATGTGTCACAGTCCCTGACTGACTACAAAGGGGAAAAGAAGAAAGACTGAGCACAGCATTCTCTGCTTTCTGCTTCCCAGTCTGGCTGGAAGTGAGGACACACAGCTGCATGATTCTTCCACAAATCATGTAGACTATATCTTTTCAAACTGGGAAGAAAAAGAAAATAATACTCTCCCTAACACTGCTTCTGTCAGGCATTTTGTCACAGTGAAAAGAAAAATAACTAATACAGAGAATAGAGTGAGTTTCAATGTTTGCTTAGTGTATAATTGTGTGTGCTCACCAGACTAAGCTACTAAGTATTTTGCTTGACTGAGATTCAAAACTATGTCTCACCTTCTCTCCCCCCCTCTGTGTGCGTGTGTGTGTTTTAGACTCCATTTTTAGCAAAATACTGAGCCTGAGATAGCATCACAGCATCCCATCACAGCATCCTATATGTAGAATACTATAAATATTTGGAAATAGATGTCATTAGCCAATCATTAAACCTCAACTCCTTGAAAGAAAAGTTATTTGTAGATGAAATGTGATTTCCCGTGTATCTGCCAGGTTAAAGACCTTATTTATTTGTTCTTTCCCTGATCTTTTCCTACCTCTTTATGTTCTTCATAAATTGGTGCATTTATTCCAGATATTTATTCATCACCTTTGATTTGGCTTCTCCCTCCAATGATCAGATGTGCATTGACATTTTAGCTAGAGAACTTCACATTCATGAATATCTACCAGATAGTTTTACTGTTCAGACACCTTTAACATTTTAGTGAAAACTCTTTAAAAGCTTGTGGCATCATTGTCTCACATTCAAATGGGACTGAAACATGTCCATCAATAACAACTTATGATACACTAAAATGTAGATTAAAACACATAACAGTAAAATAAACTTTATTTAGACTTAACAAAAATTAGCACATCTTTAAGAGTGTGAAATATTTTCAAATGTAGATGCCATTAGAAAGGGCTCCTATGGCAGGAAAATGTCCCCCGAGGCTTGTTTTGGAACACGGAATTAATATGTGGCTTTCATCTCATGATTTCATGACTTAATGTGCTTAAATTGACTACTGCATTTTTTGTGTTTTTCCCATGCATAATGATATTTCTACCAGGAACAACGACAGATGTCTCAGGCCTGTAAGAAGGGACTGGGTCCTGAGCACATGATATTTTAATTATAAGCTCATGTTAATGAAAGAAGCATGGAGGCAGGTGAGGATGGGACCAAGCAAGGACTGTGTGCACATCCTTTATTCTAGCCTCCCTCTCACCTCATTGGAAGTGAAGCCTTTGCTGTCTCCCTTTATACACAGCCCAGTGAGTTAACATGTGGATTCCCTTTTAACTGTGGCTACCCATGAGGTTTGTGACTTAAGAGAGAAGTTGACCATGTTTTTTACTGTGTAAATAGCAATAAAACCTATGATGGCATGCCAAGCTTTCTAAAGCCCCACTCTGCTTCCAGCAGATCTTGCCAATAGATATCTGCTTTACTTAGCATTGTTTAAGCAATGCCCCCTTCCCTGTGGACAGTGATATTGCTTGGCCAGTGGCCATTGGCTAGCCAGTAGTAGAGTTATAGTCATGACTGTGCTGGTGATGGAGCAAATAGGTAAGCATGGCTTATGAGTTATTTGACAGATTTCCAGGAAAAGAGAGCTACTCAATTACTTGCCTTACTAAAATTTTTGCTACTATTATTAGATTATTGTGGTGGCTTTCTGGACATAGCAGCTTGGTCAATGTCTCTTTTGTCTTCAGAAGAATGTGGTTGCAGTTTTTACTAGAATCTGAGAACTGTGGTAGATATGTCAGTAGCAACCCTGTGCATAGCCACATTACTCCACTGAAAAGGAGAGAGATTATAAAAGAGGATTACAAAATGTTCTTGATGGTTTGCCTATATTTTCTCTTATGTCTAATGAAAACCTTCACTTTGTGACTGCTGGACATTACCCTGGAGGAGTATTATGTGATGTTTATTTTCTTTTCCTTTAAGATGTAGACATCCACATATATACTCCTGTGGTTTGTGAAAACAGTCTCATTCATGCACATAATCATATACATACTTATATTTATGCATATTTGGCTTGAATGATCATGGCTTTCCCAATAATGGTGGCATTTCCCTAACATATTTCTCAGGGCTAAAATTTATATTGCAGTGTCACAACCTGGCCACAACCTGGGTCTAACCATGAGGACACTCAATCAATATTTGTCACCTATAGACAATGTCACTTCTAGGTTACATTTATTAATGTAAAGCTGAAAACAGAGAAGAGTCTCAACCCATGTGTTCATATTTCTTAAGACTTTTTTTGAGCCATATAATATGAAAGATCATAATCAAGTTTTTAGAGAAAGGCAGTGTTCCATTTCCAGGCTCATCACCACAAAGTACCACAGTCTGGGTTGCATAACCCCAGTGAAGATGTTATATCTAAAACCAAGGACAAATGACTCCAGTTCTGTTCTTGCTGCATCCTCACTTTCTCTTTTTAGGACTTCCTTCCTGTTGGATTAAAAGACCATACTCTATTGACATCATTTAACAGGATCTTTTATTTAAAGTCTTTATATTCATATAAAGTTCATTCTGAGGTATGAGAAGATTAGGATCCAATATAGGAATTTTGTTAAAATACCATGTAGCTCATAACAGAGGATGTCTCCAAGGCTGAGATAGAAGAATTATGAGTTTGAGGCCAGTCTGAACAATGCAAGGAGTTCTGTGTCAGAGTAGGCTACATAGTAAAACCCTGCCTCACATCAAACATCAAACAAAAAGCAACAAAAACAAACAAAATAGGAAGTTATCATAAAGACTATTCACCTTAGAACAATTCATTCTGAGTCTCATATTAAAAACGATTTCTTTGTTGAAATTATTCTTCAGCTGTCCAGTTTAGAGCACTGCTCTGTCTTTTGTTCATGAACAAAAAGAAATATTCAGGGCATAAATCAGTTCACATTTGGTGAGAAGGTTATGCCAGGATGCTATGTTTTAGTGAGACTTTTAGAAAGCATAACACATGACTAAAGTAATAAGAGAAGAGAGGTATCATTGCTAGTTCAGAACTGATGAAGCTTAGGAACATCTGTACATTTCTGACTCACTGAAATGTCTTTATCTGTTATTTTTTGCCTCTTTTGATCCCAGCTTACCAGTGGTACTATAGCTAATAAAATTTCAAAAATCCTCCTGCTACTTGATTAAATGCCTCTTTGACATTTAAGGTTAGAGTCCCCAGATTCTTAGTAAGTCATAAAAGTTTTAGAGAATGTCATCCCTATCTTTTCTTCTCTGTACTCTCTCACCCTTAATCACAATAGTATTCATTGTTACTAGTTTTAATAAACTCAGACAAAAAAAAAAAACTGTTCATCTTCAGTCACAGGCATTTTCCTCAGAGCTTTATATTTATTATCCCAACTAATTCTCACAGTATCCTTATTAAATATATTATTATTATTCCAATTAAGGGTGAGGAAAAGCTGGGTGGGTTGATGTATGCACATAAATCCTGAAGAAGAAGAATTACAAGTTTGAAACCAGCCTGTATTTCATAGTAAGATTATAATCTCAAAGGAAAACACAAGAAAAATGAGAAAATTGAAGCTCTATTTGTTATCATATTTTATTTACTAACTTTCTCTTTGTCCAGAATCTCCCCAGCTCCTTGCAGTTCTGTGGCTGTCCCCATCCAACTTCACTTGGCAACAACGATACCCATCCCTAGATGGTCCAGCAGTATTTGCTCAACATCTCTAAATCTGTGAATTCAATTCAGCCCTGATCCCAGGCTATTCCTATAGGTTAGTATGTTCTTTGCCTGACTCATCTCCACATACATGGTTGCTGAAAGGTGTGGTGTGGTGTGTGTATGTGTGTGTATGTGTGTGTGTCCATTCCAGAACTGTTAATCATTATATGCACATTTGCATTATTTCATATCACTTCCACATCTAAAGTCAGAGTTTAATTATTCTAATGCATATTTTTCTAGATCCATACTCCATTTATAAATACTTTCCAGTAAAGATTATTTTTGCTTTCATTTAAGGCATTGTGTCTAAGTCCTTTGCAGCTCATGTAGCTAGAAAAGTAAAATAACAAAAAGATGCAGCTTATGTCCAGTTAATTAGAAATATTCCCAAAGAAGGGACTGGAGTCATGGCTCAGCAGTAAAGGTACTTGCCTTCAAAGCCTAATGACTAAGGTTTGTTTGATCAGTACCTATGTAAAGCTGGATGCCTAAAGTGGCATATGCATAAGGGATTTGTTTGCAGTGGCTAGAGACTCTGCCACACCCATCATAGGCCTCTCTCTCTTTCTCTCTCTCTCACACTCTCTCTCTCTCTCTGCTTGAAAATCCATTAATAAATAAGAATATTTTAAATAGCAACATTCCCACAGAGACTGAGGGGATGGCTCAGAAGGTAAGAGAGCTTGCTGTACAAATATGAAGACCTGAGTTCACACAAAGCACCCACCACATAAATAGCCAGTCGGGTGTGCATACCTGTAACTCTATCCCTGGTGAAGTGTTAGAAACAAAAGTAACACTGGGGTTTACAGGTCAGTCAGTGTAATCAAAGAAGCAGCAAACTATAGGTTTAGTGAGAGACCCTATAGCAGGAAAATGAGACGGAAGAACAATAGAGAACATATATCATCTTCTTCTGACCTCTACATGCAAGTGACTGTGGCATGCATATCTATCTGCACACATGCATGCATACAACACATTCACATATACGTACCTGCCACATAACCAATAAAAAGGAAGTATTTCTACAATAGAGGAATAATATACTCATACTCCAGGTACTTCTCTGGGTATTTATGTGAATTGAGTCCTTGTGATGACCCATCAGAAAAGGAATAATTAAAGGAGTAAAAAAATGATAATATAATTATATTATATTATCAAAGAAAGAGTCAAGCATAGAAAGGATTAGGCATTTAGTCAAAGTCACCAATGTGTTTGGAAGAATTGGGCTTATGCTGGACTAATGAGGCCACAGACTTTGTATGTTCACCACATTAACCTATAGAAACAGCTCATGTCACACACACACACACACACACACACACACACACACACACACACACAAACTACTTGTCTACTTGGGGACCAACATGCTCAGCAAGGCATGTGAAAAGTATTTTTGCATGACATACTGGAAGTCATGTTCTTTATATCACCACTTAATTTAGGACACTGGAAAATGTTTCTCATCCCCTCTGATTAATAATCTTGTGAGGTTACATAGTACTTGTTAAATATATTTGAATAGCAATAATCACTAAGAGAGGACAAAGGGTCAATTTTATAATAAATAAATATACAAAATACAATACAAGATACAATTTACAAGAAATCTTTCATCCAGCTTTGTCACAACTTCATGCATTTATATAGTATCAAATTGTTCTTAATATGCTTACCTAATATTGTTCCTGTTCCTTGGATATTTGACACTTAAATATCTATTCAGACTTCATCATAATTAAAATTTAATTTAGTAACCATTAAATAAAAATATAAAAAAACTATAAGCATTATCCAAATTATCAACTAAATATATGGCCAAATGAAAATTCAGATCTTCTTGAGAGTATACATGTATTGGAAGCTCTGTATTCTGTTTGTGTTTCTTTTCTTTATTCTTCCCTCCCATTTCCTTCTCTTTTCCTTCACAGTTACATAAGAGGTGTTTACAATATACCCATCAGCATTGGAGAAGACTAGAGTTCAGTCAAAAGCCCCTATATGCATCATGCTTTCTTCCTATAACAAAAGTAAACAACAAAAAAAAAGGGATTTACGATAAAAGTAGAGTAATGTGAGAAATTCTATAGATACTGAAGAGTCATTGTCAACAACTTTTCAAATGCTTTATCCGGTCTGGGCTCTTCTGATGAGAGAGATTGTTGAAGGAAACCCAGGAGGAGGAAATGGAGCCTGGGGTCCTTCTTCCTCACTGTTTCCTGCAGGGTCATGGGCTAGAAGGTAGATCTTCATGCTGCTTACTCTGCATTCCTTTTGAATTTTGGTCGCTAGGAACCTGGCTGCACAGTTTAGATGAGGCCTGATCTGAGCCCTCCAGGATACTGCTATTTTAATTCGACCCAGAGCCCATTGAAACACAGAAAATAACATAAATGCAGGTGTTTGGTAACACATCTTTCTTAAGACCATATGATATCATTCAACAAGACTTGGAAAGTTAAAAATCCTACTCTTTGATTCTCTGGGACCCTTCAGTACAACTTCTAGAGGTGAGAAACAAGACCTTAGATGTGAAAGGATAGTGGGAAAGAAGGGCAGCTAGGATGGTGAGAGTGCAAGAAAGGAAAGGAGTGCCTAGGCAACAATGCCAACACTCCAAGGCACAAGACAAGGTGTGTGACTCCCAAGGTCACAAAGACCAGAGGTTTCCTGACTCAGGTAATCTGGCTGATTGGTGTATATCACTACCCTACTGTTACTTTTATCGTCTTCTTTTTGGTTTTTCAAGAAATTTTCAAGAAATGCTACTTGAGACTATCGAGATCATTTCAGCATTTTGAAGTTAAAAGCAATCTCCTTTAAATTCCCTTTGCTCCAGTTTCTCTTTTCACTTAAATTTTTATGGCTGAAAGAATATAATTAATTCAACATGGTTGCTTAGAGAGATGTTTTCTAAGTCCTTCTGGGCATGCAGTAGACATTTATTCAAAATAGGGCTTAGACACTCAAGTAAATGATTTACTACATTTGATGGAAATTTATATAGATTGTTTTCCTTGTCTGAAAAATGCATATTAGAACTGTTAAACAGTATGAAATATTTGTATCAACACATATTTCTGGAATAGTTATATCAGCGCAAAATTCTGTTAATGGGGCTGGAGAGATGGCGTAGTGGTTAAGGCACTTCTTGCAAATTCTAATACTTGTGTTTGATTCAACGGTACCCAGAAAAGACTTCCTGAACAAAACCCCAGTAGCTCACAATTTTTAACAGTCACTCAACCAATGGGATCACATGAAGCTGAAGAGTTTGTTTATAGACAAGCATACAATAAGCAAAGCCAATAGATTAACCACAGAATGGGAGAAAATATTTGCTAATTATCCAACTGACAGAGGCCTAAACTCTAGAATCTACAAAAACCTCAAAAACCTAACAATAAGAAGTTGAACAAACCACTCCCAAAATGGGGTAAAGTGCTGGACAGGCAGTTCCCAGAGGAAGAAATAAAAATATCAAACACACACTTAAGAAATTGTTCATCATCTCTAATCATCAGGGAAATGCAAATTAAAACAACTATGAGATTCTACCTTGCCTCAGTAAGGATAACAAACATCACAAAATCAAACAAGGATGTGGAGAGCTAGGAACCCTCATCCGCTATTGGTGGCTAAGTAACATGGAATAACCACTTTGGAAAGCAATATAGAGACTCCTGAAAAAGCTGACTATAGAGTTACCAACAGACCCAGTTATTCCCTTACTATGTAGGTAGGTAGGTACTAAAACCTTTAAACCTCAGTCCAGAGAGATTTGCTCAACCATGTTTATAACGGCTCAATTTGTAATAGCTAAGAGCTCGAATCAACCCAGATGTCCATCACTAGAAGAATGTATAACTAAGGTGTAGTATATCTACACAATGCAATTCTACACAGCAGTAAGATAAAATGACACAATGAAATTTGAGGAAATATGGTTAAGCATGGAACATATCATTCTCATTGAACTTACCCAATCACAGAAAAAAAAAAAAAATGCCACATAGTCTCACACATCTACAACACCTAACCTGAATCTACCCAAGATGCCTTACATACCCAACAAGCATTTCGTGGACTAGACAATAGGATGGGTGGGGAGCGAGGGGGTGGGGGTGGGGAACACAAATCTAGACCCAAATGGCAATGGTACCCTTAAAATTCTACATCCTAAAATACAGGCCAAATGGCTGAACCTTCACCAGGCCCTTAGAGGGAGAACACCTGAGCCAGAAGACATGGGAGAGGGTATGAAAAAGACTGACCTTAATCTGCTACAGCTTCTCTCCCCCCACCTCTCTCTCTCTCTTTCTCTTCTCTCTAACTCTTTTATATTAGTTATCATTTTCTTCCTTTTCTTAGTGTGCACTGGCCTGTAACTTTCAGTACCAGAATGTGGCTATCATCAACAATGAGCTTTTGATCAGACAGACCTACAAGGTTTCCTAAAAGAAAGACAGATTTTTGGCAGAGTAGTTGATGACCCACCAAAGGTTAGTGGTAAGACCTTATTTCTGAAGACACCTTATGTGGTTGACACGTAAAATGGAATAGCTTGGCTGGAAACTGGAAGACAGTCAATCCCCAGATGGTCAGCACGTCTAATGCCAGAAGGTGCTACATGGGCGAATGGGGGAAAATGACCAATATCTGTCCAAGCAACTCATGGTCTGACCTACTTAGCAGCAAATAACCTGTCATGATGCTCACATGAGTGCAATAGCAGCACACAGTCATTGTGGGAAACCAACTGCTCTTGATGTGGCTAACTTATCTCTTCAGTTGTACAAGACCCATAGCTGGAGCTGTGAAACAAGCCAGAATCATATCCAAACATAAGCCCACTCTCCATTATCAAGCTACCACCAAACGTTGCCTACAAAAGGGTCTACACCTATTAAGTTCTCTATAAAAAAGTAAGGGTTATCTCATTTGTACTCTCTATTGGAGAATATGTTTCTCTTTTTCAGATAGATGTAGATACTAAGGAGAGAGCCACCCCATCATACCTCAAAATGGCCCCGGATGAAACTAAGAAAAATTGGCGAAATAAACAAGGGTGTTGTTTTATTGGTGAACAGGTACCAGCACAAGGGTGAGGAAAATCAACACAGAGAAAAATCAACTCCTACCCAATCAGAGATCCAGAGACCCAGAGGCTGAGAGGCCCCCAATACCTCATCACTGAAGCAGACCAAAAATGAACCCAATATGGCTCAGAGAAATTTTGCTGAAGAAAGGGTAGAAAGAATGTCAGAGCCACATGTTGGGTCATGATGTGCAGAGACATTTATCCTACCCATAACTGTGGGCTAACTCCAGAATGCATGACCCATATACTTCAACAAGTAGGGGCAAGGGGGTGGGGGTAGGTCATGGATGAGCCTAACAATGGTAGAAAATTGACTGTATTCACTGAGTACAAAACTAGTAAATAAATAAATAAAGCCAGACACACAAAGTGGCACATGCATCTTCAGTACACTTGCAACAGCTAGAAGACCTGGCACACCTATTAATGCTCTCTCTCTCCTTTTATCTTTCTCTCTCTCTCTCCTTCTATCCTTCTCTCTCTCTCTCTCCCCCTCTCTCTCCGTTGCTCTTGCTGTTTCTCTCCTTGGAAATAAATTAATAAACTATTTTAAAATTCTTTTGTGACAAATATAAGTTAGTTTGGTTTCTTTGTGTATTACTCTGAAAATGTGCTCACTTGGCAAGAATTTTATGCCCTATGAACCATACCTAGAGTACAACAATTTGATCTTTTCAGAATAATGGAAAATATATCTTTTAATATTACTGTTATTAGAAACTTGCTTTTGGGGAAACCTTTCACTTAAAAATGAGGCCTCATTCATTTGGTCCATCATCTATGGTTCATTTGAAATTTTAAAATACATGTTTCCTTGAATTTGATATGGCAAGAGCTTTTTATTTTCCTTAAATAACTACTTTGAAAGACTGAGATTGCAATTTTCAAACTAGTGCTTGTGATTTCAACCCATTCTAACATGACTGAAAGATTGAAGGCTTGCCACTCACTCATTTTTGGCTAGCAAGAATGTTACCTCCCAATAATCCACAGACATGTTTACATACGTTATGCTAACCATGGGCTCTTCTGAGGTTTGCCTGGAATTTAAATAATTTATGCTTTCTTTTAAAGCTTGGCTACATAGAAATTAAAGCAAAAATAGAAATTGTATTTATAGAGTAAACTGGAGTCAAAGAAATGCACAACAACAAAAACACTCTGCCACATTTCACAATAAATAAAATATTGTTAACAAATGTGCCTGTGCTTCTCAGGACAGTTTATATTAGACTTGAGGGCTGTCATATAAATAAGCAATTGCAGACAATGTGGCTCTGCTTAGTTCAGTCTTTAGCACTGGAAGGGAGCTTAAAAATTATTTGTGTAAACTCTTATTGACAAGAAGGCTCAGAGCATGAACCAAGAAGTGTTAGCCAAGAATGGTTTTGTAACTTCTGAATACATACAAAGGTACCCTGGGGCCTCTCTCTGTTCTTCTTGCAGAGATTCCCTGAAGCTAAATGGACTATGAAGAGCAGTGGGCTGTGCTAGGATCATTAGATATCTCAGTGTCCAGACAAGGAAAAGAAGATGTTCCCAGTGATGTTCAAAGGGACCAAGACCCAGTAATTACTGCTTCACAGTGTGTCACTGAGGCTTTAGCATATTCCACAGTAGCATTGTCTTGCATTGAATCACCCTCCCTTCCTGGTACATCAATACAGAAACCAGTGGGCAGTGTAGCCCCTAGAGCCTTTCCTTGTGATGTTGTAGAGTTATTTCATCTGAATGGCAATATTCCCTCCTGGAGAAAAGAGAAATGTTTTCAAGATTCAGAAAGGCAATGGTACATACTAGGCTCCTGAAGTTTATAAAGTCACAAGATTCAAAAGACCTTTTTCCCAGAGTACAAAAGTGGAAAAAATCTGCAGGGAGCTCTAATAATGTAGCTTTCTTGAATCATAAACCATGTGAAACAGGCATTTTGGGGTTCCCTGCCAATGAGCCAATATGTCAGTGTACCACTAATTTTGTGATGTTCCTCGATTCTCATCTTATGAATTCAAAGAATGAAATCCACAGACCAGAGGAGAATTTTCATGTAGATTTTTATAATAGCTTAGAGTTTTCAGGAGGGAAAGGTTGAAGAGAAGGGTACTTAAAGGAAGGAAGGAAGACAGCTCTTGCACAAATAATTGCGAGGAACTGGGGAAGCCCTGAACTTAACAGGAGGAAACAGGGAAGAAATCTGGCCCAGGGAGATAAGAGACTATATCAGAAGCCCACCTTAGGACTCAACTTGGGAGTTTTTATGTGAGCCATGCAGATGGGCAGCTGGTGTGGCCAATTAGTCTTGACACTAGGTGTCTTGGGTCAGGGCATTTGGAAAAGAGCAATCTTTCCAGAAATATTAATTCTCTAGATAGGACCTTCTCAATAGGGAGTGAAAAGACTTCCTGAAGGGGCAGAGATAAAGATAGGACATTTCTGATCTATAGTAAATTATAATAACCTTGATTTTCCTCCACAGGCCCAAAGACAATTCCCACAATTAGCCAAGAGAAAACTATTCACTTTGGTGTCCTGTCACTCCTAAACTACCTAGCCAATATCTATCTCCTATGCTACTTACTAAGCACACTGAGGAAGTCTTTGAAATGTTGTAGCTACCTTTGAGTCACCCATGTTCTTTTAGTAACCTTTCATCTATGCTCCTATTGGTTCACTGTGCTAGATTTGGGTGGAATCATTTCTTTGCTCAGCAGATGATGCTCTTTCTGGAGTGAGTAGGTGTTTATTGACATCTCTTTAGTTCCAAGTCACACAACACATGGTCACTGCTTAAGAGTGCTTATCTATATGGTCAGTATGGTCATATTGAAGCTGAATCATATAGCCTCATTCTCACCACTTATCAAGCCATGTCCTGTGGCATAGAATAAATCAATCCACCCAGTGAAAAGGACTACATTTTCTGGTTATGTATAAGAGTTACTTGCTCACTGTTGTATACCTTCAAGGAGGGTGTCTTAATTCCTTTATATAAATGATAGAGGCTAAAGGAATCCTGGGCACATTACCATGTGTAATGTCTCTAGAAAAATCTCCTTTCTAAGCCTGAAACTCAGCTAAATGGCCATCATTAACAGTTGTGACTGTTTTAAAGGACCAAGTGAGAGTGCACACATCCTTCCACCTTTGAACCAATGGTATATAATCTCTTAAAGAGTTTTGGTAAATTGAAGACAGCACCTGGGCCTCTGTGGCCATTTTGAGTAATCATCTTTGAATTTACAACTAGGTTCCACCTTTCATATTCCAGTCATGATCAGTTCTGCAGGGTGGTTACACTGTGTGGCATTTTTTAAAGATGGCACATTTCCACATCCATGCCCTTGGATATGTTTGAATGCTTCAATTGTGCTTTGACATTTTCATGTCTTCATTAGTGAATCCCAGCCCCTCTCTTATTTTTGAAACCATTGCTTGCCCCTAACACTACTTTCAGAGAGCCATTTGCTCACTGAAGAATTAGGGCACCTTTTATTACACTCAACAATAAAATAATGTGATGTCCTTCTTTGTCTGAACAATGAGGCCATCCATTATTCTTATGCATGCTCTCATCATGTGGAAAATTCGAGTTGGTTTAATTTAATTAAACCTATTGAATCACAGAATATTATCCCTGGAGCCATAAGTATTTATAAAGTACCAGCCACACAGACAAGGCATGGTGCCCTCTGGATTGGCCATCATGAAGTGTCACTATCTCAATTTTTCCTTCTCCCTTGGCCTGATGTGATGGTCAGTCTTCATTGTCCACATGACTAGATCTGGAATCACATAAGGGGTACACTGCTGAGGGAGACCATGAGGATGTTTCCAGAAGAAAAGTTTAGCTGAGGAAAGACAAAACATGAATGAGGGCAGTACCATTCCATGGGCTTGGCTCCTGTTCTGAATAAAAAGTATAAAAGGAGAAAGCAAGGTGAGCACCAGCATTCATCTCTCTCTGCTTCTTGATGACAGACACAATATAACCAACTGTCTTTCACCCCTGCCACCATGCTTTCCCTGCCATGATGACTATACTCTCAAACACTGACCCAAAATAAACTCTTCCTTCTTTAAGCTGCTTCTGTCACATATTTTGTTATAGCAATGATAATATTAATTATTCCACCTGCTAAATATCTTTCTTTCAGCAGGTTATCAAAGACAGTCATTGAATAACACAGTAAATATTTTTCTTAAAAAATAATATCAATGACAGCTTCAAAAATCTCAAGATAAAACTGAGCACCTGATCCATAAACTAAACCAGGACCAAAGGAAAGTCTAGAAAGAATTAGAACTTTACGCTGTTTGGTCCCAGATTCCTAACCCTAATCATGACTGCATTCTGTGCCTCTACTCAGACAAGATTCTGGGGTAGCTTTCATGAATACCACATGAATGCCTCCTAAGGATGCAAAAGCCCACCCTAGTAATTACTGCTCTCTCTTAAGCCTCATGCATGTTCATGCAGGACCTGACTTAAGTTGTGTGTTCTTATCTTTTCAGCTATTCTCAGTCCTTCCAAATCCTCATAATGAAGACACTATTTACTATAGAAAAAGTACTAATTTTAAGTAAATCAATAAGGATATTCAGGAATATGCAATGAGAGAGAAGATTTTGAGATGAAATTAATTCAGAGTTATTTTTTAATGTCATTTTAAAACATAGTATGAGGTCCTATAACCTGGAGATTGTGTTGCTCCTTTACCATGGGCATTAGTGTGTCCAAGAAGTTATAGTTCCCTGCTATCCTAAGGGCACTGGCATAACCACCACCTATCACAAGTACCACTGAGACTTACTTGAGAGGTGATCTAAAGTCAGTCAAGTTTATTAATAAGCAAGATGTCTACCTATGCTGAATACCCCTCTCCAATATCACCACCACATAATTTTAAGGAAATCCGTGGGAAGACAACTCCACAGAATTCTTTGGCATTCTGTTGCTTTGGTCATACAACGTAGGAGGTAACTGGATTTTCCACATGTCCAAGGTCATATGCCAAGTGCAGGCCTAGCCCCTGTCCAGAGATTCTGCAATGACTTCTGCATTTTCCCTCTTCCATAGTGTCTTAACAATTTGATTTATTGTGTTTTCACTTTGGTGAGGGAGTGCATCCTCTGAGCATAATAGAACAATTACTGACTCTTTTCTTTGTGTTAAATTCTGAACAGATCAAGAAGAGAGTGAAAGATGGTGGTCAAATAGTCATACATGTTCAATAATAGCTACAGAAGAGGCTATGGCTTGAAATAAGAGCTCACCCAGGTTTCTCAACACTCAACCTTAGCATAAGTAACTTGTCCCCTTTCATTTCACCTGCCCACACAAGTAAAATCTACAGATCAGTAGCCAGTAATGAAGGATTCCTCCCAGACAGTGTGGATGGTGTGAACCATAAGCCCAAGAGGAGTTGAAGGACATTCATCACAATGCCCTAACCAGATCAGTTTGTTCCTCCAAGGGTTCTGAGTGAATAAAAGGTTAATGCAGCCAAATGAGTTGGTCGAAATCCCTCCAAAGATACAGAATTTTGGGAAGAAGAAATATTTAGTGTAAAATTGACCAGTGGCCAATGTAAGTTTAACCTTTTTTCTAACTTCTCTTTCTTCTTCTTTCTCTTTCTCCTACTCCTCCTTCTCCTTCTCCTTCTCCTTCTCCTTCTCCTTCTCCTTCTCCTTCTCCTTCTCCTTCTCCTTCTCCTTCTCCTTCTCCTTCTCCTTCTCCTTCTCCTTCTCCTTCTCCTTCTCCTTCTCCTTCTCCTTCTCCTCCTCCTCCTCCTCCTCCTCCTCCTCCTCCTCCTCCTCCTCCTCCTCCTCCTCCTCCTCCTCCTTCTTCTTCTTTTTCTTCTTCTTCTTCTTTTTTAATCTAGAGTTACTCAACTAAAATATTTTTGGGTTTACCTCACCATTTTGTGAGAAGTCCTGGCCATTTCTGGGACAGGTTCAGCCTCAAGAAATGGTTTCATTTCCCATGCAATAAGGTTTACTTCTGAGCATTCCTCATTAATTATCCTACTTGGTCAACCAAGCCATGCTGGCAAAATCTCCCACAGGAGCCTCTGTGGGAATTGACCAGAGAAAGATGATTCACTGTAGTGTCCTGTAAGTTGATCTCAAGTGCTGGTTTACACAGTAACTCTGACTCAGCATGTGGAGCTCTGCCTAGGTCAAAACCAGGTCATGGTGGCACTAATTCTAGTCCTCAGTGATGAAAGCCTGTGCTTGATGGCTCATTTTGCATTCACACCTCCACTGCCTCACAAAAGATCCCAAAAGGAATAATAGTAAGGCTATTATACTAAGTTCCTGAGAATAAGGTGGAAAGACAGATGGCTATATGCTGACATTCTTATCATTATGGTATGTGTTGGTGAGTATATAGGGGCATCCTTAGATCTTCTAGGGATACCTATAGTCATTTATTATCCATTATACTGTTTTATAAATTTTGGAGGGAAGTTGTACCCTACTGATTCATCTTTATACTACAGACAGCTATGTTTGGATACTTGTAGGTGAAAAATCTACTTGCTTTAGCTAGCATATTCTAAATTAAAATTATGCCTTTATTTTATCCTTTTTAAAACACAGTAAAGTCTCTTCAATGTTTTATCTGTTGAATCTCATGATTTAAATATGCAAAAGCTGTGTTAGGCTGACCTTTACACCTACAAAAAAATTAAAACTTTTGTTTAAGTCATACTAAAATATTTTAAAGTTACAAAATATATATATTAGGATATTTTGTATATGCAAAATCATGGGATATTCTTTCTGAGCATGCCCAGTCTCTCTTTCTCTCTTTCTCCCCCTCTTTGTCTGCCTCATTCTCAAATAAATTATATATATATATATATATATATATATATATATATATATTCTTAAATATACATTTATATATACATATTTATACATATATATATATATATATATATATATATATATATATACATATTTAAGAATATACTTTGTATAGATACATAATGTGTTAGTACCAGCATTTCCTTCCTCCCTATACTGAATTTTCTGAGAGCCCACCTCAGTGGGATTACTGGTATTCTCCATGGGGTTGTGGGTTATGTGTTGTGAGAACAGAAGTTAGTCATGGGCCAGGGGAATGCCTTTGGTATGCTCTTCTTACCTGTGGCTCTCACTATCTTTCTGCCTCCCTCTTCCATTAAAATCTATGAGCTGTAGTGGATTTATTTTAAGTCTACTTCACTATTAAGCTCTCAAGAGCTTCTGGATTTGTGATTTGAGTTTAGTATCCTCAACATCTGTCTCCTTCCCCTGGTTCAGGTTTTCAGGCTTGCCATGGAATCACCATTCTTGTTCATCTGACCAAATCACCTCACTTGGGCCTTGGCTGAAGTATGAGGGGTGATTCATCTGCTCCTGTAATGATACTATACTATAAAATAAGAACAGATTCTCCAATGGAGAATAAAATCGGCATAGGTTAAATGGGATAAGCATTGTTAATTTAGAGAGGTTTTGATGAGCATAGACTCTTCTTTATTTTATTTTATTTATTAGCCAAAGACTAATGGGAGCTTATTGTTGAAGACCAACTTGGTCTCCATGGAATTCTGACCTAGTTCCAAGTTTCAGCTGTGGGTATCTTTTCATTGAGCAGATCTCTAGCCTCTTTCTGAGATAGACACTAGCCCAGACCAACTGGTTGTCTCTCTGACTCACCTGACCCAGAAGGTAGGGCCCAACACTATAATGTTACAAATACATTTATCAGGGGAGGGAAACTTTTGGTGGCCCCGTTCATCACCTGTGAACCTCCAGGTTCTGAGAAGAACTTCCTGACCCCTACTTCCACCTGGGCTCCTTACCCCCTCCTGCCCTCTACATGGCAGCAGCTCTTTGAACTTTCTTTTCTTTCCTCTCTAACTCTCTTTTTAATGTTTTTCCAGGCCCAACATTCAGACCATGCAGGTTTATTCATTTTCCATCCCTTTATTTTGTACTTCCCTTAATAAATATAATAATTTAATAATTATCATTCTCAGTTGGGTTTGCCAAATTCTTTGATTGAATGAGAACATGAACCTAAGGTTTGGGGGTTCAAGGACCTTCTTGGAACTCCTAACACCCTGTTTCACCATGACCCACAAATGAACCTTTTTCTTATACAACAAAAAACTGTTTCATCTTCCACAAATACAGAAAGCATCATTGTCCGCCCATCTATTTTTTCCAGGGGTGAAGCTATGCATATGAAGTAATCTATGTCTTGATTAACCTACAGTATATTTACCTTCTCATTTGGAGAACCTCAGTATCTGAGGTCTAATCTACTGCTACTTCTTTTTCATGATGTAAAGCCATCATAAATCAACAGCAAGTAAACTAGATAGAGATTAGCACTAAGAACAACAATATAAAAAGAGCAGACATAAAAAAAATACAGCTGGAATACCACCAGAAACAGTCAAAACAGTACCAAAGAGTGCTTCAGTGTGCAGTTCACAAAAGGCTGAATTCTGTCAGACCAACCACAGGAGGACACTCAAACTAGCTTTCCTGGGAAGTCATCATGATCCATTGATCACTTTTGTCACTTTAGACATAGCTAGTAAAAGAAAATGCAACTCTCTCTCCTCCAACCCAGGCATCAGAAAACAAGGAGAGACCAGAGAAAAGAGGGAGCAGAGATGCAGTGAGAATGGAATGGCACAAATCTTGGCCTGTACAAAGCCAGCGATGATTTCAGATGAACCAGACCTGGGACTTCCACCAAAGGATGACTATGTGAAACCACAAGCTATTTTAGAATGAATGCAGTCTAGAAGGAAACATGTTTATTTCATTCATTTATACTTTTACATGAAGTCTTGAGAGAAGTGCATCATTGGGATAGGTCTTAACATATGATGGACAAGTCCTATTTATTCTTTCCTCTCTCTGCTCCATCCTCTCTGCTTTCTGCATTTCAATGTGATAGCACTTTCCCACTTCTGCTATACTTTCCCCAACATGAGGTACTCAATTTTCTTGAAACTGAAAGCTGAATTAATAGTTTTTCCTTCTGTGGGGTGCTCCACAGTAGGCAGTTAGTTTCTTGAACTGTATAGGCAGGATGGTCTGTACTTGCTAGAATTCTTATCTCTTACCTAGACCCGTTTCTCCACAAACAACTTGGGCCCCTCTTGGGAAAGAGGTCATTCCTAGGATTTAAAGCTAATCCAAACAGTATGGTTCTTCAAGCTTAGACCCCAGAACTTGGCTAACCTCTTCCTAAGCAACCAACTCTCCCTCTGTTTCATCTGAGCCAGAAGTCAGGGCCCACCATTATCAGATTATATAGACATTTGCCAGAGGAGGGCACCCTCTCTGAGCTTCCTGATCAATTGGGAACTTCCAGCTATTGGTGAGTTTCCCAAGAAAGCCCCCTAACCCTTACTCTCCAGATGGGCTGTTTACCCTCTCCAGTTCCCCACAGGGCAGGAGTTCTTTGAACTTTCTTTTCTCTCTTTTCTTTCCTCACTTTTCTCAGGTCCTGGATCTTTATTCACTTGCGTGCCTTTCCTTGATTCCATATGTCACTCAATAAATATAATAATTGAATAAATATCCTTCTCAGTCTAGTTTTATTCAATTACTTGATTAAAATTATAAGTGAAACTAGGGTTTAGTGTTCAGTTCAAGGACTTTCCTAAACCCAAAGCACCCCATTATACTCCCGTAAGCTGCTTCTGGTCTGGTATTTATTTACAGAAATGAAAAAACAACTCATATATACATATCAGGGCTATATCAAACACATGTACAACAGAAAAATAAAGGAAAAGATAAGAAAGTAGCAGATAAAGGAGAATGCCAAACAAGCTATTGGACAACATCCAGCTGATATACTAAAGCAATCCTATAAAAAAAATTAGTCAGGGCTGGAGAGATGGCTTAGCGGTTAAGCGCTTGCCTGTGAAGCCTAAGGACCCTAGTTCGAGGCTCGGTTCCCCAGGTCCCATGTTAGCCAGATGCACAAGGGAGCGCACGTGTCTGGAGTTCGTTTGCAGAGGCTGGAAGCCCTGGTGCACCCATTCTCTCTCTCTTCCTCTATCTGTCTTTCTCTCTGTGTCTGTCGCTCTCAAATAAATAAATAAATAAATAATTTAAAAATAATTAGTCATCTGGTGTCACCTGTCATTAAAGAAGGTCCTAGTCAAAGGTCTTCACCTTGAGTGAGGCATCCAATTAGCATTTTCTCCCACAGACGTTTTATACCATGGGATCAACAATAGGATCCTCTGTTTAAGTCTTATAATTTGGGCAAGATTGGCAAATACTCCAGGGAATGACTTAACTTCCAGGTATTCTCAAGAGCACAATGATTTCAAACCCTTGTGCTACAAGCATTCTTGGGTCTGAGATGGTGGTAGGGAATGAGAAGGCTTGCCCTATTCTCAGAGACAACTCTCAACATGATGCAACAGCAAATGACAATTTACCAGTATAATTTATATTACAGGCGAGCAAAAAGCATTGCAGAAAAAAGAGCATATAAGTTGGCACACTGGTGTGGATCACATAAAGTAGCATCAGAACTCCAAACTATGAGGAGGAAATGACCAAATGACTTTTAGCATTGAGACCTGAAAACTAACATCTGGAAGGAAGAAATTTGAACCACAGCTATTTAGATTTCTAGGGGAACCTAGTGTCCACAGGAACAATAAGTAAAGAGAGAACAAAAAAGAGAAGAAATCTGATATTAGATACTTCAGCATGATATTATGGTGAACTGAAATGCAGGATGCATTTTGAGGCTTCATTTAAAGACACATTGTCACACATGGCTTTAATGTGACACTATAAGCAGCTGCCATATGGAAGGTGATGCTGTGTTTCAGGTACCTGGGTGAGAACAGGAAATAGACAAAAGAAGGGTCATTGGAAGAAAGGAGCGGAAGCAATGAATGGGTGTGATTGAATCGCTAGGCAAGAGGCAGACTTGGTGCACAGAATTTTATCTGGTGTCAAGGGAGAGTGATGATGAAGATGCTCTGGAAACAATATGTGATCTACTGAGGAACAGCCTGTGTTGGGGTGTTGCTTGTTAAACTGGGATTAAAGCTTGGAGAGGCAAGACTAGTTTTGAAGAATTAGCAAGTCCTTGCAAATGGGCAGCAACTGTGGCATGGTCCTTCACAGGAAGGCTGCAAAAGAAGCATGGTCATACCTGTGGAATAGACTGCAAAAGAGCCCTTCACAGAATGAATCAGAACCTTTAGTAGGTAGTTCCAGGCATAATAGGAGGAAAAGATGACACGAAAATAAAAGAGAGAATGATTGAGAGGTGGAAGAGATATGATGGAGAGAAGAGTTGTGAAGGTGCAAGTGAGTGAGGGAGGGGATTATCATAGTTTCTTGACTATAATGGAATTTGTCAATAAAATAATAATAATGAAAGAATGAATCAGAACCTGAGACCAGCTTCAACATTTGATAACACAGCATTATTAAGCTAGGGGTACAGATTGTCAGTTCAAATAAAAATTAGTTCAGAAGTATCCAGTCTATTGACATTGAGAAATGAAGTTGTCCCCTAGTGGGTCAAACTCACAGCTATACTGGGATGCATGCAGACCACATGCCACATGTTGGACACCACACCTGTATTAACCTATGTCGTGAGTTTTTATGGTTTTGGGGAAAATTCAATAAATTGTGCATCCAAAAGTAGAATAGATAAACCAGTAGCTGGGGTGCATCTAGAGTGAAGGCCCTGTCTTGCTCACCTCTGTTATTTCAAATATCTAATGACACAAAGCTGCCTATTAGGTATTTTTATGAATTAATAAATAATGGAACTTTTAAAAATTGTACCTTTGCAGAAGCTATGTCAGATGCTGGCTCAGCACTGCACTTTTGGTATTCTGGGAAATTCCCCAAAGGATTTGCATTCCAGAAAGAGATTTGCACCTCTCTGGCTGTCTGGGCCCCCGGTGTTTCTTTTAGGGATAGTAATCCCCTCAGCACAGGGTTTTGCAGACTCCTGCATTTAAAACTCAGGTAGTTCTTGTCTTTCTAAACTCTAAGTGTGAGATGGTAGAACTTAACAGCAAATGATAGGATGCTGTATGGTTTAGTAATTAATAGCATGGGCTGCAGGGCCAGATGTTCAGATTTCAAAAGTTAGCTGTGCTATTTCCTAATTGGATATAGCCTATGGCAAATTATTTAACTTTATTTTGCTTAATTTTTTTTCATTTGTAACTCAGGATGATAATGAAAGTTCCAGCTGAATGGTGTTATTTGGTATTAAGCTAAATAAACCATGTAAGGAATGTGGTCCAGTAAATTATGTGTGTGTGTGTATTTCCATAGGCTAGCAACTCCCATATATTAGGGAAACAGTGATTAAGGACACTTACAAGGTCTTTTCTTTCATATGGCCTGCTCTTGTTAAATCTTTCTTTCTTTAGAGTCAGATTCAGCAATGAAAACTATAATTTCAGATGTAAATTAGTTTCATGAGAAAAGTTCAGTGAAAGGAGATGCTACAATGTGTCTTGAAGCAGAACATGATACTCTCCTAGAATATGGCTTCATACTTCAAGAAGCCTGAGGTAGGAGTAGTGACTGGAAGAAACAACCATGTGATGGTCTGAAGCAGGCTCTCATGTTCAGGAAGACACAGTGAGAAGGCTTTGGAAAATAGTGAGTAAGCTTAGAACTCTGGGAGATGGACAGAAGCCAGCCAAGGAGCACTGGCATGTGGGGTAACAACTATGGATTTTGAGTTTAATATAATGCAAAGCGTTGGGAAATGTCTGAGCAAAGAATGACATAATATGACTTGAAATTTTCAGAAGTTTCCCCTGGCTTCTGTGAGAAAGGAGCATGCCTGGTCTTATAGAAGAACCAAAAAAGACTAGTTGTAGGATATTTGTTACTGCAGAAACAAGATAATTGACAGTGTAATATGACAGATATAGAGTCTTAGAGATGGAAAGAATTGGGTGCTTAAATTATGTGTTAGAACAGAACTAAACATACTTTGTGGAATAGAAGAATCTATCCTTTTTAAAAATATTAAGCATTAGATGTAGATTCAAAACACTAACTATAGGCAAAGTCACCCTTTTAATACTTTTCATGGTTCTGGCAGCTAACAAATTTCCAACCATATGTTAAAGAAGGGCTTATCTACAGAAGCATGGGCACAGTAAAGGAAACCAGAAAGAGTGGAAAACCCAGAAGCTAGTAAGGGACAGAAGGCATCACCACCTGGAAAGGCAAAGCAGGAAGTACAGAACATCATCAGGAAGGCCAGTGGAAGTCACAGCCTTGCAAGGATCTGGCTGACACAAGATGGAGTTCCAGAAAGACATGCACCTGCTATACAGGGCACAGCTCAGAACAATGGAAATGGTAATAAAAGCTCTGTTCTCTTTCTCATCTCACCTGCCCATCCCTATCCATGACCTCCTATTATCCAAACCTAATGGAATCCTGGAAGCAAGGGAGTCTGGATGATCACCTGATATGTGAACCTTCCCGAGCATGGAGTAGGTCAGAAATAACCAGAGGATGGAGCTGGGTATGATAAGAAGCTAAGGAAGAAGAAAAGTGAAAGCACACATACATGTAAACTTGCTGAAAAAGGAGGAAAATACAGTCTATAAATAGGGCTACAATAATATAGGGTGTTCATAATGCAGCTCAGAGCCAGTGTTTAGTTCAAATTTTTCCACGCAAAGAACACGAATATGCATTTTCAGACTAGACACAACATAATGTTTTCTTTCTTTTATCTCCCAAGGAGATGGTAGAGGAACATGGCTGCAGAGAGTATGTGATTATCCTGTTACTTTAATATTAAGTAGCCATGTCATCATTTTAACTATATACATATACATACATATACATACATATATATATATATATATATATACACACACACATATATATATATATATATATATGGTGAATACAGCAAGATTGCATGGGGAAAGCCTATGCCAGAGGGGGGTGATATGTGGAATATTATATATATATATATATATATATATATATATATATATATATATATACATATATATATATATATATATATATATATATATATATATATATACACACATACATACATACATACATACATACATACATACATATAGACTGCATGGAACTATACAGGGACAACACAAACTAACCACCACAGGAAGTTATAAAGCTCATGCTGTCATACCTGCAGGGCCGTGGCACCAGAATTCTTCTGAGACTTGAGGTAAAGCCCAGATAACGTCTGCCTTTTTCTTTTCTTTTCTTTTTAAATAGGGTCTCATGTAGCCCAGGCTGGCTTCAAACTTGATGTATAGTTAAGAATGACCATGAACTTCCAATTCTCCTGCTAACACATGACATCTTTCCTTTTGTTTTTAGTTTCTTTCTACATCTCTGTTTCCACTTGAAGTCATCCAGGTATGTCCTTCCTTCTACCCTAAAGGAACATGTATTTCAGCACTTCATGGGGACAATTTGACCAAGATCCACCTACTTCCCATGACCACAGGGCTGTAAAGATTATGTCAGGGAGAAAATTTGTGTGGCTCTCTAAGGCATTAGTTTCTCCCTGTATCACCTACCCCTTTTAATGCCAACCAGCTGTGGAGGTGCAGTTCACACCCTTGCAGGAGTCCTGGCTTCCTTGGAATGGGGTTCGTTCCTCATCTTACAGCCTCCCTCCACATCGTTGCTTTCTTATCGTCTATGAACTCCGGGAGCCTGTGCAAAATAAATCAATGGCATTTTGAGCTTTCCCTGTGGCCTTGATTACTATGCGTCTTGGTGCAGCTTTGCTGTGCTGATCACGTTTATGACTTCACCTAAATTCTTAATGTTCTGTCTCAGAGCAAAGAAATGAGATATTTTATGAAAATGTAACTTTTAGCTTAGACCACAAGACAACTGACAATATGCTGTGAAAGGAATGAAACAGTCTCCAAATGTCAGATGCCCTAGAATTTAACTCTGATATAGTCAAGATTCTTGATTATAAACCCAGTGGAGACACAGACCATGTCTCCCTTGAATACTGCTGCATCCCCATAGGCCATCATCATGTCTTGTCATGCAGTTAGGGCTTAGTAAATATCTGTTAACAGTTGAATAACACATTGTTTTGAAAATGGAGTTTTCTAAGCCACCATGTCCTCCTGTGTCATCTCATATGCTCAGACACAATTCCCATTCACACATAAATAATGTCAGTGCTACTCAAAGTAACATGGACTCAATGGTCCAAAGACTAATCAATATTAGAAAGTAAATAAAGCATTCTTTGGAAAAAAGTAATATAGCAAAGTTCAGCATTGGCAATGGTCCCAGAAAAATGCAATTGTCCCTCCACTCCCAGTTCTGCTTCTGCAAATGCAATGCTGTGACAGCTCTTCCTCTTCAGAGCTAAGGAAAGAACTTACTTTGTCCTCTTCTTTCAATGCTGCCTTTCAGCATCAAATTTCCAAGAGTGTATGTCTAATCTTATATATATCCTGAACACATGTGAGCAGATGTCTATTCACCACAAATAGGGTACTGATAACAGACTAAAGTACTATTTCATCTGAGTATAGTGGGTGAAACAATGAATTGTTGAGGTTACTCACAGAAGCATGGATGACTCAAAGGCAGCTTAATCACTGAAAAGGCACCACAGGGTAGATAATACCCCAAAAGTGGCTCTCCCCAGCAATAGTTCTTTGCTCCTATGTAATCTTGGGGAGAATTCTGATTCTTCTTATACTCCTGGGATTCCTAAACATTGCTATCCTAAAGATTGTATCCATCACAAGGAGAAAAGATAATTACCATGCATGGGCTGTAAATACCACTCACTGTGATGGCATGGAGTTAGGAGACATTTAAGGAATAAGTGCAGAATGGACCCTGGGGTTTTGTGAGGGAAGGATACTGGGAAAGTCTTATGGAGAGAAAATTACAACACAAGTGTTTAGGAGCTTACCCTGGATTTGCCACTATAAGTATGGGTTAGGATTCCTTGGGAAGAGAATTCTACCCATGTGTGAAGATACTTCCCCTGATTCCAAATATTTCCTTCTGGTGAGAGGAGGGAGACTCCTAAGACTCAGAATACTAATAGAACTTCCAAGGCTCAAGAAGTTAGAAGAGTCTGGACCAAAGATCTGCTTTCATCCCCAGCCCATGATATGAGCAATCACATGCCCTCCTGAGCACATCACATTGGCAGCCATAGAAGAGGAAAAGCCTTGTTTCGCACTACCAGTTACACCCATCTTACTGGGGGATCATCTCCAGTCTAGAAAAACACACTGCATATTGATAGATGCAGTCCAGCTTCCCCACCTGTGTGGATGGTGGTTGGCCCTTGCCTGGATAATGGTGAAATCTGATTCAGTCACCACTCAGGAGCCTTCACATTCAGTATAACATCTGGACAGTATACCAAGGGTTAACTCTGTGGCTGCCTCAGTGAATACAGCAAGATTGCATGGGGAAAGCCTATGCCAGAGGGGAGTGATATGTGGAATAGGAGGCGCTCTAAGGAAGTGAAAGTGTACCCTGTGCATGGGCATAAACCACTGCTGCATCTAGGCAATGATGCCACTGATGCCCTGGCTCAGGGAAGACTTACCCAACAACCTGGACTGGTTTCATTGAAAGTTTGCCCAGTGGGCTGGAGAGATGGCATAGTGATGAAGGTACTTGCATGCAAAGCCAAAGTACCAAAGTTCAGTACACCAAAACACATGTAGAGCCAGATGTGCAAAGTGGTGCATGCATCTGGAGTTTATTTGCAGGGTACTGAGGCCTTTGAATGCCCATTCTCTGTGTCTGCCCCTCCTCTCACTCTGTCTCTGTTTCTCTCTGTCTTTGCTTGAAAGTCAATAAATAAAATTTAATAAAAAAGACAGCTTGGTCATGCATAGCCTAGAACTCTGTTATTCATTTTTCATGGTTCAGTGTACTAATCTCACCTAAGCTTATGTGGGACTGCCGGGCATGTATCCCCTTTCCCCACTGGTGATGAATTCTGGTCTAAATGAGACAAAATAATGAGAAGATGGCAAGTAGATCTAGTTCCTCTCCCCACTTCCAAGAAATATGCCATACATCCTCACAGCAGTGGACACCCACACTGGACACTTGTTTCTTGAGTCATCCTCAACTGCAACCAGTCAAGACATCATATATGGCAGCCATGACTGAATAGTATAATGGTCTCTTGAAACCATGACTGCAGCCTCCCCACCAAGATGACAGGAGTGAGTTGATGACTGCCACTAGCAGTATACTTGCTTAATGAACATCAAAGAAAGATGGGGTATACTCCCACTGTACGAATGCCACAGTAACAGCCCCTTTCCCTGAGTGTGGACCTATATATAGCTCCTCAAGTGGCAGCCAGAGGTCTTCTGTTGCCTTCCCCAGAGACACTACAGGCATACTGCTGTGCCACATAAACTACAACATGGACTCTGCCTGGTCCTCCTACAAGCATGAGAATTAGGAGTGGACTGCCATTTGGACATTTCCCCCAGGCCTTGCTCTGGCTGGGTCTCATACAGGTTACTCAGCCTGATAAATAAGTAGGAACTCCAGTAGTAGTAATAATCTTGTGGCCTATACCCTGCATGCCAGCATTGTTGGTGGACCACCCTGCAGCCTCATTAGCAGGGAAGCAAATCTGGTCCCACTGTTGTGGGGGTGGGTCTTCACAAAGGTGGGGGCTTTACCAACCATGGTCCTAGTTATTGTCCTATTCTAGGATGGAAAGGTAGCATGCATCCTACCTCTCATGGTGTCACAAGCTTTCTCAGTATTTCTGTCTCTTCAACCAGGTTGACATTCTAAACAACAGCCTAGCCTCCTGGGCTTATTCTTATACCCAGATGCATAGTGTGTCCCATTATTTGGTGTGTGCTAAAATTCCTGCTAATTCAGAATGATGATCCTCCTCGAGAATTGTCCCAGCATCAGAGGCCAAATAAATGTGGCTTGCTTCACAAGACCAAAACTGTCTTCACTGAGGATCTAATGCAAGAATATTTACTCTGGGGAGACCACAGATAGCTAGTGGTTAGGGATGGCTTCTCAATGAACATATTGATCTCTGGAATATAGTACTAATATGTATTGAGCAAAATATTGTCCATCCCACATTAGTAGTTGGCTGGGTACCTAAAGAGTTTTGCTGGAATGCTGCAGTCTACCCCACTCTAGGTGTATGGTGGGATGGGCGGCCCTATAATCAGTAGAATGGCTACTCATAGGGTGTGTGTGGGTATTCAATCAGTGTGGATGGCCATATCTTCCATGTGAGTGGACAGTCCATGAGAGGTGACCATATATTGCTGGAAAGATAATACCTTGTCTTTCAGAAGCTCTGTACAATTGGTATTCACAACCACAGTGAAGTGGGTGGCTTAGTGGTTCTATCCAATAGCTGTCTCCATTCCCGGAGCATGTACACTCAAAATAGGACTCCATATTGAGGTTTAAGCATTAAATCAATCCTCCAAAGATGAATGATAAATGATGCCTCTCAGCTGTGGAAGGCACTGCTATATAATCACGTGACCTTAGACCTCTCAATGGCTGCCTAAGGAGAACCTGTGCCATGATTCATGTTCAGTGCTATGTGTATACTTAAGGATCAAGGCTTTGTAACAGGACACCTTGTATTAAGACCTTGAGATGTTCCTGCCTTGATCAAAGACACACTGCACTAGTGGTGGTTGTTGCTGGGCTTGTCATAGCAATAGACACTCATGTCCTTAGCAGGGATAGATATTTGTCTTAGCAGTCACCTGCTGTTCTTTGTACTGTTGCTGTCACCTATGGACCCAAGGAGGTACAGCACCATTTGTAAAAAGTTTCACCTGTTTAAGAGGTGAACAATAAGAAGGGACTTGGACAGTCCCAAAAGTTTGTGAATGGGCTGGTAAGGTGGCTGCCCAGTGGACTTCTGGGACTGTATTTACGGTGAGCTAGAAATCAACATGTTCTGCAACCTCCCATGTGACATAAGGAGATTCGATTATGAAACTCTGAGCTTGGCCACTCTCCACCTTGGTTAGGATTAATATAAAAGAGTATCTCATACAATGTGCAGTGGTGGAGTCCAGAATAAAAGTATATATGCTCTCTATGATCCTTCCAGGGCCTTTTTCCACTTCACAATTTCACATCTTTGTCTTCCCTCAGCTACATTCCCTATGCCAACATGCCCCAAGTAGGAGAAAGGCATTGGATAGAACCGCCAAGCTACTTTTTTCATTTCATAGCTGACACATATCATACATGTATCTGCTAATCAGAAAAAAAATGACTTATCTTCAGAGCTGCTGTTTTTTCCATCTTTGATCTGTCAAAATAAATGTCATTTTGAAAAATATAAACATAGGAAAGCAAAATAGTTGAACTGAGCTCAGGGAATTTAACTGCACTCCAAGAAAAGTATATTCTGAGCTTGAGACTAACTGTTATTTATATCCTGAACTAGATTTCCTTAGGGTTCCCATCTTTCTTCTTTTCCCCCACACCCAATTTTCTTTCTCCTGCCATTGGTCAGTCTTGACAGATACCTCTGGTTTTGCAGAGGAACTACTTTCTGTAGGCAGCTCAATAGACTGGAATAAATGGACCAGATTTATCAGCATGCACTTACTATGGCCATGGATTCATTATAGTCAATTTATAAAAGGAATAAGCCATTTTGTGGTATAGGTTTATCACACTGCTTCATAAGATGTTGATGTAAGAGGATTATGAGTTCAAAGCCCATCTGATCTATGGAATGAGTTCCAGCCAGTCCAGGCGAATTAGTAAAACCATGTTTTAATATAAAATATAAAACAAAGGCTTGGAATGTATCTCATAGGTAGAGTACTTGTCCAACATGCATACTGGCAAGAAAGCAAGAATGACGAAAATGAGAGAGAGAATGAAAGAGAGAGGTAAATGGAGAAGGAAAGTAAAAGGAAAAAAGAAAAGGGAAGATGGAGGAGAAGGAAGAAAGGCAGATTGAAAATAAAAACTTATACTTTGTGGCTTATTATTCAGGAACACTTCATATCAACTGATGCAGCTCACCCTCATAATATGTCTGTAAAGCAGACAGAGTATTCATTTCTCAGTTTACAGGTGAGGACACGACAAACAATTGGAATTTTCAAAGGAGAGGGTGAAATTTTCTTCTGAGATTCTGGTTCCTGAGTAATCCAAATGGTCAAGGAATAGATGTGATAGCACTGCCACTTTAGAAGAAGGAAGAGAAAAGGCATTTTCTCAACTTCAGACCAGGCCTCTGATTCACACTGGAATTTCCATTGTCATTTTGAATCAAAGCGTTTCCACCTGAGTGGTTACAAATTTCACTGGGCCTGGGACTGACCTGAGAAAACCGGCCACCAAAGAACAACAGAAGACCATGCAAAGCACTAACTGAAGGATAAATGCACAATGAAATCAGGTCTTATTTGGTGTCAGATGCCAGTAGCAGAGGAAGCTAACTTACCACTCTTTTATCTCTGGTACTCTCACAGCATCATGAATCTGCTTCTACAGACAACTACTAATTTATGCAGCTTCCTTATATAAGATCTTAAAGAATTTCTAATATAAACCTGCAGGTTTCCAGATGGCTACATCATAATGCAAATTATTTACCTGTTTTCTGTGATATGTTATTACATCTTATTTGCAGCAATTGGGAATTCCTTTAAGAGAAAATTGTACACCTTTTCCATGAAGATATATTTTAATAAAGCATAAGAATGTTCAACCCTTGATTGTTCACAGTTAAAAAGAGAATAGTTGAGATTCACTTCACCAGAAAGAGCCTACATAGCAGTGTGTGCATTTATTTTGTTACCCAGGGGAACAGCACATATGGGCTACTGATTTGCATAGCCAGAAAGGTTGTCAGACTTGAGACTTTAACTATCTTCTTTATATTGATTGACTCTCCTAGAATTCAAAAGCAGTGTTGTGTATGGGTTTGAGATAAACATCAAAAAAATTCCTCATCATGTCAGAAGAATATGTTTCCTCATTTGAAAGGCAAAATAACTGGAAGTTACTTGGGCAGAATTTATATTGCATCAGGTGATAAAATTGTACAAAAAGGAAAGCAATAAGAGTTTTTAGAGTCAGAAAAAAAATATAAAGAAATTGGTCAAGATTTGGAACTTTGGCTAGAATGACTTATATTAATATTTAAACTTATCTCTGAATAGTCAAAAGCCCATGGTAAAAAAATACCACAAGAACAGTTTTGAAATATAAGGCTACATGGAGGCCTAGGGTTTGAAATACATGGACATAAGAAAGCCAGAATAGGTTTGTCAAATTTCCATTGCATTCAGTGAAAATGTGAGTTTATGGAAGGAGCTATATGGAAGGAGCTACACTGAGGCTGCAGAGTTTGCTAGAATGACCCAGAACTCAGTGAGCTTGTTACACATGTGAATTCAGTTCATAACAACAAAAGGTCACTGACTGAATGGAATGGGGGCACGGCTGAGGGAAAAGAGGGGACCAATACATGATGAACAAATAAAATAAATAATTAAATAAACAAAACTATGTTTCTCACAAATATTATAGGTCCAAACCTATATCCATTATATGACTTGTTTCCATTCTGTAATGCATCTCAGGTAGTAAAACATGCAGACACCCTGCACCAGCTTGCCTTCCTCACACCGAATGTAAAAGCTGCCCATCCAACTGGTCCAGTGAAATGGACTTATGGAAAGATAAGAATGGGTCTAGTGTACTTTCAGCTCTCCTCTGGGGCTAAACATAGTACCCCAAATGACTTAGTCAATTCGATAAATGAATAAGTGTTCTCTGGAGCAATAACATGTGCGAGACAGTGAAGTTGGAGAAGATAACCCACAACACTGCCTGCTGTGTAGTTGCCCCCCCAGCTGTCATGCTACTTCTCAGAACTGTTTTATGGAGACTGCTGAATTTGGTATGTGACTGTATGAATTGATGAGATATTTTAAATTTGTGTGGACATAATCAGAAAGCCAGAGACAATATAAGCCTGACAAAGAAGGTCTGTAAATATATAGAGAAATACATACTGAGAAACTACAATTTCTACCAGAGCCAGACGTCTTCTAGCCTGTGGATGTTTCCATGTTCTTACCTATGTTTACTAGCCTCTCACAGGGCAC
Organism: Jaculus jaculus; assembly: GCF_020740685.1. Classification (NCBI taxonomy): domain Eukaryota; kingdom Metazoa; phylum Chordata; class Mammalia; order Rodentia; family Dipodidae; genus Jaculus; species Jaculus jaculus. The sequence goes on along the minus strand of NC_059104.1, from coordinate 124,452,787 downwards.
TAGTGTGAAAGGCATTGAACACACAGGTACACATGTTGCTTTGCAGCTTAGTATTAAGGTAAGCCATCAGAGAAGAAGCATGCAATTCTAAAGGAAAGAAATAAATGACCAAGCTTGTAAGTGAGAAGTCATGTCTGTGAGAGGGATGGTCTAGTTCTCAGCCATCCTGTAGGCTGCTAAAAGGCAAATGTCCCTAGTTAAATATTTTCTTTCCTTTGGAACTTATATTTAATTTCTAATCAAATCAGCTGCCTGTGGGATGATAGAAATTCATTACTGTGTGAAAGCCATTTCTCTTGTTGGCAGATGCCTGGGAGAATAGAGCAAAGAGTTGCCTGAAAACCAAAGGCTGTGGTTCTGGGTATGTTTTTTAGCCCACATCTTGAAGGCTTGTGATTTATTAATGTAAGCATAACATCTCCTAAATTTACTAGATGGATATTTAGCTGAGAAAAATGAAAAAAGTATGAAAAAGTGTTATATAAGAAATAATTGAACCGGTGATGATCAAGAAAGTAAAGGGGTTGCACACTTCATAGAATTTTAAACAAAGCTTAAATCAGACATTTGCAAGCTTTCTCTTATGACAGAATTTAAGTCCTTCCCCAAACTGTTTCTAGATATGTTGTTTAAAAAAGTTGATCTGGTTCACTGAGTTTAATAATAATAATAATAATAATAATAATAATAATAATAATAATAAGTTAATAAGAGTTAATCACTGAGGAGCTAAACTTATCTTTGTCAGCAGATGGAAAATCCCAAAGACAGAGCTTTCCAGAAAAGGTACAAAGGGAAAATAATATGGGAAGACAGTTAAGGCTAAAACAAAGTAAAATAAAGTTTATCGTTACAGTGGCCTGGCTACAAAAATGATTGATATAGAAATTGCCACATCTTGTTTGTTCACTAACCCCACCCTTGATTATGAAAACTATAAAATAAAAGCAAATTCCCAGCTCTGGGCCAGAGCTTCTTTGGAGAGCTATCTCAAGCTCTTTTGGTCTTACTTTCACTCATACTGGCATTCAAGTAACCTTTCCAGAAAACTTCAACAAGGAAAGTTCCTGGGGAGACAATGTCATTCACAGCATGATCTTCTCGCAGATTCTCTTGTCTGTCTCTGTGGTGACTTGGATGTTAAAAGCTCTCCATAGACAGACTCATGTGTTTAGACATTTCATCTTCTCCTAGTAATGCTGTTAGGACTCATGGCTCAGGGAAATTTTGTGGAAGAGGGGGCGGAAAGAATGTCAGAGTCACATGTTGGGTCATGATTTGCAGAGACATTTATCATACCAATAATTGGGGGCTAACTCCACAATGCACGACCCATTTACATCAACAAGGAGGGTCCAATGGGAGGGGGTAGATCACAGATGAGCCTAAACAATGGTACCAAACTGCCTGTATTTACTGAAAAGAAAAGTAATAAGTTAAATTTAAAAAAAAAAGCCCGGTACTTCCCTTAGGAACTATAATATAACTAAAGTGAGGATATAGTTCACTTATTCACCAAGTGACTGGACTGTCTGAAGCAACATTGTGGCATTAGATTACGAGAGGCCAGCTGGAACTAAAGCCAAGCTCTACACAGTTGGACTGAGTCGTGCATCTTCAGCCCTGTCTGAAAGCTGGGACCCTAGTAACTGATAAACTGGTCATTCCTCTCAGCCTGTGATGCCTGATTCCTATGCATGGCTTTATGGTGTTCAAGAAATGATTTAAGGCTCACAGCCTCAATTCATTTTGCATAGTACGTATTGTTGAGTCTCTCCAGGAATACTCATTTTGTGTTTTGATTTTGATTGCTAATTAGCCAGCCTAGTTGCTATTTATTCCCCTTTGTTTTCCTGTGCTCTTACATTTTTTTTTTTAAATTTAATAAACAGTGTCACTTGTTGACTAGTTGATTTAAAAAAAAAAAACAAAACAGAGTTGGGGCATTGCTGGAAGTAGTACATCACTGTGGCCAGGGCAGTAATATTCTCTTTTTCTATTTCCTGCATGCTAGTGTGATGATGTGTTGTTAGTTTCTTGCTCATTCCCTGCTTTCCTGGTGACTATGCACTCTCCCTTTTGGAACTATAGCTGAAATAATCCCTTTCCTTCCAGAAATTGCTTCGGATCAGGTATTTTGCCCCAGAAGTGAGAAAGTCTAACTGATGGTTCCTCCCTTCACTGTAGGTCTACTGGGATGGAAGTTGCTCAGACTGTTTCCTGTGTTCATGTGTGTTCTATTCTGAGCTATCTCCCCTGCTCTTTTTTAAAAATTTCTTACAGTGCTATATCCACTTTGTTTTAATTATGTCATGTTACTATTAGCACTGATTTCATGTAAAGATTTATTTTTAACCACATATTCATAAATATTTTAAGATTCTAATGTTTTAGATCTTTTTCTTCACTTTATTTTTTTTTTCCTGAAGTATATTGTCTCCAAGTGAAATTCATGGAAGAGAATAACTGAAAGTGTCTTATTTTATTAATTTCTTTGGCCATAAACATAAACCAAGTTGAAGTTAATCACTAAAAATATATCATCCCTTTATAGTTGGATATCTATTTTGCTCCCAGGATTTTATGCATAATTGTTAACTATTTATTACATAATCTCATTTTCTCTTTGATTTCTAGAGGATATTCTGTTTTGTTCCATTATCTGCAACCTGTACCCTGGACAGGAGCTTGGATGCTTGTTTAGTTAAGAATTGATTTTTTTCCTTTCTATATATAGGAAAATTTGATTCCAAAATCTCCATGAATATCATTTCATGTTTATTTCTTCTATTTTTCTCATTTTAATGTTATTGTTAGATTTAATCATCCTATCATCTTTTTCAAATACTTAAATTAAATGCCCATCCAAATTTTGACTCTCTGTTAATAATACATCCAGAAGTTGGTTTCACGTTTGCTTCAGCTACTACCCCTCAGTTGAAGCCTTCACCCTCTGTCTCCTAGGTTTTAGCAGCCTCATCATTTACTCCCCTCCCCTATTTTTCTCTCTATAGTTTATTCTTAAAGCATTGTCCAAAGTAATACTGATAAAAAAAAAAAAATCAGATGAATGACTTCCAACTCAACACTTGGAAAATGTAGAATTTCCAGTAGTGTCCTAAGTCCCAAGGGATCGTTCTGATCCTGTCCCTGGCCTCTTTAATGGCTTTGTGTGATGCTGCTATGTCTCTTTGCCTGCTCTTCCTCCTGTCCTTAACTGCTCCAACTTGATGTATTAGTTACTTTACTCATACAAGAACTTAAGGAAGGAAAGGTTTATGTCAACCTAAAGCTCGAGGGGCATACATTTTATCATGATGGGGAATGGCAAGGTTTAATTAATTGGGTAGCTATGTATGGATGCTCCAGGATCTTTTGCTCCTGCATGTCAGTGACTATCTGACTTTATGTGAGTGGAAGGATTATTGAACCCAGTCTCACAATCTTTCTATGTAACCATCTTTAATTGCTGAGCCGTCTCTCCAGATTTATATGAAGAAATCTTACATTCAGTTCTCTCCATATATATCTAAAATGTAAGTTAAAGTATGCATTATCTTTTTTCAATTTTGTCTCTATTTTAATATGATTTTTATTGAGATATAATTTACACAATGCCTATGTGTTTTTATTTAAATTCTGCCTCTGTTTCTACTCCTCTAAGCATTTTTCATAGTAGTTTAACACATTATGACTTAATTTTTTCTGCTAGGTTCAATATTATTTCAACATTAAATTCTAGATTCCTTCCATTATTCTTCATTTTGCTGCTTTCCTAGGCTGTTCTGTAGCATGTGGTTAGCAAAGGTAATGACAAGAGTAGATAAATTGGTATGTTGCCCTGTATTCCCTGTCCAAGGAGCATCCATACACTGAGGCTAGTGTTTGCTCCTACATGAAACCCCTTGATATCCCGTGGCTCAGTATTTGACAATCTAAATGTCACTTCTTGTGGCTCCTGCACTGTCTCAGTTTCTTATGGATAACTCTGTCTTCAAATTCCTACTGTGAACCAAAATGTTAGACTCCACTACTTTATTTTGGCTCATGGGAAGCTGCCTTCTTAGAGCCTCAACTTTGTCCTAGGCAGAGCTTTCCCACAGATCCCACACTTCTAGCTTCATAGTGTCAATGTTGCAGATTTACACTTTGTTTCCAGCATGAAAGGATATTATTATGAGTTTAAATGCTTTTCTTTTCTTGGTTAAGTTTTAATCAGCATTTCTATCTAGTTGTAGTTCTCTATGGGCTCAATCTGCTATGTTAGAATTAAAAATTGTTTTTTAAATTCTTTCCATTAATTAAAATCCATAGAAATAAATTATAAATACCTTTAGAATAATCTTATAAATATTACATTAAGACTAAATTAAAATTTAGACTCTGGTACTAGATACCTGGAATTGAATTCTTGCCCTCTTATTATCTATTTAACTTGAATAAATTACTGAGGACTTGGGCCTCCATTTCATCAAGTGTAAGAAGAGTATAATAATAACACCTCAGTTCTAAGGGCTGCTTCATGCTCTAAATGGCTTTTGAAGTCCTAGAAAACAAAGAATGATGCCAGGTACACATGCTGCTTACAGCCATAGAGTTGATTGTTCCTTCCTGTCATCACTGTGGATTCAGCTCTTTATGTGGAGTCCATCTATTATAGTGCCACAGGTTACCTGAAGACAGATGTCCCACATTCCTAGAACCTGTAGTCATGTCTGAAAATTACTGCTATTCCTAAAATATTTTTCAAGGCAAAATTGTTTTAAAAGTAATTTAGTCTATTAATCTTTAAAATGTATGGAAGGAACCAAAATGTCCATCAGCAGATGAATAAATGATGAAACTTCAATATATATGCATGTTACAATTTCAGCTCTATACCAGAATGAAATTGTATCTGTCTTGAATCTAGGATAAATAAGCCAAATTCTGAAAGACAAATAATATGTGTTTACTCTCACATGTGAAAGAGGAGAAATGGGGCCAGTACAGTGATGTGGAGTGACAAGGGAGCAAAATAGGCACCTGAATGTTAGTGATGTACATAAGTGAAAACCATCAAAAATGCCTCACATGCAAATGCTTGCTATAGTAGTCACTGTGTGTAGTAATTGGTACAAAAGTTATTCATAATAAAAATTAGGGAGTAGGATACCAATGGTTACAATCATATATGATATACTCTTCATTTTTATAGAAAAATGTCTCACATTCCTCATTTATTTCTGAGTATAATTCTTAATAACAAATTCACACTCCATTAATCTGGAGTACAAAGATATTAATTTTCTTTTGAGCAGCTTTATATAGGTAGATAAATACATTGGTATGTTTTACATATGTACATACACATACATACATACATACAAGATAGATAGGCAAGAAAATGTATTTTAGTTAAAAATTATATTTTGATATGAGTCATAGCCAAAGAGGCTATAAACATACCATAACCAGTGTTTCTTTATGAGCTGATATTATGCTGCAACCCCCACTTTTAAAGTCAGTGAATTTGACCTTATGATTTCTTTCTTCTGGTTAAAATTATATTGGTGTTACTATATATTTTACAAATATATACTGAGAATAAAAATTTTCATAAGGAGGCACAGGTTTTACAACACAAAAGCCTCCTTCATTAAAAGAAATGACTGTGCAAAGAAATACAAATAATACAAAACATAAATAAACATGTAAAACAAGACAAAGATAAATGAAAATAAATCAAACAATCTTAATATTATAGGAATAACTTAGAACTAGAGCCAACAGTATAATCACATATTGTTACTAATGGCATAAAAATCAACAAACATGTTTAATTATGAGAATTTATTAAAAATTAGAGAATCTAATAGGCAAATCATGTTAGTGTATAAAAATCAGTTCTGTTAACATTTCAGAGAAAATTTAGTCAGGAAGAAGCACATTTTGTATAAAAAAATGAAAATGAAGAGATGATAATGTCTAAAGCTTTTATGATGTATAAAGTATTTTGATATTGTACATGCTGCTTATTTATTATATGCTTTATAACTCGATATTACATCAGTTTTTATTGTTGTATTACTTATTCTCCACTTTAATAGTTTAAGTATCAGGTGGTTGCTGTCTGGGAACCTCTCTGCAGTAGGAATGCTGGAGCCAGCAGCAGAGGCCTCTTCTTAAGTGCTGACAGAAGCTCATGGAGGCTGCAGTCTGTAAAGCCTCCATGCTGACTTCCAAGGGCCTTTCCTTGTTGTTTCATGAGTTTTCTGAACATGACAATGGGCTTCCATAGAAAGTAAGTTAAAAGCAGCTATCAGGAACTAATCATGTTTGATGACCTCTTCCTGAGCTTTCATACAATCATGTATGTTATACTCTGCCTTCCACACAGAAAACACACAAAAAATGCACGAAAGAGGGCAGCTATGGACATATGTAATTTGAATCACCAAAACTCAACTTGGTGTCTTCAACCACAAAATTTTTAAGCACTGTTCAAGTTACACAAAGAATATAAAATGGAAAATCATAATGAGAGACCTGCAAACATCCAAAATATGAAAAAGCTACTGATAATTGTCAAAAATACATAAGCCTGGAATCCAAAGCTGGTAGGATAGAAATACAGTGTTCTCCTGCCTCGTGTGTTTCTAAAAATAAATATCTAATGTGTGACTACAAAGAGAAGTGAGGGGAGTGGAAAGGGAGCGAAGAAACAGAAAATCCAGAACTATTAAAATATTAGGCTTACAAAGGAAATTATAGACTCCAATGTAGAGCAGTGAATGAATAGAGGGAAGCAGAGAAATCAGAGCACGTGAACTCCTACAGAGAAAACTGTGAAAACAATACTTTAGATGGAAGATCTGCACGAAGCCCTTGATGCAGCCACTCAGAAGCGACCCGAAGCCAGTGTTGAAATGAAGAAGGAAACTATTCCTGAGAGAGACTGTGATGCCAAGTTGCTCTTCCAGAGAGCAAAAACTTTGGTCCTATTTCATTTCAAATGCTATAGATCCTATTCCCTCTACCAACCAAAAAGTAGTCAGTCTGTGTTCCCAAAACCACTTGAATTTGAGAGGATAGCTGAACCTGATACAGACTCAAGAATGGAAATACACGCAAGTAAAGCTAGAGGATAAGAGCAGAAAAGCAGCTGGGGTCCTAGTGAGAGCCAAGAGTACCCAGGGGCCAAGGTAAACACAAACCTTGGGGTGCCAAACCTTCTGAGCCTCTGTCACTGAAAACGACTTATGAAAAATGTGACCACCCAGCACACCAGACTGAAGGCTGTGGCTGGGGTGGGAGCAGAGCACTAAGCAGCACTCCACATGGAAGGTCAGAAAACACCCACCTACAGCTGGTTTGTGAGCAGGAACTTACTTCCCAGTCTAATTTGTTTGTAATTACATAGAGACTTAGAGTCATATTTCCAACTGTGTACTCAGCTGCAAAGACATCAAATACACATTCACCTGATAAGAAAGAAGTGCTAGGGCTGGAGAGATGGCTTAGCAGTTAAGGCACTTGCCTGCAAAGCCAAAGGACTGAGGATCAGTTCCCCAGGAAATCCACAGAAGTCAGATGCAAAAGGTAGCTCAAGCATCTGGAGTTCGTTTGCAGTGGCTGATGAGGCCCTGGTGCACCCATTCTTACCCCCCCTCTCTCCCTCTTTCTTTCCCTCTTTCTCTCCTTCTCTCTCTTTCTCTCTCAAATGATAAATAAAAAGAAAATGCTTTTAAAACATTATAAGAACATGCTAGCAGTATACTATTTTTATCATATTTATTTCATAATTTATTTTAGTTTCACTTTTGTACTTCACTTGTTTGTTTTGTTTTACTTCTTATCATTCTTGAGTATCCTGTGTAACAGTTATTTATTTTGTACAAAGTAAATATTTTCTCTTTTACTCTCATGCTTTTCTTAAATTTAAAATATTTGTCTCTATTTATTTTCAGTCACATAGAAAGATATAAAGACAGACAATGGGCCTACTAGGGCCTCCAGATGCTGTGAATGAACTCTAGATGCATGCACCCGTTTATGCATCTGGTTTTATGTGGGTACTGGGGAATCAAACCTGGGTCATTAAACTTTGCAGGCAAGTGACTTAATTGCTGGGCCACCTCTCCAGCCCACTCTCATGCCTTTAACTCATGTTCGTTTCCTTTTATTCAGATTTTACTCCCTTTACCCTTTTCCTGTTATTTCTATTTCTTTGTAGTTAATGCTCTTAGATTTGAAGATATTTCAACTAGATTTAGCTTAATAGCATCAACTTGCTCTTTTTTCACACCTTATTGGAGTTGTAACTGAAGTTCATGAGTGTTTTTTTTTTTTTAATTTTATTTATGAGAGAGAGAATGGGTATGTCAGGCCATTCAGCTACTGCTACTCCAAAAGCATATGCCATCTGGTACATCTGGCTTACATGGGTCCTGGGGTACTAAAACTGGGTCCTTTGGCTTTGCAAGCAAGTGTCTTATCTGCTAAATCATCCCTCCAGCCCAGTGTTATTTTTTTTAACATCAGACTGAATGTCAAATCATTTTTTCTGCTAATACTGACTGCTTCCCTTAGTTTGATAGTAGTGGAGATAATAAGCCCCATCAAAGGTTGCATGGCAAAGAAGACTCTTATATGGATAAAGACAGAAAAGTGAAAAAATGTACAAAAAATAAATATGTAGAATACAAATACACTATATACACATAGACACAGAGATGGTAAGGAAATAAGCCTCTATGGAACCTCCAAAAATCAAACCATTCAAGAGGTGAAGCCAAAGATAATGAAAGCATAGGAATACCACAGAAGGATTTCATAATCCTACTTCAAAAAATGATCAATACCTGCATTGAAGACTCTAACAAAGAGATGAGTAAAATAAGGAAATCATGTCCTAAGTCTTAGACATAGATCTAAGAATTAAGATAAGAAGGTATCTATATAATAAAGTTAACAAAGTGGATAAAAAGTCCAGAAATGCAGAGGGGAAACTGAAAGACACAAAGGGAAAAAATCAGCAAGGATACTAAGATTTTGGAATAGAGCTAAACTGAAATTTTGAAAATGAAACAAATTTTAAAAACACACATTTTGAAAGCATTATTAACATAAAAGATGAATGAGATAAAAAATATCATGGATGGGAGACAAATCTGAGGTAAAATTATACAAACATCAATATAAGAAAAACAATAAACATGACCACAACTTCAAGGAAACTAGAGAGTGATCAAGAGACCAAGTTTAAAACTCCATAGGATAGAAGAATTTGAGACAGAAACTACAGACTTAGGCACTTTATTCAATGCAATTGTTGCAATAATATTCTCAAACTAGGTAAGTATGTATCTAAACACGAGAGACATTTAGAACTCCATACAGGCAAGGCAAGACCACAGGAGAACATCTTCATGGCATATGATAGCCAATATGTCAAACCATACAATAACAACAACAAAATAACACAAACTTATCAGTTGTCAGAGCAGATGAAAGTTCACATACAAAAGCAAACATATCAAAATAACAAGCTGGGCATGGTGGCACACGCCTTTAATCCCAGCACTCGGGAGGCAGAGCTAGGAGGATCGCCGTGAGTTCAAGGCCACCCTGAGACTACAGAGTTAATTCCAGGTCAGCCTGGACCAGAGTGAGACCCTACCTCAAAAAACCAATAAATAAATAAATAAATAAATAAATAAATAAATAAATAAATAAAATAACATCAAACTTCTCATCACCAATCCTAGAATATAGGACCGAATATTATATTTCAAGTACTGAAAGGAAGAAATTGCCAACCACAATTGTTATATCCAACAAAGCTGTCTTTTAAAATTGACAGAAAATAAGTATTTCAAGACAAGAACAAACCAAGGTATAACATGACCACCACCAAGCCATCACTGCATCAGATTTTTAAAGGATTCCTGAAAACAGAAGATTAAGAAATAGTTTCAACCATTAGATGACAATAAAGAATAAGTTTCATAAGAGAAATAGAAAAACAAAGGGAAATAGAAAAAATATTCTTCATATTCAAACCAATAAATCACTCATACTAACAGGGAAGAAAACAGGAACAAATAGTCATTTAACCAACCAGATAAGCAACTGAAAAAAAAAAAAAAAACTATAAGAAACAAAAACCTCTCCCAATTATAACTTTAAATATAAATATCCACAACTTTCCAATTAAAATACAGTTTGGCCTGGCATGGTGGAGCGCACCTTTAATCCCAGCACTCAGGAGGCAAAGGTAGGAGGATCGCCCATGATTTCAAGGCCACCCTGAGACTACATAGTGAATTCCAGGTCAGCCTGAGCTAGAGTGAAATGCTACCTCAGGGTAAAAAAAAAAAAAAAAAAAATACACAGTTTGGGGCAGTGAAAATGGCTTGGTAGGTAAGAATACCTGCTTTATGAGCAGGAAGACTTGGGTAGGATACCCAACACTGATGTAAAAAATCTGGCTGTGGCTACAGGACTTTATTACTCACAGAAAAGTGGTGTGAACTCCAGATTCAGTGACAGGACCTGTCTCCAGGAAATAAGGTAGGAGAACTATATAAGAGAGATACTGACATTTTACTTGGATCATGGCAAACATGTGTACAGGAGCACACACCTGGACACATGCATACGATCATAAACACACACACACACACACACACACACACACACACACACAATATATATATAGCACATTGGAATAAAAACCAAGGTTCAGCTCTCTGGTGTCTCTAAGAAAGACACTCACAAATTGATAGGTAAACGTTGAAGTTGGTTTATCAAGCAAAAAGAATATGAAAACAAGCTGGAATAGCTATTCTGATACTTGATAAACTAGATTGTAAGGCAAAATTAGAAGAAATAATGTTCATTATATATTTAAAAATGTACATGTATAGAATCAAGATATATCTCAGTGCTTAAAAATATTTTCTGTGCGAGCTTAAGAACTTGAGAAGAACTGAGAGATTGCTCTAGTTTAATACTAAGGACCTACATAAACAGCTACGCATAGCCACACACACGTCTGTAACCCCAGCTCTATTAGGAAGCAGGGACCTGAGAATTGCTGGAGCTTGTGGAAAAAGAAAATAAAAGAGAAATAATAAGTTCTGGGATCAATAAGAAGCTCCAGTTCAAATATCAATGGGAGATTAGACTGGAGACATTGCAAAATCTAAGGAACCAGGTTCAATTCCCCTTTACCCTCATAAACCAGGTACACATGGTGGCACCTGCATCAGGAGTTTGTTTTCAGTGGATAGAGAGGCCCTAGTAAAATCATCTCTCTCTCTCAAATAAATAAAATATAAAATAAATAAATAAAAAGAATGAGTAGATGAGTAATGGAGCAGGATTCCCAATATTCTCTCCAGACACACAAGTAAGAGCACTTCACTACAGGCAAGTATATGAGGTACCACGTGAGCACATGCAAGTGAATACCATGAATACCTTGCACACACACACACACACACACACACACACACACACCACATTATACACACTAAAATAAATAAAGAACATTTCTGAAGAAGATTATAAGCACATATGTACCAATCACTGGGGCCCCCAATTTAATAAAACCAACATTGATAGTCAGAAAAGGTCAAATATATCCTGATACAATAATAGTGAGTGATTTCCATAGCATACTCGCATACTTACAAGTCATCCAAACAAAATATGAACAAATAAAATTCTAGAGTTATACTACTTTATAGTTTACAGTCTTTTGGTAGTCCATAGAATCTTCTCTAACATATTCATTTTCCGTGGAAAATCAAGTCTCAGCAACTGAAAAGCATTGCATTCATTTCCCGGAACTTATGAGAACACGATAGGCTAGAACCAGAAATCAATAACAGGAACAGAAACACAAACGTTTGGAGAGTTGGCAACTACTCTTCAATGAGTATCAAGTCAGTGAAAAAAACAGTAAGAAAATTCCAGAAGTTCCTAGAAGCAAATAAAAATATAATTAATCAGAACCTCTGGGATATAGCATACTAATTCTAAGAAGAAAGTTTATAGCTTGTGGGTGCCTATAAGTGAACAACCCACCTCAAGGCCTTGGGAAAAAAGACGAGCTGAAATAAAATCAGTAGACAGAAAAATACAATAAAGTCAGATCAGAAATAAATGAAAAGGGGATTCTGGTTCCAGAACCCATCCTCTCACTGGGAATGTTTCTCTACCTTTTAAACTTTAAATGAACTCTTTCATTGTTTGAAAAGAAAACTAATGAAATGAAGAATACATAGCATCTTTGAAAAATTAAACAGTGGGTATAGACAGAAAGTTCACAACTCTAGTTCATTATGATGATCACCTGGGAGAGTAGCTATATCATTATCCAGGTAAGTTAGAATGGAATCCTCCTCATCACATATACATATATATAGTGATAGTCATTTTGTCACTGTGATTAATACTTGAGTGAAGCAATTTAAAGGTTGAAATATTTATTTTGGTTCAGTGATTTCAGTCCATGGTCAGCTAACTCCATTGTTTTTAGGCCCATTACATACCATAAATATCTTGGAGTAAGACTGTGGTAAAGGAAAACTATTGATCTCATGCAGCCAAGCAACACAGTGCATCAGTATGCTAACCAGCCTCCTTCTTCCTCCCTGTTTATTCCATCTGTATCCTCTATGAAAGTGTCTCCCACACTCAGGGTAGGTCTTCTCCCTCAATTATTCATCTCTGGAGATACCCTAAGAAAGGCCCCCAAATCTTCTGGGAATCTCTCAATTCAATCAAGTAGGCAATGGAAATTATCACAGGAAGGTTCAGTGGAAAAAATGCTTGCTGCAGAAACTTATTCCTAGAAATATTTAGGAGGCCAGAATGTGTGGCAAGCTTCTGTAATCACAGTACACTGATGCGATATTGGAGGTGGAGACAAGATAATTTCCTGGAAGCTTGCAGTGAGTTCATGAGTGAACAATATTATGAATAGGAGAGAGAGAAAGAGAGAGAGAGAGAGAGAGAGAGAGAGAGAGAGAGAGAGAGAGAGAGAGAGAGAGACTCTGCCTCCAAAACAGGTGGAAAGCAAAAACCAAATTGAAAGTTGTCCTCTGAGACATGTGCCTGGAAACACATATACATACATGAACACATGTGCACACACCTTATTAACCATGTAAAACTCTTAATTTTATAGATTAAAAAATACTGAAGAATCTAATTTCTGTGTTTCTCTGCTCTTAAATCCCACCGTAATTATTAGCTATGACTATTGTAAAAGCAGAGGAGTTCTATTAGCTCATTCTTAGGTTATATGATCTGAAGATAATCTGCCACTCAATAAGCACAAGAGTCCATTCATTTCTCCTGATTGGCCACACTCTCCTGTCTCACCCACTTCATGTTTATCACTCCCAAAATACAGTCTCAGAAACCAAAGTCTTATTATAGATAAAAGAATCATTGATCTTCTATCAAAGAGGTGGATTGGCCTGTTAGGGCAGATCAATATGTTTACTTTTTTACTTCATAAATATTTTATTATGCACAACCAAAATGCATTAACTTTTACCATATGGGTCCAGGAATATTGCAACTGAAAGCTGAGAGCTAGAACAAGCTGTTAGGAGTATGTTCCTCAAACAGGATAGAGAGATTTCCAGTGAAGCATTATCCCATATGCTAGCAGCATAGAGACCCTTCATTCCCTGCCAATCTATATGATGTGCCTTTTCCAGGGCTGTCTCTCCATCTTGAATCATGCTTATGAGAGTAACAAAAGTATCAGTAAAACATCATCTTAACTCACTGAGCATTGGTGATGGGCTGGGTGATATATTGAGAACTCTGCAGCAATGAAAACTATTATTCCCAGAACAACTTGAGGAGGGCTTGGTTATTATAACTTTCCTGCTGAAGACTCTCAAATGACAGGATGGGTAATTTTTAAAATCACCAGGATAGATATGTAATATGTAATATGGTAATGTAATATGAGGGCTTCACATCTCTGAAGCCTGTGCCCTCGTAGCTGCTCTTTTACTCCTATCTCTTATCCAGCATTCTTTTATATATTTTTTTGAGGCAGAGTCTCATTCTAGCCCAGGATGACCTGGAACTCACTATGTAGTGTCAGGGTGGCTTCAAACTCACGGCAATCCTCCTACCTCTTTCTCACGAGTGCTGGAATTAAAGGTGTACACCACCAAGCCCTGCCTTCCAGCATTCTTGCTTCAGAATAACAGTCCTGGGGAGCATTACCCTGAGAAATTCCAATGTTCTTGTACATGTGTCCTTCGAGCCTTTAAAAGTCAATTATAATGAACCCAAATCTTATTTGTAGCCAGTTTTATTAAATAAATAAACATATGCAAATGTATGTGTATGTGTGAGAGCATGTGTGTGTGTGTGTGTGTGTGTGTGAATTTAAAAGAGGGAGGGAGGGAGAGAGAGAGTGATACAGGGCCTCCAGCTGCTACAAACCACATCCAGATGCATGTACCACCCTGTCATATGGCTTACATGGGTACTACGGAATTGAATATGGATCCTTTGACTTTGCAGACAAGCACCTTAACTACCTTAACCACTAAGAAATCTCTCTAGCCCTAATTGTATATTTTACTAATTGTAGGAAGTTATGGAAAATTAGCTCCAAAGCACCTCTCAAATATATGTCTTTTGTCATATCATAGTCCCATAGTCCTTTATGGCATTTCATGTGAAAATTTCTTAGTATTTAGAGATAAACACAGATAATTTTTTAAAATTTTTTTTAAAATTTATTTATTTGAGAGTGACAGACACAGAGAGAAAGAAAGATAGAGGGAGACAGAGAGAGAATGGGCACGCCAGGGCTTCCAGCCACTGCAAACGAACTCCAGATGTGTGCACCCCCTTGTGCATCTGGCTAACGTGGGTCCTGGGGAATCGAGCCTTGAACCGGGGTCCTTAGGCTTCACAGGCAAGCACTTAACCGCTAAGCCATCTCTCCAGCCCAACACAGATAATTTTTAAAATAACTATAATATATGTATTCATATGTAATGTTTATGTCATATATATAATGATCAGTAATACATGTGAATATATTCAGTGTCTTAGTTGAGGCTTACCTATCAGTATGCCTATCTCTCTTACTGTTTATCAAATCTTTAATTCTATATATGTGTATGTATATTTAATTATAATGTCATCTTATGAATATCCATAGTTTTTATCCCATAGTACAACCCAAAGTTGTTCAGATGAAGAAACTGAGGTGCAAAATGGTTAGCAAACTATCATGTACTACTCCAAGCTGGTAGTTGACACTACCAGAGCACTTATTGGGTGTTTAGATACATTGATGAACAGAAGAAACAAACCACTTGAACACATTTGACTTCCCATCCTCCTCAGAGAAGACCCTCAGCAGGTTCCATGCATCAAGGAACAGAGGCTTTCTGACAACAGCTGATACAGAACTAAGCCTATACCAATAGCCATGTGAATTAATGCCAATAGTCATCTTGCAGGCAGACTCTCCAATCACAGTCAAGCATTCATGTGCCTAAAAATCTGACCACCATATTAAACTGCACATCACTACAGACCAATTCCAGAACATCTAGATAAATAGTTCCCAGATTACTGACTTATGGAAACTGTGAGATTAGCCACACAGATATGAAGAGATTGGCTTTGATTTCCATGTAGGTCATTCTGCTTCCAAAATTCAGGACTTTTACTATTATTTAGAATCATTAAATGCTCTATCTTTTGCTAATGAACCAAACTAACACTACTATAAGAGATGCTTATCAACTTGGCAATTAGTCCACAAATATTTCCTTGTTTAGGAAATAAAACCTTGCTGATGCAAAGTGCTCAGTATTTTAAACGATTATTTGTTTGTTTTACTGATTTGGTAACTACTGAGAAAAACAAAATACTTAATATAACCAACATAAAAGTTTGGAGGCTCAGAGAACACTGAAGGAAAAAGGACTGGAAGAAACTAAGTGTTGGACAAAGGGAAGAGTATTGTGAACTCTGCCATCTGGACATAACAAAGCCACTGTATGCATGAATTCAGAGCAGCAGCTGTGATAACCAGTACAAAACCTTAGATGATGGGCCCAACCAAACTTATGTTATAGGGTGGAAGGGTCTTGAGAGACCACACTCTTTCTGAGGAGCTAACCACAGTTAGTTGTTGGGGGAAGGGGAATAATTCTCTTCTGGGGTATAGTCACCAATAAGTTGAGAGAAGAAGGTGGTATGTTAGGATTGGTAGGGACAAAGGAGGATAACATGGGATACATATAATCAAATGTAATGAATATTGTAGGAAAATGTCATAAATAGTTGTTTTAAAAGTCATGTACTCTGTTTCACTTGGTGGGTCACCCAATAATCTGATTTCTCCATAACAGTGCTGTGAGATGAGAAAAAAAAAAAAGATATTTTGAATACATGTTAGGTTAGACATCACTTTTTAGTTGAGATTTGCCTGTTAATAACAGAGTTCTTTGGAACCCCATGATTTCCTTTTGTGGACCAACTAGAACCAATTGTAAATGGAGAATAGTACACACTCTTCTCCACTCATGAGAGAGAATACTTTTCAGCAGTAAAACTGCCAGAAAAAAAAAAGCCTTGGAGTTTTACATTTCTAGTTCATAATCTGCTACACTATGAAACCACAGAAAGTGTAGATAAATAGAAAATTACTCAAGTATACAACATTCTATGTATAATTAAGATTTTAATATAAGTATAGTGAGCAACCTTGAATTTCTTTTCAGTTTAAAATTCTATTTACGGGATGGAGGGATGGCTTAGTGGTTAAGCGCTTGCCTGTGAAGCCTAAGGACCCTGGTTCGAGGCTCGATTCCCCAGGACCCACGTTAGCCAGATGTACAAGGGGGGGGGCACGCGTCTGGAGTTTGTTTGCCCTGGTGCACCCATCCCCCCCTCTCTCTCTGCCTCCTTCTCTGTCTGTCACTCTCAACTAAATAAACAAAAAAAATTTAAAAAAATATTCTATTTGCATGCATTTCCTTTTAAGACTTATCAATTTTCTTTTATGCAAAGGAAAAGCAATAATGACTATAATAACAAGGCCACCTGCTCTTATCCCTGCTTTACAGATAAGAAAACTAATACTCAGAAAAATCAGTGAGAACTGAAGTTTCCAGAAAAAATCTGCATCTATGTTAGAAAGATTACAATTTTAGTGATATTAGAGTTGGGATATTGCAGATACAAAACCAGTTCTTGGGCTAACGTAACTCCTCAAGTGGCCATTTATTTCCCACTTCTATGTCTAACCTAATACCTTGTGGCAAATAAAGATGTAATTTGGAGGTAGGAGGATGCCATGTGTTCGAGGCCACCCTGAGATTGCATAGTGAATTTCAGGTCAGCCTAGGCAGGAATGAAACCCTACCTTGAAAAAAACAAAACAAAACAAAAAAAAAAAAAAAGGTAATTCAGAATGTGCATACAAATCTGCTAGCTTTCACCATCTCAAAACTAAGAATAAGAATGTCATCAAATAACGCGAGGCGTATGACACTCATTTACCTGTAAAGAAGACTCAGAAGAAAGCTAGCTTCTTTTAGGAAGTTTCAGCCAAAGAAAGAATCAGAAGATACCACCCTGCCTTGGAATGGAACTTGTGTCTGGTCCAGTCTGGTCCACAATAGCTGCAGTGCCCCTGTTGCCTCCACAGCCTAGTAAACACCTAAGTAGGTTTGTCTTTGTGGTCAGCCCTTTGAATCTAACCTGCAAAACAATCAGGTCTTCCCCTTGTGTGGTGGTTTGATTCAGGTGTCCCTCATGAACTTATGTGTTCTGAATGTTGAGGGCCCTGGATAATGGCAATTTGGGTATTGAATCCTCCTAAAGGCAGTGTATTTTGGGGGGCAGCTAATGTGTGCTATAGCCAGCTTTCTCTTGCCAGTGTTTGGCACACTCCCATGTTGCCTTATCCATCGGATGTTGCCCAGAGGAGATGTCCACCCTTTGTTCATGCCATTATTTTCCTCTGCCATCATGGAGCTCCCCCTATAGTCTATAAGGCAAAATAAGCCCTTTTTTTCTGAAAAGGTGCTCTTGTTCAGGTGTTTTCTGCCATCAATATGAACCTGACTGGAGCAGTATAATTGGTACCAACAAGTGGGTTCATTGTTGCTATAAACCTGACTATTGCTTTTGGCCTTTTAGAGCTGATTTTTGAGAGGAATGTGTAAGGGTTTGAAATCTTTCAGTGCTGTAAGTACAGCTTGATGGACTATTCTGGTCAGAGTTGAAAGACTTGAATGTACTAAAAACTAAGGACTGTGAGGTTTGGCTTATGGGGGTGAGGAAGAGCTCTATCTGGACCAGGATACCAGCAGTTTCTGTGAGAGGCTAATATGCTCATGTCCTGAGAACCTGTACAGGGTTGCATTGCATAGCAATTTACTGGTATGAGCAAAGAGATGTGGCATAGAAATAAAATCTTTGGGTCAAATCTTCTGCCTCTTCAGGAGCCATTGTATGAAAAATTGTACCCTTTGAGATTGGGTCAGCTGATCTACATTGGGAAGGCAGGAAGAATGCAGACACTTTTGAAGGGCCCTGAATGGTGAAGGAATTTTCTGTTCTTCAAAGTCTGCTTTATCCCCACCTCCCTGGATTAACAAATTGGTAGCCCACCTTATATTATGGAGTATAACAAATGCAGGCAAAAGAAGGTCATTGAATTTGCAAAATAGGTTTGGATTTTGGAAATGGTCATGGGCAGTGTGAAGCAGGCTTTTTGGATAATCTGTGTGTAGACCCAGTGGAGTCATGAGGATGAACCATGGTATGCACTGGAGGTTCAGTGGAGATGCAGGACAATGGGATGGCTGCTATGGAGAGCTGCTGGCACCAGATGAAGTTTTCCAAGACTGTGAGCAGTCTAGCTGGAGGGGAGAAATTGGAACTCCAGAGACCTGTTGCTTGTTAGAATTATTGGAATTGGAGACTTATCACTGACTAGAGTTGTTGGACTTGAGCTACAGTGTTTGAAGTTGGCCCTATTTAAATCTTGAATTGCTTGAATAATTGTTTTCTTATGCCCAATGCCATCTTTTTCCATGCAAATATTTATTCTGTGCCATTATATTGTGGGAGGATTTTGGGGGAGTGCTGTAGCTCAATTAAAAGAGCTTGAACTATGGAGATGCCATTGGGATTGATGAAGACTGTGGGTATTTTTAAAGGTGGATGAATGCATAGTATTTTACATCATGTTATCAGTTTATGGGGCCCAGGAACAGAATTTGGTGGTTTGACTCAGGTGTTCCCCATAAACTTATGTGTCAAGAAAAAGAAATGACTGTTTTATATCAGCCAAATATCAATCATATCCTGGTTCAAAGTCATGTTATCTTTGTTTATGTGATATATCAATTATCAAGTATTCTCTCTAAATCATTGTGGTGGTTTGATTCAGGTATCTGCCATAAGCGTAGGAGTTCTGAATGCTAGGTCCCCAGATGATTTTAATTTGTAAATTAAAGCTTCATGGAGGCAGTGTATTATTGGTGGGGGGCTTATGGGTATTATAACAAGCTTCCTCTTGCCAATATTTGGCATACTCTGTTGTAATATTGTAAATCTGATGTTGCACGGGAGGTGATGTCCACCTTCTGCTCATTCCATCATTTTCTCCTGCCATGAATGAGCTTCCACTTGGGAACCTACACCAAAATAATCCTTTTATTTCCACAGCTGCTCTTGGTTGGTGTTTTCTGCCAGCAAGGAGAACATGACTACAACCCTTTGCTTACCTAAGTCTGAGAAAATAAATATTATTTTTTCTTTCTTAAAAGCAATATTTATTTATTTATTTTTGAGAGAGAAAGGGGGAGAGTGTGAGACAAAGAATGGTTATGCCAGGGCCTCTAGCCACTGCAAATGAACTCCAGATGCATTTGCCCATTTGTGCATCTGGTTTGCCTAGGTCCTGGGGAACTGAAACTGGGTTCTTTGGCTTTTCAGTCAAGTGCCTTAACTGCTCAGCCCTCTCTCCAGCCCAAGACTACATTTTCAATTAGCAATAAAGATGTGTTTATGCTAATCTCTGGTCTACAGTATCTGAAAGTCTGACCCTCCCCTATCCAAGCATTGTTTCCTGGCCTATGAATTGCCCTGCTTGCCTCTGCTTTATGCTTTGGGGTAACTTTTAACTTTAAATACATGTATGCTTTTCTGTTGATCTCTGAGTGTACCAAGTGTGTATTTCATTTACACTTTAAATCTACCATTTGGGTATTTCCTCTAGACTTTGGGCCTGCAACCTGTATAATTTCTCTAAACTTGAGGTAACCATGGTTATAACCCTTCTACCTGATTCTCATCTGAATTTCCTGGTCTCTGTTTTTGTATTTTGTCTTTACTATTCTTCTTTAAACCATCACCACTTACTCTCAATTTTCTTCCACAAAGAAGTTCATGCCTTCCATATGAGAGTATATTTCTTCTAAATCTTTCTACATAGGCAGCTAGGTCTTATCTTCCAAGTGCATGTGCCTTTACTCCAGCCTCTCCCTCGACCTCAATTTCTCTCTCTCTCTCTCTCTTTTTTTTTTTTTAATTTGGCCAGGCCTGGTGGCACACATCTTTATTATTATTATTATTTATTTGAGAGCGACAGAGAGAGACAGAAAGAGTCAGAGAGCAAGAGAGAGAATGGGCGTGCCAGGGCTTCCAGCCACTGCAAATGAACTCCAGACATGTGCGCCCCCTTGTGCATCTGGCTAACGTGGGTCCTGGGGAATCGAGCCTTGAACTGGGGTCCTTACGCTTCACAGGCAAGCGCTTAACCGCTAAGCAAACTCTCCAGCCCCCTCAATTTCTCCTAAAAGAACCTTATGAACTATGCTTTGCCTTTCACATGAATGTGTGATTCTTATCTTCCTCATGCTTGTGATTTTGCTACAGCCTTTTCTTAGACCTTAATTTCCCTTAAATCAACCATACAATTTATGATTTACCCCTAAATAAAATCAATAATTCATAAGTTAACTTATTGGGTCCATTTTATCAATTATTTATTAAAAATAGGATATGGACCCAAAATTGGGGTTAGTAACTTTGGGAAACTCCTCCTGATCCCCAAAATTCTGCATCACCTGCTTTGCTATTGATATTTCTACCAATGAATTTAAGTGTTTTGATTTGTTACTTTCTTTGTTCTGTTACTACTGAAATTTCATGAAACCACTACCCATGTTGGAACCTACACAACAAACCCCAGGCAGAAAACTTCATGTCCACTGCTTTGGACAGAGCTTAGCAATGTTTCAAGCATCTTCATACATGTCACCATAGGTGGCATGCTACCTTCACAGAACTAGGTCCTTAATACATGTTATATGCTGAAAATAGTGTGGAGTATGTACTATAAGTGGAAATGGGGGAAATGTATTTTCATGGACCCAGTGTTATTTGTTGCTTTAATTCCCTCAGTCCCTCTGACAGCTGAGTAAGGAAAAAAAAGATGAGATCTGATGAGATGTCATGGTGACATATTCTCTCAGATGACTTATTTAATTCTTACTCTTTACTAATAGTGTGACTGTTTCTAGGAGAATATTATTCACTCTCAATAACTTATTATAGGCATGAAAGTCATCTTATTGCCTCCTTCTTTCCCTTCCAAAACATTATCATTTTAATAATTACAATGTAAGGAATGTTAGAGCAGAAAAGTTTTCCCAAGAAACCTCTGTTGGGGCTGGTCTTGTCCCATAACTCTTGTCTTATTTCAGCACAGCATTGATAACAAACATCTCAAAGAAGTTGTTTGTATCCAATTCAGTTCTACCCAGCCCATTAATTGAAACTAGAATCCCAGATAATCAGATGATGCTAAAGTGAAAAGTAGGTTGTAATTCCACTTTCAGAGGCAAATTATGATTTCAATGTAGTTGTGAGCCATTATTTTTGTCTCCTCCCATATTTTTCCCAGAAATAATACAGACATTGCTAAGTGCCTCATTGGTGACAACAGTCTCATTCCAGGTGCTTGCCCTATGTCTCTTATAAGTCTGTTTTCTTCAGAGAAAGGAGTTTTACACTTTGTTTGTGTACTTACCATAGAAAATCCTTTCTATGCCCCACTGACAGAGCTATCTCCTTCTTTACATAAAGGTGTCTTTGTAGCCTTTGGACTGTACCAAAGTCTGAAACTATTTAACTAAAATGATGTCATGCACAGAGTACTTAGCTATCTTATTCTTTCTTAGTGTTGAAGGCAATGTTTCAGAGCATGTGTTTTCTTTAAAAAAGGGAGAAATACAAACTGTGAAAGATATTTTAATTTATACTCCATCCATGGTAGAAATATAGGTTGACCTTAAAAGCAAAACAATAAAATAAAATAATGTAGTACTTCCATAAAATTACATGCTGGGCTGAGATGACTTGGCTCAGAATTTTTTTTAAATTTATTATTTTATATGAGAGACAAAGAGAGAGAATGGACATGCCAAGGCCTTTTAGCCACTGTGACTGAACTCCAGACATGTGTGCCCCCTTGTTCACATGTTTGACCTTACACGCTTGCATCACTTGGTGTCTGGCTACATGGGACCTGGAGATTCAAACATGCATTCTTTGGCTTCAGAGACAAGTTCCTTAACTGCTAAAGCATCTCCCCAGCCTGATTCAGATTTTTTTTCATTCCCTTATTGATCAGTGAACTTCACTGTCTTTCTTTTATTTAAGTTTTTTGTTGTCTATTTTTATTTATTTGAGAGTAACAGAAAGAAAAAGAGGCAGAAAGAGAGAGAGAGAGAAAAAAAGGGAGAGAATGGGAGTGCCAGTGCCTCCAGCCACTGCAAATGAACTCTAGATGTGTGTGCCCCGTTGTGCATCTGGCTAACATGGGTCCTGGGAAATTGAGCCTCGAACCAGGGTCCTTAGGCTTCAGAGGCAAGCACTTAACTGCTAAGCCATCTCTCCAGCCCCTGTCTTTCTTTTATAAAATTATTTCTTAAAATTGATTTATATTATCACACAAATCAAGATGCATCTTATCACCAGGCTTAGGGTTGAGAACTATATATTTAAACTCTACCTAGTTGTGCTAAGGACTCCTGGATATTTCTACAATAGAAAGTTCTGATATAAGTTGCATTTTCCATGTAAAACCATGGACTTCAATTACTAAGTGCAGTGGACATAATTTCTTATTCTATTATGTCTGTAATGATGTAAATCCATCCTCATATAAGAGTGAATTTAAATGAAAGACCTTAAAATACAACAAGCACACTCATCAATTTAATAATCTTTAAACTTGTATGGTTAAGTAGAACCTCATTTACCCTGAATTTCTTGATAATTATAATAGTCATCATAGCTTATTATAAAGACATGTTATGCTGGAATCAATGCACAGATAAATTATGTAGCCCTAATTTTCTCTAAGGCCAATCTCCCTTCTTATTTCTGAATGTTTTTAAATAGCCATTATGAAAGCAAAGACAATGATGGATTTGACAAAGGCCTATTGTTTAGCCATAGAAGTAAACATAAGACTTCTAAATGTGCTATGTTTGCACACATGCCTATACTCGGCCATGGTGGTAGCAAGTATCAGATAATTGCCTCCAAAGCAATTGACATTTATAATTGTAATCAAATGCTGCAATAGCTGAAGTATCTGTCATTTAAGCAATGCTATTTTCCTGAATTTCCGTTGGCTGTCAACAAATGACTATCAATAGGGATTATTACATATTTAGACTTGATCATAAAGGCTCAGCAGAAAACACAAGATATGGCAGCATTACCATGTGTCTATTTGTGGCTTCAGGGCGCAACTCTTCTCACCAAAGTGCATCAGCAAAGAAATTCACAAAGATGTTATTCAGGCCTTGGCACAATATTTCAAAAGATTAAGGATCACTCATGTGTTATGCTTACCTTAAAATTGGCTGACTTTCAATCAATACAATAATTTTGTGAAGATTGTCTTTTTATGCCCTTGTAAAAAAAAAAAGAGTAGGAGAAATTTATACCATTAATAAATGGAATACTACTGAAAAATATGTGTGTGGGGGGGTTGTTTGCTTAGTGACTGAGCATCTGGGATTTCTAATATTCCCGACCCATGCTGCTCTTGAACTCTTCTGCACATGAGGTAGTAAACCATGAGCAGGTTTTCAAAGCCTGCATGTTCTCATACATGAAATTCAGTCAATTTTTAGTACAGCTGTGAGGATCAAATGAGGTATGGTATGCAGAGGCTTTTAATATAACTCTGTTGTGAAATACAAAATATATTAGAAATTATTTTGTTGGAAGTGAACCTACCTAAAATCTATAGGTTATTATACATATTTAAATATACACACCTTAATTTTATTTCATAAGTGTCATTAGTTCAGATAATACAAGATCTGTCACAGAACTCAGGAGGCAACGTCTCTGTCACTGTGAATTTAATGAAAATGTATACTAAGACATTTTATTTCTCATTTCTATAGCATTTTCTGTCTTGATATCTTCCCCCTCCCTCTCTGTCTCTCTCCCACTTTTTCACTCTCTCTCTACACACATACTCACATGCACACATACTCTCACATAAAGAACAATTCCTAATTCCTGGGAAGTGTATAGCTATCCTCAGCAGAAGACCTCCAGATCCTTCAAGCAGGTCTTGGGAAAGGTGGCAAAATTTCATGTCTTTTTCTGCTCATATTTTTTCTTACCCGGGATACACCTCTGCTGATATACCTTAACAGTATTGATTTCTCTTCTCTCTAATATGTCCTTAGAAATTAAGAAGGCAGTTGTAAGTTATGTCTTATGTTTCGTAAATGTGGTAGACTAGTTTAGAGTATGTCTTAAATTGTAACTGTAGCTCTCACACTAACTTACTTTGTGACTAGAGCCCCTGATTTATCACTCATGTGATGATAACATTATTTCCAAGGTTACAGTAAGAGTTAAAAAGAATAAGCTCAGTTTAAAGTGTACCCTCTTTCTCATCACAATAAATCACAACCTTTGTATTTTTTTACAAGGAAGTAAAACACAATCTTAAAAATTATGACCTACAATGTCTATGTGGCACTGTATGCCAAACCAAGAAAGGTAAACTATATGCACAGAATTCTCTATCTGGCATGTTTCCAGACAGGCTGAACTAAAGGGATTTCAGTATTTAAATTTTGGGACAGTTGGAAGATGGACAGGAAATAGCATCCAGTTTTTAACACAGAAACAACTTATTCCAATTACATAAACTGGCACTAAGTGCTGCTATGGAGTTATTTTGTTGACATAATAAAAATTATCAAGCCGGGTGTGGTGACTCATGCCTATAATCCCAGCACTTGGGAGGCAGAGGCCAGGGGGTCGCCGTGAGTTCGAGGCCACCTGAGACTATATAGTGAATTCCAGGTCAGCCTGAGCTAGAGTGAGACCCTACCTCAAAAAAAAAAAAAAAAAAATGTCTTTAAATCAATTGACTGTCCTGGTTAAGAATGATTTACTCAAATGAAAAAACTGAAAGTCATTTAAAAGAGAGATTATCTGATGGAGAGATAGAGAAAGAGAGAAAGAAGAAGGAGAAGGAGAAAAAAGGAGGAGGAGGGGAGAGAAGAGAGGAAATAAAATATCATTTAAAACAGTTTAAATTGGGCCCTCAGTCATCTGCTTCCTCTTATTGGCTGTCCTCTAAAGTTTCCACCACATCCCAATAGGCTATCAAACTATGCATCCACCAGCAAATCAATCCACTGAATCTCCTGTGCCAGTGGTTGCACAAGAAGCAAGCTTGCAGCACATTTGCATTGGAGGGAAATTTCAGATTCAAGCCCTAACAATGGATAATTTTTCTCCAGCCTCCTAATAGGGTATTTCTTCAGTGCTAATGGCTCTGTGTGTGCAGATTTCGTTTTCTCCTAAGGACACTGGTCACACTGGACTAGGATCCAGCCTAACTGCCCCATTTTAACTCTGCTGCTTCATTAAAGATTCTTTTTCCAGTGTTTTCATACACCTCAAGGTACAACTGGTTAGGTCTTCAACACATACCTTGAGGGAGGAGGGACACAACTGAGCCTATTACAGCATCACAGCTACAGCCTGTGTTACTGCTAAACTGATATGCCTGTGTTAGGTACTAAATGAGGGACTGAGCAGTGAGATGAATAGGTCAGCTTAGTCTGAGCTGGACTAGATACTCAGATCATCTTTCTATAACCAGGATTTTTGAAAATTGTAGACAATTTTGTTACTTTGCACTTACTAACATTGCATCATGTTTAGTGAGAAGTTAAACTGTAAGGCTGGATACTCTTTCATTTGACTTTTAAGTTTTGTTGCATTCTCAGACAAAATGCTTTTTCTTTCATCCAAGGGAAAAGTTAATAAACCCACAAGTTTCAAAGTTGTCATAAGAGAAATCAGTGCCTGGAGGACCCTGAGGAATTTTCTCATAAGAAAAGGAGAAAAGGGTGAGGGATAAATAAGAAGAAAGACAGCACCTTGAGCAATTTTCCAAATGTGTTTGAAGCTGGGACGAATAGATTGTGAGTAGGAGACAGGATAGCTTACAATTTCGATAACTGGGAGACGAGCACGTATGTAGCTGCTGTAAAGAAATGACACTTTCCTCACCTTTCCAGTTTCCCAGGAGTAACTTTGAATTATCAAGAGTCAAAATCAGCCAATGATCTCCTGGTTTGGAGGTGTGCTGCACAGTATAGGGAGTGTTTCCTCTAAAATCCCAATGAGAGGGGGTGGAAAGAATTGGGTCATGATACACAGAGACATGGTCTCCTACCCATAACTGATGGCTAATTCCACAATGCAGGACCCATATTCCCCAGTAAGGAGGGTCCTGCAGAGTGGGGGAGGACAGGGAGGAGGCTAACAATGGTACCAACTTGACTGTATTCACAATACAAAACTAATAAAAAAATAAAGATATTGCAGCATACTAAAAAAAATATGGAGAAACCATAATAGATCATTTGAGACCTTACATGAAGGGGTAAAAAGAGAAAAACTCATATTTATATAGCACCTGCTCTGTACTAGCAAATAGCTGGTATTCATTGTGTGGTTTTGGAAAAAGTTTTATTTATTTTCACAAGAAATCGATACATCAGGTTCTGTTATAGTCCTCATTTTATGGATGCAGAAAGGGTCTTAGGTAAGTAAAATGATTTGAGAGTATAAACAGGATATAAACCCAAGTAGTACAACTTTGCTGTTCCTATGCTTGAAAACTGTATGACCAAGGTCACAATTCCCTTACTTGTTCCTCTGAGCAGCACCGGAATATGTGGTCCTGACACACTCATACCAGTGGAGGAACTTAAACCACAAAAGCCTTAAATACAACCTGCTTTAAGTCACAAAGATAGTAAGTACCAGAGGCAACATGGAAATCTTCATCTTTTCCAGTATTGCCACATTATCCTTTCCTGTGCTTCTCTCAGAAAGTACTACACAGGAAAATAACAGATATTAAAACATTCTTTTATTCTTTTGAAAGGAAATTAGTGTTCTGAAATAATGGGTATTTCTAATCCAAATATTTATAAAGGTTAATGAGAAACAAAATGAACTGAAATCCAAATTATCCCCAAATGTAAATACAAAACTTCTCCATGTCTAATTACATTAGAAACTATCCCAAGCAGAAAGTCATTCTTGTTTCATCAGACGCAATGGAATCCCCTAAGCTATGCTTTCACTATTTCCTCTGCCTGCTTTCTCAGCACTGACCACCTAGGCAAATGGTGATAGATAACTGTGTATGCATTTCAAAATGGAACTGTAATAACCACCCCTACAATTAGGAATTTGCACAAAATCAATGAATATTCATTATTATATTATTAATGTTATAGTATATTACATAACATTATAATATTAACCATATATATATATGGTTTATTTGTTTGTTCTTTTCAAGTAGAGTCTCACTCTACCCCCGGCTGATGACCTAGAATTCACTATGTAGTCTCAAGGAGGCCTAGAACTCACAGCTATCCTTTTAACTCTGCTTCCCAAGTGCTGGGATCAAAGGTGAATAACATCACACCTGGCTGATTCATTATGTTTTATCAAAAGATGGAATGGCATAAAATGAATAAAGATGATTGTGCCATTTTTAAAGCTGACATCATATATTCTTTAAGCTCTTTTCTCTACACACAGTCATAACTTAGGTAATCTCAATGATCACATTGTCAACAGATCTCTTAAAGGTTTTAAGAATATCTTACTGAGATTTCAGTACGCAAAACTTACTCCTTTGGCCAATGAAAGATCTCTCAGCATGTTTCAGACCTCTTCTTCATATCTTCTGATGCTGCATCCAGTTTTCTCTTTCTTGCAGATACTTTCTCCATCCTTGGACAAAATACCTAACCAGAAGTAGTTTATTAGAGAAGAGAGTCTATTTGGGTGAGAGCTTATTTGGGCTTATAATTTCAGGTGGAAGTTTCATAATGGCAGGGAAAGCGTGGCACAGCAGGAAGCCAGGATGTCATATTGTGTTGTATAAACTGGGAGAAAATAGTGTGTTTTTGGATCTGGGTATATTATTCAAAACCCAACCATCAATGACACAACTACCTCTGCACAGCTCCACCTCCCAACTCCCCCCATCACATCTTTGCCACATTGCTACAGCCATGGACAAATCATTCAAAACACATAAACGTATGGGTATGTTCCACATTATGTCACTGATCTCCACAGATTCATGACCACCTTATTAAGCAAAATATACTCAATTCAACCTCAAAAGTCTCCATGAATCTCAGAACTGTCTAAAAGCCCAAAGTCCAAAGTTTCATTTGATTTGCAAGACAATTTCTTAACTGTGAACCTTGTATAATTTAAATAAAAATTTATCTACTTTGAACACATGATGGCACAGATTGACAAGCCCACTACAAAAAGAAGGAAGGAAGACATATCAAAAAACTATTGAAACAATGTAAAATCGGAAATTATCAAGACAAAAAATAGATCTTGCATCTTATGTTGTGTACCTGGGACTTATGATGAAGTCATCTAGGATTCAAATGGTTTGAGCAATATTACCCTTCTAGCTGTGCAGCTTGAAACAATGAATGATCTGCCTGAGACAGCAGTTTTTCTGGTGCCAATCCAAAGTCCTAACAACTCCAAAAGCCTGGTGTCTCTTCTGAAAATCACAGCTCTCTTCACAGATTCATGCCTCTATGGTCTCCATGTAGAGAAACAACCCTTCCTTACCTCCAGAGTTCTGTGAACTTCATTAACTTCTTTTTGTCATCATAATGATTTCCAAACCATTATCATTTGGGCTGTGCCACCAAATTTGTTATTGCAAGGCAAGAGGAGTGGTGGTACAGCTAACTTTGAGAAGCAGGAAACTCCATAAGTATTCTTTTAATATCCTTCTCCTATTTCCTCCTGCCAAAATTAACACCCAGTAATTTTAAGTTTAACCTGGCTTAAGTTTGCAGGGCATGGGCAGAATGTAGCCATCCTCTGCATCCTCATATAACTACCTCTAGCCATGATGCTGACACAGTCCTCTTTCCCCTCTGAAATCTTATAAGACAAATCTTCATAGTCCACAGTTCTTTCAACACTATGATCTTTCAAAATGTCTTCAGAATTGCACATTACCCTTGTTTCCCTAGCCTAAAGTTTCAAATTCTTCCATATTATTCCCCAGTGCTAGTTCCAAAAGACCAAAAGCCACATGGTCATTCTTACTATATAGTCATAGCCTCACTTCCCGGTGCCAATTTTCTGTAATAGTTACCTTTTTTGCTGGTACAAAACACCTAAACAGAAACAGATGGTTAAAGGAAAGGGTTGATTTTGCCTTACAGTTCTTAGGAGATCTTTCATCATGCTGTGGAAACTATAGCAAAGCATACACTTTGGGAGTCACATCTTCTCACATTAAGGAAGAATGAGCAAAAGTGAACTAGTAAACACTGACATGGGAGTTGAGCAATTCCAAAGCCCAACCCCAGTAGCACAAATCTTCTAACAAGCATCTAACTCCCCAAGTCCCTATCACTTTTCCAAACTGCCACCAGCTACAAGACCAAGTATTCAAAACATATGAGTATATGGGAGAAATTTCATACAACCCACCACACACACACTTATAGTGATAAAAATTCAAACAAAATGAAATCTGATAGCAGCTTTTTCTAGGTGAGAGAAGTGGGGGGGGGGGTGATGAGCCCATCAACGTCATCTGTTAGCTACATCAGTCTCCACTATAATTTCCTGGGATTTCACAGCATCCCAAACACCTCAAACCCAGATGTCCAATATTGTCACCTTACAACTTTGTCTCCTTGCTCTATTCAGCATTCTGCCTTCTAATCTATTTGTTAATTACTATTTCTTTTCCCAAGGCATACAGACTCAAAATCCTGGACTTATGCTAAACTTTCTCATAGCCAAGTTTGACCAGTTTTTCTTCCATCATATCTTTAAGATCCACCCCCTTACAAGAACACTAATTTTAGAACTCCATCAGCACTCTCAGTGAAGTATACTTCATCTTTAAAGGCAAGCATCAAACAGGACATTAACATCTTTCTCTTCCTGTAAGTGGGTAGATAGGCACCTTTAAACTGATTTTTTTTATATACCTTTTACTTTTTTTTTTTTAACTTTTTTTCCTAAATTTTGCTTTTCCCTGAGGGGATTAGCAAAATGAAGATAAATGACTAGGAGTAATTTGAGGTAAAACATTTTTTGAGCAGATTTGTAGCAGAAAGTTTGGTTGTGATATGAGCATATTTGATAAAGCATGAATTTGAATGAAGCAATGGCAAGTCAGTTAAGGGGTTAGGAAATAATTTTATGGTTTACATGAGATGGAAGTATGGATATCCATGTACTCTTCTGTAAGCTTTGAAAATAACTAGGACTTCTTGTCAAATAGATAGTTAATATTTTTATTCAACTAGGTCCACCCTAATGAAAATAGCCTGGATGAAGTGTAAGAATGGTCCCACATCACAAAGCAAGATAACATTAGCTTGCTGCATTGCTGCATATCATTATTTCCTGGTAATGGTGGAGCACTAAGTCCGGTGCATAGGAAGGAACAGAAGGAACCAACCACACAGGTCTGCATCCTTCTCTTAGGCAGCGACCACTACAAGGACAAATGAACAAGAGTTAAGCTTTAGACAGGTAAGGATGCTAAATCACACTCAGACAAGAAAATTATGGTGAACCAGGAGAGTAGAATTAATGTAATGTCAATGTGAACATGTACTGTCTCATCTTCCTTAATACAGTCCTGAAACTAGATGTACAATTTGATGAGGACCTGGGAATAAATATCAGATTTCTAACAAATGCTAACTTTGAGCTTATATATTATCCTACATGTTTCTTTCTTGTGAATAATAAAGAATAGCATTCTATACTATGCAACATGCCTTCACCAGGTGATTCCCATATAAAAAGAAATCACACAGGGAAGAAAGGTTTCCCATTACAGATAATTTCACCCTTAGCAGACAATATAGCAAGATCTCATGCAGAAGTAGTAAGAAAAAGCAAAGCACAAAGGGCTCAGTATCTTGGGTAAATGGTTTATGTTAAAATGGAAATCACATAAATATTAGGTATGTGCTCTTCTGGGTGAAAGCGCTGCAGACCAGATTGCCAACAGGAATGAATTTTAATGATGAGTTTACAACCTCTGAGGTCCTGGAGAAATCTAACACAGTTATACTTAAAATGCAATACTCTTATGGCACTCATGCAATTAATACTTCTGTAGGGAACACTCTTTGCTGTAAACTTAAGTTTGCCTCACATTGGAAAACTAAACTACTTCTGACCATCCATGGGATTAATGTAAACATCAACATAAGAACTGGCATTTATCTTGGTTTATAGTTTAGTTTCCTATATTTTTATGAGTGAAGTTATACCTTTTTAAATTACCTGCATCTTGAAAACAAGAAAACTTAACACTACCAATGTACAGATGTCAAGACGATTGTCAAGCCACAGATGAGCTGCCTCATAACCTAAGTGCAGCTTTGTGTTATATGTTCAAATATATGGCAATCAACTCTCATGAGAGATTCATGAAAAAAGTTTGGCCTTCATAATGGTTACTTTATTAGTAGGGAGGCAGTTCCTGATAATAGCAAGACATAAAGAATTAGTCATTGCAGCTCATAACTTTTACTTAAGATCAACAAGTATATCTTATAAACCTTTGGGCAAAAGGAAGAGAAAAATAGATGGTGCTTAAATAGAGAGCCCTTTCCTTGCCAGAGAATACATAATCATGGTTTCTTAAAATTTAAAGCTGAATTCATTTTAAATCCAGGGCTGACCAAACATAGGGGAAACATATAGAGTTGTATATTTTTGAAATGCCCAATATCCTCTATCCTGATTATTCCTTGATTAAGGCATCAATTCTTTCAAAGATCCATCTTAAAATAAAATGCTCTTTTCTCAAGTGAGTCATTTTTTTCTCTGCATTAACATGCTTAATTTTTTTATTTTCTTCTAAATGGCTATTTTACAAAGTAGGATGGTAGAGAAACAGTGTTTTAAGGTAAAAAATGAAGACATGAGTTTGAACACAGGATAGAGAAAAATCAAACAAGGGGGCAGAAATATATGACATTAGACTACTGATAGCATATGTCTTGTACATGAATGGATGATAGAAGAAAATGATTTGTATTAGTAGGCAGGATGAATAAGGAAAATATAGCATGCTTGCGATGCTGCCTGAAGGTACCCCAGAAAATTCTGCTTAAGATCTTAACAAGACACAAGCAGGAAAATACAGCTGTAATAGTAGCTACATAGTGATATTACTCAACAATGCCCAATTAAGTATTTGGCGTTGTTCCTGGGAGCTAGTACTTGAGGAAGCAATAAACTATAAGCCTCTAGGCCACCCTTATGGGACACTGGATAACCTTGACCAAAACCATCCTCGGTGCTGTGCTTTCACCAAACAGCTTGGATGGACGAAAGAATGTCTGTCTGGATTAAGTTCACTCTCATTCTCTGGGTGCTACAAAATCACGAGATACCCAAACTTGTTCTTTTCCCCAGTGAAATCTATGCGCTAGATTTGGTTTTGTACATACTCTTTATATAATTCATCACTACTTCAATATTTTCCTCTTAATAGATCTTTCCATTCTTGGAAATAAATAATAACCACTGCTACTTTTGGTTCTAAGTGCCTTATAACAAGTAACAATCCAAACAGCTTTCTAGGGGGCAGGTACTTTTATTAACCTCTCTATTTTTCAGATAAAGAGGCATAGGCACAAAGAGATAAATGATTATTCACAAATACTCTGCTAACCAATGGTGGACTAAGAATTTGAACTCCTAATTCTGTCTGCCAAGACTGTACCTGTATCCAGTACAATATAAGTCTATCTATAAAATAATGATTAGGGAAAGAACATAGAAAGACAAGTTAACATTTTAATAAATTTTTGTTGCCAGGTTTTTCCACAAAATTATCTCATACAGTCCCCTCCTAGCAGGGAAGTACTGTCATCACTTGGGTTTTTGAGAGTATATATAACTGAGCAAAAATCACAGAAACAGGAAAATGGAGAAATCAGAATTTGAATTCAGGCTTAATTTATTCCACAGCCCTGTTGTTTCTATTATACAATGGAATCTTCATACAGTTAATGAAAGTCTATGGACAGAGAATGAATACTTTTGCCTGACGTAAGCTTTCCTTTTTTTACTTAAACAGAAGTGGAAACAAATAGAAAATGTACAAACATAATTTTATCACTTGAACATTTCCATATTATTTGCCTTCTGTCTATTTTTATTTTTATTTTTGTGGATTTTCAAGGTAAGTTCTCGCTCTCCATTTATTTTTAATGTGAATTGTTTGGTCTAAAGGAACTAATATCCATGGGTATTTTGAAATCATGTTTTTATAATTTTTTAAAATTTTATTTGGTACAGTTGTAATCCTATTCTTAAATACCATACAATTTTAAGGAGTCTCATCATAATTACTTATGAAATGCATGAAGCACTTCAGAAGTTTAGCCTGCCTGAAATTCAATATCTTTTTAAAAATGTTTTCATTTATTTTTATTTATTTACTTGAGAGTGACAGACACAGAGAGAAAGAGACAGGTAGAGAGAGAGAATGGGCACACCAGGCCCTCCAGTCAATGCAAATGAACACTAGATGCAGGTGCCCCCTTGTGCATCTGGCTAACTTGGGTCCTGGGGAATTAAGCCATGAACTGGGGTCTTTAGGCTTTACAGGCAAGCACTTAACCACTAAGCAATCTTGCCAGCCTCATTTATACAACTTCTTAATCTGTGGTTCCAACCACATATTGGGTTTTTTCTAACTAAATGGGTTCATGAAAATTTGGTAACGATAAAGTTTCTAGAAAACCAATAATTTAAAAAAAAATTCAAAAACAAACACATAGTGAATCTGAGGAGTTGTGAGACTCAAAAGCAGCCACGGTTTTGTACACAGAACATGACCATTTTGCATTGTGCAGACAATCAAAATATACAGCCAGAGGGTACGGCCTGAAATACCCTTTGTTGCAGATTTTAGACTACTATATCTTATGTATAGCAGTATCTTCTCTTGTACCTGAAAAGTTTTCTGATCTGCAGGAACATAATGGATTAATTACAAAAAATAAAGATGTTTAGTACTTTCCTACCATCACTTGTACCATAAAATATAATATTAGTACGTCTTTAGATTGTATTGTGTTAGAATTTTTTTTTTTTAATTTTTATTAACATTTTCCATGATTATAAAATATATCCCATGGTAATTCCCTCCCTCCCCACCCCCACACTTTCCCGTTTGAAATTCCATTCTCAATCATATTACCTCCCCATTACAATCATTGTAATTACATATATACAATATCAACCTATTAAGTATCTTCCTCCCTTCCTTTCTCCACCCTTTATGTCTCCTTTTCAACTTACTGGCCTCTGCTACTAAGTATTTTCATTCTCACACAGAAGCCTAGTCATCTGTAGCTAGGATCCCCATATGAGGGAGAACATGTGGCACTTGGCTTTCTGGGCCTGGGTTACCTGACTTAGTATAATACTTTCCAGGTCCATCCATTTTTCTGCAAATTTCATAACTTCATTTTTCTTTACCGCTGAGTAGAACTCCATTGTATAAATGTACCACATCTTCATTATCCACTCATCTGTTGAGGGACATCTAGGCTGGTTCCATTTCCCAGCTATTATAAATTGAGCAGCAATAAACATGGTTGAGCATGTACTTCTAAGGAAATGAGATGAGTCCTTTGGATATATGCCCAGGAGTGCTATAGCTGGGTCATATGGTAGATCAATCTCTAGCTGCTTTAGGAACCTCCACACTGTTTTCCATAATGGCTGGACCAGATTGCATTCCCACCAGCAGTGCAGAAGGGTTCATTTTTTTCCACATCCCCGCCAACATTTATGCTCATTTGTTTTCATGATGGTGGCCAATCTGACAGGAGTGAGATGGAATCTCAATGTAGTTTTAATCTGCATTTCCCTGATGACTAGTGACGTAGAACATTTTTTTAGGTGCTTATATGCCATTCGTATTTCTTCCTTTGAGAACTCTCTATTTAGCTCCTTAGCCCATTTTTTGATTGGCCTGTTTGATTCCTTATTAGTTAACTTTTTGAGTTCTTTGTATATCCTAGATATTAATCCTCTATCAGATATATAGCTGGCGAAGATTTTTTCCCATTCTGTAGGTTGCCTCTTTGCTTTTTTCACTGTGTCCTTTGCGGTGCAAAATCTTTGTAATTTCATTAGGTCCCAGTGGTTAATCTGTGGTTTTATTGCCTGAGCAATTGGTGTTGTATTCAGAAAGTCTTTGCCAAGACCAATATGTTGAAGGGTTTCCCCTACTTTTTCCTCTAGCAGTTTCAAAGTTTCTGGTCTGATGTTAAGGTCTTTAATCCATTTGGACTTAATTCTTGTGCATGGCGAGAGAGAAGAATCTATTTTCATCCTTCTGCAGATATTTATCCAGTTTTCAAAACACCATTTGCTGAAGAGGCTGTCTCTTCTCCAATGAGTGTTTTTGGCATTTTTATCGAATATCAGGTGGCTATAGCTACTTGGGCTTACATCTGGGTCCTCTATTCTGTTCCACTGATCTACATGTCTGTATTTGTGCCAGTACCATGCTGTTTTTGTTACTATGGCTCTGTAGTATAGGTTAAAATCAGGTATGGTGATACCACCAGCCTCTTTTTTGTTGCTCAGTATTATTTTAGATATTCGAGGTTTTTTATGATTCCAAATGAATTTTTGGATTGTTTTTTCTATTTCCATGAAGAAAGCCTTTGGAATTTTGATAGGGATTGCATTAAATGTGTAGATTGCTTTAGGTAAGATTGCCATTTTCACGATATTGATTCTTCCAAGCCAGGAACAAGGGATGTTTCTCCACTTTCTAGTGTCTTCTGCAATTTCTCGCTTGAGTGTCTTAAAGTTCTCATTGTATAGATTCTTTACTTCCTTAGTTAGGTTTATTCCAAGGTATTTTATTTTTTTTGATGCAATTGTGAATGGGAGTGATTCTCTGATTTCATCCTCTGTGTGTTTGTTGTTAGCATATATGAAGGCTACTGATTTCTGTGTATTTATTTTGTATCCTGCTACATTGCTGTAGGTTTTGATCAGCTCTAACAGCTTGCTAGTAGAGTCTTTAGGGTCCTTTATGTATAGAATCATGTCATCTGCAAATAAT
Source organism: Jaculus jaculus (assembly GCF_020740685.1). Classification (NCBI taxonomy): domain Eukaryota; kingdom Metazoa; phylum Chordata; class Mammalia; order Rodentia; family Dipodidae; genus Jaculus; species Jaculus jaculus. The sequence goes on along the minus strand of NC_059104.1, from coordinate 124,416,006 downwards.
GATAACTTGATTTCTTCCTTTCCAATTTGTATCCCTTTTATGTGTGTCTCTTGCCTTATTGCTATGGCTAAGACTTCCAAAACTATATTAAATAGAAGTGGAGACAGTGGACACCCTTGTCTTGTTCCTGATTTTAGTGGAAAAGCTTCCAGTTTTTCCCCATTTAGTAATATGTTGGCTGTAGGATTGTCATAAATAGCCTTTATTATATTGAGATATGTTCCTTCTATTCCCAGTCTCTGTAGGACTTTTATCATGAAGGGATGTTGGATTTTGTCAAATGCTTTCTCTGCATCTAATGAGATGATCATGTGATTTTTGTCCTTCAACCCATTTATATAATGTATTACGTTTATAGATTTGCGTATGTTGAACCATCCCTGCATCTCTGGGATTAAGCCTACTTGGTCAGGGTGAATGATCTTTTTGATATACTCTTGTATTCTGTTTGCCAATATTTTGTTGAGAATTTTTGCATCTATGTTCATGAGGGAGATTGGTCTGTAATTTTCTTTTTTTGTTCTATCTTTGCCTGGTTTTGGTATCAGGGTGATGCTGGCCTCATAGAAGGAATTTGGTAGGATTCCTTCTTTTTCTATTTCCTGGAAAAGCTTAAGAAGCAATGGTGTTAGCTCTTCCTTAAAAGTCTGGTAAAATTCAGCAGTGAATCCATCCGGGCCTGGGCTTTTTTTAGTTGGGAGATTATTGATAACTGCTCGGATCTCCATGTTTGTTATAGGTCTATTTAAGTGATTAATCTCATTTTGATTTAATTTAGGTAGGTCATATAGATCAAGGAAATCATCCATTTCTTTCAGATTTTCATACTTTGTGGAGTATATGCTTTTATAGTATGTCCCTATGATTTTTTGAATTTCTCTGGAATCTGTTGTGATGTTACCTTGTTCATCTCTGATTTTATTAATTTGTGTCTCTTCTCTCTTTCTTTTGGTCAGATTTGCTAAGGGTTTATCAATCTTGTTTATCCTTTCAAAGAACCAACTCTTTATTTCATTAATTCTTTGGATTGTTCTTTTTGTTTCTATTTCATTAATTTCTGCCCTAATCTTTATTATTTCTTCCCGTCTACTACTTTTTGGTTTGCCTTGTTCTTCTTTTTCCAAGGCTTTAAGGCGAGGCATTAGGTCATTTACTTGCGACCTTTCTAATTTCTTAATATAGGCACTTAAGGCTATAAATTTACCTCTTAGAAGTGCCTTCATTGTGTCCCAGAGATTTTGGTATGTTGTGTTCTCATTATCATTTGACTCTATAAATTTTTTGATTTCCTTTTTGATTTCTTCATTGACCCATTCATCATTTAGTAGTGTATTGTTTAGTTTCCATGATTTTGTGTATGCTCTATAGCCTTTCTTGCTACTGATTTGTAGTTTAATTCCATTGTGGTCAGATAGAATGCAAGGAATTATTTCAATTTTCCTGAATTTGTTAAGATTTGCTTTGTGTCCTAATATATGGTCTATTTTAGAGAATGTTCCATGTGCTGCTGAAAAGAATGTATATTCTGCAGCCTTTGGATGAAATATCCTGTATATATCTGTTAGGTCCATTCCTTCTATGACCTCATTTAGTCCAGATGCCTCTCTGTTTATTCTTTCCCTGGATGACCTGTCAATTGATGAGAGTGGGGTGTTAAAGTCACCCACCACCACCGTGTTTGGTGTTATCTGTGACCTTAGTTCTAATAGTGTTTGTTTGACGAATTTGGGAGCCCCCATATTAGGTGCATATATGTTTAGGATTGTAATGTCCTCCTGTTGTAGTGTGCCCTTAATCAATATAAAGTGACCTTCCTTATCTTTTTTGACTAACTTCGGACTAAAGTCCACCCTGTCTGATATTAGGATAGCAACCCCTGCTTGTTTTCTAGGCCCATTTGCTTGAAACACCGTCTTCCAACCTTTCACCCAAAGATAATGTCTATCCTTTGTAGAAAGGTGAGTTTCTTGAAGACAACAAATTGTAGGATCCTGCTTTTTAACCCAGTCTGCAAATCTATGTCTTTTCGTTGGGGCATTGAGACCGTTGATATTAAGAGATATTATTGAAAGGTGTGTATTTATGTTTGCCATTTGTGTGTGTGTGTGTGTGTGTGTGTGTTACTTGTTCTACCTGTGCTCTCTTCTGTTAACTGGTATTTGAGTATGGCTGGTTTTTTCTAGGTTCCTTATATGTGTGCTTTTCCTTTTGTTCAGCATGGAGGATTCTATCAAGTATTTTCTGTAGAGCTGGTTTTGTCTTCAGATATTCCTTTAACCTGCTTTTGTCATGGAATGTCTTTATTTCTCCATCTATTTGGATGGATAACTTTGCAGGATAAAGTAACCTTGGTTGACAGTTGTTATCTTTCAGAACTTGGAATATATCACTCCAGGCCCTTCTGGCTTTAAAAGTTTGTGTTGAATAATCTGCTGTAATCCTGATGGGCTTGCTTTTGTAGGTAACTTGATTTTTATCTCTAACTGCTTTCAATATTTTTTCTTTGGTTTGTGTGTTTGGAAGTTTGAGTATAATGTGGCGAGGAGAGTTTCTTTCTGGGTTTTGTCTGGCTGGGGTTCTAAAGGCTTCCTGTATCTGTATTGGCACCTCTTTCCCAATTTGGGGAAAATTTTCCTCTATGATTTTGTTGAAGATGCCTACAATGCCTCTGGAGTGGAATTCTTCTCCTTCTTCTATGCCCTGAATTCTTATATTGGATCTTTTCATAGTGTCCCGAATATCTTGAAATTCCCACTCATACTTTTCTATAAGTTTGTCTTTCTCTTTGTTGGACTGCATTAGGTCTGCCACCTGATCTTCTAGCTTAGATATTCTGTCCTCTCCCTCATCCATCCTACTGGTGAGATTTTCTACAGAGTTTTTTATTTCATTAACTGTGTTCTTCATTGTTAGTAATTCTGACTGGTTTTTCTTTATTATTTCTATTTCTCTATTTATGTCTTGTATTGCCTTCTTTATTTCATTAAATTGGTGTCCTGCCTCTTCTTTGATTCCTTTGATTTCCTCTTTGATTTCCTCTTTGATTTCTTCTTTGATTGTTTTCATGTGTTCTTTGACCTCTTTGAACATATTTATAATTATTCTTTTGAACTCTTTCTCAGGCATTTCCTCTAACTCTTTCTCACTGGAGGACATTTCTGATGCATTAATACTTTTAGGTGGATTTATATCGTCTTGCTTTTTAGTGTTTCTTGTGTTATAATGTATATATTTTTGCATCTTGGATTAAGTTAATTCTTGGATTTTCTAGCTAGCTGTGTATTCTTAGCTGTATCAATTGATTTGATGTAATATATTTTCAGGGTAGGACCTTGAGGTATTAGGTGTGGCTCTTAAGACTCTCAGAGTATCTACAAAGATGTTCTTAGGGGTTGAGTTTCCCTGCTATAGGAGTATTCAAGCAGGCTGAGTGGAATAATATACTGGTAGATTCTAAAATTTAACTAAACACTATACCCATTCCATCAAAAACAGCCCCGAGTATGTATGCAAGAGTAGTTATTATAATGACCAGATCCTCTATCAACAAAGAGGCTTAGATTTCTGGTCTATTGAGGTATCCAAGTCAGTTTGTGACCAAGTGAGACCCTTCCCTGGTGCAATCCCAGTTACCTTGGGTGATTGTGGTCTCAGTCAAGTTGCTGCCTGGGTCGTCGGGCTGCTGTTCTGATTTCTGGAGCTGGGCACTTGCTTTTCCTACGGGGCAAACTGAGTCGCTGCTGCCGCCTCTGCAGCTGTTATAGCTGCCTCCCCCGGAGCCCCCACCGCTGCTGAAGCTGCCGTTGCCGTGTCCACCGGTGCTGCTCACCCCAAAGTCGCTCCTGGGTCCGCTGTTGCTGGGGCCACTGGTACCGGTGCTGGAGCCGCTGAAGTTGCTGCCGAATTCTGCTCCTGCTTGGGTCCCGCCGTCAGCCCAAGTTGGCGTGGCCGGGTCCGGGCCGCTGCTGTGTTCGCTGGAGCTGGGTTCAGGTGGTGGGGGAGGGGAGGGAGCCGTGGCTGCTCTGGTTGTATCGCTGTTCCACGCGTGCTTTTACCTCGCGGTCTGCTCCTCCCTCCGCTGCTCGCTGCCGCTCTCCCCTCACGTTTCCCGAGTTGCGGAGAGCGCGGTGTGAGGGGAAAATCCCGCACCTGGCTTGTCCTCGTGTTAGAATTTTTGATGTTAAAAATTAGTGTATGAGGGCTGGACGGATTGCTTAGTGGTTAAGGCACTTGCCTGCAAAGCCAAAGGACACAGGTTCTATTCCCCAGGACTCACATAAGCCAGATGCTCAATTCCTATTCTTAAAAAAACAAATACATACAATATCTTCCCCTGACAGCTTTCAATGTGGGCTTCCTCCCCATCCACTTATAGAGAGGAGTGTTACCTCTTCCCTTGCCAGGCTTTTGCATCTTCCCAGCCATCGTTTTGACCTAACGAGGATAGTGGTAACCAGAGCAGGTGAAGCATTTCAGCTGTTAGAGTGATTGCTCAACATGCACAAAGCTAAATTATGTCCCTTGGGCTATATAAACTGGTAGAATATACCTGGAATCTCAGCACTTGAGAAATGAGGGCAGGAGGAATTCAAGTTTATCCTCAGCTACACAGTGAGTTTGAGGCCATCCATCGTGAACTATCTGAGACAAGTTGAATTAAATAAATAAAGAAATAAATAAAAGTGCTGGAGAGATGGCTTAGAAGTTAACGTACTTACATGCAAAGGCTAAGGACCTAGGTTCAATTCCTCAGTACCTATATAAAGCCAGATGCCCAATGTAGCACATGCAGATGGAGTTTGTTTGCAATGGATTAGAGGCCCTGGTGTGCCCATTATCTCTATCTGTTTCTCCCTCTCTCAAATAAATAAAATATCTTTATAAAACAGAGATAAAAGAATAATTATAGCCATTAATGGATTGACAGATGAAGAATTTTTTCTGTGCTAGTAAGTCAGGTGTTACTAGAAGAGGAAGGAGGCTCTTGGGCTCTTCACAGTCCATCCTAACAAAAGTATGGTTTTGTGTGGCTAGTGCCTGACCCAGCTGGTTAGGAAAAAATTTCTGAGGGCCATTGGCAACATTGTCACCATCCTGATGTCTTTCCCTCTGTGTCTTTCTGATATTCATATCACTTTCTCATTTCAGTGGTTTTGAGACCCCCGAATCCTGGAACACACTTGCCTCTGCATCTGAATCCCTCTATACCCCTTAGCTAGATCCATTCTCTTCCTCATTGAAGTTGTAGTTCCTATACCACATCCTCATGAAAGAGCCCTTGGACTCTTGCTCAGACCTCCATTCCTCTTCTTCAGCATTCCATGACCTATATCCCTCTATATTAAAACACCCTGTTTCCTGTGCTACAATTGAGCTATACGTTTAATACCCACATTAGGGCATGAATCTCTTGAGTTCATGAAAGGACTGAAGCTTTCTCATTATTTTCTCTTTTATGGCACAGTACTACTGCAGACCACAATGCCTATATGCAAAGAGAAAGCATGAATTTTCATTGAGCCTATGTAACCTCTTGTTTTTAAAAAATTGAAATTCCTACAATTCATACATTTTGTTTTCTTAAATTGTTTCCACATTTCTCCTGTCTTCTTAGTTTTCCCCAGTTTCCATATTCAGGAAGGAGACCAGAAATTTATTTAAACCAATTTATTTTAATTATCTGCAAAGTGCAAATTTTTCACAGTGCCTTAATCTCTCTACAGGGATGTGATTCTTCTCACAAGTAAAGCCTCTGAGGCTCACAGGAAGAAGTGAGGAAACATCTGCTAATAGCTCATGCAACCTCATTACTCCTGCTCCGACCTCAGGGAGTATGCTCCTGGTGCCTGCTCCTCCCAAGAGGTCATGCATGTCTGTTTAACCCTCAGCTCATCTGAACACATGGTGGCCTCATGGGGGAGACTGTCATAGGTCCTAGTGAATGGATTTGATATGTGCAGGAGTGAACTGTATCTGTGCCTCATCTGACTTAATCCACACTTCATCTTTCATACATCACAAGTGAAGGGAACCAGATACACTACTGAGTTTTTTCTTCCAAATTATGAAATGCCTTTCACCATTTTGAACAAATAAATAAAACAGGCTCCAAAGAGTTCAAACATTCTACTCATTACTCATAATCCATTACTAAACCTAAGATCTACTTGGAATGAAGAGGGATGCTATTTACCCATGCCCAGCAATATTGGCACAAGAAGAGTAAACAAGGAAACTGGATATAAAAGACCCTATTCTTTTTTGTTGTTGTTGGTTTTGTTTTTGTTTTTGTTTGTTTTTTTTTTGTTTTTGTTTTTGTTTTGCGAGGCAGGGTCTCACTCTGGCTCAGACTGACCTGAAATTCACTATGTAGTCTCAGGATGGCCTCAAACTCACCGCGATCCTCCTACCTCTGCCTCCCGAGTGCTGGGATTAAAGGCGTGCGCCACCACGCCCGGCTCAAAAGACCCTATTCTTAAAGTGAATATACATAAGGAATAACTTCTGCACAAGTATTTGGACACAAGGACAGTTAAAATTCTAGCAACACTCATTTGTTTGCTACAACTTTGGGGTAGAAATTAGATTAATTAAATATGATTAACAACATTCCAAAAAATATTAAACCCAACAGATTCCCCAAAATGGGTAATTCATATATTTTGCCAGATAGGTTTTAGTAAATAATGAATGTTTGTGATCACCAAATGTGTTAGTTTAACTAACACACTTGCAGTTGCTAGACAAGGAAAGTATGTAAGTGATATCTGGCATGATCCTTATGGAAAGTCTCTAAAGTAGGTGTTATTATTCTCATCTGAAAAATGAAGAAATGGGTTTTGAAAGGTAATTATTTGTCCATAATTGAACTCATCTGAATTACCCTGTCATAGCTTGAATGTGTTGCACAAAATTTGCTTGAAAATACTTCTCAGCAATTCTGAGGCTAGGAAGAAATTCTTCTAATATAAGTAGACATCAAAGAATAGGGGACATGCCTGAAGTCATCAATGTCAAACACATTATGGTAAAGTAAGCTCAACCATTATGGAAGCTTCTACAATAAGCTCTAAACTGACCTACACCTGTCACTAGCTTCATAGTCTGCTGAGGTCCAGCTGTTCAGAAGATACCTCCTAGGTTCTGACTGTGGTCTATTTGGTAAGCTAACCTCATTTCCATATGCTGTATTTTCTTCTATATATACACCTATCATCAGCCTAATAATAAGATGGTTCTTAACTTGACTCCCATGCACTTTGAAACATGCCCATCAGTGTACTGAGTATTGGTAATACAGTTTCTCTGATAATCTCCCTCTCCCTCTCTCTCTCTCCCTCCCTCTCTCTCTCTCTCTCTCTCTCTCTCTCTCTCTCTCTCTCTCTCTCTCTCTCTCTCTCACACACACACACACATGCACATTTTGGAGATGATAAACTTGAGACACAAAGAGGGCAGTTTTCCCAAGGTCACAAAACATAAGTGATAAATTCATTTTTTCACTATAGTCCAATTTATTTGGTCATTATAGTTCACACTGTTAAGCACAGACCTCCACAACAACTCCCTTTGCAGTTAAGTAGAAAAGCATCAAACTTCTCCCTAAAAATTGATGGCAATAATAAAATAACTTATCCAGTGCTCCAGGCCAGATCTCTCCTTGAATCAAATCTCTTCTTCACTGATGTCATTATTTCTCAGCCAGTATGATCAATTGTTCTCTCCAAAACTTTTCTTGTGAATTTTCTTTCCAGTTCTCTCTAACCACAATTATAAATGGTATTCCAATGGGTGTACCCAAATTCAGCAGATGTGTTTCTTCTCTAATCCATCATACATGTTTGAAAAACTAATCACAAATATATTATTAATAATAAAAGGTTGACATAGGGAATTGGAAGATAGCTCAGTGGATAAAGCACTTGTCACCAAAAAGATGAAGACCAGAGTCAAGATCCACAGCATCCATGTAATTGCCTGGCAGAAATGATAGCTGTCCTGTAATATCAGTCCCCTGAGGTGAATATGGCTATGCTAACCAAATTGCTGAGCTTTGGTTTCAGAGAAGAGACCCTGCCTCAGTAAATAAAGTGGAGAATATAAAAAAGGAAATTGAGTCAGGTGTGGTGGTGCTGACCTTAGTCCAGGAGGATAGTTATGAGTTTGAGGCCACCCTGAGACGACATAGTGGATACCTGGTCAGCCTGGGCTAGAGTGAGCCTCTACCTCAAAAAAAAAAAAAAAAAAAAAAAGACAAAAGTGACAGACATTGGTGTCAATCTCTGGCCTATGCACAGGCATATACAATACACATATTCACAAACACCACAAACACATACATGAAAGGCTGATATGTGAAGATAATTACTATTTCTTATTAGTTAGGTATATACCCATGTTGGTATCATCGTTAGCCTCCTCCCTGTCATCCCTACTCTGCATGGACCCTCCTGTTGGGGAATGCATTGTTTGGTTAGCCATCAATGATGGGTAGGAGGAGGCAATGTCTTTGTGCAGAATGTCTCAACATGTGACTGTGACAACCTTTCTGCCCCTTCTTCCACAAATTTCCCTGAGCCATGATGGGTTTGTTTTAGGTCTATGTCAGGGATGAGGTCTTGGGAACCTCTTTGTCTCTGCATATCTATTTTGGAAGTAGTTGAGTGTTGTCTGTGACTACCTCCTTCACCCTTGTGGTGGTACCTGGTTCACCAAGAGAGCAGCATTCTTGCTCATTTACCCAATTATTCTTGGTTTCTGTTAGGGCCCTGGTGAGGTGTGATGAGATGATTCTTTCCTCATGTTCTGCATGCATGTGAAAAAGGGAAGCAAATTCTCCAATGGAGAGTGAAATCAACACCAGATAAATGGGATAACCATCTTTATTTTAGAGAAAATTTAATATGTGTAGGTTCTCTTGAAGCCCACAATTGATGGGAGCTTGAAAATGCAGAACTGACTCATTTTTGGATATGGTTCTGACTTGTTTTCCAGGTCCAGAAATGGGTTCTGTTCCACTGAGCAGATCAGTTAGCCAAATCAAGATTAGTTGGTTACCACCATGTCTGTGTGCCACTATTGCATTTGTGTATGCATCATATCAGGTTGTTTCCTGCTGAGTAGTTTAGACCACGAGTTACTTGGATAGATTGCTGATTATTTTCCCGCAGTTGCTCATGTAGCACCTCTGGCACTAGATGAGCCAACTGTCTGGGGACTGCCTCTCTTCCAGATTCTAGCCAGGTCACTCCATGTTCTGTACCAACAGCATATGGTGTATTTAGCAGTAGGGTCTTACCACAATTTATATTTCTTCCCCTGAGAACTTCCTATCCAGTTCTTTGCCTCATTTTGTGAGGGATTGTTTGACTTTTTATTTTAGGTTTTGAATTATTTGTAGATTCTAGAAATTATTAGTTCTCTGTCAATTTTATAGCTGGCAAAAACAATTCACCCATTCTGTGAGTAATCTATTGGCTGTCCTTATTATATGCTTGTCTATGAAGAATCTTTTCAGCTTCATGAGATCCAAATTGCTGGGTGATTGTTTAAGTTCCTGAGCTACTGGGGTTTTGTGCAGGAAGTCTTTTCCTATTACTACATCATTAAAAGGCCCTCCTATTTTTTACTTCCAGCAGAGTTTCCGGTCTTATATTGAGGTCTTTGATTCATTTGGTCTTGATTTTAGTGCATGGTGGGATGTGTGGATTGAATTTCATTTTCCTGCAAATGGTTATTCAGTTTGTCTAGCACTATTTGTTGAAGATGCTGTCTTTTTTCTAGCAAACATTTTGAGGGCCTTTGTCAAATATCAACTAGCTGTAGTTACTTCACCCAAAGTCTGGGTCCTTGATGCTGTTCCATCGGTCCATAATCTTGTCTTGATGGCTTTGTAATATAGCTTTAGACTTTAGATCAGGTGTAGTGATGCCTCCAGAGTTTTGTTTTTTGTTTTTTGTTTTTTTTTTTTTTTCCTGTGAGGATATGGTTGGATATCTGAGGTCTTCTGCAATTCCATATGGATTTTGTGATAATTTTTTTCTATCTCTACGAAGAACAATGTAGGGATTTTTATTGGTAGTGCTTTAGATCTGTATATTGCCTTTGGTAGGATTACCATTTTCACAATGTTAATTTTCCCTAGCCAGGAGCATGGGAAGTCTTTCCATTTTCTTGAGCACTTCTCAATTTTTTTCTTGAGTGTTTTTAGGTTTTCATTGTATAGGTCTTTTACATCCTTGGTTACTGTTATTCCAAGGTATTTTTTTGTTGTTGTTGTTGCTATTGAAAATGGGACAATCTTGTTTATATCTTTCTCTGTATCTTTGTCTTTTGCTACTGATTTTTGTGCATTGCTTTTGTATCTAGCTGTTTTGATGAAGGAGTTAATCACCTTTAAGAGTTTTGAGATGGAAGTTCTTGGGTCTCTTATGTATAGAATCATATCATCTGCAAATAGGGCTGACTTAACTTCCTCCTTTCCAACATTTATCCCTTTTATTTCTTTCTCCTGTTTTATTGCTTGAGCTAGGACTTCCAATAGTATATTGAAGAGCAGAGGTGAGAGTGGACACCCCTGTCTTCTTTCTTATCTCAGTCTCACCCCATTACATGTTATTTGGGCTTTAGGAGCTTTATATATAGCCTTCATTATGTTGAGATATAAATCATATAAACTATCCATGCCTATTGTTTCCAATGTATTGACCCTGAAGTGATGATGTATATTGCCATTGTTTTGCTGCATCTATCAAATGATCATGTGACTTTTGTGTTTAAGCTTATTTATGTGGCTTATTACATTGACAGATTTCCATATGTTGAACCACACCTGCATTCCTGGAATGAAGCCTACTTGATCAAGGTGGATTATGCTTGTGATGTGTTGTTGAATTTGATTGGTGAGGATTTTGTTCAGGATCTTTGTGTTTAAGTTCATCAGTGAAATAGGCCTATAGTTTTATTTTCTTGTGGCACTCTTCCTAGTTTTGGTATTAGGGTGATACTACCTTCATAGAAGGAGTTGGGGAGCTTTCCTTGTTATCTGATTGTGTGGCACAATTTCAGAAAAATTGGTGTCAGTCAATGAAGGTTTGATAGAAATCAGCTGAGAAGCCATCTGGACCTGAAATCTTCTCTTTGGGGAGGTTTTTGATTACCATTCCAATCTCAATGTGTGTGGTAGGTTTGCTTAGGAGATTAATCTGCTCTGTGTTTAGCTTAGGTAGGTAGTATGTGTCCAAAAATTCATTCATTGCCTCCACATTATCCAGTTTTGAGGAATATAGGATTTTGAAATAAATACTGATGATTCTCTCAGTTCCACTTATGACTGTTGTGATTTCTCCTTCTTCATTGTAATTGTGTTTATTTGAAGCATTTCTTTTCTACACTTGATCACATTGGCCATGGGTTTATCAATCTTGTTTATTTTTTCAAAAACCATCTCTTTGCTTCATGAATTTTCTTAATTATTTTCTTAGTTTCCAATTCATTAATTTCTGCTTTGATCTTAATTATTTCTTTCTGTCTGGAGCTTTTTGGGTTGGATTCTTCTTGCTTTTTCAGTGCCTTTAGGTGGATGGTTAGGTTATTGATTTGATATCACTCTGTCTTTGTTATGAAGGCATTTATTGCTATGAATTTCCCCCTGAGGACTATAGTCATTATGTCCCATTAGCTTTGGAATAATGTTTTCTTATTGTCATTCATTTCTAGAAATTTTAAAATTTCATTTTTTTATTTCATTCACTAACCATTTATTGTTTACAGTTATGTTGTTCAGTTTCCAGGGATAGAATTCCTGGTGTATCTTTTGTTTTTAATTTCTAGCAATACAGCATTGTGATCTGATATGTAGAAAATTAGTTGATCTTCCTAAATATAATTGATGCAGTATTTATGGACCAGTATATGATCTATTTTAGAGAAGGTTCCATGAGCTTCTGCAAAGAATGTGTAGTGTTTGGATTTTGGGTAGAATGTTCTGAAGAAGTCCATTAGAGCTAATTAATCTATGGTTTTGTTGAGCTCTCTCACTTCCCTTTTATTTTTTTGTTTGGATGGTCTATCTATTGCTGATAGTGGAATACTGAAGTCCCTAACTATGATGGTGTTGGTGGTTATTTACGTTTTGTTGTCAAATGGGTTTTGTTTTATGAATTGTGGTACACCTGTGTTTAGAGCATAAATATTGATGATTGTGATATCCTCTTGTTGGATCGTTCTCTTCATAAGTAAGAAGTGTCCTTCTTTGTCTTTTGTGATTACTTTTTATGAAGTTTATTTTTTTTCAATACTAGCATAGCTATACCTGATTATTTCTTATTTCCATTTGCTTAAAATATCATTTTCCACTCTTTCACCCTAAGGAGGTGTCTGTCTTTAGTAGTGAGGTGGGTTTCTTAAAGACAGCAGATTTAAGGGTCTAATTTTCTGATCCACCCTGCTAGCTTATGTCTCATGATGGGTGAATTAAGGCCATTAATATTTAAGGTAATGACTGTGAGGTTTTATTTAATCCTTGCCATATTGTTGTGGTTTATGTGGTTTGGTATTTTCTTGTTATTTGTAATTTTTTGTGCATTCTCTGAGTTCCATTGTTGTGATCTGCTTCTTATAGGCACTTGAGGTTGGTTATTTAATTCTTCCTAGTTCATAATTCCCTGAAGTACAGTCTGCAGGTTTGGCTTTGTGTTCATAGAGTTGGCAATCTGAGTTTTTATATGGAAAGTTTTCTTTCACCATCCCTCATGAAGACCTACACGGGGTTGGGAAAATAGAAAATTTTTAAATATCATTTTATTTATTTATTTGAGAGAGAAACAGAGAGAGAGAGAGAGAGAGAGAGAGAGAGAGAGAGAGAGAGAGAGAATGAGCATGAGCATGCCAGGGCCTGCACCCACTGCAAACAAATTCCAGATGCATGTGCCACTTTGTGCATCTGGCTTACATGGCTGCTAGGGAATCAAACCAAGATACTTTGGCTTTGCAGGCAACTGCTTTAATCACCAAGCCATCTCCCCAAACCCAGAGAATTATAATTTTAATCAAAATGTTGTCACAAAGAATTAATTTTTATCAATTAGAGACATTGTAAAAAGGAATATCTTGCCTACTGTACTTTAATTTTCCTATTTACAAGAGGTATTACAATGCCAGGTGGTTGGACTTGATCAACTCAAATACATTATATAACTCTTAGTATTTTACATTTTAGGATTAGTCTCTGCTTGTCAAATAATGAATATCAAATTCCTAATTCAACATCTACATAATGACTCTGTGTGGTGAGTTGAATCATATGTCCCCCATAAACTCATATGTTTTGAATGCTTGGTTCCATTTTATGACAACTTGGGAGGCTGAGCTCTGATGGAAGTGTGCATTGCTGGGAGCAGGCTTTGATATATCATAGCCAGGTTTTCCCTTGCCAGAACTCAGTACACAGTCTACTTTCTACTGGATGCCATGCAGCCTCTGCTCTGCCTGCATTTCCATTACATGCCAAAACTTCCTCTCAAGACAAAAATCAGAAATAAACTGTTTCCTCCCATCAGCTGTTTTTGGTTGAATGTTTTCCCTAGCCATGAGAAAATAACTAAAACAGTCTGTGAGTGAGCATTATTCCTGGAATCTGAATCAAATAATCTGCAAGACTATCAGCTGATTAGGCTTTCAATGTAGAGAGGTTAGAATATTGTAGGCCAATAGTCAAATTATTCAGGGCTATCGTAGCACCTCTGAGGTACAAATAAAAGCCACTACTACATCTGATATAACATCCTGTGGCCAAATAAATTCTTTTTCTTTAATATTTTTGTTTTATTTTAATTTATTTATTTGAGAGTGACAGAGAAAGAAAGAGGCAGATAGAGAGAGAGAGAGAATGGGTGCACCAGGGCCTCCAGCTACTGTAAATTAACTCCAGATGTGTGCACCCCTTTGTGCATCTGGCTAACATGGGTCCTGGGGAATGGAGCTTCAAACCAGTGTCCTTAGGCTTCACAGGCAAGCACTTAACCACTAAGCCATCTCTCTAGCCCAAATAAATTCTTTTTTTTTTAATTATTTTTTTGTTCATTATTTATTTATTTATTTGAGAGTGACAGAGAGAGAGAGAGAAAGAGACAGAGAGAGAGAGATTGAGAACGTGCATGCCAGGGCTTCCAGCCACTGCAAACGAACTCCAGATGTGTGCACCCACTTGTGCATCTGGCTAACGTGGGTCCTGGGCAACCAAGCCTCAAACCGGGGTCCTTAGGCTTCACAAGCAAGCGCTTAACCACTAAGCCATCTCCCCAGCCCAAATTCTTTTGAAATGTATAAACAGATCCCCTGGATATCACCAATCCAAAAGATTAGAATGTTAATAGCTAGTATCTGAAAACAAAAGCAGAGGTTTCTCCATATTACTCTAACTTACCTACCTGATATTTTCAGAAATATATTTCAACAGTTCCTTGATTTATAACATTCTTTTGTTCTATAGCTATGAAAACTTCATAAATTTGTTAACATGTTGGAACATGAAACTTAGGGTAAACCTATATTTGTGCACCCAGGCCATGGTCACTCATATTTGGCTCCAGAATAAACTATTTTTAATTCCCTCTGAGGTGATAGCACTGTGTTTGAATCAACATCTCATTTCTTATTTCTGATTTTAGTGGAAATGTTTCTAGTTTTTTTCCCCATTTAGTATAATGTTGTGTATATGTCTGTCATAAAGAGCCTTTATTATGTTAAGAATTGTTACTTCTATTTTCAGGGTTTTTTTCATAACCTTTATCATGAAATAATGTTGGATTTTGTCAAATGTTTTTTCAATGTCTATTGTGATGATCATGTGACATTTATTGATTTTTAATTCTATTTTTGTGGTAGGGTCTTGCACTAGCCCACACTAAACTTGAATTCACTACATAGTCTCAGAGTGGCCTCAAATTCATGGAAATTCCTCTTACTTTTGTTTGCCAAGTTCTGGAATTAATGGGGTGCTCGACCATGCCCGACTTGATCATGTGATTTTTGTCCTTCTATCCATTTATATGGTATATTACATTTATCAATTTGCAGAGATTGAACCATCCCTGCATCTCTGGAATAAAACCTACTTGAGCAAGAAGAATGATTTTTTTTTTTCAAAGTATGGTCTCACTCTGGCTCAGGCTGACCTGGAATTCTCTATGTGGTCTCAGGTTGGCCTCGAACTCATGGTGATACTCTTACCTCTGCCTCCCTAGTGTTGGGATTAAAGGCATGTGCCACCACAGCTGGCCAGAATGTTTTTAATGTGTTCCTATATTTTGTTTGCCAGCATTTTGTGGGGAATTTAAATCTATGGTCATGAGGGAAATTGGGTTGTAATTTTCTTTTCTTTTTTTGCTGTGTCTTTGTCTAGATTTGGTAATAGACTAAGGATAACTTAATAAAAGTAGTTTTGATATTATTTCTTCATTTTTATTTTATGGTGTAATTTGAGAATCATTGGTATTAGTATTGAAAAGGTCTGAGGAAATTCAACAGTGAATCCAACTGGGCTTGGATTTTATTTTTAGTTGGGATAGTTTTTATAACTGTTTTGATATTATTGTTGTGGAATATATGTGCTAAAGGTATGTCTTTAAGATTTTCTGAATTTCATTAGTGTCTGTTATGTCACTACCCTCTTCATCGCTAATTTTATTAATATAGGTTTCTTCCCTCTTTCTTTCGGTCAGTTTCAAGTAGGTGTTATCAATATTATTTATATTTAAAAGAACCAACTCTTTGTTTTGTTGATTCTTTATATTATTATGATATTTTTCTTTTTGTGTACTGGCTTGGCTGGTTCTTTCTTTACCAGAGCTTCAGTTTTTTGTTTGTGACATCTCTACTTTCTTAATATAGGCACTTAATGCTATATATGTCCCTCTTATAATTGTCTTCATTATATCCTGTAGGTATGGCTATGTTTTATTTTCATTATCATTTTAAGATTTTATTATTTTATTCTTGAATTAATCAATGATATATTCATCATTCAGTAGAATATTGTTTAATATCCACAAGTTTGTGCATGTTTAGTAGTTGTTCTTCCTGTTTATTTATAGTTTCCTTCCATTGCAAACAAATAGCATGCAAGGAATTATTTAAATTTTCTTGTATTCATTAATATATTCAGTTAAAGGATTTATTTTGGTCCTTATTCATGATATATTTTTTTAAAAGTTCCATGAACTGTTGACAATAATGTGAATGTTTTAATGTGGGTTCATGTAAGGAGTAGTGCTAACTTTGAACAAGAGGGAGGTGACCGAGTATCTGGAAGCGGGAAGCTGGAATACTGTTAGTTTCCACAGTATTAGAGACTAGTAAGACCATAGAATGTTGCAGTTATGGAGAATTAAGAGGAAGGACTAAGGAGGAGTGAATGTGGAATAGAAGTTGGAAAGAGAAAGTAAATTATTTGTGCATAAGCAGAGTGATAGAGAGATTCTTACAGTCAGTTTGTTGGAGATAAATACAGAGTGTAGCAGACAGCTTCAGGTTCACTGAGATGAACTTCCAGACCAGGCACAGTTATGGAGGAAGGGATATTTATTGAAGCTTACAGATCCAGGGTAAGTTCCATAATGGCAGAAGAAACTGGCCTGCCTTCACAGGACCAAGCAGAGAGAGAGAAACACAAGCCAAAAAGCCAAAAGCCATGCAGCACAGCACACTTCAGGAACTCCAGCTAGGCACACTTTGCATATCTTTAGATTGAAATCTGAAACCCACCACCACAACTTAAGATCCACCCAGTGACATTGCTTTCAGCCAGGTGGTTGCAGATGCAAACTACAAACAATAAAAATCTGAATATATAAGGGGCCATCTATTCAAACCACCACACAGAGCAAACCTGAGCAATAATCTATTCAAACCACCACACAGAGCAACTGAGCAATAATCAAACACTCAAAAAAAGTCTAGCATAAGGATTAAAACAAGGTGATGAACCAACAAAACAAAGGCCAAAAACTGGACAGGTGTGGTTCATGCCCTTAATCCTATCAATTGGGAGGCTCAGGTATGAGGTTCTGTGAGTTCACAGCTTCCCTGTGCTGCAATGAGTACCATTTTGCCTGGGTAAGATTAAGATACTTCCCTTCAAAATAGATAAAAAAAAACAAAAACAAAAAAAAAACTTACCATAAATTAAAAAACATTCAAAGTGACAAAATTCCTAATGCACAACATATTTAAGAATAACAAAGCAAATTAAGCATACATCATATCTAACATGTCAGTATTTTTACTTTAGTAGGCTAGGCTTTAGTTCTTTTCCTCCTTGGGATTCTTTTCTTGGATAGCATGCCCTGATATCGAAGGTGAAATTAGCACATCCAGCTCAAGTGAATGTACTTAACTTAGGAGTACATATTTGTCCCAGTGTAAAACAGCCCTATTAACTTTTGGGGTGACTTTATATTTCCCCTACATGGAGTGTGAAGCTGCTTCTCTCTTTGGTAAACTATGGGCTCAGCTCAACTGCTTAGATTGGTTTGTCTTCAGATGAACTGTACTGGGTGCTTGCTATGTGGGGGAAGGATAGATCAGAACCCTTGGCATCCTGAAATCTCCTCTGGTGTGTCAGGTGCTGCCATATAGTATGGGGAGGTTGTAGGAAACTATCTGAAGTTGTTCTGGAGATGCTCATCTATTCCCTCTTGTCTTTGTCTTTAGGCTTTTTCTTTTGCAGGACCAATATGAGTGAGAGAATCCCTTCCCACTAATCTCTTCTACTCTTGCTGATTCAGGCAGTGCCAGTCAGTCAGCAAGTTAGTTTATTACTTCTTTACACACAACTAAGATATACAGGTACCCCATCATGTTCTGCCAAACTTGTTGGCCACAGAATATTAGAGAGATTTTGCTATAACATAAATGTCTACATGCACTTAATTTCCTGTGTCTGGCACTCGTAAGGAAGCATCTTGGTGTATTGGTGATCATCACATACCAGTTGGTTTCTTATTTTGCAATTAAGCATTCTGACCATGGAATGTATGAAAAAGCTACAATGGAGCCATCATGATCAGCCATAAAGACCATGGAAAAATCACCTTGGAGACAGTCCTGGAAGCATGCCCTCTCACCACAGATAAGCAAAACACATTGCTATCTCATTTATGAGTTTTCTAAAATAATCATATAAGCAGTAATTTGGTTGTTATTCTTTTATATGTGCTCAGTGAATGATCAGCTATGAGCTTGGTCTTCTAGAACCTGACAGAGGTTCAGACAATTCTTTGAGCTTTAATGTTAGTGATGAGTTAAGTGGAAATTGAATCCTTAATAGTGAAGTAGCACTGTTCTTTGTATACCATCTAAGGTCCTGGAATTACTCTTTTCATTGAGAACATTTGAAGCACTGAACTTCTCTGAGTAACTATCCTTTAATAATGGCATCTTTTTGTCAACAAGGGGAGAGAATGGCTGACTTCTCTTAAATGCTTTTGCTCCCCATAATAGAACTGCTTTATTTTAAGTATCTAATAATGTGTGTTGAACACCAACAGTGAGCAATGAATTGTGTCAGATATAGACATGTCCTTGTGCTCTTTTGATGTGCTATGTTGGTCAACAATGCATCAATTAAATAAGTGAAAAACTAGTAATTTGAGTTTCATAAAAGGACACAGACCAGGTTAAGTCTGATGTACTCACAAGCAAAAGGGAGCTTGCTATCATCAAAGTAAATATGTGAGCCCTGGAACTATTCTGAGAACCTTCTACATTACTTCCTTTTTGTCTGTTCACCTGATTCAGTGGGTACTGGATTTGTAAGAACCAAATGTTGATTGAGGATGAATTCAAATGTTCTTTTTAATTTTAGCAGGGCAACAAAGATGAATACTATCATTATTAATAAACTTTGCAATATAGAGAAATATAGATGCCAAATCCCCCATCATTCATTCAAGTGTGGAACTTTATAGCTGAAGAATCAGAAGCCAACTAAAAAGGTATAACATTCCAGGGGTTGGGTTGAAAGGCAAGTAAGTAGCAAAGATGGGGTGTCTTCTGTGAGTCCAAATCCTGTATTCATTCTACAATTTTTATTTATTTATTTTTTATTTTATTTATCTATTTATTTATTTATTTATTTATTTTGGTTTTCTAAGGTAGGGTTTCAGGCTGACCTGGAATTCACGATGTAGTCTCAAGGTGGCCTCAAACTGAAGGTGATTATCCTACTGCTGCCTCCAGAGGGTTAGGATTAAATGCATGTGCCACCATGCCTGGACTTTGTTTTGTTTGTCTTATTCTACTCTGTTTTGCTTTGCTTTGCTTTGCTTTACTTTGTTTTGAGGCAAGGTCTACTCCAGGTTGATCTGGAATTCACTCTGTATCCCAGGATGGCCTCAAACTCAAGGCAATTCTCCTACCTCAGCAGCCCTAATGGTGGCATTATAAGCAAGTTGACTATATTTGCTTCCATTCCATCACTTTACAACTTCAGAAAATAAACATTTGTTTGTGAACAAGTTCTTGAATTTGTTCGGGGGAACAGAAAAAGTACAAAATTAGATGATAAATAATTTCTCCTCCTAAGAGCCTTGGAATTTATTGAATGGTAAGAGATAAGAGGCCTGATTATTAAAACCCTTGGTCTAGGCAGTATGGAATCAGTGCAGTCTAGACTATTCAAGCTGGTTTCTCATGTGTTTGGATGGTGGTAAAAGCTTCCTGGAGAAGATGGCAAATAAACTGAACAACATAAATAGGACCAAGCCTGAAAGAAATGAAATAGTAGAAAATCTAGAGAATGAAAACATCTTACCAAACTACTATGGAAGAAACACATAAAAGATTCATATATATATATATATATATATATATATATATATATATATATATTATTCAAGAATTTAACTATCAGGGCTGGAGAAATGGCTTAGCAGTTAAGGTGTTTGCCTGTGAAGCCAAAGGACCTAGGTTCAATTCCCCAGGACCACATAAGCCAGACGCACAAAGGGCACATACATCTGAAGTTCATTTGCAGTGGCTAGAGGACCTAGCGTGCACATTCTCTCTCTCTCTGTCTCTCTTCTATCTCTCTGTCTTTCTCTCTCTGATTGCAAAAACATAAATAAAAATTTAAAAAAACTAAAAAAAGAATTTTACTATCAAGACTTGATACAAGCTATACATTCAAAATAATTAAAGAAAAACTGAGCAGACTGCATGCAGGGTTTGACCAGTGATTCATGTGTCACAGGAAGTAAATTAGTGATGGTGCTCAGAGAACAGGCTTTACATGTACATCAAAAAAAGAGAAATAAGAAAATATTAACAAATATGGGCTACAGAGATGGCTTAGCAGTTAAGACATTTGCCTGCAAAGCCAATGGATCTTGGTTTGACTCTTCAGGACCCCAGATGCACAAGGGGGCTTGTGGTGGTTTGAATAGATGGCCCTCAATATATTCAGTTGTTTATTTGTTTGCCACATTGCTGGAGGCAATGTCACTGGGTGGATCTTAAGGTGTGGTGGTGGGTTTCAGATTTCAATCTAAAGATATGCAAAGTGTGCCTAGCTGGCGCTCCTGAAGTGTGCTGTGCTTTTGACCTTTTAGGCTTGTGCTTCTATCTCTGTGTTTGGGCCTTTGAAGGCAGGCTAGCTTCTTCTACAATTATGGAACTTCCCCTGGATCTGTAAGCTTCAATAAATATCCCTTCCTCCATACCTGTTTCTTATCTGAAAGTTCATCTCAGTGAACCTGAAGCTGTCTGCTACAGGGCTCATGCATCTGGAGTTTGTCTGCAGTGGCTGGAGGCCCTAGCTTGCCCATTTTCTCTCTCTCCCTCTTTCCCTCTCTTAAGTGAATACAATAAAATATATATTAAAGAAAAAGAAAATATTAACAAATACAAAATAGGACAGGGTAAAACCAAGGACTAAAATTCTTTGGAGATTATGTGACAATTTTTTTTATTAGTTTTGTACTCAGTGAATACAGTAAAGTTGGTACCAGTGTTAGCCTCCTCCCTGACTGCCCCAATCCACAGGGACCCTCCATGTTGTGGAATCAGTTATGAGTAGAATGCAATGTCTCTGTGTATCATGAGCTAATGTGTGGCTTTGTATATATAAAGCTCCTAAAGTCCAAAAAATACTTAATGGAGAGACTGAAGGAATTCCCATTGAGATCAGGATTATGTGAAATTTTATTAAGCATTGTACTCAATGAGTATAAAAATAGATGCTCATTTGAAGTCCTAGAAACAGTCATATTTCTGTGTGTGTGAATGTAGCAAACAAACCACGGTGGTGTATCTGACTATAAAGAGGAGCCACAACATATGAGTATGGAGGAAGCCTAAATGTGAGTGACAGCTCTGTCTTCAGCTGTGTGGTCTTGCTTGACCAGCTTATTCCATCTCCCTTCTCACTTTTATCATCTATCAAATGCAGCTAATAATCTCTTTCCTACCTCAATCGCCAGTTCATAATGAATATATTTGGAATGTTTTTCATTTCATTGGCCCAGTTTTATGGAGAGGTCCCTACACTCTGGAGGCCATGCCAGATGATTGTAAAAATGTAGGTAATAAAACATCACAGCTGATGCTCACATGTTAAGTAGAAATTGCTTCACATACTATCATTGACCCATTCAAGAGTTTTTGAGAATCTACTAGATCCTAGGTACCAAAATTGTCTCTGTGGAAACTAAGTCAAAAAAGACAGAATAAAACATAGTTATCAATCTTCATGATCTCAACTTTCCAAATGTTTCTTCAGTATAAAAACCAGGTTAAGGGGCTTCCGGTCAAGATGGCGACCGCCTAGCTGCACTACAAACAACGAGGGAAAAAA
The DNA here is from genome assembly GCF_020740685.1 of Jaculus jaculus. Lineage (NCBI taxonomy): Eukaryota > Metazoa > Chordata > Mammalia > Rodentia > Dipodidae > Jaculus > Jaculus jaculus. The sequence continues at coordinate 124,394,153 of NC_059104.1, read as the reverse complement.
AGGCAAGTATTCAAGGGAAATTAGGAACTTTTTGAAGAGGGAGGGCACAGATTGGGATAAAAGAGGGAAGCACACACCCCCGCGACCCACGCCCCGCCACCCCACCCGCCGTGAATAACTGCATCAGGCCCAGCGGCCCGGCGCCCCGTGCACACCAAGCCCCACGTGCCCCGGCGGCCCAGCGCACCCCACAACCCCCGTGCCCCACACCCGCCGCACCCCCCGCACCCCCCAGCGCGCCCCTCCCCCCCAGCGCGCCCCACGCTCAAGCGAACCAAGGCTTCCCGCGCCCCGGGCACCCAGGCCTGCCCCGCGCCCCCGCGCGCCCAAGACCCCTACGCCCCACCCCCGCGTGCCTCGAGACCACCCCACGCCCACCCCACCCTCCCGCGCGCCCCCCCCCCCGCGCGTTCCATGCTCTCTATCCACACACAGCAGGCACGCCCCAAGCGCCCCGCGCCCCGGGCGCCCAGGTGTGCCCCGCCCCCCCGCGCCCACTGGGCGCCCTGAGACCCCCACGCCCCACCCCCACGCGCCTTGAGCCCCCCGCGTGCCCCGCCCCCGCCTCCCCCACCAGCGCGCCCAACGCTCCCTACCGACACGCGACAGGGGCGCTCAAAGCACCCTGCAGCCTCCAGCGCCCCGGCGCCCAGGTGTGTCCCATGCCCCCCGCGTGCCCCGAGACTCCCCGCGCCCCACCCCCGCGCTCCTCGAGCCCCCCCCGTGCACCCCACCCCCGCCGCGTGTCCAGACTGCCCCGCAGCGTCCCGCAGCATCCAGCACTCCATCTTACCTCAGCGTACTCCACGCCCCCTGCGCTACCCGCGACCGACTGGACCCCCTCACCCCCTCCCCCGCGCGATCCGCCCCCTCCCCCCCTGCGAGTCCAGAGCACCCCACGGTATCCCACAGCGCCCCACGCTCCTAGCTGCCGCCCCTCCCCTCATGCCCTGCTGCTGTTCTCACATCACTTGCCACCAGTCAGTTACTGCTGTGTCCTGATTCCGTACCCACATCATCTGCCTCTTCACTACAATTGCACGTGCAGTGGGCCCAGTCCCACAGCAAGAGCCACATAAGTCCACACTGAGTCACTAGTGCCAGCGCAGGTGCCATCCCTCACCTGTACATCGCCACCCATCCCCCACTCCCCTGAGGCGGAAGAGCACAGACTGTTTACAGACGCCAGTTTACCCAGCCAGAATCTAGGCACCTTCAAGGCCTGCTACATCAGTCCCTTTTCAAGCTCAAAGGCAGGCAGCTTAGGTGCATTACTGGGTGAGAATTCAGGCAACTTTGGTGCCCCTGTCAGGCTATAGGTAGGCGGCTTTGGCAAGAGTGAGCAAAAACCCAGGCTGCTTACAACTGCCACAGGCTACCTTGGATTTGCATTAAGCTAGATCCCAGGCTGCTCCACCCACCTACATGCCCATACACTGACATGGGTAGACCACAGCGCACAAGAAATAACACGAAAAATAAAATGGAAGAAAATCCAGACAGATCACCCAGTCCAACAAGGATCACAACAAACCAAAACATAGAAGAGTGTTTAGGATCAGAACATCAAGTGGAAGCAATGAACAATGCAACCCTGACCAAACTACTGCTAGATCTGACAAGAAAGCTACAAAGGATAGATAATCGTATGGATGCTACCATCACTAAGCTAGAGCAATATGATAAGACACTGGAAGGAATTCAAAGAGAGCTAAGAGAGTTGAGGGAGAATGAAAAAAAAGAGGACCTTAAAAATCAGCTGGCCACACTAAATGAAAACATAAAGAAATGCAAGGATGATTTCCAAAAATCAGCAAGAAAATCAGAAAATGAGACAAAAAGGGAGCTGGACAAAGCGATGGAAGTGATACTTAGGAAATTAGTAGAAAATACAAACTTAATTGAACAAGTCCAAAACTCTGTAGAGGCTCTCAAGAATAGAGACAGCAAAATGGAGGATAGAAATTCTGATCTGGAAGACAGGATGGAAGAAACAGTTCGACAGTTCAAAAATTTCAGTAAGTTCAACAGTTCCTGTGAACAGAACATGAGAGAATTGGGGGATACACTTAAACGTCCTAATATCAGAATCATTGGAATACCAGAAGGAGAAGAATTTCAGACCAAAGACATGGAGAACTTATTTAACACAATAATTGAAGAAAACTTCCCCCGTCTCTTAAAAGAAAGGCCCATCAAGATTCAAGAAGCAAACAGAACTCCTAACCGACTAGACCAAAGGAGAAACTCCCCAAGGCATATTATCATTAAGACTCTAAAAATTGACACCAAGGAAAAATCCTAAAAGCAGCTAGGGAAAAACAGCACACCACTTTCAAAGGAAACCCCATCAGAATTACTTCAGACTTCTCAATGGAAACCCTGAAAGCTAGAAGGGCCTGGAATGATACTCTACAAACTCTAAGAAACTATGGCTTTCAACCTAAACTACTCTACCCAGCAAAAGTCTCCCTTATAATAGATGGTGAAAGGAAAACTTTCCATGATAAAACTCAGCTTTACAATTATATGAACACAAAACCAAACCTACAGAAAGTACTCCAGGAAATTCTCCACAGAGAAGAAACAAATAACCAAACACAAATGCCTACAAGAAGAAGATCACAGCAATCAAACCCAGAGTAGATACAAAAAAAAAAAAAAAAAAAATTCCATGTAAATGCCAACACACCTCTACCATCACAAAATGACAGGAATCAAATCAAATCTCACAGTCATCACCCTAAACATTAATGGCCTTAATTCACCCATCAAGAGACACAGGCTAACAGGGTGGATCAAAAAAATTAGACCCCTCAATCTGCTGCCTTCAAGAAACCCACCTTACCACTAAAGACAGAAACCTCCTCAGGGTGAAAGGGTGGAAAACAATATTCCAAGCAAATGGGAATAAGAAACAAGCAGGTGTAGCTATATTAATATCAGATAAAGTTGACTTCAAACCAAAAACAATCAAAAAAGACAAAGAAGGCTACTTCCTACTTGTAAAGGGAACAATCCATCAAGAGGATATTACAATCATAAATCTGTATGCACCAAACACAGGGGCACCACAGTTCATAAAACAAAACCTACTTGACAATAAAACAGAAATAACCACCAACACCATCATAGCTGGGGACTTTAACGCACCATTATCAGTAATAGACAGATCATCCAAACAGAAGCTCAACAGGGAAGTAAGAGAGCTCAACAAAACCATAGAGCACTTAGACCTAACAGACATCTACAGAACTTTCCACCCCAAATCCACAGACTACACATTCTCCTCAGCAGCCCATGGAACATTCTCTAAAATAGACCATATACTGGGTCACAAAGATAGCCTCCACATATTTAGGAAAATCGACATAATTCCCTGCATGATATCAGATCATAATGCTATATTCCTAGAAATCAACAACAAAAAAACCAACAAGAGCCCCAACGGCAACTGGAAACTGAATAGCACACTCTTAAACAATAAATGGATAGTGGATGAAATAAAAAATGAAATTGCAAAATTCCTGGAATTGAATGACAATGAGAACACATCATACCAAAACTTGTGGGACACAATGAAGGCAGTCCTCAGGGGAAAATTCATAGCACTCAATGCCTTCATAAAAAAGACAGAAAAATCCCAAATCAATAGCTTAACCATCCACCTAAAGACATTGGAAAAACAAGAAAAATCCAACCCAAAGAGCTCCAGAAGGAAGGAAATAATTAAAATCAGAGCAGAAATTAATGAATTGGAAACCAAGGAAACAATTAAGGCAATTGACAAAACAAAGAGCTGGTTCTTTGAAAAAATAAACAAGATTGACAAACCTCTGGCCAATTTGATCAAGCAAAAAAAAGGAGAGACTCCAAATTAACAAAATTCAAAATGAAAAAGGAGAGATTACAACAGACATCAGTGAAATCGGCAGAATCATCAGGACTTATTTCAAAAACCTCTACTCCACAAAACTGGAAAATGTGGAGGAGACGGATAAATTCCTGGATGCATATCATCTACCAAAGCTAAACTCAGAGCAGATCAATCACCTCAATGAAACCATCACGCTCATGGAGATTGAAAAAGTAATAAAAAACCTCCCAAAAAAGAAGAGTCCAGGACCAGATGGATTCCCAGCCGAATTTTATCAAACCTTCATGGAAGAACTCAAACCAATCTTCCTAAAACTGTGCCACACAATTGAAGAACAGGGAAAACTACCCAACTCCTTCTATGAAGCTAGTATCACCCTAATCCCAAAACCAGGCAGAGACGCCACAAGAAAAGAAAACTATCGGCCTATTTCCCTAATGAACATAGACGCAAAGATCCTCAACAAAATTCTCGCAAACCGAATCCAACAACACATCAAAAGCATTATCCACCTTGACCAAGTGGGATTTATCCCAGGAACACAAGGGTGGTTCAACATACGAAAATCTGTCAATGTAATACACCACATAAACAAGCTTAAACATAAATATCACTTGATCATTTCGATAGATGCAGAAAAGGCCTTTGACAAGATACAACATCACTTCATGATCAAAACATTGGAGAGAATCGGCATGGCCGGTTCACATCTTAATATAATAAAGGCAATATACAAAGCTCCAAAGGCCCAAATAATTCTTAATGGAGAGAGACTGGAGGAATTCCCATTGAGATCAGGAACAAGACAGGGATGTCCTCTCTCACCTCTGCTTTTCAATATAGTTCTGGAAGTCCTAGCCCAAGCAATAAGGCAGGAGAAGGAAATAAAAGGGATACAATTTGGAAAGGAAGAAGTTACGTTAGCTCTATTCGCTGATGACATGATTGTATATGTAAGAGACCCGAGAGACTCCATCCCAAAACTCCTGAAGGTGATTAACTCCTATAGCAAAGTAGCAGGATACAAAATCAATGCACAAAAATTGGAAGCGTTTCTGTATGCAAATGACAAAGACACAGAAAAAGAAATAAAGGACATAGTCCCATTTTCAATAGCAAAAAATAAAATAAAATACCTTGGAATAACGTTAACCAAGGAAGTAAAAGATCTATACAACGAAAATATAAAAACTCTCAAAAAAGAATTTGAGGAGGACTTGAAACGATGGAAAGACCTCCCATGCTCCTGGATAGGCAGAATTAACATTGTGAAGATGACAATCCTACCAAAGGCAATATATAGATTTAATGCAATTCCAATTAAAATCCCTACAATGTTCTTCACAGACATAGAAAAAATGATCTCAAATTTCATATGGAAAGGCAGACGGTCTCGCATATCCAAACATATCCTCAGCAAAAGAAATACCTCTGGGGGCATCACCATACCCGATATAAAGTTATACTACAAAGCATAGTAATAAAAACAGCATGGTACTGGCATAAAAACAGGAGTATAGACCAATGGAATAGACTTGAGGACCCGGATTTTGGGCCAAGCAACTATAGCTACTTGATATTCGACAAAGGCCCAAACAATATAGACTGGAAAAAAGATAGCATCTTCAACAAATGGTGCTGGACAAACTGGATAACCACATGCAGGAAACTAAAACTTGATCCACACATTTCACCATGCACAACACTCAAATCCAAATGGATCAAAGACCTCAACATAAGACCAGAAACTCGAAAACTACTGGAAGAAAATTTAGGAAGTTCTTTCCATGATATAGGAATGGAAAAAGTCTTCCTGAATAAAACCCCAGTGGCTCAAGTTCTTAAACAGTCACTCAACCATTGGGATCATATGAAGCTGAAGAGTTTCTTTACAGATAAGCATATAATAAACAAAGCCAATAGAATACCCACAGAGTGGGAGAAAATATTTGCAGGTTATCCAACTGATAGAGGCCTTATCTCTAGAATTTACAAAGAACTCAAAAGTCTAAACAATAAGAAGACAAATACCCCACTCACAAAATGGGGCACAGAGTTAAACAGGCAATTCACAGAGGAAGAGATACAAATGGCAAACACACACCTAAGAAAATCTTCATCATCCCTAATCATCAGAGAAATGCAAATTAAAACAACTATGAGATTCCACCTTACCCCAATAAGGATAGCCAACATCAAAAGGTCAAATGAAAATAAATGCTGGCGAGGATGTGGAGAAACAGGGACACTCATTCACTGTTGGTGGGAATGCAGGATGGTACAACCACTTTGGAAAGCAATATGGAGACTCCTGAAAAAGCTGACTATAGAAATACCAACAGACCCAGTTATACCATTGCTGGGCATGTACCCTAAAACCTTCAAACCAAAAGCCAGAGAGATTTGCTCAACCATGTTTGTAGCAGCTAAATTCGTAATAGCTAAAAGCTGGAATCAACCCAGATGTCCATCATTAGAAGAATGGATAACAAAGATGTGGTATATCCACACAATGGAATTCTATACAGCAGTAAGAAAAAACGACATAAAGAAATTTGAGGAAAAATGGTTGAACCTGGAACAGATCATTCTCAGCGAACTTACCCAGTCACAGAAAAAAAATCGACACATAGTCTCACTCATCTGCAACATCTAACCTGAATTTGCCCAAGATGCCTTACATACCCAGCAAGTACCTCATGGACTAGACAATAAGATGGATGGGAGGGCGGGGAGGGAATCAAAGGGTGGAAAACAGTAATCCGGACCCAAACGGCAATGGTACCATAAAATTCTACTTCCTAAAAGACAGACCAAATGACTGAACCTTCAGTAGTCCCTTAGACTAGACACTGGAGAGGGTAGGATCAAGACTGACCTAAATCTCCTACATTTTCCTTCCCTCCCTCTCCCCCTCTCCCCTCTATCTCTCTCCTCTCTAACTCTTGTATATTAGTTATCTTTTCCCTCACTTTCTTAGTGTACACTGACCTGTAACCCCCACTTCCAGCTTGGGCCTACAATCCACAATGAGCTTTTGATCAGAGAAACCTACAAGGTTTCCCAAAACAACGACAGACTTCTGTCAGAGTACTTGATGACCCACCAAAGGCCAGTGGTAAGACCCTATTGCTGAAGACTCCATACGCAGCTGACACGTAAAATGGAATGACATGGCTGGAAGCCAGGAGAGAGTCAGTCCCCAGACAGTCAGCGTGTCTAGTGCCAGAAGGCGCTACATAGGCGACTGGGGGAAGTGACCAAGATCTGTCCAAGCAACACATTGTTTAACCTAAGTAGCAACAATTAACCAGATGTGATACCCACACAAGTGCAATAGTGGTACACAGCCATGGTGAGGAATCAATTGCTCTTGATTTGGCTAACTGATCCACTCAGTGGTACTAGACCCTTAGCTGGAGCTGGGAAACAAGTCAGAACCATACCCAAACACAAGCCCACTCTACAATATCAAGCGACCATCAATCACGGGGTATAAGAGGGCCTACACCTATCAAACTGTCTATCAAAAAAGTAAGTGTTATCTCAATTTTCTGGGTGCTAACTTACTGTCCGTTGGAGAATCTGCTTCTCTTTTCCAGACAGATGCAGATCCTAAGAAGAGAGCTGCCCCAACATACCTCAGAAGGGGCCCAACTGAAACTAAGGACAACTGGCGAAATAATCAAGGGTGATGTTTTCCTGTGAACTGGATACCAGCACAAAGGGGAAGGAGATCAATGCAGAGAAAAATCAACTCCTACCAAATCAGAGAGCCAGAGCCTCAGTGGCCCCCAACACCTCAGCACTGAAGCAGACCAAAAATGAACCCAACATGGCTCAGGGAAATCTTGCGGAAGAGGGGGCGGAAAGAATGTCAGAGTTACATGTTGGGTCATGATTTTCAGAGACATTTATCATACTAATAACTGGGGGCTAACTCCACAATGCACGACCCATTTTCAATAACAAGGAGGGTCTAATGGGAGGGGGTAGATCACAGATGAGCCTAAATAATGGTACCAAACTGCCTGTATTTACTGAAAAGAAAACTAATAAATTAAATTAAAAAAAAAACAGGTTAATGTATAAGATAGGATTATTATGGAACAGGATAAAAAAGATCTTTTTCAAATTATTTTTGCAAATATTTTTGTCATAAAAATGAAAGGAAAGTCCAAGTAGAGTACATGCCTGGTATACACACGACCTGAGTTTAATCTTCACTAATATTAACAAAAGTAGGAAAAAGTGAAGTAAAAGTAGGGGAGAAGAAGTAAAGAACAGAAAAGAATCAAAAACAAAGAAAATAATTAGAGAAAATTTGTAAAAAAGAAAAAAAGTTCTAATCCTATAATGTAACATAATTACATATCAGTTAAAAATGGTCTCAAGGATGAATAGACATTTTTGTATAGAAGATATACATTGAAAAATTGCCCACAGGAAAGCAAATTCAAGTTAAAATTTAAATGAAATAGCTTATCCCTGACAGTGGAATGGCTATCATAATAAAGACAATAAGCTTGTCCATAGGGCATTGAATGCATCCATCCTCTTCAGTGGCTATGTAAAAATGAACTTAGTAGGTTATAAACACCATAGCTTGATTCCTCACAAACACAGAGCCTGGCAAGTTCAGAGCAAATGCATGAGCAGATTCAGTGTCTGCTTCCCATAGGCACTGTTTCCTCCACTCTCACAAAATTAGAGGCAAGGAAGATCTCTGCAAGTCTTCTTTAAAATGTCATTAATCTCATTTGTATAGGTTATGGCCTGATGAACCCTAAGCTCCAAAGGACTACACCTCCTAATGTCACCACATCATTATATTATTTGTAGGGCTTCAGAACATGCATTTAGAGACCCATAAACTTTAAATCCACGACATGGAGGAATTACAACCCTTGTGCAATTCGGTGAGGAAACAAATGTGATGTAAATAATTTGGAAGGCAATTTGGTAGTTTGTTTAAAGAATTAATTATCAGGCTGGAGATATTGTCCATATAAAGCCAGATGCACAAGGTGCACATATATCTGAAGTTCTTTTACAGTGGCTAGAGGCCCTGGTGTGCCTCTTCTCTCTGTCTGTCTCTCTTCTATCTGTCTCTGCTTGAAAATAAATAAATAAATAAAATTATTCACCTCTAATTTCAGCACTTAGGAGACAGAGGTAAAAGGACCACTGTGAGAAGGTCAGCCTGGGCTAATCAAAACCCTATCTCACCAGGGCATGCTGGTGCATGCCTTTAATCGCAGCACTTGAGAGGCAGAGGTATGAGGACTGACATGAGTTCAAGGCCACCCTGAGACTACATAGTAAATTCCAGCTCAAGTAAAAAAGTAAGACCCTACCTCAAAAAAAAAAAAAAAAAAAATGAATAAATAAAAAGAACTTACCTCAAAAAAAAAGAAAATGAATTAATACATGTGTGGATAAACCTTAAAAATATGCTAAATGAAAGAAACCAGTGTTTATCATCTACTTCTTAGGAGGAAGAGCTCAATATTAACCCAGAAATTTAGCCCATCTTTAAATGACATTAGCTGCTTGAAATTCTTCCCTGTATTGAGCCTATTCTCCAGTGAAGAAGTCACACTTGTTGCACAATCCCTTTCTGAGGTCATGTTGCTAAGGATAAGAACTGAGAATAGGATTTAGGTGAACTTGATTTGTTGACGGAGGAACATACAGTCAATTATAATGGAAGGCATGATTGGATAAGGAAGGTGAAAGATAGAAGCAAAGAAGTGCTCCAGTCAAGCATGTTCTTGGTCTTGTATTCAAGGTCAGGTTCTTGAGACCATGAAACAATTCCCACAATTGTTGGTTTGAGGCCTCACTCTCTTATCAGCTACAGTGGAGAAAAATAGCTGAGTAATATTTTTGGCAGAATAGCCAAGAGAATCCTTCAAGGCATCTATAAGCTATTAACAGTACACACAGCATTAAAAGTGGAATTCACAAGCCTGAAAAGGAAAATCAAGAACAGCTTTCAGCATTACTATGTGGAGTCCAGAGAGGTGGTGGAGCATAGTGATTAGGGGAAAAACTTGTTTTGAAATCTCAACTATTCAGAAACCTTTGCTATCTACCACCTTGCAGTTGTGAGACCCAAATGACTCATTATCCTGACACAGATATGTCTTTGTTTGTTTTGTAACTTTTTTTTTTTTTGAGACAAGGTCCTGTATCCCAGATTTGCTTAGAACTTGCTGTTTAGTCCAAACTGCCCTCAACCTCAAAATCCTCCTGCTTCAACCCCCAAGAATTGAGAATGTAGGCTTGTCCCACCATGTTTCTATACACTTGTTACTTTATTTGTAAAATAGGTGCAGTAATAGGTATAATAACTGGGGCAGTTATTGAAGATCCAGAGAAATGACACACATAACAAATTTATCCCTGTCTTTAGCATGTAGTATTGCTATGCAGTAGTCATTATCATAGAAAGCATATATCAGATATTTGAAGGCACTAAATTCATTCAGTTTTCTCTAAAAGTGAAGAGAGAGAGGTTTGGTTACATATTTAGCCCCTACTAATTTCACACATCACAATCTCTATTTCCAAGACCTATCATATAATGGCCTAATGTGTTCTCAACACAGTTTGAATTCACACAAGGAATACATGAATTTTGTCTGAAAGTCTTGCTATTCACTGATGCTATCTCCACTGGAAGAATGGTATTATTTATGCTTTGCCTTTTTGTCCCATCTGAATTAAGTTTTTATTCTGTACTATCACAGATCTACCAGTGTCAGACTTTTTTCCTTTGTGGTGGTGAATCCCAGATCTGAAGATGAATCCAGACCCTGCTGTTATGATTTCACAGTTTTATTTATGCTAAAGAAATCTTGAAATGATCTGGTATTTTTCTAGGAATAGGTTTGAGGCCTAGCTGACAACCTGCATTTTACAGAGATGGCATACTGACACTTTTGCCTGGCATGGTGGCAGCTCTAAGAGTGACAGGCCTGGAAAGACTGGAGCCTGACACTGGCTGGACATGATAGTGCTGAGAATGTTCTAGCAAAGAAAACCTTCTCATTTGCTAAAGGTAAAAAGATCCATCCTGATAAGAAAGCAGCCACACAAGACATAGCATTTAGGCATCACAATCACATTAAATACACACATACAAAACAAAACAAATAAAACCAGCCATCAAGACAACACCATTGATGTGATTACCAGTGGGAAAGCTGTCTCCTCAGGCAGTAACCTGACTTCCCTTTTCAACTATGCACTTGCCAACATAGTCATTGTTCATAAGGACCTTTCTGTAGAATGGCAGCATTTTTTTTCATGCACAACATATATACACATTTAATGAATATTCATTTAACAAGTAGTTAGTAAAGACATCACATTGAAAACAAAATATAGCATGCTTAAGTAAAATAACTAAGTTTAAGTAAACTTTACATATTACAGCTTTGAACCTAGAGGAATTTTGGACCCAAACATTATTACTTCACATACTAAGTAAAGATGGGACTGTGCCTCATTCCAGAGATATTTGCTCAACCATATCTATAGCTGCTCAATTCATAATAGCTAGGAACTGGAACCAACCCAGGTGCCCATCGTTGCAGAATGGATAACCAAGATGTGGTATATCCACATGATGGAATTTTACTCAGCAGTAAGAAGAATGACACAATGAAATTTGCAGAAAAATCATCAAACTTGGAAAAGATATTCAGCAAACTCACACAATTGTGAAAAGACAATATTTGCATGGTCTCACTAGTTTGCAGTTCTTAACCCAGATCAGGCCGAGTTACAGACATACCTAATAGGCATCTCAAGGCCTGGACAACTGGGAAGGGAGGAAAAGAGTTGGGATGCACAAAACTGAACCCAAATGGAACTGGTACCATAGAATACTATATTCTGGAAGATAGACTAAAAGGTCGAACCCTCAACAGGAGCTTAGCTGGAACACCTGAACCAAAAGGCCCTGGAGAGGGTGAAAAGAAGCCTAAACTTAAATTTCCCCTGTGTTTTATTTTCCTTTTTCTATTTTCTATCATTTTTCTCTTTCTTTTCCCATGGTGCTGGCTTATAATTCTCAGTACCAGGATGTGGTTAAAATTCACAATGAGCTGTTGATCAAAGAGACCTACAAAGTTTTCCAAAACAAGACAGACTTCTGACAGAGCAATTGATTACCCACCAGAGGGTAATGGTACAACCCTACTACTGAAGACACCATTTGTTGTCAGGATGGAACATGGAGAGACCTGGCTGGAAACAGAAAGTGAGTCAGTCCCCAGATAGTTTAGCTCATCTAGTGCTTTAAGGTGCTTCATGAGCTACTGAGGGAAAATGACCAACAGATGTCCAAGGAGCTTGAGGTATAAGCTACTCAGAAGCAAACAACTTGACGTGATGCTCACACAAGTGCAATACTGGCACACAGGCATGGTGAGTAACCAACTGCTCTTGGATTGCCTAACAGATCCACTCAGTGGAAAGGAACCCATGTCTGGAACTGGGAAACAAGTCAGAATCAGATCCAGATAATGACTTTGCTTTCCAATATCCATCTTAGACCACAAGAGGGTCTAGACCCATTAACTTCTCTCTATTCCCTTTATATATCCTTTATAGCATACTGGCTTCTGCTACTGACTTTTATAGAAAGGGATGGAGGGGGATACTTAATAGGATGCTGTGGTGGTTTGAATATATGGCCCCCAGTATATTCAGTAGTTTGTAGTTTTCATCTGCTGGCTACCTGGCTGGAGGCAATGTCACTGGGTGATCTTAAGATGTGGTGGTGGGTTTCAGATTTCAATCTAAAGATATGCAAAGTGTGCCTAGCTGGAGTTCCTGAGGTGTGCTGTGTGGCTTTTGACCTTTAGGCTTGTACTTCTCTCTCTCCCTCTCTCCACTAGCACCTGTGCAGGCAGGCCAGCTTCTTCTGCCATTATGGAACTTCCCCTGGATCTGTAAGCTTCAATAAATATCCCTTCCTCCATAACTGTGCCTGGTCTGAAAGTTCATCTCAGTGAACCTGAAGCTGTCTGCTACAGATGCTATTGTGTATATGTAAGTAGGACAGATTAATGGGATTAATGGGGTGAAAAGGCCTAAATGAGGTCAGGGGAAGAGATTGATTAAAGGAAAAGTGGGGGTAGTGCTAATCAAAATCTAAGAGGATATAAATAATCTACAAGGGAAACAACTTTTTTGGAAAACGCAACACTCAGGAGCCATATAGTATTACTAGAAAATATTCAGTGCCAGAGATGGGATATCATCCAGTGAGTTGTTAACCAGGGAGTGCCCAATACCCCCAAAACATTACAGGCCATTGATGAGTCCCTTGACTTCCCAACAGGAATAGATGGTAAGACCCTATTGCTAAAGACTCCACATACTTGAGCTGCAAGGTCACTGAGAAATCCTGCTGGAGCTGAGTTGAAAGCCTCTTCCATGTAGACCAGTTGACAGAAAGCTGGAGAAAGCCACACTGCATGAAGTTCAATGGGAGAGAGAGAAATCACCAGTGAAGATACTCAGGAGTGAACAATGCAAGCCTCAAATTTGTCCAGCCAGGGCAAATGAGCCAGTGGGTGTAATAATGGCACATTGTTGATGGGGGAAATAAACTGCTCTCTAATAGGACTGGAGGTCCAATCCATGGGAGGGAATACATCCTTGATACTGAAAACCAACAATAGTAGTAGTCATGAGCTCTAGGGATATAATGTCTGCTGGTGTCTGGCTAAAGGTATATACTATGATCACCAAACTGCCCAATAGGCACTTCTCATAATGCCCATGCCCATATATTAATGCTACTCCCAATTTTAGTTAGAGAAACTTCTCTTTTCAGATAGCAGTGTCCTTGTAATGACTCAAAAGGCATCATGATGCTAAGAAGAAGTGGCAGAGGAGAGCTCAGCATTGAAATATCTCTATTACATTTCCCAAGGCACAGAGCCCATTGTGGAAGAGGTTGCAGAAAGAATGTAATAGCCAAATGAAGTGTAGGACTCCTTACAATGTATTCCTCCAGACACAAAATGCCCTGGATATCCATGACCTCACAGTGGCTGATACTACCTACACAAGACCATCATATTAAGAGGAAAAGATGATAACATCAAAATAAAAGAGAGACTGATTGAGAGGTAGAGGCAATATGATGGAGATTGGAGTTTCAAAGGGGAAAGTGGGGGCATGGAGGGAATTGACATGTGGCATTGTTTACAATTATGGAAGTTGTCAGTACAAACGTAAAAATTAAAAAAAAGAAAACTTCTCTCTAAACTAATAATGGTTGCCACATTTAACCTGTGATGACTGCATTCTTTGTAGGGGAATCTGCTTCTCTTTCTCAGATGGGAGCAGCACCTGAGGAGATAAAAGACCCATCACACTTCACCCTGGCCCCAGCTGAAACCACAGAGGAACTGGGGAAATGAGCAAGAATGTTGTTTACTCAGTGAACCTGATACAGCAAGGGTGAAGGAGATAGACACTGAAGACTCAACACCTACAACCAGAGATCCAGAGGCTCCTAAGAGCCCATCACTGAAGTAGACTTAAAACACACCCAACATGGCTTAGGCAATTTTGTGGAAGAGGGGGCAGAAACATTGTTAGAGCCACAAGTTGGGACACTATGAACAAAGGCATTGCCTCTTCACCATAAGTTATAGCTGCTCCCACAATGAATGACACACAATCCCCATTGGGATGACCTGCATCCACAACGAGGAAGGTACCTTTGGAAAATGGGCAGAAATGAAGGAAAGGAGAGTACCAACATATGCTGTTAGACTACTAACAATGTCCATAACTAATAAAAATAAAATATAAAAAATAATGATGATGGGGATGTATCATAAACAGAGAATTAGAGGTCTTCCTCTTGCTTATCAAATCAAACCATGTATAACCAGAAATAAAACAGGAGTGTTATTATATAGGGTAGAAAGAAGCAACAGAAAAATCCTAGTGCATTAAATGAACCCTCAGTCTCACCATTGTGTTCAAGTACCTCAGCATAGTCCGGGTCCTTGCCTTCATTTATCACTGTATCAGTTGGGGAGGTTGTTCTATATAGGCTAGTGGGGTGGGAAAGTCAGGAAGCACACCTATTTGCATATCAAATGAATGCGTTTTCAACTGTTACTTGTTCTAGAATGTTAAATACTCAGCCGGTAATAATGTGATGGGCTGTGACAATTAAAACTCTCCAATTTAGCAAGATTCATTTTGCAAATTCATCACCTAGCATTTGAATCACTGACTAACAGAGTGGAACAACATCTGGCAAACAAGTGGTGATCTATTATGATGTTCCTAGCACCATATGCCAATAAGGCTTCAAATTCACCTGTGGGTGGGATTGAAACCCCATTTTATATTCACCTCAGAAAAGTAGGTTGGGTAGGGTTTCAAGTCAAGGGGACGTTGGAATAACAATGTTTAGGTATCAAAAACATGCACTGCAAAATATTAAACCAAATGTTGATATAGCTAGAGTTCAAAGGAGAGTTAGGTCAGTAAAGTTCTTGCCTCACAAACTGGAGGACCTGAGTACAGTCCTCAGTACAGGCACAGAATAGATTGAATGAATATATATCACAGAATGCTTTCAGGGTAGTTTTAATGTAAAATATCCCCAATAGACCAATGTGTTTGAGTACTTACCCTCCAGTTGGTGGAGCTGTTCAGGAAGGTTGTGGAACCTTTATGAGGTGAAGCTTAGCTAAAGAAAATGTGTCACTGTGGGAGGGTCTTGACATATTGCAGCCCAGCTCTACCTGCTCTTCTCATTCACTCTCCTTTCTCCCTGCTACTATGAAGATGTGATTTATGCTCCTGCCATGCTTTCTTCACTGTGACTTTGCCTCCAAGCTGCAAGTTAATCTCCATTCTTTAGTTGCTTCTGATTGGAATTTAGTCTCAGCATTAAGCAAGTAATTAATACAGTGATTCACTACATTGCTTCACATAATAACAACAGCTGCACATTGGGCAAGCTGATAATGTGATAGCTGCTCAGTCCATGAGGCTGAATGCTTTGGTAGTTTCAATTAGGCACTGAGTACGTGGAAGATTCCAATAGAACCACTGGTCTTCAGACCATGTTGAAAGGCCAGGCATGCTGGGTTGTAATGGCAGCAGCAACAACACCAATGGGGAATGTGCTTACATCAGCAAGAAGCAAAGACGCACATGCAAAAGGCACTGATCTTTCTTCAGACCTCTTTATACCTGGGCACCATGAGGGCTGCCCACAATGGGACCATCACTCTTTCCCAATTAAATTTTCAGGAAATGCACTCAAAGATTCTCAGAGACTCATGTCCCCTAGATGAACCCTGATTTCTACAAGTTGACAGTCACATTTAATGATAATAACAAACCAAATATCTGGGTGTGACAGCTTTCATTTATAATCCCAATGCTGAAGAAACCAATGAGAGTACTTTTCAGATTTTATCTCAACAAAAAGAAAGAAAAGAAAAGAAATATGGAAAGACAGACAGAAAGAAAGAAAGAAAGAAAGAAAGAAAGAAAGAAAGAAAGAAAGAAAGAAAGAAAGGAAGGAAGGAAGGAAGGAAGGAAGGAAGGAAGGAAGGAAGGAAGAAAGAAAGACAAGAAAAGAAAGAAGATAGGCTCACACAAATCCAGTAGCTTTCATATAATCCAGCAATGAATTTGCTGAGAAACAAATTAGAAAAAAGTATCAGATTACTCATATCTCTCCCCCAAATAAAGCACTTAGTAATAATCTCCAAGAATGGGAAAAACTTCTATGAAGAATATTTTAAGACACATTCTATGAAGCTGTAAATAAAAAGCAATGTCACCAAAGTTGGCTAGGCATGGTGCTACATGCTGTTAATCCCAGCACTCAGGAGGCAGAGGTAGGGAGATTGCTGGGAGTTTGAGGTTACTCTGAAAGTACATAATGAATTCTAGATTCAGCCTGGTTTACAAAGAGATCCTACCTCAAAAAAAAATTAGTAAAGTTACTAAATTTGAAGGCAAATGTGTGAAATAGAAAAAAAAATTATATATATATATATATAAATGGTAACACAGGGTTTCTCTCTCTCTCCCTCTATCTGTCTTTCTCTCTGTGTCTGTCGCTCTCAAATAAATAAATAAATAATTAATTTAAAAAAATGGTAACACAGGTCAAGGAAAAGAAAAATCACATGTTCTTTCTCATATGTGGTTTATAGCTTATAATATTTAATATCTGTATGAATTTAAATAAGGGGATGTGAGTATAGGCTATGCATTATTTGAGAAAGAAAAAAAAGAGGTAACAAGTACAGGGGAAAAGCACAAAAATATGTAGTATGAACAAAAGAGGAACATAATATGGGGTGGGGAGTTAGGGAAAAGAATAGGGGAAGGGAAACAAAATATGTTTGAAAGTACCATAATGAAGCCAATGTTTTATGCAAAACATTTTTTAAAGCTAAACTATTGAATGGAAAAGGTGGGAAGTGTTCAAAAGGAGTGTAACTCCACATTGTTCTCTGACCTCCACATGTACATATGTGCATGCACACCTGCATAAACATTTGTCCTATACACATAAACTTGTAAGAAAAGAAACCAAAGTACCAAGTTGTCTGAGTACATTAATTACCATAAAGTATACCAAGCAGAAGACTCATGCATGTACTTACTAGATTGCATTATTCAGACATAATTTGAAGCTATTAGTGGTTGCTATGGTCAGTTTTAATAGACTCTAGTCCTTTGATACAACAAACAAGAGTTAGGACTCCAGCCTCAAATAGGAACCAACATTCTGGCTGCGTACAGACTTCTTATTTTAGAGCCACCTATTCTAGCATTTTCTTCCCCTCTCATAATAAACATCTGTGTCCATCCTCTAGTAGGAAGGAAGCAGGGCCAAAGGACGAGAGCAATCGCTCTGCACCAGCTGCTCCCACTCACCCCTGCATCCTACTTCTTCATCATCATCTGAGTAGTCAGTGCTACTTTACATCACACAGCTTTCAGAGTGAAGACAAAAGCACAAGAGGGAAACAGACACAAACAATGATTCCTGCCCCAGTCTCCTCAATGTCTTCCCTGAATTCTCCAGATTTCACAGAAAGCTGACCATACATGTTCTCAGGCTGACCCTGACAACACTTTGCCTTGCACCATCTCCCTCTATTAGGCATGGCTGTTCCACAAGATCCTCCAAAAGCAATGCCTGCAAGAGACCCCACCTGAGCCTGGAGCAGAGTTGTCATGCCATTCCCATGTTCCACAGGGAGTGTATGTAATTCCCTGATCAGGCTGTCAGTCTCCTTGTCTGTATTTCCTGTCACTCTGAGCCATAACCTACACAGTGTGTGCACTCCACACTTAATGGAATTGTACTTTTTAAATACGTTTTCATTTATTTTTATTTATTTATTTGAGAGTGACAGACAGACAGAGAGAGAAAGAGGCAGATAGATAAAGACAGAATGAGCACCCCAGGACCTTCCGCCACTGCAAATGAAATCTAGATGCATGTGCCACCTTGTGCATCTGGCTTACATTGGTACTAGGGAATCAAGCCTTGAACTAGGGTCCTTAGGCTTCACAGGCAAGCACTTAACCACTAAGCTATCTCTCCAGTCTGCATGGAATTGTACTTTTGTAACACCCGTGACCCAGTCTTCTGTAACATGGCCTTGACCCACTGCCCTTATCAAGCATTAAAAAAATGATAGTTGAGAGTTATGGAAGTTAGCCATGACTTATATAATTTATGTTATTTACAAGGCATTCACAGTGCAATTTAGGTACATGATGGTAATCATGAACTCAGCCACCTGGAGAAGCTCATGAGTATTTGATTCCTACTCTGAAGTTAAGAATTAATGGTGTTCCCACCCATAGCATCTTTAAGTGCTTATCTTATTCTTCCTTTAGAAGATGCTCTTATCCTGTTAGGATATTAGATATGAAAACATATTTCAGAAGTTAAAATAGAGCCAGAAATGCATGCTGAATTTTCATTGGGCTGCAGAGCTCATTCCTTAGTGAAAACCCACACTGTCATGGGAATCGTGTCATTCAATTATATATTTCCTTACACAGTGAAATGTGCCTTATGTGATCCTCATACCAACTCTTCAAAGGAAGTAAACAGTGGCCACCCTTAACATGCAGAGGATAATATGCTAAAAGGTAGAGTGTACCTTCATTCTTCTGAACATGGGAAAACAAAGCAGATCTCAACTAAAGGTCTGCTAGCTTTATTCTATGACATCCTTACACATACCCTCCTCTAAGCCAGAGGTGATGATTACCTTCTTTCTCTCCATACTCCCTTGCCTCTGTAGACCTGTCTAGTCAGTCTTCCTTCCATGTTCATTTTCTCTTGATGATCTCAAATCTCACTGGCCACAAATCTCCCTCAGATTCTAATGTGAGAAGCCCCTCCTCTTCCATATTCTGAGTTTTTAGCTAATGTTGCCAGGTGTTTATTATACTCCTTGGTTAGACCATAAATGCTCTTAAGGAAAGGACTCACATTCAAGCCTTTTTGCTCCCTGCTATAGATGACACTTGCTGTCCTCTTGCTGAATTAGATCAACTACAATTTTTTCTCCTTTAGTAACATATAATAAATGTTATAAAAATCCTTTGCACTTTTCTTCCACTTGGGAGTTTCCTTATAGTGCCCAGAAACAAGAGCACTTTGAAGTCATTCAGAAGTTTTAATTTAATCTTCCCTAATGGAGTTTACCTCCCAGTTGGTTCAATATATTTTTAGAAGTCTATTTCTGTATGGATTTATAGCTTTACAAACATTGGGTTTTTCCACCTTGAAAATCCTGTTGATTATTATGGGTGATTCATATCTGGTGAATTTATATTGTTTTCTTACCAAAAGAAAATATCTTATAAAACTTCATCACAGATATCTGTGTTTTCTTCAAATTGCAAGAGATTTATGATATATGTTGTACATTTTGGAAAATTAAAACCTTTTATAGATCAGAGAAGAATATTTGGCATTGTTATTTCATGAGGCTAGCACATCAGAAATGCCATGTCCAATAGCAGCCAAGGATAATTCACAGCCCAGGTTAGGGAGCTAGCTTCCAGCAGAGCACTGTTTTGCAGTATTTTACCTTATCTTATGTTTAGACATTGGTCATTCTTCTGAGAGCTCTTGATTTGATAATACATAGGAAGACTGCATAAAATAAATGTAGTTTTCCAAACCCATACTGCTAGAGTTTTGCTATACTCTACAATGTTATTTTTACTTACATTTTAATGCCTATACATGTAAATTACATGTGCTAAAAGGAATCCAAAAGAAAGTGAGTTTTTCTTTAAAAAGCTCCTAATCTCACACTCCAGAGACAACCACTACTGGTAATCTTTTGTACTTAGAAGTTTACCGAGAAAGACGGGAGAGTGTAATCAGGTTCCTCCAGACCAGCAGCAGTTACTCAGTGAGCATCTTCCATCCTCTAGGTTCTGTGCTAGGCACTTCTCCCAAGCCTCTCACGTCTTCACAGGCTCTAAAAGATAAAGAAATGTAATACACAAGGTGTTGATCATTGTAGAAGAACTAGGTGCAAAGAAAAAAAAAATCACAGAAACTGAGAGGAAGTACAAGCCCTCATGAGGGATCAAGTAGGGAGGATGTAGTCAAGAAAAAAGAAGTAAAACAATGATTACCAAGTGTAACTGGTGTGAAGCCAGGAGGGATAAGCCTGGCAAGTCTCAGAAGACAAAACGTAGTAGGATTTTTAAATCTTGTGTAGGAAGAAATGTTGGCAAAAACAAAAACAAATGACTAAAAAGGAGAAAGTGACTCACTAATCACCTGCCAACTCTCCTAGTATCCTTTCATGAGAAGAACATAGCATGTGGAACAAGGAAAACATGTGCTGCATGCTAGCCACCTGTGTCAGCGAGGAGAATCCAAAGCTATGCCACAGCTTAATTACATTTCCATTTTTAAGGAGTATACAGAAACACAAAAGTTGTACATTTTATGTGCTATACATGTACTGTACAATTCATGAATGCATTGTATAATATCAGGTTAATTATTTATCATTTATTTCTACTAAAAAGCATTGAAGATCCCCTTTTTTTGGGGGGGGGGATTTTCAAGGTAGGGTTTTCCTCTCTAGCCCAGGCTGACCTGGAATTCACTAATTAGTCTCAGAGTGGCCTTGAACTTATGGCAATCCGCCTACCTCTGCCTCCTTCCCAACTGCTAGGATTAAAGGTGTGCCCCACCATGCCTGGATCTTTGATATGCATGATATATAAAAATCACCTATGGTCATCATACCACATAAAAGTAACCCAGAGGTTCTGAGTACTAATTGTAACTCATCCATCAACCTCACATCCTCTCTCCTCCTCTCTTACTATTTTGGATGTTTAGTTATGACTTCTGAGCTCTCAGCATCCATTACAACATTTTTTAGATTCTACCTATGAGAAAAATGATGCCATACATATCCATCTCTGTCTGGATTACTTCCCTTAACAATATTTACCCCCATTCATATTGTCAGAGATGTAATGATATCATTACTTTTATGCATGAATTATATTCCACTTGTATCTGTACCTCACTTTCTTTATTCACATATCAATTCATGCTGTTTCCATTTTTTGGCTATAGTGAATAGTGTTGCTTTGAACTAAAAAGTGCAGATGTTTCTTTGACATATGGATTTCATCTTTTGTGATGCTATATACATAAGGGATTTCCAGATCCTGTGAGTTCTATTTTTGATTTTTTGAGGGTCTGAAATACTGTTTTCCATGATGACTGTAGTAATTCCCACTTGCACCAGTGCTGAGCAAGTGTTCCCTTTTCTCCACATTCTTTACTGTGCATTTACATTAAATATTTATATTATCCATCATTACTGGGATAATGTGATATCTTATTTTGGCTTTGAATTGCATTTCTCTGATCACTAATGAGGTTGAGAAATTATGTTTCACCTACCTATCATCCATTTAGATTTATTGTCTACCTTTTCCCATTGAAGTTTTGGAGTTTTGCATATTTCCTGTCTGCCAACCTCTTCTCCGTTGCACCCATGTAAGATGTCCTCCCCAATTCTGTTTGTCTTCTCTGTGTACCACTTTGTGTCTTCTCTGCTGTGGAGAAGCTTCTCAGTTTCATGGAATCTCATTCATGTGGCTGCTGAAAGATTCACGTCAATCATACATTTGATGTAAGGCAAACACAAACAGAAAACACAACTAATACCAAAAGTGAAAAATAAATGGCTATAGCCCATTTGAATTTCTTCTAGAACATCCACAAATGCAAATTCTGAACAGCTAGAATGATAGGTAGGACAACAGTCCTCATTGCATTCTTGCTTCAAAATCCAAGACAGTTTTCTAGCCCACTAGCCCACCTCTGCATTGAGAACTGGGCCACCTGGAGACTTCCCAAAGAGCATAGTACAGGGACCTGTTAACACTATATAACTGATAAAACACTTCGATATGCTTATACATGGGAACAGAAACATCGGATAGAAACATCACCCAAAATTAGTAGGCAGACTAATTTCTTAGTCATTTATATGAATCTCCACCATTTCATTAAAGGTGTGAAACTAGTAAAAGTTATTTTCTTAGAGATTGTTTTCATGCAGAGATTGTTTTCATTCCTGGTCCTGTCTTCTTCTGTGCCAACAGGTAACCAACGTCCCAGATGGTTATTTGAAAATGGATTGCTCTCCGATAAACCAAGAGCCTGGAAGTTCTGAGAAGGGTGGGATTTGGTCCAGAATACTTGTTTGGAATTTGCACATAGTGGCAGGAATTGTGCTGAAATCTTAAGAATTGCACCATGATGTAATGTTACCCTATAATTACTATTTGATTTGAGCTTCATTGTTTGCAAAATAAGTGTGAAAAGAAATTTAATCAGCAGGCAGTTGGTCAAAGACAACACCTAACGTGTGACATCAAAAAGACAAGGGCAAATCAGTTATGGCAGTTATGACCCATCCTGAGCCAATCACGAGAGACTTTGAAGTGCCATGAGCTAAAGGGCTTTGAAGGAATTGATGAGATCTTAGTTGACACTGGAAATTCGAATCTTATTGTCAGTTTCATAGATTTTTCAACTCATAGGATGCTACACTCATTTAGAAATTAGAAATTATAGCTCTTTTAAAGAATTATCCACATCTATAAAAAATAAATGCAGACCTCTGAAGCATCCTGTATGATTTGTGTTATGTTGTAATTCACTAAGTAACATACCTGACTATGCCACACTAAATCATCCATCTATTCTCCTAGCTATCCATCCTAACAATGAAGCAATTCATTTTAATTTCCTGAGCATAAATGAAAAATAAGCAAAACATTATACTCATGAGACCTGAAGATAAAAGTAAGAAATAGTCTGACTTCTAGGAATTCTTAGTGCTGTGTAACAAGAGCTGGTGAAAGTAATAATTATTAAAAAACAATTGTGTGATATATAGAAGGAGATTAAAATCTGATCGTTTTCAGACATCAAATTGGCACATACTGGAATACTTATATAAATAAGAGAACAATTAGTTGTATAAATATGACTATAATTTTAACTCTGTTCACAAAAAAACAAATCAAGACTGCTGTCTAAAGTGACCTACAGAAAAGATACAGCTCATAGAGGTAATTTAGTGTTTAGTATTTGTTAATTTAGTTTAATTTAGTGTTTGTCAAGTAAAAGCTCTTTCCATTCTTTAGGACTTCACTTTCAGGTTTTGGGATCTGTTATTCAGCTATGTGGATTCTAACCTTTCACCCTGAGAAAGTGTCTATCTTTAGTGGTGAGGTGGGTTTCTTGAAGTCAGCAGATAGAAGGGCCCAGTTTTTTTGATCCACCCTGATAACCTGTGTCTTTTTATGAGTGAGTTAAGACCATTAATATTTAAGGTTATTATTGTGAGGTTTGAATTATTCCCTGCCATGATGAAGTGCTTTATGGGGTTTGGTGCTATCTTATGTTTTATACTATTCTGACCCTGCTCTATTTTGCTTATTGTGATCTTATTCTTGTTGGCTCTTGAGATTGGTTGTTATACTATTCTGTGTGGAATATCCTCTCAAGTATTCTCTGTAGTTTTGGCTTTGTGTTCATATAATCATTGAGTTGACTTTTTTCATGTAAAGTTTTGTTGTTGTTGTTGTTGTTCATTTTTTGTTGTTCTTTCTTTTGTTTTTCGAGGTAGGGTCTCACTGTAGGTAAGGCTGACCTGGAATTCTCTATGTAGTCTCAGGGTAGCCTTAAACTCATGGCGATTGTCCTAACTCTGTCTCCCAAGTGCTGGGATTAAATGTGTGCACCACCACTCCCAGTTCATGTAAAGTTTTTCTTTTCCCATCTATTATGAGGGACATTTTGTTGGGTAGCTTGGGTTGTAAGGTATAGCTTTTTAGACTTTGAAGTGTTCTTTTCCAGGCCCTTCTGGCTTTCAGGATTTCCATTCAGAAGTCTCATCTAATTCTGATTGGACTGCTTTTGTATGTTGTGAGTTGTTTCTCTCTTGCTTCTTTAAACAGTCTTTCTTTGTTTTTATTATTGAGAATTTTAACTATGGTGTTTCTTGGAGAGTTTTGCTTCTTTTGTTCTATCTGTTTGGTGTTCTCTGGGCTTTATGTATCTTGGATGGATGACTCTTTTGAGAGGTTCAGAATTTTTTTTTCAATAATTTTATTGACTATGTTCTCTATGCATTTGGCCTGGATTTCCTTTCCTTCTAGTGTACCCATGATCTGGATGTTTGGTCTTTTTAGGATATCCCACTTTTCCCTCCTATGCTCTTCATTTGATTTTTTTGGACTTAGCAAAGTTTTTGGCCTCCCAATAAATTTCTTCTGTCTCGTCTTCCTGGTCAGAGGTTTTGGGTTCCACATGAGTAACTGTTGATGAGGGATTTTAGAGAGAATTTTAAATAATTTCCCTTTGATATTTGTTTTATGTTGTGTTATTTTGCATCATATCTAACTCTTTTTTGAGATATGATTTCAATTAGAATTCTGATTTTCTTGATGCTTCCTGGAATTCATTCTTGCATTTGATCATGCCTTCATTAAGTTTTATCACAAGGTTTTAAGATCTTCCATTTCTTGACTCACCATCAATTTATTCATATTGTTTTAGAGGGTTCTAACATTTCCTTCCATCAAGTTAAGCCTACTGTCAAAAGGTCAACACTCTAAGATAATTTTGTTCAATTTCATTGACACAATTCTTGGTTCTTTGATGGTTTGCTTCCAGTTCAGTGATTTCTTTTTTTGTTTGTTTGTTTGTTTTGATCATGGTCTCATTGGTCATTGTGCTTTCATTTTGGGGATGAATTTCTGCTGATATTGTTATGATTTCATTAGAAGTTTCCATTGAAGGACTGGGTATCCTTGGTGGAGATTTATCAGTTTGATGACTTTTGTTGTTCTTTTTTGTATTGTTTTCTACCTATTTTGAAGAGGAAACAATTTTTTTCCTTTGTCCATGCACCCTCTGACTCAGGTGAACAGGGATGTTGGTACCCAGTGGCCAGCCAGGATACAAGAGCAAGTGTCCTGATTGCATAGCTCATACTGGGATCAGGCCTTCCCAAGCCAGGCACATTGAGACCTATCAGGACCAGGGGACTTGGAGGACCAGAGGTTTGGCCTACTCATTCCATACCACTGCACACCCCCCCATACACAGACCAGTGCAGGAAACCAGACCAGGGTGCTGGGAGGAGCCCAGAAACAGGGGTCTGGCCTACTCACTCCACACCACCATGCTCAACCACAAACAGTTTGAGCATCAAATTCTCACTTTTGTATATGTGTTTAAATAGTGGAATATCTTCCTATTAGAAAAAATGTCATTTTTTTGCTTTATTTAATTTTCTTAACAGAGTTTATATTTCAAATATTCTTTTGAGTGTTTTTAAGTCTTAAAGATATATATATATATATATATATATATATATATATATATATATATATATTATCTTCTTTGATCAGAAAGCATGTTTTACAAAGATGAGTAAATCTACCTCATTGTGAAAGGTGAAGAGGCCCACCTGTCCTCCTTTAAAAAACTATACTTAATCCCAGTACTTGGAAGGCAGAGGTTGGAGAATTGTCATGAGTTCCAGGCCACCCTGAGACTACATATTAAATTCCAGGTCAGCCTAGCCTAGAAAAAAACCCTACATTAAAAAAGAAAAAAAAAAACAAAACAAAAACTGTACCTGACTTTAGAGGTGTATACAGGGGGAATCGTAACCACTTGGACCTCTTTAAGTAATCTAGAGAAACAAAATTTTAAAAAATAACTTTATCAATGCTCTGTTGCATCACTCTTTCTCACTGAACCTCACATGCTGATGCCTAGACTTTACTAAGTGATAATTGATAATTTTATGTTATAGTGTTAAATAAATAACATATAGCCCACAATGGGACAGGAGCACACAGACTATTCCATGCAAAGCAATGATGTAATTGGTATGTGTGCGTGTATGTATGTGTGTGTGTGTGTGTGTATGTATGTATGTATGATCACTTATAGTTTCTGTACAAGAAGGTTCTTGGAGATTGCCAAGATTTTTTGCCATGAAAAATTTAGTGGGAGGGCTGGAGAGATGGCTTAGCGGTTAAGCGCTCGCCTGTGAAGCCTAAGGACCCCGGTTCGAGGCTCGGTTCCCCAGGTCCCACATTAGCCAGATGCACAAGGGGGCGCACACATCTGGAGTTCGTTTGCAGAGGCTGGAAGCCCTGGCATGCCCATTCTCTCTCTGTCTCCCTCTATCTGTCTTTCTCTCTGTGTCTGTCGCTCTCAAATAAATAAAAAATAAAAAATAAAAAATAAAAAATAAATTAAAAAAAAAAATTAGTGGGAACTTCTTGTTGGCATCCATGATCTTGGTCTCTGTGATTCTGACTTTGTTCCCAGTATCATCTTTGAGTTTGTTTCCACAGAGCAGGTCTTTTATCCAATTAGACAACCACTGGTTTCTCACCTAGGCTGTGTGTCACTATTTCCCAGGTGTGTACAGCTTTTGAGGCTGGTCACTTTCATATAGCAGTGTCCCCATACTTGCTCATAACATTGTTGATCATTTTACCCCAGCATCCCATGTAGTGTTTTCTAGAACTATTTGGACTAACCATCTGGGAACTAGCTTTCTTTCAGGTTTCAGCCTTATCTCTCAATATTCTGTGTTGGTAGTATGTGGTATCTTTAGCAATAGGGTCTTAACTTTTACCTCAGGGAGGTAATCAGGTGCTTTGATAGAAATATATCTTGTTTTGGGGACCTTGTAGGAATATCCTGCCAACAGCTCAAAGTGGGTTGTATTCAATTTCTGGTACTGTAAATTACAAGCCAAAGCCATTTAAAGAATCTGGCAAGGAAGTATAGCATGGATAAAATTTTGCTGAGTGGAAAAAGGGCAGGGATATTCACAATATTATGCAACTGCAAAATAGGGAGAGGTAAGCCAAACAAAGACTCAGGCAAGACTCAGCAGAGGAGAAAATATTTGAACTAGGTTTAAGGGAAAAATAGCCTCAGCCTGGTAAAAAAGAGAAATGGGGATTCCTGGTGGAAAGATGGAAGACATTAGCCCTGAATAAGTGGGGAACACTAGGAATCTCTACATGTCTGCATTTAAGCACCTATGTTGAAGATGAATGGGAATGAGAAGGGAACAGGAACACAAAACTGCTGATCCATAGTCATGACAGGAAGGATCTTCAGAAAGTCATTTGTTTGCAAATTTTGCTTATATAACTTTCTCCTTCCTAATAAGTTCAAGACCTAAAAATGATTACAACCCAATAAGGAAAAAAAAAAAAAGATGGGGATGACATGTGATAAACTGGATCTGCCTTACTTTGCTTGAACTAAAGTCTTGAAAACATGACACTTAGCAACACACTTGAAGCAGGGCAGTGGTATCATCAGATCTTTGTTGAAGAAACATCATTTGGAAGAAATGTGGAGAGTGGGTTAGTAGGAAACACTCAATTTGGAGTCTGGTCAATAAGTACTGACTATACTCCATGTGGTCACATTTTGAGACCCAAGAGCCATAGTGACAAAGAAGAAATGTGGGTGAAGTAGCTTGTAGGACTGATTGCCAAGGAATGTGGGAGAGCAAAAGGGGAAGGAATGCATTTTGTCTAGCTATTAAGTTTCTCCTGTGAGTTGAGAGGAGGAGAATGTTGTCCTTAACTATAAGTCATAAGAGTTCATCTTCTTGCATTTTGCTAGGTGTTGCCTCCACAAGATTGGATGGCCCCTTTCAATGAGTGTTTGGAGTAAAAAGAGGACCTAGTAAACTTTTCACAGGGAACTAGATTTAAGAGACAGGGAAAGTGACATGAGGGAAAATGCAAAGTACAATCAACTTGAAAATGAGGAAAGCACAAAACAGATCAGAGAAACAAAGGTGTAGGAATGAGTGAAATGTGAGAACAATTTTTTCAGGCAAGGTATTTACCATAGCTCCTTAGATGACTGTAATTATGGTCTCTTCTTTCCTACTGGCAGGACTGGAAAGCTTGAGGGAGGAGTCTGTGCTTGATACAGAATGCACTTTCAGGCCAGCAGCTCAGAAGCTTTTATTAACAGCACAGATAATAATGTGTTTCTCTTGTGCTTTATAGTATTTTTGAAGTTCTTTCACATTCATTATGCTCACATTTGGAACTCATCATCTCTTTGAGGGAGATAGGCCAGGCTAATTATCCCTGCTTTATAGATAAGGAAACCAACTCCCAGAAAAGTCTGAGTGACTTGCCCTCGCTTACATAGCAATTAGAAGTGGAGGCAAGAATGGAATTCTGATTCTGTTTCTGCAACAGGGACTCATTTTATTTGCAATGCTGCCCAGCTTCACACATAACTCCCATATCCTTAGGAGAGCCACTTCCTGAACTCTTGACACTCCCTCCTGTCCTGCAAAAAGGCTAGAATGATATGAAGCTGTTTTGTCACTTGTTATCTTGAAAGAAGTCTTTCCAGACCTTTACCCCAAAACTGAGTTCCTTGAACTGCCTGGACACCAACTGGTAGAGGTTGGTTTGTAGCATCTGCTTACTGGCTTCCACAGCTTGTGCCTAGAATGGCTACCGAGTTCTAGATGAGACATGTGGGGAGCAAGTCTGGTTTAGAGTTCATGCCGTGCAGACACACAGTTCTGTCCAGTACAGTTAACAAGGTGCAAAACACTCAATTCCCCAGCATCACCTTGAATGGTCCACTTACCATAGTCCTGCCTTGTGACTAAGCTTGATTCACTCAAAAGCACATCCCTGGCCAGTGAGGCTAGTAAGTGAGCCTTGCAAAGAGAAGTTGTTACAGAAATATGAATCCATTTTCATCACTATGAAAGAAAGGAACATAAGTTGTTTAAAGTGTCAGAACTCTCGGAAGAAATCCAGAGCTTGGTACAGTGAAGACTGAGTCTAGAGTGAAAATCTGTGAACTGTGCCTTCTTTAGATTTGATTATAATGAAGCAACTTGTAAAATCTTGCAGAAAGCTCTCCAAAGTACAAGCTTTTTCTGCATGCAATTCAGAAGCTAGTAAATCTGGAGAAGCAAATGTATTCCTTTCTTGAATTTCCATTTAAACCTTCTGAGGGCTTAAATTTATAGATGCTAATTCCAAATCAATTTTGAAAAGTCACCAATAAAATACAGCCAGAATTGTACTTACAAAGCAAATGAAAAGTTTATTTTTTAAGAAAAAGGAAGTTGGAAATGAAAGTCATGTCAATCTGCTGTGTCCTGAATAATGGGACAGATATAGAAAAGTTAATATCTATGCCAAGGAAGGTGGCACATCCCTTTAATCCCAGCACCCAGGAGGCAGAGGGAGGAGGATTGTTGTGAGTTCAAGGCAACCTGAGACTACATAGTGGATTATCACAGGTCAACTTGGGCTACAGTGAGAACCTATCTTTAAAAAGATGCCAGAAAAAAAAATATTTGGAGAAGAGGCCTACAGGTGAGAGAAGGCAGTTATAGACCTGGGGATCAGCAGGAGAATGAAAAGGCTGTATTCAGTAACTCATGGGGGCAAGATGATAGGCGATTAGGGCTCCCACATGTAACTCAGGAGACAGGGCAATGCAGCTAATTTCTTCAATACCCATGAATGTCAGACCTACCTGTCACCAGTGACAGCTTTTGGCCCCTTGGGTTCATGAAACAAAATTGTGTGTAAGGTGGAGATGGATTCCAGAATTGTAGAGTGATATGGACCTTGTAGCCATAGATCCACTGCAATAAGTCAATTTTTCAGATAATAGATCATGAATGCACAGTTGATAACTAGTGCAAAGCTTACCCAGTGACTATGCAACTTGATCCAATATTTCTAGCCAAGTTCTCCATGCTATGTGACAGTTATGAGACCAGGTTCCCATGGTTCAAGGATCTTCTCACTGTAGTCTCTAAACAAATCTCTGCTCTCAGCCTACTTTTGTATAGAAACATTTATTGGAATCCAATCGCACTTAGGTCCATGATTGTGTTTGAGCTCTGATAATAAATTGGGTAGTTATGATAAAGAGTGAACAACTTGCAGAATTGCAAACATTTTCTATCTACCTCTTTGCAGAAAAGACTTCCCAGCTCTTGCCTGCAATATGACTAAAACTCTTCACTAACCTTTAAACACAGAAGAATGTCCTAACACACTGTGGGTTTTTCTGCATACTCTCTGCAGGGACCTGCTCCCTTTTCTTCCTGCCAGCCACACTCTTGATAGGATAGGTAGATTACAGGATTCAGATATTTAGTGGCAACCATTCTGGAGAGAAAGCACAGCCAAGATGAAGATTAAGAACACAACAAGGCACAGACAAACTCCTTCTGTGTCCTCACAGCCCACTGAAAAATCTACCATATACTTCAGGAGGCTGATCTGTAAGAACTTCAGTGCCCTCCTGAACTTTATGTCTTTTGATTCAGTTCATGGAAAAACATAAAGTAAACCAAAACAAAGGATGAAGAAAAATGAGGCTCCTTACTTTCCTGTTCTTCCCTGTTGGCCTGGCAGCATAGCATTAATGTCTGAGAGTATGTTAAACAATCCTCTCCACTGATGTCTCTCCACAATTCCGGAATCTATCTCCACCTTGCACACAGAGAAGGCTCTCACTATTATGAGGTTACAAGCTGCTTCATTTTTATGAACTCTTCCTTCACCTTTGTTGACAGTTCGTTCATCAAAAATCTTCCTTAAATAGGGCTGTGGAGGTGCGTCAGTGTTAAGAGTACTTGCTGCACAAGCATAAGTGCTGAAAGGGCTTGATACTGCCTGAGTTTATTTTCCTTGAGCCCACATAAACAACTAGGTATTATCAAGTAACCATATGTCTTTTATCCCCATCCTACAGAGAATGGAGATCAGAAAATCTCAGGGACCTGTTGGCCAGAAACAAATACAATCGATGGCAAACTGACAGCTCTGGGTTAAGTAAGAGATACTATATTGAGGAAACAGGTAGATGAATGAAAAGAGGACACTCTGCATTCTCTTCTAGACTCCAGACATGTGTACAGTCATACATACTTGCAACCACATCACATACACCATACCACACACACTACACACATATGCACTCATGCCAAAAATGAAAGAAAATATTCACAAATTATGATAATTATAATGTGTCATTAACTTTTTGTTAGGATGGTAACTAGCATAGTAATTTCAATCAGGATCCCAGGAAACAAGCCCAAATTATGCTACCTGAGAATTCATTTGTTGATATAATTGATAAAGTCATAGACCACCCCCATCTGGGAGCAGTCCATTAAAATGGTGTCATGAAAATTAATTAAAATATTCCTGGTATTGTCATGAGAAGCTATGCATCAGTGTTCAAGCATTGTAGTGGACAAGGGGCTGTAACACTCAGGTGCTATGGAGATTATAGAGGTTATAAGTAAATGACTTTTCCCTAATGGCCTTGAGAGTTGATAGAGAAAAAAATAGAGGAAACCAGAGATTGAGAAAACAGTGAGAGACAATAGAAGCATTCTGCAGCATAGAATGGCTTAATCTCCAGCATCCATACAGAAATTCCTGCTGACATATAAGAACTTGGCCCTACAGAGGTGTCAAACAACATTCATCTTTATTTAGAGCTGGGGTCATTCTGACATCTAATGCACTGCAAGGAAGAAACAGGACCAATAAATGTATTCTAAATCTGCTTGGACCATTCTATTAGCAAAAAGACCTCTTCTGTACCATGCAGGAAGCAGATTGCATCCACAGGAAAGATACTCAATGACTGAATTGGAACAATGCTTTGTCAAACAATGCCAACTTTCCTGAAGGCCCCTTTCTACACGTAACTATGACTCCACATTTGAGAGTTAAATCCCTTTAGAGATGATAAAAATGAATGGCCTCCAGGATAATTATGGACCTATATATAAGAAGATTAATAGAAGCAGAATTTTGTATCACCACAGGCCTGGAGTTTGTACTCTGAAAATGGATTCTCAATTCAATAAAGAAAGGCAAATTAAAGTCATAACTAGACTGAATTCATTCAGTTGTATTATTTCACCTAATGTTGGGTTGGCATCAATTTAGTAAAAAAAAAAAAAAAAAGAGCAAAATGCTCTATAGCTTATAAGGTCAAAATGACAGAACTTTACTTATAGATGGTAGAGAAAAATGGCTATGATAATGTGTTCATTTTTTCTTTCTTGCATCTTATGAAGTTTATCTGAGGTGCGTTAATTTTCCTTGAGATAGCAAAGAACTTCCACATGAGCAATTAGCCAGTCTGGAGCCCTCAGCCCTCAATGGTTTCTTATAAAACACATCAGTCAAGGTCAAATCAACCTCAGAGTTAGGTCCTCAACAGGGGTGACTTTTAATGCCCAGAGCTGCATAAAATTATTCAAATGGCCTAAACCTGACTCAACAAACTCACTTTGCTGTTCTTTTTCCTTCCCATTAAATCCACAGTTAATACTGTGTGCCATACTTTCCTTCTTTCCTCCTGCCTCCTGACTGACCAGCAGCTTCCAGTGTGGATATAATTCCATTACCTTTGATAATGTGAATAAAATTATTTTGTTTTCAAAGTAGGTATTTCCATGTCTGTCAACTTTTCATATGTAGAAACAACAAAATCTGTGGTAATTTTTAGAACAAAAATGGAGTCTTTAGGAAAAAAAGCCATGAAACACATCTAGTAAGGTTTCATCCAAAAGACATATTACAGAAGCAAGAAGATACTTTTATTCAATTATGGAAAAAAAAACCAGCATGATTAAAGAGAACACTAGCTTTCATGAAGAGCACTACACAGCACTTTTCTGCTGACTAAAGATGGTGGCATAACTTGGTACTCTGGATGCTTTCTACCTTCAGAGGCAACAATGGGATGCTAGAGAGATAGAATATGTCATGACATTTAGCTTATAGAGTAAAAGTGGCTGCAATTGCCACAATAAGACATGGAAGAATAATAGTGTGTTTTGACCTATTGAGAACTTTGGCAGTGGCTAATTGATTACGTTTCCTAGAAATAAATAGGTATAGCCCATTAAACTATAACTTGGCATTTCTGGAGATCTGGTTGATAGAAGAAGCTAGTCCAAGTTGTAAGAATCTATAGACTGTAATATAATTTTTTCCATCTGTGCCAAAATATCAATCATTCAACAAAGAAGAAACTGAATTTATTTATTTATTTATTTATTTATTTATTTATTTATTTATTCATTCATTTATTTATTTATTTATTTTGGTTTTTCTCTAGCTCAGTCTGACCTGGAATTCACTATGTAGTCTCAGGATGGCCTCAAACTCATGGCAATTCTTCTACCTCTGCCTCCTTAGTGCTGGAATTAAAGGCATGTGCCACCAAACCTGGCTTAGAAACTGAATGTTTTAACCAAAGAAGTGTTGTTTTTTTTTTTCTTTTTCGTTTTTCTTTCTTTTTTTTTTTTACTGAATAATGAGGTATTTTTATAAATGAGGACTTTTTAATAAAAATTACCAAAACATTTATAATTTGACATGCAAATTTTAACTTTATACATGCTTATTATCCACTCCACTTTTTAACATTCTCTTGATAATTTTCATTCTAGTATTTATTTCTCATCAATATGATGGAATAACTAACAGAATCAACTGAAAGGATGGGATGATAATCTGGCTCACAATTCGTAATGAAAGATACTCAGAAAAAAGCTAATTCCTTTTAGGCAGTTTCAGTTAGGGATAGGAAACCAAAGAAATATCCAGAAAATGCCACCCTGCCTTGGCAGTCTATCTGATCCAGTGTCATCCACAATGGCCATAGCTCCCCCAGCTGCCTCCACAGTATAGCTGACTATCTAGATGGGCTAGCCCTTGGGACAGCCTCCTTGAATCTGAAAACCAATCTTGTCTTTACCCTATATACCTGAATCTAATGAAAGAATGCATTTTCAATGGGCTCTAAAGGCTTGTCCCTGATGCTCCCACCTGTCCTTGCCCTGTGATCTCTGTCTGGACACATGCATGTTTGGCTTTCCCCTACTCATACAGTTTCTTGGCCTGGGTAGTGCTCTGCTTGCCAGTGTTTTATGCTTTGGGATAACTTGCACTTTAAATATACCGAATGGACTTCCGGTTAAGATGGTGGCATAGGTACCATGCCAAAGCAGCCTAGGGGGGAAAACGCCAAAAAAAAAAAAAAAACAAAAGAAAAGAAAAAACTCAACAAAATACACACTTTTACTAAAATGTGAGGTGTATAGGAAATTTAAATGGTAGCAGAGAAGTAGGAGAGATCCAGAGCCCACATAGACTGGCAGAAGCAGCTCTGGCAGGAACACTGATTGCGGCAGCAGTGGCAGTGCACCAGAAAGCTGCCAGATTTGGCTTGAGCCACAGGAAAAGCCAGGTGAGGAGAGC
Organism: Jaculus jaculus; assembly: GCF_020740685.1. Lineage (NCBI taxonomy): Eukaryota > Metazoa > Chordata > Mammalia > Rodentia > Dipodidae > Jaculus > Jaculus jaculus. The sequence continues at coordinate 124,359,322 of NC_059104.1, read as the reverse complement.
TTCCACTCACACGGAGCTCTCCACAAACTCAAGAAATGTGAAGTGAGAGCAGCAGTGAAAAATGGAGGAGCAGATCACAAGGTAGAAGAACACAGGAACAGCGAGAGAACTAGAGCAGCATCAGGACCCCCCCCCCCCACCCACGGCCAGTGCTTGGCTCCAGGGAACAGAGCAGAGGTCCAGGGACCTGGCCACACCAACTTGAAATGACAGCGGGACCCAGGCAGGAGCAGAGGTAACAGGAATTACAACTGGGAAGGGTTTCACCTAGTCACAAACTGACTTGAACCTTCAGAAATCTTAACGTCCTGTTGTCAGGATTAAGGATTGGATTTGGGTGGAGCACCATGCACCATAACGGACAGTTAGAGGATCTGGTGGTCATAATACCTACTCATGCGTAAATACTCTGAGGGTCTTGAGAGCCACACCTAACGCCTCCTCCCCTGAAGTTATATAACATCAGATAGTCTGATACATCTAATAATACCCAGCTAACTAGAATATCCAATCATTAAATAATCCAGGATGCAAAAATATATGCATTATAACACAAGAAACACCAAAAATCAAGACAATATAAATCCACCAAAATGTATTAATACATCAGAAATGACCTCCAGTGAGAACGAGTTAGAGGAAATGCCTGAGAAAGATTTCAAAAGAATGATTATAAATATGTTCAAAGAAGTCAAAGAAGAAATCAAAGAGGAATTCAAAGGAATCAAAGAAAACATAGGTCACCAATTTAATAAAATAAAGAGGTCAATACTAGACATAAACAAGGAAACAGAAATAATAAAGAAAAATCAGTCACAATTACTAGCAATGAAGAACACAGTTAATGAAAAAAAAAAAAAAAACTCTGTAGAAAATCTCACCAGTAGAATGGATGAAAGAGATGATAGAATACCTAAGCTAGAAGATCAGTGGCAGATCTAATACAGTCCAAGGGAAAGACAAACTAATAGAAAAGTATGAGTGGGAATTTCAAGACATTAGGGAACCTATGAAAAGATCAAACATAAGAATTCAGGGCATAGTAGAAGGAGAAGAGTTTCACTCCAAAGGAATAGTAGGCGTCTTCAACAAAATCATAGAAGAAAACCTCCCCCAAATTGGGAAAGAGGTGCAAATGTAGAAACAGGAATCCTTTAGGACACCAGCCAGACAAAACCTGGAAAGAACCTTTTCTCGCTATATTGCAATCAAACGACCAAACACACAAACCAAAGAAAAAATATTGAAAGCAGTCAGAGAGAAAACTCAAGTTACCTACAAAGACAAGCCTATCAGGATTACAGCAGATTACTCAACACAAACTTTAAAAACCAGAAGGGCTTGGAGTGATGTATTCCAAGTCCTGAAAGATAACTGTCAACCAAGGTTACTTTATCCTGCAAAACTATCCATTCAAATAAACAGAGAAATAAGGACATTCCATGACAAAAGCAAGCTAAAGGAGTATTTGAAGACAAAAGTGGCTCTACAGAAAATACTTGAAAGAATCCTCCATGCTGAAGAAAAAGAAAAGCACAGATATAAGGAACTGGTAAAAAAAAAAAAAAAAAAAACAATACTCAAATACTAGTTAAAACAAGAGAGCAAAGGTAAAACCAGAAGACCTGCAAAAACTGGCAAAAATGAATACATACCTTTCAATATTATCTCTTAATATCAGTGGCCTCAATGCCCCAACCAAAAGGCATAGGTTAGCAGACTGGGTTAAAAAGCAGGATCCTTCAATTTGTTGCCTACAAGAAACCCACCTTTCTACAAAGGATGGACACTATCTTAGGGTGAAAGGTTGGAAAACGATTTTTCAAGCAAATGGACTTACAAAAACAAGCAGGGGTTGCTATCCTAATATCTGACAAGATAGACTTCAGTCCAACATTAGTTACGAAACATAAGGAAGGTCTCTATATATTGATTAAAGGTACCCTCCAACCGGAAGACATTACAATCCTAAATATATATATGCATCTAACATGGGGGCCCCCAAATTCAACAAACAAATGTTATTAGAGCTAAGGTCACAGATAACACCAAACAAAGTGGTAGTGGGTGACTTCAACACCTCACTCTCATCAATTGACAGGTCATCCCAGGAAAAAATAAACAGAGAGGCATCTGGACTAAATGAGGTCATAGAAGGAATGGACCTAACAGATATATACAGGACATTTCATCCAAATGCTGCAGAATATACATTCTTTTCAGCAGTGCATGGGACATTCTCTAAAATAGACCATATATTAGGACACAAAGCAAATCTTAACAAATACAGGAAAATTGAAATAATTCCTTGCATTCTATATGACCACAATGGAATCAAACTTCAAATCAATAGCAAGAAAGGCTATAGAGCACACACAAAATCATGGAAATTAAACAACACACTACTAAATGATGAATGGGTCAATGAAGAAATCAAGAAGGAAGTCAAAAAAAAATTATATAGTCAAACGATAATGAGAACACAACTTACCAAAATCTCTGGGACACAATGAAGGCAGTTCTAAGAGGTGAATTTATAGCCTAAAGTGACTATATTAAGAAATTAGAAAGGTCGCAAGTAAACGACCTAATGCTTCACCTTAAAGCCTTGGAAAAAGAAGAACAAGACAAATCAAAAATCAGTACATGGGAAGAAATAATAAAGATTAAGGCAGAAATTAATGAAATAGAAACAAAAAAAGAAAAACAATCCAAAGAATCAATGCAACAAAGAATTGGTTCCTTGAAAGGATAAACAAGATTTATAAACCCTTAGCAAATCAGACCAAAAGAAAGAGAGAAGAGACACAAATTAATAAAATTAGCGATGCAAAAGGTAACATCACAACAGATGCCAGAGAAATTAAACAATCATAGGGACATAGTATAAAAGCATATACTCCACAAAGTATGAAAATCTGAAAGAAATGGATGATTTCCTTGATTTATGTGTCATATCTAAATTAAATCAAGATGAGATTAATCACTTAAATAGACCTATAACAAGCACGGAGATCTGAACAGTTATCAAAAATCTCACAACTAAAACAAGCACTGGGCTGGAGAGATGGCTTAGTGGTTAAGCTCTTGCCTATGAAGCCTAAGGACCCCGGTTCGAGGCTCAGTTCCCCAGGTCCCATGTTAGCCAGATGCACAAGGGGGCACACTCGTCTGCAGTTTGTTTGCAGATGCTGGAAGCCCTGGCATGCCCATTGTCTCTCTCTCCCTCTATTTGTCTTTCTCTCTGTGTCTGTCACTCTCAAATAAATAAATTAATTAATTTTAAAAAAATTAAAAAAAAAAAAAAGCAATGGCCCAGATGGTTTCATTGCTGAATTTTACCAGACCTTCAGGGAAGAAATAATGCCATTGCTTCTTTAGCTTTTCCATAAAATAAAAAAGAAGCAATCCTACCACATTCCTTCTTTGAAGCAAGCATCACCCTGATAACAAAACCAGGCAAAGATAGAACAAATCTCCCTCATGAACATAGATGCAAAAATTTTCAACAAAATATTGGCAAACAGAATACAAGAATATATCAGAAAGATCATTCACCTGGACCAAGTAGGCTTTATACCAGAGATGCAGGGATGGTTGTATATATGTAAGTACAATGATTGTGATGGGGAGGTGATATGATGGAGAATGGAATTTCAAAGGGAAAGTGTAAGGGGAGAGTGAGGGAGGGAATTACCATGGGATATTTTTTTATAATCATGGAAAATGCTAATAAAAATGTTTAAAAAGTTATATATATATATGCAAATCAATAAATGTAATACATTATATAAATGGACTCAAGGGCAAAAATCATATGATCATCTCATTAGATGCAGAGAAAACGTTTCACAAAATCCAACATCCCTTCATGATAAAAGTCCTATGGAGACTGGGAATAGAAGGAACATATCTCAATATACTAAAGGCTGTTTATGACAAGCCTACAGCCAACATATTACTAAATGGGGAAAAACTGGAAGCTTTTCTACTAAAATCAGGAACAAGGCAAGGTTGTCCACTGTCCCCACTTTTATTTAATATAGTACCCGAAGTCTTAGCCATAGCAATAAGGCAAGAGATGCACATAAAAGGGATACGAATTGGAAAGGAAGAAATCATGTTATCATTATTTGCAGATGACATGATTCTATATATAAAGGACCCTAAAGACTCTACCAGCAAACTGTTAGAGTTGATAAACACCTACAGCCATGTAGAAGGATACAAAATAAATACACAGAAATCAGTAGCATTCCTATATGCTAACAACAAACATACAGAGCATGAAACAGAGAATCACTCATATTCACAATTGCATCAAAGAAAATAAAGTACTTTGGAATAAACCTAACCAAGAAAGCAAAGGATATCTACAATGAAAACTATAAAAACACAAGCGAGAAATTGCAGAAGACAATAAGAAATGGAACAACATCCCTTGTTCCTGGATTGGAAGAATCAGTATTGTGAAAATGGAAATGGCAATCTTACCAAAAGCAATCTACACATTAAATGCAATCCCCATCAAAATTGCAAAGGCACTCTTCATTGAAATAGCAAAACCAATCCAAAAATTCAGTTAGAATCACAAAATACCTCGAATATGTAAAATAATACCAACAAACAAAAATAAGTTGGGAGGTATCATCATACCTGATTTAACCTATACTACAGAGCCATAGTAACAAAAACAACATGGTACTGGCACAAAAGCAGATATGTAGATCAATGGAACAGAATAGAGGACCCAGATATAAGTCCAGGTAGCTATAGCCACCAGATATTCGGAAAAAATGCCAAAAATACTCATTGGAGAAAAGACAGCCTCTTCAGCAAGTGGTGCTGGGTAAACTGGATATGTATCTGTAGAAGGATGAAAATAGATTCTTCTCTCTCTCCATTCACAAGAATTAAATCCAAATGGACTAAAGACCTTAACATCAGATCTGAAACTCTGAAATTGCTAGAGGAAAAAGTAGAGGAAACCCTTCAACATACTGGTCTTGGCAAAGACTTTCTGAATATAACCCCAATTGCTCAGACAATAAAACCACAGATTAACCACTGGGACCTCATGAAATTACAAAGATTTTGTACTGCAAAGGACACTGTGAATAAAGCAATGAGCAACATACAGAATGGGAAAAACTCTTTGCCAGCTTTATATCTGATAGAGGATTAATATCTAGGATATACAAAGAACTCAAAAAAGTTAAATAATAAGAAGTCAAACAAGCCAATTTAAAAATGGGCTATGGAGATAAATAGAGAGTTCTCAAAAGAAGAAATATGGATGGTATATAAGCATCTAAAAAAATGTTCAACATCCCTAGTTATCAGGGAAATGCAGACAAAAACTACATTTAGATTCCAACTCACTCTGGTCAGATTGGCTACCATCATGGAAACAAATGATCATAAATGCTGGCAGGGATGTGGAAAAAGAGGAACACTTCTACACTGTTGGTGGGAATGCAATCTGGTCCAGTCATAGTGGAAAACAGTGTGGAGGTTCTTAAAACACCTAAAACTTGATCTACCATATGATCCAGGTTAGCACTAGTAGGCGTATATCCTAAGGACTCATCCCATTTCCCTAGAAGTACATGCTCAACCATGCTTATTGCCTCCAATTCATAATAGCTGGGAAATGGAACCAGCCTTCATGTCCCTCAACTGATCAGTGGATAATGAAAATTTGGCTCATTTATACAATGGAGTTCTACTCAGCAGTGAAGAAAAATGAAGTTATGAAATTTGCAGGAAAATGGATGGATCTGGAAAGGATTATACTAATTGAGGTAACCCAGGCCCAGAAAGCCAAGTGCTGCATGTTCTCCCTCATATGTGGATCCTAGCTAGAGATGATAGAGCTTCTGTGTGAGAAAAAAAAAAAAAAAAAAAAAAAAAAAACTCATTAGCAGAGGCCAGTAAGTTAAAAAGGAGATATAAAGGGAAGAGAAAGGAAGGGAGGAGGGTACTTAATAGGTTAGTATTTTATATTTGTAAGTAGAAGAATAGATTAACAGGGGTGAACAGGCCCAAAGTGAGGTCAGGGGAAGAGATTGAGAAAAGGAAAGGTGGAGGGTGGGCTAATCAAAATCTAAGATGATGCAAATAAGTCATATGGAATCCTCCAGTTTTGGACAATGGAACACTCAGGAGCCATAGATCATTGTTAGAAAATTTTCAGTGCCAGGTATGGGATACCCCCAGTGAGTTGTTGGCCAGGGAGGTCCCTGATACCCCTAAAACATTATAGTCCATTGCCAAGTCCCTTGGTGTCCCACTAGGAACTGATGGTAAGACCCTATTGCTGAAGACTCCACATACTTTGGCTGCAGGACCACTGAGAAATCCTGCTGGAACTGAGCTGATAACCTCCTTCATGTAGACCAGCTGACAGAAAGCTGGAAGAAACCATCCTATATGTAGTTCAAGGGGAGAGAGAGATACCACCAGTGAAGATACTCAACAGTGGACACTGCAAGCCTTATAATTGAACAACCAGCCCAAATGAGCCAACAGGTGCAGCAGCGGCACATCTGTCATGGTGGAAACCAACTGCCCCCCAATTGGACTGGAGACCTGCTCCATGGTGGGGGGGAACACATCCCTGATACTGAAAACTTAAAATGGTGGTAGTCATGAGCCCTAGAGGTGTAACATCTGTTGATGTCTGGAAAAAAATGTATATACTATGCTTTTAAAACTGTCCAGTAAGCACTTCTCTTAATATTTATACCCTTATATTAACGCTACTTACACTTTGGGTAGAGCATCCTCTCTTTTCAGATGGTAGTGACTTTGGAATGACTCAGAAGGTATCATATTGCTGGAAAGAAGTGCCTGGAGTACTGAGTAACGTCATGCCTTCCAAGGATCAGGGTCGAATGCAGAAGAGGTTGCAGAAAGAATGTAAGAGCCAAAGGAAGGGTAGAACTCCTTACAACCTGCTCCCTCCCAACATAAAATGGCCTGGATATCCATGACCTCATAGTGCCTGACACTACCTACACAAGACCATCATAAGAGGAGGAAAAGACCATGACATCAAAATAAAAGAGAGACTGATCGAGATGGGGAGGGGATATGATGGAGAATGGAATTTCAAAGGGGAAAGTGGGTGGGGTGGTGGGGAGGGTATTACCATGGGGTACTTTCTATAATCCTGGAAAATATTAATAAAAATTGAGAAAAAAATATACCAAATGATTTTCTTCTTATCTCTGAGTGTACTATGTGTGGTATTTTTCTACCACATGGGAATTCCCCTAAACTCTGGGCTTGCTACCTGTGCAATTTCTCTAAACTGTTGGTAACAGTGGATGTAACTGTCTTCACTACTCATTTCTCATCTGAATTTCCTGGTCTCTGCTTTGGTATTTTCCCCTCTGCTATTCTTCCTTAAACAATCACCACTTTCTCTCAACTTTTTTCTATGGGGAGTCTCATGCCTCTGTCTTCCATAGGAGTTCATATTTCTTTTTATTATTACAACCTGAGCTCTGAGGTCATTTCTTCCACATGCTCGTGGCTGTGCTCCAGTCTTTCCCTACACTTCAATTTCTCTTGAGTGAATCACACAGACTTTGTTGTGCCTTCAACATGAGTGTGTGCATTTGTTCTAAATTTGTCTACATAAGCTCTTAGATCATATCTTCCATGTGTCTATAGCTCTATTCCAGCCTTTTCCTAGATCCCAATTTTCCTTAAATAAACCCTACTATTTAGGGTTTTTCCATAAGTAAACTCAATGATTCATAATGGTTCATTCCATTTTCATCAATTCTTTGTTAAGTAGGAAAGAAGACAAAACCTAAATTGCTGTTTGGGAGAGTCCTCCTATTGCAGTTACATTCTTGTTGCTGGCACAAACCACCCAATCAAAAGTACATTGTGGGAAGAAAGAGTTTATTTTGGGTGATAATCTCAAGGTAAAGCCCCATAATAGCAGGGGAAAGGATGGCATGAGCAAAGGCTGAACATTATCTCTACCATGAAAGGTAGAAAACAGTGGCAAGAGGGTGAGCCAAACATTGGCAAAGGAAAGCTGGCAATGGATGTGGGAGTCTCACACTTAATGCAGCATTTCTTGTGTCTAAGTAAAAACTCCAACATTTCTCATTATTGACTGTAGTCTTCATTTAACACTGATAGCCCAATTGTGACCTTGTTTCCCCAGTGTGTAACTTTAAACACACTGGCATTGCTGGCTACACGTTTGTTTACACATTTTACTCTGCACTGTGATTTGAGTTCTCACTATAAAGCTGACTAAATAAAGCAAGAAGTAACTATGCCCCATCTTGGATACTATGTAGTCTTGAAATTTCATGTACCAAACAAATCAATATTTTGAATGCAGTCTCACATTTTCAGCATAGGAGCCAAATCTAGCTTAATTCTTTGTCAGAACATAGTAAGTATGACTTCAAGTCTAATTCCTAACACAGTGCTTTGTTCTCCACTAAGAACTCATGAGCCCAGCCTTCACTACTGATATTTCTGTTGTGTTCCTGTCTTCTGAATTCCCAACAGAATGGTGCATGACATTCTTCTTAAAGTACTTTAGATCTTCTCTATCCCACCATTCCAAACTCTTCCATCCTTTTTCTACAATTAGTTCTGAAAGTCTGAGAACCACACATCCAGGTTCTTACCTACAATGACTTGGGCTTCAGTATCATCTTTCTATATTAATTACTTTTCTCATTGCAGTGGCAAAATACTTGAAAGAAGTAATTTAAGTCTGGCATGGTGGTGCATGCCTTTCATCCCAGCACTCGGGAGGCAGAGGTAGGAGGATCGCCATGAGTTCAAGGCCACCCTGAGATTCCATAGTGAATTCCTTCCATGTCAGCTTGAGTCAGAGTGAGCCCCTACCTCAAAAAACGGAAAAAAAAAAAAATGAAGCAATTTAAGGTAGGGGAAGTTATTTTGGCTCACAATCCAGAGGGTACAGTCTGTTATGGCTAGGAAGACATGTGAACTGGTAAAGGTGAGTCCACAGTGGAGAAAGCTTTCAGTACTAGATTCTCAGATAGTACTGACCGGAAGCATAGAGACCCTGAGCTTCTAAGAACAAGCAGATAGCTCATTCAAGACTCCCTTCATTTGCCCAGAGTTCCATAATCCTCCAAAACAGTGTGCCACGATCTGGGTCCAGGGTTTTCAGAAATGAATTGGTGCAGCACATTTCACATTCAAACTTTTAACAGTTTGGGTTCTGGGGATTGATCTGGGAACTTTATACATGCACAGCACACAGATTTACTTGCCCAGATCAACACCAATTCTGAAATATAATTTTTCTTCTCATGGTAATGCAATAGTATACTTACTCTCTTATCAATAGTTTATTGCCTTACTTTAGGGCTTTCACTACCTTCCTGTAGGATGAAGGGAACTTTTTTATATTAATAACTCATGGGGCATCACACTCTTTAGTGACCTCAGTGTCATACAGAAGTGATGCAGTGACAGTACAGATATATAAGCATTGACCTGACCAGGACTTTTCCATATATCCAGTGAAAAAATTGTGTTATAAAGGTTTTTCTATGTTGCTGGTATTTTGTTTGTTTAAGTTAATTTTTAAAGACTAGAAAGATAAAATGTGTTAATAAAAGCCATCTACAGATAAGCCGTGTTTGGGTGATATGCCTTTGTCCTTTAATTTTTTTTCTGTTTTATCTTAATTTTATAGCTGCATTTATGGTTTATTAATAATAGTCAAAATTAAACTAACTTTAATTCAGAAAACAATGGAGCAGTTTTGGTGAAGTGCTGACCAGCTGAAAATGGGCTGTGTCATGTTCATCATGCCAAAGACCTGAAAGGTCTTACCAGGGTTCATAGATTCTCACTTATAATAGAACTAACTAACAACAGAGCTACACTGAGACTGCAGGTAAGGGAAGGGGTTCCATCTTTATTCATGTAGGTGGGAAGAGGTGTAACACTGTAACCCTCTCTTCAGAACCCTAAGCTGTTTGCAGAGGCCAGTGTACTCACAAGGTAAATAGACCATAGTTCACTAGAAACTTAAGGGGAAATGTAGATTTGCATCATTAATTTTGATGGCTTTGAAAATAAATGAAATATAAAATTACTCTAACATGTACACACACCATTAATATTAATTTGATTGTATTATGTACCAAGCACTATCATAGAGAACAGGATGAGTGAAAGAGAAGGACAGAATGAGTTTCTGTTTCCAAGAAGTGTGATAGTCAGACACAAGAACATTTGTACTTCACTAAATAACAAGAAGGAGAAGGTGTGGTGTCTCTGAGCATCTGAAACAAGCAGCATTATATCAGGATGAGTTGTAGAACTCCAGACAGTAGCACCCTTGACTGTGAGATATGAAGAGGAAGATGGAAAGCTAGTTGAAGGAGAAAGATGGCAGGCAATAGCTGTATGAGGGAATCGTCAACGCAGAAGAAACATGGTATTATCTAACCAAACTCTATTTCATGTATGTGATTTTTCCTGTAAGTACTTCTTAAACTTCAAGATTTTCAGAAGTCATGGATTATCCCAATGACCCCCACCCTGAAGTAGTCAATTCCATTTTGGCTGGCTCTAATTTTGAATATTCCACATTGCATTGTCATCCATTGAGCTACTTCTGTGTGTAGAAGTTGTAGTGAATGAGTGACATCACCCTGCCCCCTAATGTTCCTGCCAATACTTGATGCTATGCTCCCTAATGTCTTTGCACTTCTTTTCTCTTGCTTCCTCCTGATCTAATTCAAAGCCTCATCAATATACCAGTCATTCTATACTAAATACACAATATATGGTGAGGTTCTTTACAACTATTTATTAATAATAACAATAATTCAACAAGCATTATTTTTTTTTAAACTTTATTTTTTAAATATTTTTTTATTTATTTATTTGAGAGCGACAGACACAGAGAGAAAGATAGATAGAGGGAGAGAGAGAGAATGGGCACGCCAGGGCTTCCAGCCTCTGCAAACGAACTCCAGACACGTGCGCCCCCTTGTGCATCTGGCTAACGTGGGACCTGGGGAACCGAGCCTCGAACCGGGGTCCTTAGGCTTCACAGGCAAGCGCTTAACCGCTAAGCCATCTCTCCAGCCCTCAACAAGCATTATTGATCACCCAATACATTCCTGGTGAATTTTGAGGTTCAAGTAAAGCATGGAAAATTAAATTGGCAAAGTGAAGGATTTATATTCTAATAGGGAAAATGGAGAATAAGTGAATGAATGTTATATCAACTAAATGATCAAGTCTCATGTGCATTTTATATGCAATTTAGAATAGATGCCTGAAATAAAATTTCTTGCAGAAAAGTTAATATTTTAAAGGCCTTTACACATCTTGGTGGTTTGCTTTCTAGAATTTTTAAAAATATTTTACTCATTATATACATATATATATATAAAAGAGAGAGAGAGAGAGAGAGAGAGAAAATGAACATTCCAGGGCTTGTAGCCACTGTAAATGAATCCCAGATGAATGTGCCACCTTATGCATCTGGCTTAAGGGGGTGCTAGGGAATCAAACCTGGGTAATTGGGCTTTGCAGGCAAGTGCTTTCTAGACTTTTTTTTTTTTTTTTTTTTTTTTTTTGCCTGGATCATGTCCCATCAGTGTATGATTTGTGATTGTCTGCAAATACACCTTCCTACTAATCAGCCATTTCCAAATGTGTTTTATTTCATAGGTAACATTTGTATATTATTATAATTTGTGTTTTTTATTACTAGTGAGACTAATCATTTTTGCATTTTGTGAATTTTGCTTATCTATATCCCTTGATTAATATTCTGAATGTGTGTCTCTTCAGGTAAAAAACTTGAAAATTTTAATATGACAGTGATACCAAACTTGTCTCCTACATGTTAAAACAATATTTCATATTTTTGTGTTAATATTTCATATTGTTTTTAGGTTTTACTTTCTTTTTTAGTTACCAAACCTATCATTTTCTTCATACTTTCTGGTTCTGGCTTTGACATAATTCTTTTTTTTTTTTCTTCAATATTCTTTTTTATTTATTTTATTTTATTTTATTTTTTTCTATTCAGAAATTCTTTGCCAAGACCAATATGTTGGAGGGTTTCACCTACTTTTTCCTCTAGCAGTTTCAGAGTTTCAGGTCTGATGTTAAGGTCTTTAATCCATTTGGACTTAATTCTTGTGCATGGCGAGAGAGAAGAATCTATTTTCATCCTTCTACAGATATATATCCAGTTTTCCCAACACCATTTGCTGAAGAGGCTGTCTTTTCTCCATGAGTATTTTTGGCATTTTTATCGAATATCAGGTGGCTATAGCTACTTGGGCTTACATCTGGGTCCTCTATTCTGTTCCACTGATCTACATGTCTGTTTTTGTGCCAGTATCATGCTGTTTTTGTTACTATGGCTCTGTAGTATAGGTTAAAATCAGGTATGGTGATACCACAAGCCTTATTTTTGTTGCTCAGTATTATTTTACATATTCGAGGTTTTTTGTGATTACACATGAGGCCAGCATCACCCTGATACCAAAACCAGGCAAATATAGAACAAAAAAAGAAAATTATAGACCAATCACCCTCATGAACATAGATGCAAAAATTCTCAACAAAATATTGGCAAACACAGTAAGTTGAAAAGGAGACATAAAGGGTGGAGAAAGGAAGGGAGGAGGATACTTAATAGGTTGATATTGTATATATATAATTACAATGATTGTAATGGGGAGGTAATATGATTGAGAATGGAATTTCAAACCGGAAAGTGTGGGGGTGGGGAGGGAGGGAATTACCATGGGATATATTTTATAATCATGGAAAATGTTAATAAAAATTTAAAAAAAAAAAATATTGGCAAACAGAATACAAGAGTATATCAAAAAATCATTCACCCTGACCAAGTAGACTTTATTCCACAGATGCAGGGATGGTTCAACATATGCAAATCTATAAATGTAATACATTATATAAACGGGTTGAAGGACAAAAATCCTATGATCATCTCATGTCGGGATCCATAGAGCAAAAGCCTCTCCATTTTGCTTGGGCCTGCTCATAAACTGACTCATTACTCAGAAAGCTGGTCCATCCAGCTTTTTGTTAGGTACTTCTGGAACCAGTCATCAGGCTGCTTACAGAATCTTATCTTTTGCTAAAGGCCAGTTTATGGTCAGGATGTGAAACCTGGTGCAGTCAGTATGTTAAGCCAGTTAGGCAAGATTAGATGAATACCTAATTACATCTCCTCTAGGTTTCCTGACAACTCCTTGCCCTTGCCATGTCCCCTTCCCCCTACAACTCCTTGCCCTGACCACATCCCCTTCCCCCTACAGCCCTATATAAACCTACATGTAACAATAAACTCTTGAGGCCGTGACAAACATCTAGCATGGTCTCCTTCTTGTGTCTGTTTGCCTTCTTTCATTCAGGTTGATTTTCACCTCGCTTCTTTCTTTGACTCCCCTCTGGCTGGGGCAATCTCATTAGACACAGAGAAAGCATTTGACAAAATCCAACATCCCTTCATGATAAAAGTCCTACAGAGACTGGGAATAGAAGGAACATATCTCAATATAATAAAGGCTATTTATGACAAGCCTACAGCCAACATATTACTAAATGGGGAAAAACTGGAAGCTTTTCCACTAAAATCAGGAACAAGACAAGGGTGTCCACTCTCCCCACTTCTATTTAATATAGTTTTGGAAGTCTTAGCCATAGCAATAAGGCAAGAGACACACATAAAAGGGATACAAATTGGAAAGGAAGAGATCAAGTTATCATTATTTGCAGATGACATGATTCTATACATAAAGGACCCTAAAGACCCTAGTAGCAAACTGTTAGAGCTGATCAAAACCTACAGCCATGTAGCAGGATACAAAGTAAATACACAGAAGTCAGTAGACTTCATATATGCTAACAACAAACACACAGAGGATGAAATCAGAGAATCACTCCCATTCACAATTGCATCAAAAAAAAAATAATAATAAAGCACCTTGGAATAAACCTAACTAAGGAAGTAAAGAATCTCTACAATGAGAACTTTAAAACACTCATGTGAGAAATTGCAGAAGACACTAGAAAGTGGAGAAACATCCCTTGTTCCTGGATTGGAAGAATCAATATTGTGAAAATGGCAATCTTACCTAAAGCAATCTACACATTTAAAGCAATTCCTATCAAAATTCCAAAAGCATTCTTCATGGATATAGAAAAAAACAATCCAAAAATTCATTTGACATAATTCTTGAAAAATTCTTTCCACTGTGTCATATAACTCTCCATCTGTAGTGATTTTTTTTCCTGTGACAAATTTTAAAACCTAATGATATTTAGTTGCCTATAATTTATTTTTGTTGTAGAGTAACCTCTAGATATATACAGTATTAGGGGGGAAATCCAATCATCTCAATAACATTATATTCACATTTATTTTAAATTTCACTAATTTCTTTATCATGCCACCTGAACAGACCACACATAAATCCAGGTATTTAAAAGTTATATGAAGAAAAATTTCATACTGAGTTCTTATTCCTCCATGAGTCTACCTGAGTGATAGTAGCTTCTGTTTGCAGAAGCATCCCATTCTATACTGCTGGGCTGCGAAGGCAGCTCAGCAGGTAACAACACTTGCCCCAGCACCTGTATCCAAAGCTGGGAATGGCCACACATGATTGTAACCCTGGTCCCCGTAGGGAGAGGAGATAGAATTACTGGGTTTCACTGGTCAGCCAGTTGACCAACACATGGTATTATCAAGTCCAGTAAGACACTCTGTTTCAAGGAAACAGTGCTGAAGAGTGATACAGGAGGGTACAGGGTATTCTACTCTTGCCTCCACCCATGTGCACATGGGGAGCATGGGTCTGCATACACATTTACATAACACACACACACACACACACACACACACACACACACACACAATAGTCTAACCACATGTCATTCTGTGTGTTTTACAAGACAATATAAAATCAGATGCACATGTAAGTTCCAAACTGCCTAGCATTGTGTTTTTGCTTGTGCAGTACTTGAGACTAAACCAAGACCCTCATGCATGGTAAGCAAGCACCGTATCACTGAGCTGTGTTCCCAGCTATGAACTAAGTAGGTTTGAATTGTATTTCTATACCACAGTATCATGTGATGTTGTACACATATTTATATTCAATAGGACTCATTTTTTATCTTCTATATAAGCTGGGCAATAGCAGAAACTCATACAGTTGTGTGAAAAATAAATTTCTTATATCCAGGGAAGAGTATGAAGCAATACTTAATACATGGTCAGAATTTAATAATAGTGGGAATTGTAGAGAGTGTGATAATCATCTATAAAGAAAGTGGCATATACGTTTCAACATTTTGATATATGTTGCCAGATTTTTTCTCATATCCCTAAGCAATGCATACTGAAAAATAAATGGAATTCTCACTTTAATTCACATGGCTGTCCACTCATTGACTTATTAAGCAAGCTTTTACCAGCTTTATATATACATAACTACATGAAATTTGGCATTACTGAAGAAACAAAGTGGGCATGTAAATGCACTCACCACTCAGAGAGTATATCAACAAAACTGACACAGCCAGAACATACCCCCCCATTGCAGTTTCTATGCAGTTACTATCATCAAATAAAGGTGGATACAACCTGTAAGCCTAATTAAATGCCACATCATGTGTAACAATTTTGTTCATGATACGTTTCCAAGGCCCTTCAAAGGAATGGATTCCCAAATTATTTTGAGGACAACAAAGAAAAAAGGACCAAATATGTTGTCTTATGATTAGATGGTGACTGAGTGAAACCTGTGAGAATTCCACAATACCTCCTTTTACTTTACCAGCCAATATCCCTTCAAATACACCACAGACTCTCAAGTTCAAGGTCAGGAAGGATACTGTTCTCACACTTGGCTAACTTTAACCCCAGTGGATTGTACAACCATCTAGGAAATGCGACAAATCACTGTTGTTCTCTTCTCTCCTGAGCTTCATTTGTGGTGGTTAGATTCTATTGTCAACTTGATCAGATTAAGAATTGAGTAACATTCATGCATATTAGCCAGTACTGAGCAATACCCTTAATCTAAATATTTAAATCTGCTTTCTTTTTTTCTGTTTATCAAGTACATCTTTCCATATTAGTAGGTAGTTTCTACGTCATATTTAGCTACTTTGTATATTTGTATATTTATATATATATTTATATATATATTATTATATTATATATATGTATTATATATATATATTATACATATATATATCGTGATAATGTTGTTATTATAATTTTTTCTCTTGGCAACCAAGAAAATATCTATCAACAGTACTTGAAGTGCAATCTTTACAAACATATTTAATGATTTCTTTGGAATAAGGTCTTGAAGTTGAAAGTGATGGGTAGGTCAAAAGTTATGAGTATTTTTTGTAGCATTTCTCATGTACCAAGAAGTGCCTTTCAGAAGTGGACACTAATTTTTTTGTCAACTGACATAGCTGAGAATATCTGATTTCTTGCCCCATTGGCAAGGCTAGTATCTGTTTTCTTTAAAAAAAATAACCAATTTGACATCATATTTATTAATTACCTTCATATTTAATTTGCATTTTCCAGTAACCTGTGATTAAACATTTTTTTTCATATGTTTTCCTGTCATTTTCAGTTCCGTGTGAGTCAAATGGATTCTATTCTTGCTGGCGAAGGCAATGGTTAAGAAAGCAAAGCATTTAGGAGGTGATGGTATTGAAGGCAAAATCACATTCTCCCTAGCCTAGAATCACTTCTCAGCATTTCTGTGAGTTCATTTTTAGCATCTCTCTAAGCTTGCCCTTGCATCTCAATGCTTTCTGTGTGTCTTCTTCATGTCCAACTTCTGTCTGTGGACTAAAACCACAAACTAAAATCCAGAAAGTGGTAGAAAGCTAAACTGGCTAGTACTTCTCCCAGCAAATGTAAAAACATCTTCTGGCCTCCACTTGGGTGCTCCCTGTACTTCATTGGCTGCTTTTGGATATGGGCTTTAAGTGGATAATGGATATCCCCAGTGAGGTTCCTCTGAATGACACGGAAGCTCTAAAATTTGCTCTTTGTCTTTTCTTTCTAATGGGAGCTATCTGAGCTCTTAAGACCTAGAGAACTCTAGAAAGTTGTGCATGTCTATTGTTGCTGACAAATAGGCCTCAGCAGATCTAAGAAGTCGTGGGAATTCCCAGAGAACCAATGGGTCCATCAGGAAAAATTGGCTTCTCTTCTCTGTTAATTGTGGGTATGATTAACAAACAGGAATAAAAAACTGTTCTCAAGAGGACCTATTACTAAATTTAGCAACTGATTTTCAGACACCTTTACTGTATAAATAGGCTAAGACAGATTGTTCAAAGGAGTTTCCAAAAGGAAAGTATGTCCAAATTTGAAAACAAGCCAGAATATTTAATAGAAACTGTTTCATTGCTGTCTTGTTTCTCTGCCTAATTAATATTTATGTGCACACATTCCAGAGACATTGCTGTTTGCTTAAGAATACACTATGGCATTATTGTTGACTACAGCTGGTTTTGCAATAAAAATTCACTGAGCAACCTAAAATTGAAAGATTAATACCCTGGTAATTAAATTTCTTAAAAGGGAGGAACTATTTTCTCTTTCTATAAATATAAACTAACAAGTATAGGGCATGTGTAGGAGGCAAACTCTCATAGATTTAAGATGTTGAAATAATTTTGGAGAATCAGAAACAGTGTACATTTTTTTATCCTTTCCATAAACACAGTGCAGTTTGTGTAATCATCTGACTGAGGTCTGGAGATAGGAGGAACAGGTGGGTCAGGTAGCTGTGAAAGACAAAGCTTTTTTTGTAGGTGGCAATACTTGCTTTGGTTGTAAATGCTGGATGTCTTTAGATGGCATTCTTAGGACAGGTGGCCCTGATAAATCATAAGCAGGTCAACGGCTCCCCAGGAGGACTCATTCATACCAGTGAGTCACTTCCCAGGCCAGCTTTACCACGTTGGCAAAGACTCCAAGACTTAGAAATGACCAGTGGACTGTGACATTACAATTATAGCAGAGCAAAGATGCATCTAGGACAATACCCTCCAACACCAATCACAATCACAAGTAATCCAGTTTTAGTTTTCAGTAAGGATGCAAAAGTCACCTAGATTCTCCAAGCAAATAATATTTCACCTTCTGCTGGCAGGCTAAATTTAGCTGTAATTCTCCATAAAATTCATTTTTGTTATTTAGCATTGACATAAAACTTCCTACCTTCCAAGTGCTTTGCAGCCAATTGATTAGTTACTAACCAACTCATGATGGATGAGCATGGAGCTTCTAAATTAAACTATGCACTAAATGAAAGAGTCATTCTCCTCTCTTCCATCAGCACTTTCTCTACTCTGTCTCCCCATCCTGCTCTGAATGAGTCAGACATTACTATCTCTTCATTAGTTAACTAAAAGTATAATTTTAAAAATGAGAGAGAGAAAGCTAAAGTACTTTGCCTGGGTGGAGAAAGCTGTGTTGATCAGAAGCCACAGGTTATTGAAGGTAAATCCCAGTGATGAGTGGGTCATCTGCCTCCCCCTCACCCAGTGAGTTGTTAGTCAGGATGCACATGAGTCTCCCTAAACAATATAGGCTCTTTCCAATTCTCTTGGTTGCCTATCCAAACTAGATGGTAAGAGCCTATTGCTCAAGATATCAAATGAGTCATTCACAGGGCTCTATGAATCAAGCTGGAACTGGAATGGAAGCTACTCTCTGCTGGCTTGCTGACACAGTGCTGAACAGTGCTGTGCAGGTTGCTAAAAGAGGCAAACCATGAACAGTCTTAACTGGCTGTATATCCTGCAGCCTGCACAACTAGCTGATCAGGCACAATATTCCCTGTGATGCAATAGTGGCCTGTCAGACATGAGAGCAAGCAACTTCTCCCTAATTGGATTTGAAGCTCATTCCATGAGTGTGAATCCATGCTTAGTGTTGATAACAGAGTCAAAAAGCCTATGAATTGGAAGGTCATACATAGGCCATAATAAGGAACCTACCACAGTTCTTTGCTTAATTGAATATATTGTTCCCATCAATTTGTCCTCTAAACAGTTATATTTATGTTCATAGATCAGGATTTTTTTTATTTTTTTTATTTATTTTTTATTTTTATTTATTTATTTGTAAGCAGATAGAGAGGGAGAGAAAGAGAGAGGGAGACAGACAGAGAGAGAATGGGTGCACTAGGGCCTCCTGCCACTGCAAATGAACTCCAAATGTGTGTGTGTCCCCTTTTCATCAGGCTTACATGGGTACTGGGGAATTGAACCTGGGTACTTTGGCTTTGCAGGCAAACACCTTAACCAGCCCTGTTTTTAATTTTGGTTAGAGAAGCTTCTTTTTTGCAGATGGTAGTGAATACTTGAGAGACATAAGTCTCATCAAGATGATGATAGCAAGAGACAGTTCAGTGATGAGTCATATTTATCACACCTGCCAGGGCTGTGGGAACATTGCAGAGGAGGTGGTAGAAAGAATATTTATGTTGCTTTCATTGCTAGACAGAGAATCTTCTCTATGGAGATATTGAGGAGACTCAAAACCCATTGAAATGCTGAAAATAAGAGGCTGTTGAGAGTTTATAACTAAATGATACATCTCTATTATGCCCTTTAAGCCTTAGGGAACATTGTGGGAGAGGATGGAAAGAATGTAAGAGCCACAGGGAGGGAAAAAGTACTTTGGGAAATTATTCTCTGGAAATGAGCTGACTTGTACCCTCATGACCTCACAGTGAAGGTTATTTGCCTCACAAGACCTGAGTAATAGTGAGCCCATCAACATTTTGACATAGAGGATGGAAGAGGACAAAAGAAAATAGAAGAGACACTACTTGGAAGAGGAGGGTGCCCAGTAGAATAAGGTTGGCAAAGGAGACTAAAGAGGATAATGGGGGAAGAATAAGATTAAATTCCAGAATTTTCATCTATTAAAATTCCCAATAAAATTCTGGGGCTCTCATATACTCTTCCACCCTCCTCCACAGAAACACCCCCCTTCAGCTGTTTTCCAGTGCTACAAAGCAAACTTACTCCCTCACAAGGCCCATTAGTCACTGAATTGATAAATCATTTCTCTTGTCAAATGTTTCAGGATGGCCTCCTAGACTCTGATGACTGCAGAAAATATTGCTTTAACTGCTGTTTTATTAATACAACATGTGGCTTCCTTATCACACGATATAAGTAATTTGAAGTGACATTGAGTCTCTGTTCACAGTTATTTCTCTGTACCACTGAGAAATGCATGTTTTTATCTCTTTTTTGGAGAGCCTGAATTTACAGTTTCAGGTTTTTTTTTTCAGGTTTTTTGTTGTTGTTGTTGTTGTTAAAGGAACACATCTCTCTATTACAGTTTTCCTGTTTTTCTCAGCTGTTTGTTTGCATCTGTTTAGTATCTATAGGTACCTGTCATTGGGGACAATTGGGGTTAACCTAAAAGAAACATTGTGCAGTTTAAACCTTAGCAAAGGCAGTGTGTGATTTTTGCTCACTATTCCAATGAAATATCTTAAAGATGCTAAAGCTAGTCCAGGTGTTATTTTGTTATGCACCCCAAATGACCCTTGATCTAATTTCACATTTTGTCTAAAGATTGCTTAGTACAAAATGCAGTTGCTGGCAAGCACTCTCCAAGTAGTCTACAAGCTCCAATCCAATGGTCTAGTGTCCATAATCAGACTAGTTTCAGCAATATATTATGCAACCTCTATCTGATCACCAAGTCCAGGTTTGCTCCCCAACCCAAATAAGATAAGCCCAATGCAAAAACAATGGCTTTTCCCCAATTGTCATACATTCATTTTCTTTCTTTTCCAGCTAGCATCAGGAATTGAATTCAAAGAAGCATTTCTTTAGTATTCCCACTGACTCCAATTAATTTATATCCATAAGGGTCTTACTTCCTGGCATCCTTACTAATTGCTTAAACCCAGTTGTCACTTGAGGCATGTGGAAAAAATAACTTATTGTAAGGAAAACTTTATCAATGTTCTCCATTTGAGTTTTGTAACCTATTTGAAGTTTCTAAATACACTTTCCCCATAAGTATTCCACAACAAGGGCCTACCTTGCAGCAAAGAGTAGTTGCTTTCATACACATGCATTAGAGATATTGTCAACTAATTATCCACAGAGGTAACAGGGGCATGTTCTGTTACTTCCAGTGCACAACAAATATGCATCTCTGCCCATTCAAGAAAGCTAGCCTTTATCTCTCAATTTAAGTAACCAGAGTGATGATACAAACAATTACCCCTCAAACTGATCACAAGAAGTTCATTGATATGCAATGAAGCCATATGTCCTAATCTAACATCTTAGATGTTAATCAACTCAAAGATATGTATGGAATATTCACTGTTTGTTAGCAATGGGTTATATGCTACAATTGCAAGGCTACAAAGTCATGGAGAGGTTTATAGACGTTAAATGGGGTCATAATGTTCCCAACTGCCTTCACGACATTTGTGGCCTGATCCCAGTACAAGTAGGGCATCTAAGTATCCAAGGGAATGCACTATTTTTATGACAAAAGAACTTTACAAATATGGTTGCATTTACAATCAAGATATAAAATCAAGCTGGGTGTGGTGGTGCATGCCTTTAGTCCCAGCAGAGGTAGGAGGATCCCCCTGAGTTGGAGGCCACCCTGAGACTACATAGTTAATTCCAGGTCATCCTGAGACCCAACTTTGAAACCCCCCCCCCCAAAAAAAAAATGTAATGCTATTGCTATTCTGGATCTATCATATATATATATTTAAAATTGTGACAGAGAAACAATGGTGAGAGAGAAAGAGATAGGTAGGCAAGGTCAGAGATGCTATACTAAGTCTGACATGGTTTTAACCAGAGCAGCTAAAGTGAAGATTGCAAGGGACCTCCAGAAGCTTGAAAAAATGGGAACATAAATTTTCCTATAGAACCTACAAACATAAAATAATTCCTGTGAATAACTTGGCTTTATCTCATCAGGACCTATGTGGATTTTCTGATCTAAAAATCTATAAGATAATTTTTTAGTCACCAAATTTGTGGTAAATCTTGATGGCAACCATACAAATTAATACAGGAGTTTGTGTGTGCTCAAATAAAAGTGTGACATAAGCTAACTTTGTAATCAGAATGCTTAACTGAATAGTCTCAACATGTCACTACCCTTATCTATAAATTGCAGAAATAACAGCTATTTTATAAGTTTGTGGTGAATAAAACTGTCAGGTGGAACTAGTGATGATGGCTCCATCTAGGAGGTGATCAATACTCAGTGAATGATTGCCACTAAACCCTGACAGTTATCTCTAGCATGTTATCTCAGGGTTTAATAGGACATTCTGCCAAGTAAGCTAAGAACCTCATAAGGTTCAAGGAGACATCAAAGAGGTGAAGATACTACAGAGATGTGAGAAGATCCTACAACGAGCCCATTAGAGATTAGGTTGCAACATCCTGTCTGATTACATCATTTTAAGGAAGATCCTAAAACTTTCTGTTGCTTGTAACAAGAGCAATGATATTTGTCAGAGTTTGTAAGTCACATCCAACTTCATCCCTTCTCCTCCCCCCACAGTTAAACAAAAGTATAGTTGCACTGTGTTGTTGATTGATTATGTCCTCTTCTTTCTGAGCATCTACTGTCATTTCTGGCAAGTGGGCTTCTGAATATGTCAAGTCTGTAAGGGTGATGTCCAGGCCATACCACTGGAGCAATAAGACCTGACTCTCTCCCCTTTTTGACAAGCTATTCTCACTTCCGCAAGGGCCCCCCATTCAATGGGGCTAGTGGTATTCCCCATGAGGTTGTGGGTTATGCATTCTGGTAGCACCAATAAGTTATTGGCTTGAAGCAATGCCTCTGGGCATAATGTCCCATCCTGTGACTCTTACAAGCTGTCTTTACCCTCTTCTTCAAAATTCCCTGAGCCTTGGTGGGTGTGTTTTAAGACTACCTTGATGATGGGCTCTTAGATGCCTCTGGATGATTTGGGAAGGGTTGAGTATCCTCGGTGACTGGGTCCTTCACCTTGTTGCTGCTTATTAGACTCACCATAGAAGCAACACACTTGCTCATCTCACCACTTCCTCTGTGGTTTTAGCTGAGGCATGGCTGAAGTGCAAGGAATAGTTTATCTCCTCAGGTCTTGCTACCTTCTGAAAAATAAAAAAATAGATTCTCCAACAGAGAGTGAATTCAGCATAAGTTACATAGGATAACTGTTATTAATTTAGGGAGAATTGATGGGTGTATGCCTGATTTTAACCCAAGTTCACTGGGAGCTTGACATTGGACAGCATAATCTTTGTCTCCATAGGATTTTGACCTGGTTACAATATCCTGATGTGGGTTCTTTTCCACTGAGCAGATCTCTTAGACTATTGGAAAGCTATTGTTCACTCACCAAGGCTATGTGCCACTATTCCACTCATATGTACTTCTTGTCAGGCTGGTTGCTTCTGAATAGTTTAGACCCCAGCTTGCTCATACCACTGTTGGGTACTTTCCCTTATAAGCTCATGTAGTGCTTTCCAGCATTAGATGGACTGTTTGGGGACTGGTTCTCTTCTTGATTCCATCCAGATCTCTCCATGTTCTATGTCAGCAACATATTATGTCTTCAGGAATAGGGTCTTGCCTTTTACCTCAAGCAGGTAATCAAATGCTTTGACAGGAGCATGTTTTGGGGACCTGATATGTCTCTATGATCAATTGTGGCTAACAACTAATTTTTGGCACTGGCACTGGGGGTTATAGGCCAGAAATCCCACCCTCTCAAAGGCCCTTCTTTTCAGGTGCTCCCCCCCATACTCCTGTTGAGGGTTAATATTTAAGTCTATCTTCAAGGATAAAGGTTTTATTGTACCAGTTAGTTTTTGGTCTAGTTTTGTGTTTGTTTTCCCCACTCTCCCTTCTCCCTCCACCCCAAACATAGTTTTGAAATTTTTGACAGAAGCTGGGCAGTTGAAGCTCTGTGGTGTATCTTTGTGGTTTAATATCCTATACCATTGATACTGTGGCTATATGGGTTTGTACCATATTCCATTGGTGTGCTATAGCTCATGGATTTTGTATCCTCATTGGCTTGTACCCTGTTTCACGAGTTTACGACACACATAAATTCTATGAATTATTAGACTAATGCAAGTGTCTAAAATGCAAGGTAAAGTTTCTTTTGGTTATGGCCAAATAAACTGATATCTAAAAAATCAGCAAAAAATAAATAAATAAATAAACAAAGCCATTATTCAGCAGTGCATATCAAAGCCAGGATGGAAAAGTAGAAAGGAAGTTAATATCTGGTTAAAGTCAAGGGTGAACATCTTTACACAAGATCTTATTTAATCATAACAAGAACTTGATGTCAGGTGCGATTATTATTATCAAATGAACTAGAAAAATTGAGATTCAAAATGAATATGGAACTTGGGGTAATATTATATAGCTAGTAAGTGGAAAGGATGGAATTTATATCCAATCTCCTCTGTCTGCAAAGCCTGTTTAATGTATGTAAAAGGACATAACAGAATCATAGGAAGGTATAAACTTTAAATAAGATCTATAGTAAAGGGTAATTAATGCAAACTTTTGCAAAACACTTTTTTTTTTCTTTCCTGAGACATTTCCATTGCCGGTTACTTGTGAATAACTTGTACTCCCAGTAGCATCAAAGTAGGGAATAGTTCAGTGGCCCAAGCTGCAAATAGGATAGTCTGAATTTTAGGAAGAACTCTGTCTCCGTAGAGGATGAATTGTTTGCAAAATAAAATTTAAAGGTTGTGTGATAAATAGCTCTAGTGAAAATAAGACTCATTACTTCTAGATTTCTAATGGTGAAGTGACTTGAATTCATGAAAAATTGCTAATGCCACATACTTGCTAAGAATTTCTTTAATGCATAAATCCAACACTGTCCATAGCAGCCAAATACAGATGAATAATATTTATTACTTGAATTTTACAAATGAGGATTCTGTTCTTCTGAGAGGTTATAAAACTTGTAAGCACCAAAGTCAAGAATAAAATTCAGTGGTTTTTTTTTAATGAAATTCCCACGTGTTACGAAACCAGAAATTCTAATTAATGTTTATAATTTGGTATGACTGGGAACAGAAGCTGTAGAAATGTGTGCTTCAGATGACAATTGATCCAGGAAGCTTAAAGATCAGTGGTGCCACACCTGTTTAGTGCACAGTGAATAGATCTTTGCATTAGTAGTTCCAGAAAGTATAAAGTTTGTGTGCACATTACAGGGGAGCAAAACAAACAAACAAACAAACAAAAAATGAATGACAATAGACTTTATTTTAAAGCAAATAGCAATCAGAAGACAAAAGAATGATAGCTTGAAAGAACTGAAGCAGCTGGAAAGAGGAAAGAAAAGAACTGTTTATCTGTAATTATACTTTGAGTTAATGTGAGAAAAAAAAAAAGATATTTTCAGATAAGTAAAAGTATGCCACCAGCATATGTATATCTTAAGATTTACTGAAGTAGTTTCTTTAGACTGAAAGCAAATGTTGCAAGATGGGAATTGAATAAAGACAGGAAGGGTACACCCAAAAAAAGTAATTAGTGACTAAATAAGGTTAACTTTTTTTTTTTTTTTTTGCTTTAAAAAGAAAGTAACTGAAAAACACTATTGTAATATGCATGTGTATTGTGTTAATTAAGCTATATGGGTAAAACATGGATAAAATAGAATAATATTTAGAGTTTTGTATCTTTCAAAATATATTCTGCCATGAATGAAACATAAATATTCAACAAAGTATTCCAAGAAAACATATTTTAAGATTCCATATTCTGGTCCCAAAGAACAACAACAAAAAAAATTAAAAATAGCAACAACCAAAGGAAAAAAAAAAAACAGTTAAATCAGGTGAGTAACTGGTATCATAACTGTATTATTAAAGATTTTTAATAAACAGCTTTATTTTAGACAAAAGCATGTGGGTGAATTCCATAGATTTTATTTTCATCTAAAAATATAAACACAAATTCTAAAAAGCCTTTGATGATAAGAAACAGACATATGGGCTGGATAGATGGCTTAGCAGTTAAGCATTTGCCTGTGAAGCCTAAGGACCCCACTTCGAGGCTTGATTCCCAGGACCCATGTTAGCCAGATGCACAAGGGGGGTCATGTGTCTGGAGTTCATTGGCTGGAGGCCCTGGTGAGCCCATTCTGTCTCTTTCTCTATCTCTCTCTCTTGCTCTCTCTCTCTCTGTATCTGCCTATCTCACTATGTCTGTTGCTCTCAATTAAATAAACTTAAAAAAAGAAGCAGATACACATGTTTGGTAGGAGCTGAAGGGCTACTCTACAGTGTCACATAGGACTATTTTGATAACTAGTATCCTTTAATAGATTAATACATGTGTTGAAACTGAATTGTGAATGCAAATTATTTGTATTTCATCATATGTAAACTGCTTCTCTCTCTGCCCTTTATATCTCCTTTTTAACTTACTGGCCTCTGCTACTTGGGCTTCTGTGTGAGAAGTAAACTGCTTCTCAATAAAGTTGATTTTATTTTGTTTTAAATTTTCTCATCTATTTCTTTCTTTTTAAATTTCTATTTGAGAGTGATAGATGCAGAGAGAGAGAGAGAGGGAGAGAGAGAGACAGAGAGAGATATTGGGAGCTCCAGGGCCTCCAGCCACTGCAAACAAAATCCAGATGCGTGGGCCCCCTTGTGAATCTGGCTAACGTGGGTCCTGGGGAATCAAGCCTCGAACCGGGGTCCTTAGGCCTCACAGGCAAGCGCTTAACCGCTAAGCCATCTCTCCAGCCTTAAAGTTGATTTTAAAATAACACTTTTTAAGTGTAAGAGAAACTAACAGCATGCAAAAGAGAAAGACTCAATGATTCATAACACCATCACCCACTGACAGTGACATGATTTTTTTTTAATGAGAGAGAGAGAGAGAGAGAGAGAGAGAGAGAGAGAGAGAGAGGGAGAAAGTCAATGTTCCAAGGCCTCTAGCCACTGCAGTAGAACTCCAGAGGCATGGGCCATGTGTGCACGAGTCACCTTGTGTGTCTGGTTTACATGGGTCTGGGAGTTGAACCTGAATCCTGAGGTTTCATAGGCAAGCCCCTTAACCACCAAGACATCTCTCCAGCCCATGATGTGTATTTTGAAGGATGTATGTTTTGTACTCTGCACAAATTTCTCATGCAATAAATAACACTCTGTGGAATTTTGTCTTAAACTGTAGCAGACATAAAATTATTTTGAATCAACAAGTGTTCTGTTGTAAATCACGACACAATATAATCATAACTGGGTTAGAGTTTTACCCAGGCATGCATAGTATAGTCCATCACTAAATAATAAAAGACTCATTTTTAGAATAAATAAGACTTATTTTTTCATGGAAAATTTATTTATTATTAAACTTGCATTGCTACTGAGAATTGAAATTCAAATTTTGTCATTTAAAACTATCACCATCCTCCTATTAAAAATACCTACTTGAGGAGAATTCCTCTCTCTGGGTTGCTCTGCCTCTCTGGGGCTCTCCTTTCCAAGACAGAATCTTAGTAATAATACCCAGGCCCAGTGATATATTTAGTATTGCTTCATCTATGATAAAGCCAGTGTCAGATCTCATGGGTCTCAAAAACCCATTTAACAATTTTAAATTTAAAATTTAACAATTTTATTTTATTTATTATTTTTTATTTTTTTTCTTTTTTTTCAAAAATTTAACAATTTTGAACAAATTTAACAATGTATTTATGTTGAGCCCACCTTTATTATCTTCAACAAAGCCTTCTCTTCTTTACTAATTGCACATTTTTTTTATTCTAGCACTATCAATAATAATCAATACTATCTATCAGATATCTTTACTTAAGAGGACAGCTGAAGTGGAGCTTGGTGTGCATGCCTTTAATCCCAGTACTCGGGAGGCAGAGGTAGGAGGATCACCATGAGTTCAAGGCCACCCTGAGACTACATAGTGAATTCCAGGTCAGTCTGGAGTAGAGTGAAACCCCATCTTGAAAAACAAACAAACAAACAAAAAAGCTGAATTTAAGTTTATTGGGTTTTTGCTTAGTGTTAGGCCCTCCATGGGCACATTGACATGGCATTGCATCAATTCTAATATAAATAGTACAATGCTGTTCCATTTACACATGAAAAACCAGAATCTTAGAGAGAATAAATGACTTGCTATGCTCAGAAAATAAACACCAGTAATTTTCACTGGTCAGTGCATTATTTTATTGTTGCTTTGTCTTCTTTCTTTTAGCAAGGAAAAAATAAAATAAAATAAACAAGGTTTATAAATCTCTGTATTCCCCATAATGTCTATTGCACCACTGTTTAGTGAAAGAGATTTAACACACAAGATGAGTGAAGAAATAAAAGAATGAATTCAACTATGCCCTCAAATACCCTGTTGAAGGGGAAAGTATTTTACTATACGAGGATTTTTCTACCCACAAAGTAGTCCAGAGCTCTATTGCTTAGTTACACAAAATTATTGTCCTAGTGACTTTTCTGGAATAAATATAATTTCTTGAAAAATGTTAGCATGCAATTGTTTCATCATGTTTTACTCTCATCTGGAAATTTGCATTGTAATTAATGCTCATAAGTTCACTCAGTTCTTTCCACTTTGGGAAATTAGTGCACATACATGCAGTAGAAAGTGTAGCATAAAGAATTGTTTACTATAACAAATCATTTTCAAAAAAGGTCAATGTATGTCAAGATATTATTGCCAAATATATTGCTTGATTTTTAAATCATTTGTGTTTCAGCTGAAATAATTAATACTTTCAGATCCTGCCAAACATATCTAGAGCCTTCTACTTATTTTTAACACATAAACAAAATCCTTAGTCTACTTTTCTGCCACATGGTATTCAAATATACATGTATTATAGGTGGGATCATGTTAAGTGTTCGGTCAAAGAAGGTATTTTCCTTCCTAGGAAAAGGTTATTTTTTGCTTCTAATCAGTAGGAAAACAAGATGATATCCCTAAAATGGTAGATCTTATTTATCTTTCTTTCTTTCTCTTTCCTTTTTTTTTTTTTTGACTAATATTAAGACATTCTTAGCCCATTGCATTCAACTGTAGAATTGGTTGTTACAGAAATAATACCCCACAGTCTGCCAGCCTCTCTCCCATCAAGTAAGCAACTGCAGAAAATTGTAGTGGGTGTGGACTGTACAAATTGGAAAGAGGAAAAACAGTAGTAGGATAAGAATAATAGATTATCTTAGAGACATTGGATTTGTATGTGGCACCTAACTTAGCCTGCACAGCCAGAAATAGTATGAGCTTGTCTTCTTTGTTCATTATAAGTCTAAATCCAATTTATACACCCAAGCAAGACTCTAAGTTATTTTCTATCACCACTTTAAAAAAAAAAATCTGTGTTTCATGTGTATCAAGTTGCATTAGCCAACAGAGAAGCTCAATCTATCACTTCCTGTTCCTAAGTCTTACCTTTGCAGATTGCCTCATATGTGTTTTCAACATATAGCCCTGGGTATCTCCAGCTCAAAGACCCTTATCCTTTGTTGTACTTCAGTACATTTAATGACCAGTGACCCCATGTGACACTAAGTACAACAAAACTCTGCCTCCAGTCACACACAGATCCCTGGGCACACATCACAGGCACAGAAATCTACCCTAGGCTACTTGCTACTGAAGGATTCATGTGTATGCTCTATGGAATTAATTTTCTGCCAAACCACAGGTATTAGAGGAAACTGTCATGCTCAGCCACTGATCCTGCAGATATATTGACCTGAAAACATAAAATAATGTGAATATAAACATCTAATCACACAATAGATATTCTGTAAGTCTCAAAGTTTTAATACTTGATATAAAGTAGCAATGGATTAAATATTTCCTTCTTAGACCAAGCCAGGTTTTAACAATATAGTTCCTCATATAAACCAAATGATATATTGGCTATAATCCCTAATCATAGTAAAATGATCCAGGTGATCTACCAGGATCTCTGCAAATGATCTGAATATAAGAATATATAGTGATGTGAAATCTTAAAACTGTTTTAGAAAAAGGGAAAAAAAATCTTCACATATATTTCCTAATTAGTAGGCCTGCTGAGGGACTGCAAATATAAAGCATCCATTGGTGGGGCATGACCCAATTTCTGCAAGTGGAGACATGTTCCACATTCCTACTCCCAATCTGAACCTACCGTCCTGCTGGACAAATGAAGTTTCTCTAGGCTACATTTCCATAGAAATGTGAAAAGGTGGTTTATTTTCAACTGGTTGAGTTCCACAGTAACTCAATAAAACTAGATTTTAAATTATTCTTAGACATAAGCAATGAGAAGGAAAAGAGTTGAAGGTGGTGGATCCCCCCCGCTAGTCTTCAGGACATTTCTCAGACCCTGCTTGATCCCTTTGCCTGACACCTGATTACCAAATAGACCAATGGAAAATTAGCATCCAGAATCACTCAATGTCACTACAAGTGTACTTGGTAGCAGTGTGGCAAGGGAAAGTGAATTGGTGGTTAAGTGGATAGAAAGAAGCTTTCTCTCAATCAGACCACAAAGTGGAAAAGAGGAAAGAGTAGAACATTGGTGACAGAAAGTAATAAGTCCCCTTTTTTCTACCACCACCATCATGTATCAGAGACTGCTGTGTGTACAGTGCACTTCCATATCTCCTGTCTAGCAATAAGTATAGTCAGAAAAAAAAAAAAAAGAAAATCATGAGGAGTTAATCATGTTTAGGAAAACACTTCCTCTGCTCTGGATATTTTTTATTTTAATTTTGAATTGAGGTTTTTGACCTTATATGAGTAAAGTTAAACTTTTCTAAGAGAAAACAGACCCTCATAGTTGTTAGGCTGGAGGTAAGCCCTCAAATACTGGCTTCTCAATAACACCTGTATCCAACAACAAGAGGTGGAGAAGGATTCTGTTCCTGTCAGGTCCCAAATCTACCCAGAGTAAAGTACTTCAGGGACTTCTGTTGGTGAACTCATCTGCTATGGTGGGAAAAGCTTACTGTTCCTATATTATTAGTTTTTCTGAATATCATTAAAGGTAATTTGTTTAATTATGATATTTTTATAAATTTAATTTCCCTCTTCTACACACCTTCTCATTTGTTCCCTTACTCCTCCACATATTATTTTTAGTTCTATAAGAGCTATCTTTCTTAGCATTAGAAGAGTAGTTTTGTGGGTGTAGGTGAGTCACTTAAAATTTCCAAGCCTCAGCAGTAGGGCTGGCAATCCAGTCAGAAACATATCCAAAAATGAGCCCACTCTCCATTATAAAGCTCCCACCAATTGTGGGCTAGAAGAGGGCCCTCACCTATTAACTTCTCTCTAAATAATCAAAGGTTGTCCCATTTATCTGGCACTAACTTCACTCTCCATTGGAGAATTTGCTTCTCTTTTTCAGATGGATGCAAATTCTCAGGAGACAACCAGCCCATTGCCCCTCAAAAGAGACCCAGGTGAAACTAAGAGTAACTGGGGAAATGAGCAAGAGTGCTGCTTTCTTGATGAACCTGGTACCAGCACAAGGGTGAAGGAGATAGACACAGTGAACACTCAACTCCTACCAAACTAGATGTCCAGAGACACAGAGGCTCCCAAGACTTCATCACTGAAGAAGACCTAAACTGAACGCAGCATGGCCCAGGGAAATTTGTGGAAGGGGGGCAGAAAGAATGGTAGAGCCACAGGTTGGGTCATTATGCACAGAGACATTGCCTCTTACCTATAACTGATGGCTCACCCCACAAGTCAACACCCATATTCCCCAGTGAGGAGGGTACCTGTAGAGGGAGGAGGCTAACAATGGTACCAACATGACTGTATACATTGTGTACATAACTTAAAAAAAAAAAAAAAAAAGCATTCCAAGACTCACCTTCTTCATATCCTCTAAGGGTAAAGTAATTTTCTCATTGAGTTTTGGGAAAGTGAACTAGAGTATGAGAAAATCGCTGTAAGTGATCAAAAAGATTAGCTGGCTGCCTCCTGTTATAGCAGAGTCAATACTTGTAGTGATATTAAGACACTGCACTGCTAGTCACTCTGGAGCAACAAGAGAGATGCTCAGTTGAGAAACACCCTGGCCACAGATGAGGGCTGACTGTTTAAGCACCCACCTCTGTGGTTGCAACTTTGGGGCTCTGTCTGTTCTTTTGCACTTTTACCAAGTCTTCAGAGATCCAAACTCACATAAGCTTTTCTTTGAACCCTAAAGTCAGTCACTCCTCCATAGAATCACCCTTCCAGTTACTCCTTTATAACCCTTCAAAATCAATCTTGCATATGTTAACTCTTAAAAAATGTATAATAAAATTTCAAATGTCTTAAAATCTATGTAAAAAATCACAAGCCACATTTTACAGTGTTGTGACAATTGTCAAAAGTAAAATTAATCTTATGATATTCAGATTTTTTTTATAAAACTAAATTGTACTGTAATGGACATTGTGATATGAGCTAGAAATATAACAAGTGATTCCTTATTCAGGAGCTCTGGATATAGGAGAGGACATGCACATAAAGATAATTTAATGCACTGTGATATATTTTAGGTCAAATTTTGAAAGAACTACTCTTTCCAGGCTTATTAGAGGTTCTCAGACAGATTTCTTTTGGGGGACAGGTTGTAGTTGAAACTCTCCTCTAATACTTTCATGGCATGATAACCTCCTCAGTAAGTCTTTGCCCTGAAAGAAATCTGGGTGACTCTCTATTTAAATTGGAATAATCTTTCTTTTAAAATCTGAGAGTAGTGAGGCTACACCCATCAAAATCTCTTTAAATTAGCAGTTTATCCCCATTAACATATCCTGATCCTGATCTCACTCACCATTGTAGATTTTTTTTTTCTCTTTCTCTTTCTCAGACAGCAGTGAAAACCAAGGACAATGAAATTATATCAACAAGACCAGAATAGATAGCTGACTCTCTGGCAGGAAATGAACCACCCCTCACACAAAAGCTAGGACCCAGGTGAAAGCACAAAGGAATAGGTGAGATCAAGTGTGCTTCTTCCATGGTGAACCTGATAACCTGTACCAGGGCAATGGGGGCAGACACTGAGGATACTCAAAATGCTCCAAAGCACAAATCCAAAAGCTGCTGAGAGCTCAACACTAAATGATACTTAAAGCACACCCAATTAGTCTCAGAGAATTTTGTGAAAAGGGAGCAGAAAGAATGTAAGTCACAGAGTGGGAGGGAATATCCAGAGACATTGCTCCCCGCCCCCCCACACACACACAATGTCAGACTGCTGCTCTCACAGCTCATAACCTACAACTCCATAGAGAATACCAGAAATCCCACTAAGGAGGGCTGTCAGTCTAGTAGGGACAGGGAGGAAGGAAATGATGGTACCAACATATGATGTGTTCATATAAATCTTCAACTTAATAAATAAAATAAAAATCCCTGAGTAGCTCAATATTTCACACTGGCTGTATTCATAAGCTTTCTATAGTGTGACAAAATACATGAGAAACTCAGCTTTAAAGATGAAAGACTTTTGGGTCATGGTTTCAGAGATAATAATTCATGATCTCATGACCATTTTTATCTAGACCTGCGGGAAGTGAAACATTATAGTGGGGAGCGCCCATGGTCCAGAAAAGTAACCCTTTCCATGATGACCAGGTAACAAAGAGCAAGGTCACCTTTACAATCATGCCACTTCAAATCCAGTTAGCTATAAATCCATAAATGGTGTTAGCCCTCACAATCCAACTACCTCATAATGGTGCCACCTGTGAACATGCTGCAGTGGGAACAAAGCCATACACGAATCATCTTTAGGAAGATATTTCAGATCCTAAGTATAAGCTCCTGGGTGCTAATGCTCATCAGGAAGCCTCTATAACATTCTTGTGATTACCCAAACATTGCCATGAAGTTGTCTGGCTTAAAAAAATAACAATTCTTCTTTAATATTTCAGGATCAGCAGTCTAACTATCAGGCATGCAAAATACCACATGTCCTCCTGACTTCTAAGGGAGAAGCTTTTCCTTGCCTTTCTGGGCTGATCTAGGCTAGCTGAGATCTGTGTTGAGACTAACCCACTCCAGACTCTACTACCTTCACCCTGACCCTTCTCTCTTATCTGTGTTACTACCTCTTGCCTATTTCTCACAAATATACTGAGAGGACATTCGGAGTCCATCTAAAATATCTCAAAATCCTTGAGTATGTGTGTGACCATGGAAGTTAAGATTCCCTATTCCTCCATGTAAAGCAACATTAACAGTGCCAGAAGTCCTGGGACTTGTGTTTTGAGGAAGCTCTCCTTTACCATACCACATTGCCTTACCAGTCTA
This sequence comes from Jaculus jaculus, assembly GCF_020740685.1. NCBI lineage: Eukaryota > Metazoa > Chordata > Mammalia > Rodentia > Dipodidae > Jaculus > Jaculus jaculus. The sequence continues at coordinate 124,324,914 of NC_059104.1, read as the reverse complement.
TGTTGGTTTTCAAAAGCCCCCTTCCCCAATTAAGAATGCTCCTTTTTAGATTCTCACCACAGTCACTAGTGGATATCTAGGGATCTAACAGCTCCTTAAAAAGAAAAAAAAATACTAATTAATTAAAAATAAAACAGGAATTCAGTGGGCTGAAGTGTAGGGGTGAAATGCTTGTCATACAAGTGTGAGGACCTCAGTTTAACCACAGTATTCACATAAAAGCCAGCCATAGCAGAGTGTGCTTGTAAGTTAAGAGCTGTAGAGGTGGAGACAAGAGAATTGAGGGGTTACTGACTAGTCTAGAGTAATTGTTGAACTCCTTGTTCAGTGAGAGGCCTCATGTCAAAAATCAAGATAGAGAATGATTGTAGAGAACACTGTGGCTTCCACACACCTCACACATGCATGCCCACACAAATTAACAGGCATACAAACATACACACATGCGTCGTACACACATACACATGCAAAGGAAAATATGTTCAAAAGAAACTCTGCCTATCTCCCTAAATTGCCCTTTGTTTCCCAGGTGATTGGCACCTCTAGTTCATTTGACAGTTATATAATTGATGGGGTGAATTGTAGTGCTTCCCATTGGTATTAGAATCTATAGGAATTTAACTTATCTCCCTCTGAGCCATTAACCCACTTGCCATTCTTACTTGACCATAGAATTCCACTGAATGTACTATTAGTGATTTTGTATTTTGTTCATGCTCAAGGGTGTTTTATGAGCACAGAAAAACAGGGGATATGCCTTTATTCCATCATCTTGAAATCACTTGTCTTCTGAAATGATTTATGATTGTACAAAAGGTTTTGTTGTTGCTATTGTTTTCAGTTCTATCTAACCATGTCTCCATTTTCTCTTGAATTTAATTTATTCGTTCTAATACTGTTTGAGTGGTCAATGTGTGTCAGCAGTAGATACTTGGCTAACATCAGAAACCAGGCATATATGGGCCCTGTTCTCTGCAATGAGGAGACACACAGAATTACTATGAAAGGAAAGGTTCAAGGTGCTAATGTCAGATAAAATATAAAACCATGGTTCCAATTTAGGGAATAGAAGGTTGGGGAGAGGTAAAGAAGATGAATAAACCATGAGGCATAGTAACAGCAAAGTCCAGCAGGCAAGACAAGTATGGTTTTTTCAAGAAAGAGAGAAGTACACATAGGAACAGACACATAAAAAGAACAGAAAGGCCATTTGAATGAGATAGAAAATAGGCAAAGATCAGAAAGCTTAAAACTGTATTTAGGATATGATTAGGCACTTAGTCATATGTGTTATCTTGAGTGACTTTTTAGCATTTAAATCTGAATTCACTTGTATGGCCCTTTCAGGTAAGAGTACATGTTGGGACATGTTGGGCCGTAGAGATGGCTTAGCAGTGAAGCACTTGCCTGTGAAGCCTAAGGACCCCTGTTTGAGGCTCGATTCCCCAGGACCCACGTTAGCCAGATGCACAAGGGGGCACACGCATCTGGAATTTGTCTGCAGTGGCTGGAAGCCCTGGCACGCCCATTCTCTCTTTCTCTCTCTTTCTCTCTCTCTCTCTCTCTCTCTCTCTCTCTTTGTCAGCCTGCCTTTTTCTCTGTCTGTCATTCTCAAATAAATAAATAAAAACAACCTCCCCCAAAAAAATTTAAAAAAGAGTACATGTTGATTTTCTTTCCTCATTATCATTTTTTTCCAATTCATTGTGATGACATTCTATTCCTTACTGATTAGTGATGTCCCTTTTATACGTGTAAGTAAAAGACACCTCTGAATTATTCCATTTCAGAAAATCCAATTATTAATTTGTTTACTTGTACTTATTTCCCTGCTTTTTGAGCCAGTCTCATGTAGCCCAGACTAGACTCAAACTTACTATGTACCAGAGGCCAGCCTTGAATTCCTGGTCCTTCTAATATTTCCTCCCTAGTACAAGTATGTGCCATCATCCCTAGACATCCAATCATTATTTCATTAGTATATCAATGTTTAGATTACCCTAACTTTATAGTATATCTTCAAACTATGCTCTCTCATTCAGCTTTGATTTGAATGAGAAAATCCAGATTTTTAATATATGTATACCTCTGTCTATACACACGCACACACATTATTTATGTCTATTCATATATATCAGAAATTTTACTTTCTCACGAAGATAGCATAAGTCTGAATATAAAGCTGCATTCTGTTTGATTACAGAGAATGTCAAGACCAATACAATTCAGAGACTTCTTCCCTTTTGAGATGCTAGCAACTACAGCAAATGCCTATTTGTTACCACTGTGCCAAATGCACTGTATGCATTAGTTGATCCAACCTGTTTATTGTCTGAAAATCTTTCCTAGAATCCTTATCAAATTATGCCCAGAAATAATTAATTAGCCCCTTTTTATAGCTGAGGAAGTCATGCTTAGGTGGGTCTATTTACCTATTTAGTGTTACTTAGCCAAAAAGAGACAAAGACAGATGAATTTTCATTTAAATATTTACCTAATACTTAGCAATTATTAATCATCCTCACTGTATTTGATATCTCATGTACAGTATTACATACATGAGGTGAAGATCCCTAACACCAGAAATTCTGACTCCAGGCTCACATTCCATTACCTTTGTAGAAGATAAGGACTGAGCATTAGTCCCAGAAAGGGAGAGCAGTGGAGAAGCTTCTTGAAGCCAATACTCAACGAACAAGCCCCACGTGTAGGAGACATTTATTTGTAACAGGTCAGTTCTCATCAATCTTGGGACTGTTTTGTGACTGGCAGATGCAGGCTTTAAGTTTCCCTGAGTCTAAACCTGGTAATAATGATGGATGTAACTTCACTAACAGCTGGTGCCCTACATAACCGTGACCCACCACAAGGCAGGAGCAAATTATCTTCACTAGCAATATGCCACTTATATTAATTTCAATTATTTTTAACAAAACTTGTTGCCCAGCATTTTTCACCACTTTATCATTTCCCCAGGGCTACCATGAAAATTATCCCTTTATTAGCTTGCCAACACTGCTGCCGAGCTCCGATCGCAGGGCAATCGCACACCTATCAATCTCTAAGTGCGGAAGCTTAAACTGCTCTGCACATTTGCCCACATTACTGCTCCGGCCACTGCACGTTCAGTAAGCCCAGTCACACAGCAACTGCCACACAAGCCCAGACTGTTTCTCGCTTGCACCAAATCAGGTGTCATCACCCATTTTCCTGTGGTGGGGGAGCGCAGACTGTTTCCAGGTTCCAGGGTTCCCAGCCAGAGTTTGGGCTGCTTCAGGGCTTGGTACCTCAGTCCCCCTCCAAGCTCAAATGCAGGCAGCTTTGGCGCATTACCACTTGATAATTCAGGCAACTTTGGAGTCCCTGTCTGGCAGTAGTAAGGCGGCTTTGGCAAGTGGGAACCAAAGCCCAGGTTGCTTGGCAACTGCCCCAGTCTGCCTCAGATTCCCATTGCACTAGAGCCCAGGCTGATCCACCCACCTATGTGCCCATACACTCTCATGGGCAGACCACAGTGCAAAAGAAATAACATGAAAAATCAAATGCAAGAAAACTCAGTTAGACCACCCATTCCTACAAGGACTTCATCTAACCAAAACATAGAAGAGTCATTAGGATCAGAACATCAAATTGAAGCTATGAGCAATGCAACCCTGACCAACCTATTGTTAGAACTTGTAGGAAATCAACAAAGGACCAACAATCATGTGGATGATACCATCACTAAGCTAGAATAAATTGATAAGAGATTGAAAGGACTTCAAAGAGAATTAAGAGTTTGAGGGAGAGTGAAACAAAAGAGGAACTTAAAAATCAACTGGCCATACTAAATGAAGACATAAAGAAATGCAAGGATGAATTCCAAGAATCAAGAAAATCAGAAAATGATGTGAAAAGGGAGCGTGAGAGAGCAATGGAAATGATACTTGGAAAAGTAGTGGAAAATGCAAACTTAATTGAACAAAACTCTCTAGAGGCTCTCAAGAATAGAGTCAGCGAAGTGGAGGATAGAAACTCTGACTAGAAGACAAGATGGAAGAAAAAGTTTGAGAGTTCAAAAATTTCAGTAAGTTCAAAAGTTTCTGTGAACAGAACATGAGGGAATTGTGGAATACACTTAAAAGTCCTAACATCAGAATCATTGGAATACCAGAAGGAGAAGAATTTCAGACCAAAGGCATGGAGAACTTATTGAACAAAATAATTGAAGAAAACTTCCCCAGTCTCTTAAAAGAAAGGCCAATCAAGATACAAGAAGCCAACAGAACTCCAAACAGACTGGACCAAAGGAGAAACTATCCAAGACATATTATCATTAAGACTCTAAACATTAACACCAAAGAGAACATCCTAAAAGCAGCTAGGGAAAAACAGCACCACACTTTCAAAGGTAACCAAATCAGAATTACTTCAGACTTCTTAATGGAAACCCTGAAAGCTAGAAGGGCCTGGAGTGAAACTCTCCAAAGTTTAAGAACCTATGGCTTCCAAACCAAATCACTCTACCCGGCAAAAGTATCCCTCATAATAAATGATGAAAGAAAAACTTTCCCTGACAAAACTCAGCTTTACAATTATAAGAACACAAAACAAAACCTACAGAGAATATTTAAGGAAATTCTCCACAGAAGGAATAAATAACAAAACTCAAATACTTATAAGAAGCAGATCACAATAACCAAACTCAGAGTAGGCACAAAAACTTCAAATTCCATGCAAACACCAACACACATCTACCATCACAATATGGCAGGGATCAAATCAAATCTCACAGTCATTACCCTAAATATTAATGGCCTAATTCACACATCAAGAGACACAAGTTAACAGGATGGATTAGAAAATTAGACCCCTCAATTTGTTGCCTTCAAGAAACCCACCTCACCACTAAAGACAGAGACCTCCTCAGGGTGAAAGGGTCGAAAACAATATTCCAAAGAAATGGGAATAAGAAACAAGCAGGTGTAGCTATATTAATATCGGATAAAATACACTTCAAACCAAAAACAATCCAAAAAGACAAAGAAAGCTACTTCCTACTTATCAAGGGAACAATGCATCAATAGGATTTTACAATCATAAATATGTATGCACCAAACACAGGGGCACCACAGTTCATAAAACAAAACCTACTTGACAATAAGACAGAAATAACCACCAACACCATCATAGCTGGGGACTTCAATACACCATTAGCAGTAATAGACAGATAACCCAAACAGAAACTCAACAGGGAATAAAAGAGCTCAACAATACCCTTGAGCACTTAGACCTAACGGACACCTTCAGAACTTTCCACCGCAAATCCACAAACTACACATTCTTCTCAACAGCCCATGGAACATTCTCTAAAATAGACCATATACTGGGTCACAAAGACTGCCTACCCATATTTAGGAAAATTGACATAATTCCCTGAGATACCAACAGAGCCAGTTTTTCCCTTACTGGACATCTACCCGTATACCTTCAAACCACAAGCCAGAGAGATTTGCTCAACCATGTTTGTAGCGGCTCAATTCGTAATAGCTAAGAACTGGAATCAATCCAGATCCCCATCACTAGAAGAATGGATAACTAAGATGTGGTATATCTACACAATGGAATTCTATACAGCAGTAAGAAAAAAATGAAACAAAGAAATTTGAAGAAAAATGGTTGAACCTGGAAAGATTATTTTCTGTGAACTTACACAATCACAGAAAGAAAGGAAAAAAAAAAAAAAACCTGCCACATAGTCTCACTCATCTACAGCACCTAACCTGAATCTACCGAAGATACCTTACATACCCAGCTAGTATCTCATGGACTAGACACTAGGATGGACGGGGAGGGAGGGGAGGGCATTGAAGGGGTGGGAAACACTAATCTAGACCCAAATGGCAATGGTACTATAAAATTCTACTTCCTAAAAGGCAGACCAAATGGCTGAATCTTCACCAGGCCCTTACAGAAAACACCTAAACCACAAGGCTAGGGAGAGGGTAGGATCAAGTCTAACTTAAATCTTCTACATCTTCCCTCCCTCCCTCTCCCTCTCTCTCTCCTCTCTAACTCTTGTATATTAGTTATCTTTTTCCTCATTGTCTTAGTGGGCACTGACCTGTAACTCCCAGTACCAGCATGGGGATATTACCCACAGTGAGATTTTGATCAGAGAAACCTACTAGGTTTCCTAAAAGAATGACAGACTTCTGTCAGAGTACTTGATGACTCAACAAAGGTTAGTGGTAAGACCCTATTGCTGAAGACACCATATGCAGCTGACACGTAAAATGGAATGGCATGGCTGAAAGCCAGGAGAGAGTCAGTCCCCAATCAGTGTGTCTAGTGCCAGAAGGTGCTACATGGGTGATTGGGGCAAATGACCAATATCTGTCCAAGCAACTCATGGTCCAACCTAATTAACAGCAAATAACCTGTTGTGATGCACACACAAGTGCAATCGTGGCACACAGCCATGGTGGGGAACCAACTGCTCTTGATTTGGTTAATTGATCCCCTCAGTGGTACAGGACCTATATCTGGTGCTGGGAAACAAGTCAGAACCATATCCAAACATAAGTCCACTCTCCAATATCAAGCTACCATCAATCATGGGCTACAAGAGGAACTACACCTATTAAACTCTCTAAAAGAAAAGTAAGGGTTATCTCATTTGTCCTGGTGCTAACTTACTTTCCACTGGAGAATCTGGTTCTTTTTTTTTTTTTTTTTTTTTTTCAGATAGATGCAGATCCCAAGGAAACAGCCACACCATCATACCTCAAAAGGGCCCTGGCTGAAAATAAGGAAAATTGGTGAAACAAGCAAGGGTGCTCTTTTCCTGATGAACCAGATACCAGCACAAGGGGAAAGGAGACCAACACACAGAGAAAAATCAACTCCTACCAAACCAGAGAGCCCGAGCCTCAGAGGCCCCCAACACTTCATTGCTGAAGCAGACCAAAAATGAATCCAACAGACCCATTTACCTCAACAAGGAGGGGCCAATGGGGAAGGGGTAGGTCACGGATGAGCCTAATAATGGTACCAAACTGCCTGTATTTGCTGAATAGAAAACTAATAAAAAAAAATAAAGAAAAATAAGACGGCTAAATGTTTGGTTAGCAGTAACCAGGTAAATATATTTACTGAAGTTGTTCTCCTATGTAGATACTAATGCACACACATACATACAGAGAGAAAGAGAGAGATAGAGAGAGAATGGGTGAACCAGGGCCGTTAGCCACTGCAAACAAACTCCACATGCATGCACCACCCGTGCATCTGGCTTAACATGGGTTCTATGTAATTAAACGTGGGTCTTTTGTTTTGCAGGCAAGTGCCCTAACCACTAAGCAATCTCTTCAGCCTTATATAGTATTTTAGTGCAAGGAATGGCTAGTTTTGCCAAGTAAACAAAACATACACCATGCTGCTGAGATGGTTTCATACGTTGTATCTATTTAACACTCAAACAAAATCCTATAAAAATATTGCAATCATTTAACAAATATGTAAAATACTTACTGTATGCTGAGCTATGTGAGTAGCTTCAATGTTACTCTCAAATGTGTAGACTTGGAGGCACAGAGCATTCCCTAGGTAGACTTGGAATCCATACAACATGCCCCATGGTGGTACTCCATATGATTTCCTATAGAGAAGTGCTCCATAACTGGACTGTCACACAGGATGGAAGCCAGTGGCCAAAGGCTAAACATTTGGCTCCTGCTTGTGAGAACTGAAATGCCTGACCAACGTGCTTAAATTAAGTGTAATTAAGTGAATATGGCACATATTATTAAGCTAGTTTTATCTGATTTATTTATATTAATATGAATAGTAAGAAATTTACAATTGTAGATATATTATAGTTGTAGTATAGATAACTATATTATGTATATTACATCATCACTTTGTTAGACTGCTTTAAGGGTGATAAAGGTAAGGACATCAATGTCTCTCAGGGGACAGCATTGTCCAATAGGAGAAACAGGCCTGCACACACTTAGTGTCAACATGGACAGTGTTTGTCAGTACTCAAAGAGGATGCATAGATCCCATTTGCTGAGAGTTCCCAGAAGATGGAAATTTTCCTCCACCTAGGATAATTGGACATGTCTACTCTCTTATGTAATTAATTTTTTTTCATATTCCAATTCTGAATATTTTTTTCTAACTCTTGTCTTACCTCAAACATATGCAAAGACTCTGAAGCCAAAGGGACAGCCACTGTTATGAATTCCAGTGGCTCCATGGACACCTGCAAAGAGCCAGAGAATATAATGGATTAAGACAACTTGTGGCAACTACAGAACCCAGTATGTTCAGAACTGCTAATAAGTAGCAGATACTTCCAAGTAGTAAACATTTCCTAAGTACCTACCACATGTCAATACTTAAATGTTATACTAAGTTACTTTCCAGGGTCCATTGTGTATTCTCTGCTCAAACATTACAAGAGATAATTGTTAAGCATAGAAGTATCCAAAAGGCAGAAAACTGGTTATACAAGAGAAAAGAGAGGATCCTGGGAAATACACAAATTAGTGAGTAGCCTTTGAGAATGAGAATTAATCACAATCACAAAGCTCTGCTGGAACTCCACTGGCTTTCATTGTTGATTAATTTAAAGAATCCCAATCTATTTTATAAAGCAGCAGGATGTTTTGAAAGATAAACAAAGCTGTTTGCAATTTGCATTTCTCCTGAATCTATCCAGCTCCGATTTCACATTTTCCTCATTCTCTCCACTGTTATGGACTACTTAGTTTTTGACAGCTCAAAGAACCAGATGTGTTTCAGACTAAGAGTCCAAACTCTCCTCCTGAGAATTCTTCTCCATGAGAATTCCTATAAAAGGTGCTATAAAAAGTGAATCTTCCTGGCAGCATTTTGAAGGCCAGGATTTGCTATGGGTGGCATCAAGTTACCTGGACACTCTTCAGGATTTATGGTTCCAGTACTGTAACTTTCAAGTGCAAATGTGATCCAAGACCACTGGAGGCATGGAAACATATTGAGATGTCATTGTAATTACATGGGATGCAGGCCTGGTCAGCGAGCCTTGACAAAGTAAGTGCAGGGGTGGTTTGATTCAAGCTGTTCATCTCACTCTTGAACTTCCAGAGACCAGCCAAAGTTACAGATGTACCAAAACAGTGTGTGAAGGCTTTCCTGCTGCTATAAACACTGACAATGAGCCTGTCACTGTGGAGTCTTCCCAGGAAGGATATCAATCAGTTCTTATAAGAGTGCTCATCATGGGAGGCCCAGAGAGACAAGATACTTGCAGAGTAGTTGGCAGCTAGAGTGAGAGCCACAGTAGTATAGACTCTGACCCAGATTGGAGCAAGCCTTCAATGACAAACATGCATGATCTGTGTTCCTAAGTACTTAAGAAAATACATTAACTTTTTACCACCAAATGTCTTAGTAATGTAGTCGCCTGTCCTCTTCATTTTAGAATGTGTTTGATGTAAATGGACAAAATGAGACATGCTGACAATGCTACCTCATTGGTAAAGTGCGCTAATGTAATAGTCTTACCAGAATACCGGGGTGTTAAAGGTCGTATCTTTTACTTTAGGCAAGTTACATGTTTGACTTTTTTTCTAATTATTCCATTTCATGACAAAGAAAATTTGAAATCACGTTCCATTTCTAAATGTAAATAATAACACATTGAGACTCGCATGACTAACTGGGATTCCTGGAATTTGAGACATGATTTTTTATTATTGTTTTATTATTGTATTATTATTATATATGGTCTCATTCTAGCCCAGGCTGACCTGGAATTCACTATTAGTCTCAGAGTGGTCTTGAATTCACAGTGATCCTTCCATCTCTGCCTCCCAAGTGCTAACATTAAAGGTGTGTACCACCCTGCCCAGCTGATACTATTCACTGGATAGACATTCTAGCAATGTGTTGCCACATTGGAGCTGAAATTAAATTACACATCTTAAGATCTTATTTTATTTCTACCAAGAAGGTACAATGAATCAAACAAAACACTTCATTTGCATTTCTTTCAGTTACCCCAAAACTTGGAACATGGTTCTTATAATGAGTTCATCATGTACACATGGCGCCAAGAGTCCAAGGACAGATGGCAGCAGGTCTCATCCAGAGTCTGCTACTTGAAAGAGCATGTCTAGGAAGGAGAGTGATTTCAGAGGAGTCAGCACTAGGGATAAATAACAGCAGTCCCCATGGTATAGATTTCGGGAGAATTCCATTCTGCAAGAAAGCCCTGGAGTCAAATAAAGTCACACAGGTGAATACTGACATGGGTGTTTAAATATACCACACATAAATATCAGCTTCAGGAGGAACATGGAGACCTCAGCACCTGGAATCAGCCCCAATGAATGCTTCCTTGTGAGGTATGGTGGGAGAATAAAATTCAAACATCCACAGTGTGTGGCCAGGCCTCCATGTCTGCACATATTGAACCTTCCTCAAAGTGGTAAAGGGACTCGTATAATGCCAACAGAACAGCAAGACCCAACACAGTTCTGAAACACAGTAGGAACAGGGTCAGTCAAGACTCTGTCCTGCAGCTCTGATCTTCTTTTAATGGCTTAATGGCCCATAGGTATCATTTGGGGAATGCTTTACTGATGTGACACAGCAATAGGGTCTTACCACTGGCCTTTGGTGGGTCATCAAGTACTCTGACAGAAGTCTGTCATTGTTTTGGGAAACCTTAGAGATAGCACAATGCATGATGTGCTTGACTTGTACCCACTAGAACTAAAAATAAGGCTTCCATTTAAGGTGATGGGATAGAAGCTACAACTAATACAACAGGGGAACATAGTGACAAAATTCCATGTAACAATCATTTCTGCCAAACCATGAAGATTGTAGAGAAAACTCAAGAGCCCAAGATCCATCATTATGACAAGAAAAGATAGTCCAGTGCCTACTGTAAGACATGCCACCTGTGCCACATGCTCTGGGAGCCATGATAAATTACAGAGGAAGCAGAAAGAATTGCTCCCACTGTTAGCCTGACAGCTCCAAGGGAACTACAACACACACTGTGGTCAATCAGAACACACTGAATTAGAAACCCAGAGGCTATAGAGAACTTAATACCAAACCAGACTGCTATCAGACCCACCAAGGGTCAGGAACCATTGCAGAAGTGGGGCTGGAAAGACATTAAGAGACACAAGGTGAGTAGAAATACCTTGAGACACAGCACCTCCCCACGCAAAATGAGACTAGCTGTGACCTTAATTATCCAACATTGAGCACGAGTATCCCTACTGCAGAGAGCCCTCAGGGAAAGTGGAAAGATGAGGATTGAGGAGAAAGGATATATGACTACAGCCTTTGTAAAAATAAATAAATAAATAGATAGATAAATAAATAAATAAATAAATAAATAAATAAATAAATAAATAAAGTTCAAATAGTAAAAATAAATATCTTGACATTTGAAGTGAAAATAAGTAAATAAATAAATTAAAAATAATATTTTTAAAAAGCCCCAAACAGAAATGGTAGCATGTATTTGTAATCCTAGTCTTGGGTAGGAAGAAATAGGCTGATTCCTGATGCTCTCTGGCAAGCCAGTTCAGCCTACCTGGCAAGATTCAGGCCAATGAGAGACCCTATACCACAGCCACACACACAAGCTAGAATCGTGCAACCATGACTTACTCAACAGATTTAAACTAGAGAAAATAGCATAGACAAAAAATTATGACTCTGAGGTAAAGAATGGAGAAAAGTACTAGGAAAATCTCAGAGGTTCAACCTATGAGAATTCTAGAGCCCTCCCTGCTCATGTGGAGAAAACTCAAATTTATGTATGGAATGCAATAGAGATACAACTCTCCTAGCTGCTCCCACATCAAAGCAAGCAATTGGAAGCCTCTTATAGGTATACCCGCTTCCATAAGAGAGACATCTGTGCCTTCTTGTCCTCCTTATCCAAGGACCTAAAGCCTGCTAAGATTCCCAGTCCTCCCCAAATATATCCTTCTCTCCTACCATTATAGGAGATACATATTGTGACAAGACCATAGCTGGGCAGGAAGCTTGCAAACAGTCTCCTAGAAAAAATTGGGTCCAAAGGACTTCAGATAACTGCTGATAGTCCATCACCTAGAGCCTGGAAGATTACCTCAAGGCTAAAGATCCTAGCTAATGATTACCCCTACCTCACTGTATTGTAAATCATATTAATTGTGATATTCTATACCAGCTATTTGTGAGACAGAGAAAAATGAACATAACAAACAACAACCAGTGTGTTATATTATCTACAGGACAGTTATCATATTTTACCTGCATTTACCAATACATGCTTTTAAAATGTGTTTCATAATATTATAAAAGAGAAGTATCGGGCTGGAGAGATGGCTTAGCGGTTAAGCGCTTGCCTGTGAAGCCTAAGGACCCCTGTTCGAGGCTCAGTTCCCCAGGTCCCACGTTAGCCAGATGCACAAGGGGGCGCACGCGTCTGGAGTTCGTTTGCAGAGGCTGGAAGCCCTGGCACGCCCATTTTCTCTCTCTCCCTCTATCTGTCTTTCTCTCTGTGTCTGTCACTCTCAAATAAATAAAAAAAAAGAGAGAAGTATCAAATCATCAGGCTATAAAGTCTAAAATTCAATTCACTGATACTGTTTTGCTCATGGTAGCAGTTATAAAACTTCCCTCAAATGCTTAATTAGGTTGGTAATGTTTCTATGTCAAACTTTGTACTACTAGAAAAATTGAGTCTTAATAACATTAAGATGTATTTATTAGTTATTTATTTTTATTTTGTAAAACTAATTCTACTAAAGGGTCATTGTTGTATTTAGAACTTCACTGTTGTTAAAAGATATAATCTAACTACCTCCACTGTAACTTTTGTTCTTAGGGAGACAAAGAAGTCTCCTCATCTTCTAAAAAGTAAGCATTTTCTCAATTTTTGAGGAGCTACATTCAGAATTCTTGGGTCAAAGTGAGTTAACTCCAAGCTGTAATTCTATAATGTGTAATTTATAAACAATGTAATTTAAGCATAAACCATTAGATATCTGTTCAAAGCTTCATCTGTTTTAATAGGCATGGGTAACAAGAATAATGGGACTTAAAATTGGTTTATTTTAATCAAAGTAACTCTACAAAATGGTTCACGAGATTAATTGCTAGTCCAATTTAGACAATAAGACTAAAGCCACTAAAATTGTACATAAATACATACATGTATTTAAATGTGAACCTAATTTACTACTGAGAACTTTCTACTTTACAACTTTAAACACAAAAGTGCTTGGTTATACCTGCTGCAGCCAAAGTCAGATATATTAAGTACAAAAGAAATTCTAAAATTCAACTCTGCTTGTAGCTTGCCTTATAGACTCAATTAAAAGGTCAAAAATTTATATGGGGTTCATGCTTATTGTAATAACTGAATTTTTGACAGATTGCTTGATTTGAGTTTGTTCATTGAATAATCTAAAATGGTTATAGAAATTAAACTGATAAAAGTTTATCATTAATTAGTAAGAGCTATTTTTATTTGTCCCATATTCTAGTTCATATCCTCTAATGTGTGAATAACATCATTCTCTATGCCCCTATGGAGGAGGTTTAACAAGGGAGCAATGAATTTATGTTAGGACTACATTAGGAGCCCACTCACTCCTACATGAGACTGAGAATTACCTGTTTTTTCTTACATGAGACAATAGACCCTCTAGGAGAAAAAAAAAAATGGTGGCCCATATGGAGATGATACTATTTTTCAGCTAGACCTATTTTACAAAATAGGAAAGAAATAGACTGAGTTGTTCTATAGCCTACCCGTTTTTTAATCTCTGATGCTCTCCAAAACTGATCCAGAACCTTCGATTAGACTCTCAGGCTTCTCAGTTTCCTAATAGAGCTATAAGACCTCAAATTCCAAGCCAAGACACTATTAAATATTTAAGGTGAGCCTTGTCAGAGAAATAGGCACATTAATGGAGAGAAGAGGAGGCCTATTATCTCCTGCTCACTCTTTAGGACCCTCAAGAAACTCAGGACATTTTTGAGACCCCCAGATTCTGCCATATGGAATAGAATATGCTCATAAAGAATTTCTCAAGAAACAGAGATATAAAAACCAGAGTTTGAGGGTAGCCTGCCTCCCAGCAATGACAATAACAGCTCTTCTAATTAACTGTGATTAGCAACTTGTATGTACTGCCATGATGTGTTAGGTCTATTAACTTCCAAGAAAAATTTCTGGATAACTAATAACTATCTGCCCCTGAGATAACAAACTGTTCTCTTAGAAATTCTTTTAAGATTTTAAGATTAAAAGTACACCCCTTATAATGCACATAAGCAAAACTGGTAACTATTAACAGGGCACCAAAACTAACTGAAAGTAAGAAGTAATATTTCTACTTACATTAATGAAAATTGTCTCCAGGACTATTAGCAGGTTTTGCCTATACTTACAAATGTTAAAGTGCTCGTGCGAATGTGTGTGTGTGTGTGTGTGTGTGTGTGTGTGTATGTGTGTGTGTATGTGTGTGTGGTGTGTTTCTTATCTTTCAGATGTGGCTTAATATGTGATCGGACGACATAAATTAAATGTTACAAAATAATGTTAAAATTTTTTTTTTTGCATTGGATATGTTTTTTTTTTTAATTTTTTTTTTTTAATTTATTAGTTTTCTTTTCAGTAAATACAGGCAGTTTGGTACCATTATTTAGGCTCATCTGTGATCTACCCCCTCCCATTAGACCCTCCTTGTTATTGAAAATGGGTCGTGCATTGTGGAGTTAGCCCACTCTACAATATCAAGCTACCATCAATCACGGGGTATAAGAGGGCCTACACCTATCAAACTGTCTATCAAAAAAGTAAGTGTTATCTCAATTTTCTGGGTGCTAACTTACTCTCCGTTGGAGAATCTGCTTCTCTTTTCCAGATAGATGCAGATCCTAAGAAGAGAGCTGCCCCAACATACCTCAGAAGGGGCCCAACTGAAACTAAGGACAACTGGCGAAATAAGCAAGGGTGATGTTTTCCTGTGAACTGGATACCAGCACAAAGGGGAAGGAGATCAATGCAGAGAAAAATCAACTCCTACCAAATAATGTTAAAATTTTTAATACCATGTTTAAGTAGATCAGTTTTGTTAAAGAAAAAAGGCATAGACAACTCTGTAGTCCCATTTTTCCCCTGGGTACTTAATAACCAAATGTAATAAACAGAACCAAAGAGAACCAATGAGGACTTTGAGGTTAAAAGTGTACCCACTTTTATGGGCCCACGCCCTCCAGGACAGAACTGGATATTTCTTTCCCTAGGTCATCCTAAATCTCTTGGTAAGTAACCCATCTTTATCTGAGAAGACAGAGAGACTCAGAGAACTGATCCCAACTGGTATCCAGCCTGCAGGTGGAGAATAAGAAAACAGGGGAACCCTTAATGTTTCCAAGGAAGGAAGCCACATGGTCAGCATGGCCCTGACTCCTCCTAGCAGATGGTGCAAATGGTGAGAGAGGCATAGAGCTCCTCCCAGCTCCCTAAAAGTCTCCCCTAAAGAGCCACAATTGATGATAAAAATTAAAATATAAAATAACTTAAACTTTGGCCACTATTTGGTATTAAGCACTCAGTAGAAAAAATATAGCCAGGAAGGTATATCTTTCAAACGTTAATCATCACAGCCCTAACTGTAACTTTAGATGGATGTGCTCACAGTGACTCAGTGGTATCTATATCATTATTAAAGTTTCATGCTGTGTGTATGTATAGTCTTGGTAATTCTTCTAAAGTCTCATCTGCTTTACAAGAACAGGTATAGATTATACCATTTGGTAAATTTCTATATCTTAATGGCAAAAGAGAACCATGCCTATAATTTCTGGTAAAAATTCTACTACTTTTGGGTTTGTTTAACTTCAATATTAACCTTGCATCCTCTCATCTACAGCTAGCCCACAATCAAATGGTTCTGTGATAATCCAACTCCATCTACTTGGGATCCCTGGATTACCCTCCAAGGCCTGAAATGCTACATGAATGGGATCTCTAAAGACCTCTCTAAACTCCAATTTACCTGATGCTTGTTTCTCCCTGATTTCTCCCATTTTTCCCCCACCAAGGTCTTTTTCTGGGAATCATAGGTTGCTTCCCACACTATAAGACCAACAGTGAACTTTGGGAGCACTGAAGAATAGACCCATGGGTGGAGTACCTCAACTGCCACACCCAACAACCCTATTCAGCTTGAATAAATCAGACCAATCCATCATTGTAATCCTCTAAAGACAGTTAGGGCTATCTCACCATAAGGAAGAAAATCACAGAAGACAGAAATTGGCTAGGCCAGGATAACAGAACTCCAGAAGTAATGGTTTTTCATTCCTTTGCTAAAAGCATAAAATGTCATTGAGTTTGCAGAAACCTGGATGTTACACACTCCAGGAAAGATCAATAGATTAAGTTTGTACCCTTCCTATAGGACAGTAGCTCTAATCCCTACCTAAGATTTCTGGAGAAGCTGCAAAATCTGGTCTTTGTCCATATTAACCTGTTCACTAAATTCCTCTGAATCCGGATAGAGGTCATCAAGCTCCAGGAAGTTCATCAGGAATATCAGAAAATACCTGTGGAATAGGACATAAGGAATTATACAAATGAAGAGGAGGTAATGTAGGGACATGGAGAATTACTGAAATGAAGTAGCTACTGGAGCAGAATTCCTTGGGGTGAGATAAGAACAGGAATGAGGGTGAGTGGCTTAGAGGCTGCCCTTGTCCCTTGCAGCTTACTGCCCTCACCCTCCGGTTGGTTTATTGCAGTTTTAACTTTAACTACCTCATTCACCCTATTGTAACCATTGTGTTTGTCAAACTGTTACATTTTGTAACCTGCCTGCTCAACATTCATGTATGTACGTACTATTGTAACCCATGCTTGCTTAGCCCCATATACTATAAAATCCCAAGCAAACTTGAGCTCAGGGCTGATGCCATTATGAAGAGAGATCTGGGAAATCATCCACCAGCATAAATAAACTTTCTCTCCTTTACCTGACTTGGCTGCTGGTCTCTTGACATCCAGAAATTCCCGTAACAATATTATGCCACATTTTCTAATTATTGGAGTCCTTTATTTCTTTCTCTAATCAAGTCCTGCCTATGGATTTTAATTTTCTAATGCAGATTTGATGCATTTATATAACTGAATCCCTCTCTACTACTACCTGATTGCCACTGAGTTCCCTATTTCAGAAATACAATCATGTCACTATCATGAAGTGAACATCTTGTAAATTAATCCTTCATATTTTGTTTGAATCCTCACAAAATCCACTCAATACTAATTTAATTGTGCCTAAATAATAGATAAGAAAACTGAGGCTCAGAGTAACTCAGTTTAGAGGCAAGCACTGGTAAATAATAGAAAGGAATTTGATGTGACCTTTTACTCCTGAAACATTTTTAACTTAGCATTATAATTCCTTCCTTTTTCCTACCTCTCATATACTCCTAATCTGTCAGTGCATGATGACCGTAAAATACCAAGCATTGGATGGTGTTCATAGAAGGATTCAAATCCTGCTCTGTCTGCAGAAGAGGAAGTATGTCCTCCTCCTTCCTAGCAAGGCTGGTGAGGTTCCTTTTCCTGATGATTCTGAGAAGAAAAGGAGGAAATTTGAGTTTTAAAACGTTGAAAGGATGAAAATATACAAATAACTAGAACCAGTTTAGAGTCAAAAATCAGGTGTTTGGTTTGAATGTGGCAACAGCAAAAAAAAAAAAAAAAAAATTAATAAAAGATTGTTTGTTAGTGAAAAGTTGGAAGGTGTGAATACAGCTAGTCCACCATGACCCTGTCTACAGCAAATCATGTTGTCAATAGCCCATTTAGAAAATGTTTGAGACAAAATCATAGAGAAATTTGAAGCCATGAGGCCATGCAGATAGAGGTAGAAACACCTGACATAGGTGGGCTGTGGTAGGGTAGAAGAGAAGAAGCATGGAGATAGAATGTTGAGCTCTACATGGGTCCATGGGGTTACATAGGGATTGAAAGTAAAGAATTGGATTCAGATTCTAGATTAGGCAATGTTTTCAGGAATCCCAGTCCTCAAACTAAAGAATACATCTTGAAGCATCAGGAAAGTAAAATTAGAACAAAGTCAGAATACCATAAGAACAAAATTTAAACATGCTTATGAAAAGTACACGCTCATCAATAGAGTCAAAACTAGTGCTGTTCATATTATAATGTCCATACAAATCACTTGGAAATTGTATTATCATGTTTGTTCAGATTCTGGCATCTGGTTAGGGTCTATACTGATGCTGGACCCCAGACCATACTCTGAATGGCAAGGATAAACAATAAAGAAAGGAGAGGGCTGTGGAAGTGGCTCAGAGTGTAAGGACACTTGCACAAGCATACTGATCTGTGCTTCTGGAGTTAATTCCTTCACAACCAAGAACATATATCCTCCCTAAGTAAAGGACCCCTTTCTTATTTGCTTTGCCAACACTTACAGAAACATGCAGAATGTCAGATACATTAAAGAATCTTGGAAGTATATACCAGACATCCCTATCCAAAAGTAAATCCCCAGTACCCGCATAAATCCAGGTCTGGCTACTAATGCCTGTAACCATATCCCTGGAAAGTGGGATAGACACAGACATGAGGACTGCTAGGGGTTGCAGACCTAGCCAAAAAATGAGCTCCAGGCTCAGTGAGAGATTCTGTCTCAAAGAAAAGTGACAGTAAAGAACACCCAAAACTTTCTTTGGTGTCTGCATATGTATGCACAGGGCACAAACACACATCCACATACATATGTGTATACATCACACACACACACACACACTAAAGGAGATATTCAAGATGTTTTTCTAGACAGACATAAATTCATTATGTAACAGAGAATAATAAGAAATTGGAAAGTGGAAAGTCAGTCAGTCTTTGGGTGTGGTTAAGTAAGTCTTGTCTGTCTGTTGAAGGTGCTGCCTGGATCCCAGCCATGCCTTCCACAAGTTTCCCAGTGTTGCTTACAGAGAGCACATGGAACCTAACATCTTGGCAGCTCTTTCTACAAGGACTTTTCAATGTACACAATGGAAAGAATGAGCTTAGTGTTTCAGCAGAGTCACTTCCTTCACAGCCAAGTACATTCTCCTACCCTCGAGTAAAGGTCCCTTCACATTTTCTTTTGCCAAGACTCAAAGATTCACACTGGAGTTGGGAAGGAAAATATTGAGCAGTCAGCTGCCTTAAAGAACATTGAAAGTACACCCCAGAGATCCTTATCCAAAACTAAACTGTTATTGTTTGGCAAGCGTTGAGAATAGTGGTTGGAACAAAATATAATTTTTTTGATTTCTCTTCTCAGCAATAGCTGCCTGCTTTTCCTTGCAGGTGTTACTGTTTTGTTCTTGTTCCATTGCTTGTGTGTTTCTATTTTAATCTGGTTTCATATTGTAGTTTGTTTAAAATCCATTTTTTGGAGAAGTTATGTTGACTGGCTTTGGCATGTTTCTTGTGCTTCTTCCTGGGACTGGTGAAACAAGTCAGGTATGAGAAGTTTTCAATGTCCAAATTACTTTAGCTGAAGTGTAAAAAGTGTTCAAATTTGACTACATTGTTATAGAATTGTGAAGAACTCTATCTCAGTAACTGACCTTTCAGCATACTTACTAAGTGTACTGGGTACAATTTACAGCAACACTATGAGAATAGTATACAATCTGCAAGGCAGGTATGGTGGTGCACATCTTTATCCCAGCACTTGGGAGGCTGAGGTAGGATGATCACTGTGAGTTGGAGGCCAGCCTGGGCTAGAGTGAGACATTGTCTTAAAAAAACAAGAATAATAATAATAAGACAAAGAATAATCAGAATAATAACAAATAGAAGTTCTCCACAGTTTGTAAAATATAAACATAAAATCTCCACTTATAGATTGGTTTGGAAAAGTAAAAGATATACTCCTTAAAAGATTGAAAGGAGTAAGTGGTGGATAGCATGGCATTAGTTGGGAACCTTAACTGTAATATTTTTATTTAGCATTACAATAGTACCTTTAATGACTACAAAGATTAAACTTTCTATTCAGTACAAAACAACTAAAGAAAATATTAGTACTTAATAAATAATAACAAACATATTAATATAATTTAATCTTGCCCATGAGTATGAATCTTATTCAGTAAGTTTAAGAATCAGTTCTGGTTTTATGAGGTGTCAACTTGCCAGCTTTGAAAAGGAATGGGAATTGGGGAGATGGCTTAACAGGTATAGGTATTTGCTTACAAAGCCTGCCAGCCAGAGCCTCCTTCTACTACAAACTCCAGACACATGTGCATTTTGTGAATCAGGTTTACATGGAAACTGGGGACTCAAATCCCAGGCCATTTGGCTTTACAAGCAAGCACCTTTAACCAGTTAGCAATCTCTCCATCACCAGAAATATATTTAGTACATTGAATTAGAAAATATATCAATAAAAGACCTTAATCATATTTACATCATTACATTGCATAATAAACTAAACATTTTAACAAAACATGACAGTCATACTAGGAGCCTGAGCTTTCAAAATACAATCCCAAGATTTATTTTTGTAATTTACCAAATTTTTAATTAATTAGTTTTGTAGTCAGTGAATATAGTCAAGTAAGTACCATAGTTAGGCTCATCCATTTACTACCCCCTCCCCTTGGTCCCTCGTTGTTGAGGTATATGGGTCATGCATTGTGGAGTTAATCCACAGTTACGGGTAGGAGAAATGTCTCTGCATATCATGACTTAACATGTGTCTTTGACATTCTTTCTGCCCCCTCTTCTGCAAAATTTCCCTGAATCATGTTGGGTTCAGTTTTGGTCTGCTTCAGTGATGAGGTGTTGGGGGGTCTCTGAATATCTGATATGGTAGGAGTTGATTGGAGAAACTCAACAGGGAAGTAAGATAGCTCAACAAAACCACAGACCACTTAGACCTAATGGACATCTACAGATGTGGATGTTGCATTGTTGGAGTGGCCTTCACTTATGGGGGAGAGGCAATATCTCTGTGCATAATGATCCAACTTATGGCTCTAACAATTTCTCTTTCTGGCCCCTCATCTGCAAACTTCCCTGAGCCATATTGGGTAGGTCTATTTCAATGATGGGAGGTCTTGGGAGTCTTTGTGTCTCTGGATATCTGATTTGGTGGGAGTTGAGTGTTCTCTGTGTCTGTGTCCTTCACCACTGTGCTAGTACCAGGTTCACCGAGAATGCATCTCTTACTCATTACCCCACTAATCCTATGGCTTCAGTGATGCCCAGGTGGGGTGTGATAGGCTGATTCTCATCGCAGGTTCTGCATCCATCTGAAAAAGAGAAGCAAATTCTCTGATGGAGAGCGAGGTCAGTGCAAGATATATGGATATTCATTATTATTTTAGAGAAAATTTAATAGGTGTAGGCCTTCTTATAGCCCACGGTTGTTTGGAGCTTGATATTGGAGAGCAGGCTCATTATTGGATATGGTTCTGACTTGTTTCCCGGTTCCAGATGTGGGTTCCATTCCACTGAGTGGATCCATTAGCCAAATCAAGTGCAGTTGGTAACCCACCATGGCTGTGTGCCACTATTGCACCTGTGTGAGCATCACTTAAGGTTGATTGATGTTGAGTAGCTTAGAGCCTAAGTTGCTTAGATAGATGTTGGTTATTTTGCCCAACTTGCTCATGAAACATCTTCAGGCACTAGACAACATAATATGTTAGATGTTATTTTATGTTAATATATTCTGAGCTCACAATCTAGAAGAAGGTGGATCCAGATAGAGAAGGATCTTAGGTCAGTAACCAGGCCCATCCCTTACTACCTGTATGGGAAAGTGAATTTCTCTAAGATAAAAAAAAAAAAATCATTTAGTTCACAAAATGATGAGATTAAACCTAAAAATTAAGATTGTATATGGAATGTTCAAATAAATGTTTATATAACCTCAACACTGTCCATAACAGCATATACATCCAAACATCAAAATTACTACTACAAACAGTTAAACATTTCTTTTTTTTTATAATGTTTTTTTTACATTTTTTATTTATTTATTTGAGAGCAACAGACAAAGAGACAAAGACAGATAGAGGAAGAGAGAGAGAATGGGCGCGCCAGGGCTTCCGGCCTCTGCAAACGAACTCCAGACGCGTGCGCCCCCTTGTGCATCTGGCTAACGTGGGACCTGGGGAACCGAGCCTGGAACCGGGGTCCTTAGGCTTCACAAGCAAGTGCTTAACCACTAAGTCATCTCTCCAGCCCCAGTTAAACATTTCTAAATAGCTTTGTCTATCACATTTTACTCACATAATTGTGTGTGTATGTGTGTGTGTGTTTGTGTGTGTGTGTGTGTGTGTGTGTGTGTGATGCTAGTAGCATTATCTTACTTTTATCTAAGTACCTTTATTTATTTTGAATGTCAATTTATTATTTCAGAGTAACTTGAATATAGGTAAGAATTCTGGAGTCAAATATTTAAAGACTCTTCTTATCTTTAAACAAGGTGAAATTCTGATGAATACAGTATTTGTGTTTAAAACCTAACATTAAAAAGAATGATATAAACCAGGCATGGTGGTGCACACCTTTAATCCCAGCATTCAGGAGGCAGAGATAGGAAGATAGCCATGCATGCAAGGCCACCCTTGACACTACATAGTGAAATCCAAGTCTGCCTGGACTAGAGTGAGATCCTACCTCAAAAAAAAAAAAAAAAATCATATAGAAACACACACCAAAACACACAAATGTAGGAGAAGACAAATATCACCCAAATGACCCCATTCTCATAAAATTAAGCCTACTGGCTCTAGCAATTAGACTGTACCACATTACTTTATTTATGCTGTAACATCACTGTGTTCTCCAATTTACAAAGGGTATCATGAGAGAATGACATCATGTTGAAATCCAAGCACACTCTGCAAACACCCAACACACCAAGGAAGGAAATGGCTCTCACATGCATGATTTAGTGTTGATGAACCTGTGAAATGTAATAACCATGATTACTTCCTTTTCTAAATGCTTACCAAATCTCTTCCTAATAATCCTTTTGCAAATCTTGCCAAGGATCCCAAAACGTGAGTCTCTCTTCCATTAATATGAAACTGAAGGCCAATGAGCAAATGATTTCCCATATACCTCTGAGAGACTTTCTTGTTAAACTAAAGTAGGATTTGTCAAACACATGTTATAGGCAAAAAAAACATTCTCTAAAAATGAAGTTTTGCATACATTTGGGAATTACTGAAGATGTAAGAGTCTCTTAGAGATTCAAAATTGACAATAGCATATCAAGAACTCTAAGAATTAATATTAAAGATTGAATTTGCTGAAATAGAAAGTTCTTAATTATGTGGCCAGATCATTTTAAAAAAAAATAATGTAAATATACCTTTACTCCTTTCTAGTTAGATAACATACTGTAATATTTCAAATATTTCAAACAAGTATAGAGAACATGTGTTATTCTGGTTAGAATGCCTTATAGGTGTCAACTAACAGAATTCAAGGCATCTATAATCTTTCTGACTTACAGCATTCTTCTAATTTATCAAGCACAAACACAGAGGATTTTGCTTTCTCCAGTGTTAGTTTGACTTTCTTACTTTCCACATCTGTCAGGTTTTGCCTGATCTACTTTGAAGCTCA
The DNA here is from genome assembly GCF_020740685.1 of Jaculus jaculus. Classification (NCBI taxonomy): domain Eukaryota; kingdom Metazoa; phylum Chordata; class Mammalia; order Rodentia; family Dipodidae; genus Jaculus; species Jaculus jaculus. The sequence continues at coordinate 124,301,237 of NC_059104.1, read as the reverse complement.
CTTACTAAGCACCATGGAATCCAGCTCTTTTCAGCATGCAGAAATGTCTCTTCTTATGAGAACACTTAGTCTAACACTAATTCTCCTATTCTTGCTTTCCATAATTGTTGATACTTTCACATTTGTTTGTCATAAACACATTGTACAATCATATTGAATATGATATTAATGTAAGTAGTATATTTTTAAAGAAATTTTGTCATCTGATTTTGGATTGAGTACTTCATATAATACTTAATACAAGTATCAATATGAGTAATTTCAATCTATGCAACCTTCCTCTATATCACTTCCATTTTGTATCCTTGCTTTACTTTATGCCTTTTTCTTGGATTAAATGGAATTTTTCACATTTTCCTTTCATGTTTACCCTTTATTATTGTTTGTTTGTGACCCATACCAGTTTTTAAGTGGATTTTTATGGCTTGCATGCTCATCTGTAACTTATGAAGTGATATTATAATATTCAGAAAAAAATTAAAACTACTATAGCATACAATTCTTTATCCTATCCTTTGTGCTAATATTTTGATGCATCTATTTATATTACAAGTTCTATAGTATGTTATTTTTGCTATAAATAGCCATTTATTTTTAAAAGAACAAAAGAAGAAAATCTCATGATATTTATGATTTCTGTTGCTTTGTGTTATTTTCTGCAAGTCTATGGTTCCATCTGGAATTGTTTTCTTTCTGTCTGGAGAACTCCCCTTAATATATTTTATAGTTCTGATCTGTTGGCTGTGGTTCTTCTCATCTTTTATTGCCTGAAAATGTCTTTATGTTTCTTTCACTTTGAAATATAGTTTGGATGGAGATAGTCTTTAAGGTTAAAATAGTTTTTCTTTAATTACTTTAAACATGTCTATTGGTTTTTGACATCCTCTGTTTTAGATAAAGTAAAGATATTATTAATTTTTATCCCTCTCTATGGAATGATTTTTACATGGAAAATTGGCTTTACATGGCAAATTTTCTATCTCTTTTAGTGTTTCTTACTTAGATTTTGTTGAAATTCTTTCTTCCTTCTCAATTAATTAATTAATTAATTAATATTTTGAGGTGGAATATCTCTGTGTAACCTAGACTGACCTTCGATTCCTGGAAATCCTTATGCCTCAGCTTCCCAAATGCAAGGGGTTATAGGCTTGGAACACCTACCTGGCTTGGAATACTTGAGTTTGTTTATTTCTTTCATTGAATATGTGTGGGGTGAGGGGGCCAGTAGTATTTTGTAGTGCATTTTATTGCTTTCCTTCTGTGGTTTCCATTTTAGACCTCACAGATTAGACTCTTGCCTTGTCTCTGAGACCACTGAGGCTCTCACTCTTTTAGGCCTGGGTACCTCATTTAGTATGCTTCTGTTGTACTGGCTGTTGCATCATCATTCGGTCTTCTGAGGGACTAAATCTTCTGTTTATCCCATCCAGTGAATGTCATAGTCCTTGCCTCAGCAATACTACCATGTCTTCATGTTCATTCTTGCTGTGATGACCTGTCAGTTGTTTCCAGAAGGGAAGCTACCACCATGACTGACATCTTAGGTTCCCTTTCTCTCAGGTACCAGGCCCTGAACAGAGTCTTTCTTGTAAAATGCCATAAAGTAGTTATTTTGTATATTTACTTCAATGTTGCAGTTACAAATATGCTAATTTCTTTTGCCTCCTCAAATGTTAGGGAAGTTTATAACAAAGAACAAGTTCTCTTTCATGACCAGAAATAGAAATGATATGTTATGTAATTTGGGCAAATGCTAAACTAGCAAACATGATAGAAATGCTTTGGATGTGATATTTAAAACATTATTTATAATAATTTATTGAGAAATAATCAAATCAGAAATTTAGAAACACTAGATGTTTGTTACTTAAGTGAGTACTCAATAGCCCAGAGACAAATAGCATGAATGTCAGTCAAAACAAACTAAATCAGAATATTGTAAATTCAGTTGATCCAATAACACAATGAATTTCTAGTACCAGAAAGACATTCTTGGCTAGTAAAGAAATAGCTATTGTTGAGAATCCCAATAAAAACAGTATAATAGAGCAACAAAAATATACAATACAATAACAACGTTAAGACTGAAAATCAAGTCTGGTCATGCTTTCCTACACTCACAGTTTACAGCTTTGGAAAGGAAGGTCAGAGTCAGAATAAGTTTTCAGGAACCTGAGGTGACAGTTGTACCCCCCCCCCCCGCCCACCCTGGAGAACTGATGTTACCAGATAAAGAATCCAAAATACCAGTTTCCTCTTTGAACACAATTCAGTTGACTGAAAATATGATGTGTAAAATTAATCACCATGAACAAATAAGGCAACTTTCTTTTGTGTATGTTTATGCCACACTTCATTGTAGAAGTCAACTTCTTTTGACTAGTAATGACATCCTTGACTCCCGCTTGTTTAGTACAAGGCATGGCATTTACCACTGCATTCACCAGTCTAGCCTCCCAACTCACCATAAGTGTGCACTGACAGCACCACTATGTCCAGCTTTTTCCTTGAGTTCTGGGGATTCAAAATTAGGTACTTAAGCTTGTATGACAACTGCTGTATCCACTGAGCATCTCCACAGATCCAAACCATTTCCTAAATTGAAATTATTCCCCCATTATTCTTATCACGCATTATCTCAATTATGCAAATGCTAGATTAAACCCCACTTCATATTACATGCATTATAGCCAATAACTTTTTTCTATGAAAGTGATTCAGCCAATTGAGGTGCAAAAGAAATGGAGATGAGTTTGATCTTTCTGAAGACATTTGCTTCACCTGTGCAGTATATACTAAACTAATCTTAGAAAATAGTCATTTGAGCTCACAGAGATTTTGCAAATAATTGCCTTCTTTACCAAATATATCAAGTATTTATAAAATACCTAATCCCCTCAAGAGTGACCTCAAGGTTTTATTTACATTATCTCACCAATCAAACATCGAGGCAAATAAACAAATTATTCATCTAAGCTGCCTACAGAGAGCTGAACTGAACCTTCAGAAAAATAGTACTTGATTAAATAGTGCCCTCAATTAGAGTTGAACATTTCAGACTTTTTTAATTTTAAGGCAGGAACATAATTTTCCTCACTTCTTACTAATGTCCTGTTATAATATATACTTGTTTGAGAAATGAATATTAAGTTCAGAGGAGGAAGCATTGTAAATGTAAGACAAAAAAAATACTGAGCTTCTGAACCCCAAACAGCTTCCATAATCCAAAACCCCATTTCAGTATCTCTATCTGATAAAGCAATCATCAAATAGTTGTTAAAATATACATATGTATAAAAGTATCAAACTGATGGCTGGAGAGATGGCTTAGCTGTTAAGTGCTTGCCTATGAAACCTAAGGACCCTGGTTCGAGGCTTGATTCCCCAGGACCCACGTTAGCCAGAAGCACAAGGAGGCGCACACGTCTGGAGTTCTTTTGCAGTGGCTAGAAGCCCTGGTGCATCCCTTCTCTTTCTCTGTCTCTCTCTCTCTCTCGGCCTCTTTCTCTCTCTGTTGCTATCAAATAAATAAATAAAAGCGAAAAATAATTTAAAAGTATCAAAGTGTCTAAATGAATGCCTAGCAGAATAGTTCACATCACTAACCCTATGGAGCCTGAGGCAAGAGAATCAGCTGCAAATTCAAGACCAATCAGGGTCACAAAGTGAGTTCCAGGTCAATCTGGGCAAATCCCAAGGAAAGTTTCATTACCATCAGCATCGAATACTTATAAAAGATAGTTCCTCATTCAAGATAACAATCTCCTGTTTCTCACCCTTCTTCAGCCTGTATAATGTAACCTTTCTATTCTTTAAAGTCCTTCATTTCTCAACTTTGATGTATATGCCACAGTAGTAAAGCATCTCTGAGGCTTGGTCATGCCATTGGAAAACATTTAAGTCAGTGTCTTACAAGCATTTATTGAGTTTATTTTAGGACCTACTTCTTTATACTGATTTTATACTTCTTGGTCTAAAAGTATCTTTCTAAATAATGAATAATATCATGATTCTAACTCGGTAAATTGATATAAAGCACTACAGGTAATTTGGCCCAAATGGTAGAGTAAGGAAGCAACAATAGGAACTCACAATTCCATATGTCTATCCCCAAATCCTATAATGTTTGCTAGGCTCCACATTCTTCCTAGTTTATTCCACACTTCTCTTTGTCAGACCCTATACTAGGCTCTCCAGAAATATCATCTAACTTAATCCCTACTATAACCCAACTGGCAGAAAATATTATCCCTATTTTATACATGAAAACTCGGAAACTCAGCAAAGATAAGTCACACATCCAAAGTTATGCAGCAACAAGGCAATAGATGGAAGTCACAATTAAATGCACCTGTCTCATAGCAGATTGTTTTCCATCATATCACCTGTAGAAAGCAAACACAGTGATGCCCTTTTCAATATCCTCAAGGCAAGTCTGTTTGCAGACATTAATGGGGATGAATTTCTATTCTCATTCAAATATTTTCAGAAAAAGGGGGCTCACAGTCTTATTTCTGACCCATTTACTACTTGGATGATTGAGTAACACGAAATATATTTGTTTATAACCAAAAGTGGTCTTTGTTTAAACTCATGAAATCTATTGTTCATTTCTAAAGGGTAGAAAGAAATTTTCTATGGATTTCATAATATAGCTCTTAAAAATTTACTTCCTTTTCTTCCACACCATGGCACTGTATGTGTCTAAATCATTCTCAGCTTTGCAGGGCACATGTACTATATACAGTACCTTATGCTGTAGACTGGTGATATAAACATCAAACACAAACATAGTCTATTATACCTTATTGGCTGAGAGAGATACTAATAAATTAATTATGATAATTAGCATATTACTTCAAAATGCAATAAGTAGCATAATATTGATGAAATAGTAGAAAAAATTATAGAATAATATTACTGGAGAATGTGTTCCAGTTTGGGTTTAGGAGAATATTTTATAAAGTTTCCCTGGGAGGACAGCATATAAAGAATAAGTAGGTCTAGGGCTGATTGTCCTGGTTGCACAGACTGCAATCCTAGCTACTCAGAATGTTAAGTGCATGGTGATTGCAAGATCAGTGACTGCTTGGGCTTGACAATGATTTTAATATGGATAATTTAATGAGCTTATGTCTAAATATATTAAGTGAAGTGAGGACTGGATATGTGATTCAGTGGTACATTGCTTGACCAATATGTGCAAATCCCTGGACTCAGTCCCCAGTAGCTCATAGCAATAACAATGAAGATAAGATAAATGTCCATGAGTATATACTGATGAATAAAAGTGATTTAATTAAGAAATAAATGGAAGAAAATAAAGGAATCTCTTTGGGCACAAGAATAATTTTCATAGCCATTCTACCTTCAAGAGCCAGAGCATAACACCTTTGTCCATGTGAGCAGCACATAACGACTTCTGACCAAACAGTTGAGTGGAAAGGGACGAAGAAGAATGATGTTAGAGGGATAAGATAGATTAGTCAGTATAGTGCTTGCTTTGCCAGCATGAGGACCTCACCTTGATCCACAAAACCTCGTATAAAAGCTGGGTATGGTGGCATGTGCCTGTAATAGTACTACTGGGGAGGAAGAAATAGGTTTCTCTCCCTGATGATCTAGCTTAATTGGTGAGCTCCAGGCCAGGGTGTTCCTGTACTCAGTGGGAATTAGATGGTGCCAGAGGAACAGAACTTGAGGCTATCCTCTCACTTTCACATACAAATCTGTGCATATATATGGTGGGCACATGTTCATACATACACAAACATACATTTAAAAAAACAAAAGACAAAAAGAAAAATAATGTGAGAATAGCTGCTCAACATGCCTCAGGCAGGTGACTAGTCATTGGCAGAGTCGGTCATATCAGTAGCATGGGATATTGGTATGTTATAATTTACTTCTGTGATCTGCATCACATGAATATCCTCCATTAACTCATGAAAAATACTTTGAAAATATCACTAGAGAGATATAGTACAAAATATCTGACCAGTGGTATTCAATATAGTCAGGGTCATCAAAAACAAGTCAGAGAAACCATCATGGTCAGGTGGAGCCCAAGGAGACATGACACTTAAATGTAATATAACATCTTCCATGAAACCCTGGGACAGAAAGAGCAAGCTAAGGAAACCTAAATAGAGCATAAACTTCAGTTAATAAAAATAATATAACAGTATAAATGATGTTTAGTAATTGGCATATATGAGAATCTTTACTACCTTTATATTTTTTTCAGAAAATTTAAAAGGAATCTGTGGTAGTTTGAATGTATGTCTTCAGTAGATTCAGATATTTCTTAAAATTGAGTTTGGAGCTTCAGTCCCTAGTAGGCAGGCTCCTGCTGTAGGGGTGGGAGAGAGAGGGCACTAGGGGCAGATCTGAATACCAGCATAAAGGTATGCTGAGGGGTTTTGCTTATTATGTTGGCTGTTTAGAGGTATCTCTGTTCTTGGATTTTTAAATGGGAATCAGTGTTTTCCATCATTTGATGGAATTTTCCCTGGGTCTGTAAGCATGAAACAAATCTCTTCTTTATATGAGCTATGTCTGGTTTGGCTGTTCATCCAAGCAATATGGAGCTGGCTACAATATAATATAAAATGAATACTATAGTTTTTAAAAAAGAATGAAATGGCAGGCCATGGTAGTACACACTTCTAATCCCAGCACTGGGAAACAAAGTTAAATCACCATGAGTTTGAGGTCACCCAGAGACAACATAGTGAATTCCAGGTCAGCCTAGGCTAGAGACCCTAGTGAAAACAACAACAAAAAGAATGAAATGGAAAATATAAAAATTATACCCTTATGTAAAAGAACCATTTCCACATTTGTCAGAGCCTAGTTTGATGGTCTCTTCTATTATATTACCAGTGATAGAATGGTAATGGAAAGAAAGGCACTCATATATTGTATTATTCTGCCATGCCTCTGAGCAACCTCAACCCCCTACAAATGACCTTTCAATATACTCTAGTTTAACCATTCTTTCTTTTAATATTGTATTCATTTATTTGTTTATTTATCCAAGAGAGAGAAAAAAAGAAAAGGATTGAGAGAGAGAAAGAGAATGTTCACACCAGGACACCTAGCCACTGTGAAAGAACTTCAAAGGCGTGCAACACCTTGTGCATCCTGCTTTTCTGTGGGTATTGAGGAGTTGAACCTGGATCCTTACACTTTGCAGATAAGCACCTTAACCACTAAGTCATCCTCCCAGCCCCGTTTCACCATTCTTAAACTGGCAGAATTTCAGAGATGTCCTCCATCCTACTTCATAGTAGCAACCAGCACAACCAGTAGACAAGAAATGCTTGCTGAATTTCCTCTGCCATTCTCTGTTCTGATTTCTCCCACTCTGCAGACCCAACCTTTGTCACTGGAATATTAATGCCTCACAGCTTTTCTGTATTGTCATTCTGTTCACTCCTTCTATGCTATGCCTGTCCAGATTTTATCTGGACATTAAGATCCTTTACTTTCTGCATATATTCATCATCACTCCAGATACACATTTACTGTAAGTATTCAGTAACCACTTTATTGTCCCCCATCAGCTTTTCTTCCAGTATTGTTTCCAGAGGGCTCAGAGCTGCTGGCTAAATCAAACTGCTCACTGTATTTACTCCAGAATAATATCTCATGTCTGTTGGACTTCTAATATTGTCATTAATAACTTATTTTCCCTCAAATGTCTTTGTACAACAGTCTTTCTTTACCTTGTACACTTTTCATATGACCCTAGCCATCCTCACACTCTCTTCCTTCGTCCTCTGCCCCATGACTAATAAAACTGCCCATGTACATATTTTTATTGAATTTTCTCATTTATAAAAATGTGAAGATGGAATGCCAATTTTTTTCAGCCCTTTGAATTGTCCAGGTCTTTCTGGGAAACATTTGTATTTGAGAATTTAGGCTCAAGAATTTTTACTTAGACATACAGAATTGTCACCCCTTCAACACACATACACTTAATTTTCTTTAATATAGTTATTTAATATTAAAATTTTAATAAAATTTAATAAAGTTATCCATTAAGAAATTTATTATAGTTTTGTCATAGTTTTTATATGTGTCACATTATGGCATTATAACTGGCATTATATTACCTGTCTATTACAAAGATGTGAAAATCTAGAGCTCATTCTGTATCATATCCATTATATGAAATCACACTGTATTTTGAAATAAACTTTCCAGTGTTCTGCATTCCAGCTTTCCACTCCCTGCTCTGGCAAGGGTACTTATCTTACTTCTTCACCTCATCTCCTAGCCTTCATCATGGCAATCTGCTTACCTCATTTCATCATCTTCCCATCTTTTCCATAGGAAAAACTGACAAGAACTCTTCACTGTAAACTACCATTATTTAAATTCTGATATTCTGATGGGTCTTATCTCCGTAACTATTCTTTCATTTGATCTATCACTCATGACTTCATTCTCCCAGGCTGACTTCTCCTTGACCTTCATATATTTCATAATCTTCAAAACAAACATTGCTCACCCAAACTTATGTTTTCTAGGCAATGAATGATGATGTATTCATTAATTGTAATCATCTACAGGTTATTTTAATCATTAGACAATGTTATCTCCATGCAAAGAAAATAAGATAATGCAAAACATTATAGGTAGTGAAAGTGTGGGGACCATTAGCCAAGAGGTAAAACTGTATCTTAGTTTGTATCAATGATTCTTCATAATCCACATGCCATTTATTTATAGAGCTTCTACACATGTGACTACACATGAGACTTCATTTTTTATGCTAACAAACTAATTTATTGACTGCCTTAAAATTCTCCTGAGCAAAAATTTCAAATTTGTTTTATTTGAAAACAATTATTTGTGAATAATAGGTATTAATTAATCAATCATTACTGAAAATATAAATGTTGAGCTAATATTGATATAAGCTACTAATACCACATTAGTAATGACACATATATACATACATAAAATATGTAAGTAATTGGCTTTTAAAAATAATTTTAGCCAATTGTCTTTAGTTTCAGTTGGGCCCCTTTTGAGGTATGTTGGGGCAGCTCTCTCCTTAGGATCTGCATCTATCTGAAAAAGAGAAGCAGATTCTCCAACGGAGAGTAAGTTAGCACCCAGAAAATTGAGATAGCACTTACTTTTTTGATAGAGAGTTTGATAGGTGTAGGCCCTCTTGTACTCCATGCTTGATGGTAACTTGATATTGGAGAGTGGGCTTATGTTTGGGTATGGTTCTGACTTGTTTCCCAGCTCCAGCTATGGGTCTTGTACCACCGAGGGGATCAGTTAGCCAAATCAAGAGCAGTTGGTTCCCCACCATGGCTGTGTGCCACTATTGCACTGTGTGGGCATCACATCAGGTTATTTGTTGCTAAGTAGGTTAGACCATGAGTTGCTTGGGCAGATATTGGTCATTTCCCCCAGTCGCCCATGTAGCACCTTCTGGCACTAGACACACTGACTGTCTGGGTACTGACTCTCTCCTGGCTTCCAGCCCTGCTCCTTTTTACCTGTCAGCTGCGTATGGAGTCTTCAGCAATAGGGTCTTACCACTGGCCTTTGGTGGGTCATCAAGAAACGAGCAAGGGTGATGTTTTCCTGATGAACCGGATATCAACACAAAGGGGAAGGAGAGCTACACAGAGAAAAATCAACTCCTACCAAATCAGAGAGCCAGAGCCTCATAGGCCCCCAATACCTCCGCACTGAAGCAGACCAAAAATGAACCCAATATGGCTCAGGGAGATTTTGTGGAAGAGGGGGCGGAAAGAATGTCAGAGTCACATGTTGGGTCATGACATGCAGAGACACTTATGGTACCAATAACTGCGGCTAACTCCACAATGCATGACCCATTTACATCAACAAGGAGGGTCCAATGGGAGGGGGTAGATCATGGATGAGCCTAAACAATGGTACCAAACTGCCTGTATTTGCTGAAAAGAAAACTAATAAATTAAAGTAAAAAAAATAATTTTAGGGCTGGAGAAATGGCTTATCACTTAAGTGCTTGCCTGTGAAGCCTAAGAACCCTGGTTGAGGCTCAATTCCCCAGGACCCATGTTAGCCAGATGCACAAGTGGTGCAGGCGTCTGGAGTTCCTTTACAGTGGCTGGAAGCCCTGGCGCACCCATTCTCTCTTTCTCTCTCACTCTCTCTCTCTCTCTCTCTCTCTCCCTCTCCCTCTTTCTCTGTCACTCTCAATTAAATAAAAATCTTTAAAAAATAATATTTTTAACATTCAATTTCTAAAACTATTTAAGATTGCTATATTCTGTGTTAGGAAATACAAAGATCTAAAACAAAGATCACATCCCAAGGACCCAGACAATATGGAAAATCACTCTGGTAATTCACTTGATAAAGATTTTGTGTACTGCCAAGGTAGATCCTTGAGACCAGGGTCTCATTATGATGTATGTTTTGTACAGTGCCCAGGTCAATGAGAATTCATGATGAATAAATTGAAGATGAAAGCAATGAGAGTGATGGATATGGAGAGGAAGGAGATGACTATCATCTATTTTCAGCTGTAGAATTACATAGATAGCCTTTGGCCTCAAGCATGGCACATTGAAAGTTAAATTTTCCAGCCTCAGAATCAGAAATAATACTTGCACACTTAGCTGGTTCCAAAAGGGTATTAGGGTAATAGCCATAAAAGAACATGGTATTACTTTTTATGGAACAAAATATATCTATAGGCTAGCATTCAGAGCATTCTGTGTGAAATGACCAAACACCTTTTTATCCATTCTCTAGGGTATTTCTTTCCAAATATATACATTTTTATTCCTCTTTCATTAAATTGGCTGGTATTTCATAGTTGCTTAATTAAATTTGGAGAATATCAATTATTGATGCCTTTAGGAAAGTGATTGCAATTGCAAGGGCAATCTGCCAGGAAAATGGCCAAAACATTTTAGTAGCAAAGTTATAAGAACAAAGAATGAATACAAAAAATGAGAGGCATACTTAATTACTCGTCTTGCTGTTAGTTAAACTCTATAGAATTAAGGCTTTGATTTGAAAAACTTAGATGCAAGTGCTTGATAAGTAATTTGGCATTCTGATCTCAGCTGCCTCACGGAGTTATAGGTTGCTCTTTATGGATGGAGGCTGCTATTGAAGACTCAGTACTGTTGCCATATGAGAGATATACAGCATTGTAGTAACTAGGTCAGCCACAGAGAAAGGAACCCAGCTGTTAAACTCCTGCTTGGTCTCTATACATGCCACCCTAGTTATTCTGTCTTCTATCCATTGTGCAATGCTGAAATATTATTCACATCAATTATATGCACCTGGCTTCTCACTGCTTCTGCTGTCATATACAATCTCTTTATGTAATCTATTACTGGATACCACTTTATCCCAAAAAATATGAACTTAAAACAGTTCCTATTTATGACCTCATAGCATGCACAGGGTAGGAAGGGCAGAGCAGTAAACCATCTTAGAATCAGGAAAGATTACATAGGTGTTATCATAAGTACAAAGCTCCATGCAGCCACCCCCTTAGAACTGCCAGCATGCATCTCTTCCAGTTTCTTTGAATCACATCTAATCAACCTGGTTCAGTAGGCAAGAAACCAAACATTTATGACACTTGCCAAGGAGCAACAGTTTGAATGTCCTTATTCTTACTTCTGATCACTCTCAGAGGATGTCGATGGCCAGGTAGTATTTCAAAGCTGTGTCCAGCAGGATTGTCCTTCACTCACTATTGTCTTTCACCTCACAGTGTGGTTATATTTCTGGATGTCATATAGAACATTGATGTTTTTAGCTCATATTTCCATACTAAGCTAATCTATAAATGAATAAGGACTAGGTTTTATGTTGGTTTTAGTATTAAATTTTCTCTTATCATTTCATTCTTTATAGCAAATGATATATATTGTGTGGTAGATTTGTGGACAATACTTAAAGCAAAAAAGTTATCATGTATGACACAATAATACAAAGTAATACAAAGTAACCATATATATATATATATATATATATATATATATATATATATATACACACATATAGTTACTTTGTCATGTCTCTCATATATATGTATATATATGAGATATATATATATATATATACACACACACACAAATATTTATATATTTGCATATATATATGCAAATATATAAATGAGTACTGCACACATATGTGTATTTGAGACACAAGCGTGCATCATTATTGGATCTGGTTTTTATCATATTGCTGCCACCACCACCGTATCTTGCGTTCATGCAAAAAACATGAGTGTCCTGAATCACAGACTAAAGATTTCTTGACTAAATATTCAGCAAGCAAGATGACCACTCAGATATTTTGCAATGGTTCCTTTTTCTGTAAGTTACACAAAAATGTAGAAGGCTCAGGTGTCCCACTTTTATATAAGATCATAGGGAAATTGGCTATAAACTGAAGGACAAGAACAGTTGCAAAGATTTTGGTAACCAGGGATACTGAGCTGCATATCTAAGTACATCAAGATGCCATTCTGATCTGTTTATCACTAATGTACCCTTTCCTTTCTATAGTAGATTGCCACTCTTCCTTTCTAAACTTAGGCTTAGGAAGTGACAGATCTGACAATACCCCTCATGGGCAATTGCAGTTGCATAGCTACTTAATATCTCATGGCCAAGTTCTTAGTCTCTATTAAAACTAACAGAAAAACCCAGCAGGAATAACCTTTAAACAGTGAGGAGGTTTTGCTGCAGAAGGTCTGTACTTATCTAGATCTTTAAAAGTGTGTGCTCAGACTTTCTACCATCTTAGAGAAGTTTCATGTCATTTTCTCAAGCAGGCAGATATGTTATCAACACAATACCCAGAAGTATTTGTGGTTCAAGGAGCAGACATACTTATTACCCTGATGTGAACCATCTCTTATTCCAGGCTGATTAAAAACTGGCAGGCATTTAAGGAACATTTTGAATAGATTCAAATAGTGTTTTCAGATGTGATATATGTTGTTCCCAAAATCCATTTAAAACCACTGACATTGTTTACATGTTATTCTTTTTATTTGTTTTGACATATACCTGACATTTTATTAGGTGTTGTGTTCATATATACTTTATGCATATGTGTGAAGATGCATGTGGCTATGAACATGTGTGGAGGCCAGAGGAGAATGTTGGTTACCCTTCTCAATCATGTTGTTACATTGCTTAGTTGACATATAGTCTCCCAATGAATCAGGAGCTGCTGGTGCTGGAGAGATGGCTTAGCAGTTAAGGCACCTTCATGTGAAGCCTGGGGACCAAGGTTTGATTCCCCAGTACCCACATGAACCAGAAGCACAAGGTGGAACATGTGTCTGGAGTTTAATTGTAGTGGCTAAAATCCCTGGTGTGTCCATTCTCTCTGCTCCTTTCTCAAATAAATTAAATATTGAAATAAATCATCACTGCCTCCTACTCTCTTAACAAGCTCAGTTTGGAGAAAAGACATTATTTCTCTCCTCAGACCAATCCTCCTCACTTTGGAATATCACTGGACACCCACACAGCATGGCTGCAGCTGAGCTGCATGCACAAGCAACTCTGTGAGCCCTATGGGCAGATGGAGCAATGAAAAGAACTCAATGTGTACTGCATGTAGTCTCTCAGTTCTATAGTCCAATGGGACTTCACAGGCAAAACACAAAATCAAAAATACAATTACTAAGGTCTTAGGATTGGTGACTCAAGGCCAAGGCGCTCTGAGCAGAGTTTTCAATGAAACTACACAGATTACATTCTCATGAGACCCACCTTGTCCAGCTGTGTCCAGATGGATATGAAGAAGGATGTGGTTTCCTGAATGCAAAGCTTTGTGGCAAAGCTAATGCTTTACATAACCTAGGGGTCCATGCTGTATGATTGCTATGTTTGACTTATTTGCCAATTACAATGTCAAACCAAGCACCTGGTGTCAGACCTTCCAGGAATCAGGTCTGGTTTGCATGACACTGACAAACATTATTATCACATGTAATGTACACATGAGAAACCAAGGCTCATAGATGTTAAGCGATGCCTAGGTTCCAAACTCTTATAATTATTTTTCTCTGTAAAATGTATATCAACTCCATGTGGATGAATTCCTAGTAACTAGTAAATTACTTTCTTAAAAAACATATTTCACTGCCTACCTTTTGAAAACTTATTTATTTATTATTTACATACTTATGTGTTGTGTTTGTGTGTATGGTATGTATAATAGCAACAAGGTTACTTACCTCTGCAAACAAATGCCTAATGCCTGTCCAGCTTTATGTGAGAGGCTTGGGAATTTATTTTTGCCAATAGATTTGTCAAGTAAGTATCTTTCACCAATGATCCATCTCCCCAAGCCTTTGGGTTTCTATTATTATTTTTTCTTATTTGTCTATATCTGGTCAAAGGAAAGGATATAAATCATAGAGTTGGAAAGGATCCTTGGTCTAATCAAACCTAACTCCAGACAGGAAACAGGGCTCCTTTCTTTAACACCACTAAATGGATATCCACCCATTGGTTTACTATTCCAAGTGTAGGAAAAGTTATTTACTCTCTGGCAGACAACTCAATTGTAACAAGTCCTCAGCAAAGTAAATCTGAATCAATTCAAATGTTATGAAAATGTTAGACTGTATAATTTATGCCATAAAACACTGTTCAAAAATGAAATTAGGTCAAAGAAATATCATATTTTAGGAAAATAATCTAGGCAATAATATTATTTGAGAGATGTGAGAACCTATTTTTCTTATATTCAATATCATTGATGTGAAGTTTAATAATTTCCCAAGGAAAAAGAAATCTGGCCCTGTAGACAGCTGAGGACAGGTGCATAAGTTGCAAAAACTATAGTCTTAGATATGGTGGGATTGGTATTTGGATGGGCTTCTGAGAGTCAGTGTGATCAACAGTTGAAGAGAAGTATATAGCATGAGTTTAACCCGTGTTCAGATCTTAGCCCCACAATTTTATTCAATGTCCTGTTACCTTATGACCCTTAGTTTCTGAGTCTTTTTCCTTGTCTGGAAAGTGAAAAAAAAAAATATTATAGTAAACACTTTACAAAATTGTTAAATAATCATATGAAATAAGAGAATATGAAACATCTAAATATCATTAATAAAAACAAAGGGTTACTAAATGTAGATGTCATTGAAAAGTTGAAAGTGGAAGAATGATTAAAGACAGAGACAGAGCAAGAAAAAAGAATTAAGACAATAGTGAATTACTGAAAGTGGAAAAACAAACATAAGAGAAGAACTGGTGTTCACCCAAGCTATGTTAATTATCTTTATGTCTGGTGTTAAGGCTGTGTGAGACAAGAAAATGTTAAGGTTATAAAAAGCAGCAGAAAATATGATCCTGACCTCCACAAGTGCTTTTCATTAGGACTTGGAGGCACAATGCCTGGCTCATCACATACCAAATGTGTTCTGTGGTTAGGGTTCATTACATGACTGATTTGATCTTCTTGTTTCTCTCTTATATGAAAGGAAAATATCCTTCTAGGTGGTTGATAGGAATGTAAAGGCACCTGTGACAATGAATTATGAATATGTTGGTGATTAGTGTGACTCTGTTGATAAGCCCTGGAGCCTGGTAAAAATATCAGAGAAACAGTTCTTTAGGCATAGGAGGGGCTTCAAAGCTGTGAAAGAACCTTTGAGAAACAAAATTATTTTCTATTAGAAATAACAGTTAAGAATTTGGATCAAGGAGAGAGAGAGTGTGGCGGGGGGAGGGGGTGGAAGTAGAAAGAGATCTGATATCATCATGCAATATTCCAGACTTTCACATGCCAAATATGCACTTGGAAGTCATCAACTGTGTGTAACAAATATAGTCACAAACCTGAAAAACAGGACAATCAGACAAATTTAAAAACTAAAGATTGTTTTGTAATAAGCAATGACCTTTTCACGTTTTGACCCAAGTAGTTTACAGTGGGAACCAAGGGAATTAACAAAGCAATAAAATTGAAGTAGAGAAAGGGTGACTGCAGTAATAGGTTTATTACTAGCTAGGTTCAATTGGAAATAATTGAAAATTCATAGGATGTGAACTCAGGATTTATATAGAAAATAAAACTTCCTTTTTCCTTTGGAATAACTAGGTATGTGTGTGTGTGTGTTGTGTTTGTGCCCATGAGCTTGTATGCACATGTGTATGGAGGCTGGAGGACAACTTCAAGTGTCTTTCTTCTCAGGAAAGACTTTTTTGAGACTAGCTCTCACATAGACCAAGTAAGCTGGACTGACTAAGAAACCCCAGAGATCCATTTGTGTCTATTTCCATCTCCCTGGTGCTTCAATTATAATTGTGCAACACCATGCATAAATTTTATACATGAATTCAGGTTTTCATGCTTGCATGGCAAGTGCTTTACCAACTGAGTCATCAACTTTCCATTCCCTCAAGCTGTCTTGATGGAGCTTACATAGAGTAACGAATTTTTGTTGAGTAGAAGGCCCTGTGGTTTTTGGGTTAAGCTTTGCTAAACATTTTATCAAAGGATCAGACTATCTCACAATGTTATCTTATAAGACTATGCCTACCTTGACCTACTCACAAATTTCCTTGATTTTAGATTTCCTAAGTGTGGCACTGCAAATGTTCCCTTGGCTTTGGGAGTTAATTCATATACTTCCAAAACTGAAATCTTGAGGTGATAAGAAGGCATTTCCTTGTCAAATAAAAGCCCAATAACAAGTATCGTTCATATTTAGTTTTATACTGTGCCATTAACATAGGAGAAAATCTGGCATTACAATTACCCTTGTTGAAGTTGGGACATTTTGTACAGAGACGTTGTGTCCCCTTCCCCCCCACAACCCTCCCTTCCCACCCCTCATCCGCCCACCCCCCACAAATAATCCATGACCCACCATCCACATGGTGCTGACATGCATCCCCAACAAGGAAGACCTCTTCAGTAAAGGTACAGGGATGAGGGAAAGGATGGTACCAAGGTATTATGTTTACATACTAAATAAGTCCATATCTAGTAAAAACAAACAAACAAACAAACAAAAAACCCAATTACCCTTGTTAGAAGATGTAAAGCCTATGTACTCAAAAGCCTCATATATCAAAAGATACTTTTTCTTGGCATTTAAGTTTGGCACAAAATAGAAATTAAGTTAAAGTTCCACATATTTTTATATTCTTACCTCTGCTTCCAATACATCCAATAATTCATTATATACTCCAAAGTCATGAAACTTTTGGTTTTGTAGTTTTAGGTCTTGTTTGTGTTATGGAGTCACAAGTAGAAAGTTAAGATCAAATGACAGAGCATAGTAACTGCAGTTAATAATACTTTATTGTATATTCACAATTTTCAGTTTTATTAATCCTAAAACAAATTGCCAGTACCTACTCAATGTATTACTTCATCTGCATTTAAGTGAGAAACTCAAAGACAGAGTACTGTTTCATTCATTTATTCACAGTTTTCTGTTTTTTTATATATAGGTACAGGGTGAAGATTTGGAAATATGGCTATTAACAATTACACAAAAATCTTATTATTTATTGAGGAAAATATAGCTGTAAAGCACTGATTAAATTTTAAAAATAAGGGGCTGGAAAAATGGCTCAGTAGTTAAGGCCTGCAAAGTCTCACATCCCTGGTTAAATTTCCTAGTACTCATGTGTAGCCATGATATACAAAGAGGTGCATGCATCTGGAGTTCATTTGCAGTAGCTGGAGGCCCTGGCATGCGCATTTTCTCCATATATTCTCTCTCGCTCTTTCTCTCTTTGGTAGGAAATGAATGGCAACTTAGAAGTGTGGAAGCTGATGCAGAAAGATATTTTGAGGCCAGAAATTACTAACATGGGAAAATAGTAAGACCTCATATAGAAGAATTAAGAAAGGAGGGAGGGGTGAACAAAGAGAGCAATAAAGAAAGCAAAGGAGAAATGAAGTAAAGAAGTAAGGAAGAATGGAAGGAGAGAGGAGGGAGGGTAAGGGTTGATACAGGGTTTGTGGAGAGTCAGGAAAGGCCTTGAACACCAAACTCTTAGTTTGTGTATACTTTTCTTGCTGCTCTTTTTGTGTTTTAAGAATTTTATTTTTGTTTATTTATTTGTGAGAGAGGCAGAGTGAGTTAGAGCGAGAATGAAAGAGAGAGACAGAGACAGAGAGACAGGAGAATGGGTGAGCCACTGCAAACTCCAGAGCCCATGTAATAGGACTTAAAGAAATGTAAAAAGAGAGTAAGGGAGGAAGGAAATAAAGGACAAAAAGCTCTTGCCATGTGGAGGGCAGGGGGTCTCTCCTCATCTCAGAGAAAAGCGTACCAGAACCTCCAAGTTCAGGAGCAGGCCCTCCCCTGGTAAATGTATTTACATCCTTATGGTGGTAGGCCCTACCTTCTGGTTCAGCTGAGCTGGAGAGATAGCTGATTGATTTGGGCTAGAGGCTGGCTCAGGGAGAGGCCAACCATGAGGCTAAGTCCTAGAGTCTGAACTTGACCAACCACAATTTCAGGATTAGATTTAAATTCTAGGCAAGTGGACCTCTCTCCTAAAAGGTTCCCCAGAAAACCTTAAGTCTACACCTCACAGGATTCCACTTATATGAACGGCTCATGTTTACCTTGTATTACTTATAATATATTTATTGAGATTTGAGAACACAATATCTGAAAATTCAACCAGATAAAAACCCAGATAATGCAAAAATAATCAGGCAGAAATATTCCATATGATCTCCTATCACGCCACATTTTCTCCTGTGACAGTTCAGTGGAACCTCATTTTTATCTCCTTTTCTCATCAAAAGATTACTGTCAAAACCCAATGGAAACAATGGAGAAAGAAGTCTTTTCCTTTGTTAACTACAACCTGAATCACACATGTTCCTTGTAAAAATGGTTAATACATTGCTGGCTTCCTAAATTTTGCTTCTCTGACTTTATCTACCATTTCTCAGATGCCATCTTAGGGGTTATAAGATATCCTGACCATGTATTTTAAAATGGATGGGGTGAAAAAAAAAAAAAAAAAACAGGTCAGAGTTTGAAGACACTTGTTTTCAAAGCCTGATGGCCCAGGTTTAATTCTTCAGTATGCAAGTAAAGCCAGATGGACAAAGTGATGCATGCATCTGGAGTTTATTTGTAGCAGCAGGAGAACCTGACACAACCTTCTCACTCTCTGTTTATCTCTTAAATAAATAATTAATAAATAAGAAATAAATACATACAAACAATTAAAATAGATGCAAGTTTACAACACAAATTATATATGGGTGAAAATTTTTATTGCCCGAGATTGAGGATAAGTATTGCCTATTGTGTGTGCTTAAATTTTTATTAGAACTGGGTATGGTGGCATGTGTCTTTAATCCCAACACTAGGGAGGAAGAGGTAGGAGGTTTGCTGTGAGTTCAAGGCCACACTGAGACTACATAGTGAATTCCAGGTAAGCCTGGGATAGAGCAAGACCCTACCTTGAAAAAGAAACCTAAAACAATTACTAGTATTCACTTTACTTATTGTTGTGGTGAGATTTTTTAAATATTTTTTTTCCTGTGCATGTGGGTGTTTAATTGGAAGTATGACTGTCTAGCCCCAGGAGATGGTGTTCCTGAGTATTAACCACACAACTATCTTACAGGTAACTATCAAACTAAAACTGAACCTGATGACTCATTTTTATCAGAAAGTGAGCTACATTTTAAGGTTAGCAGCTCTGCAGCTGTTTCAACGAGGAAGGCAAGGTAAAAGGTCAGTGATGAAAGGTTTCTAGAGACAATGCAACACTATCTAAAGTGGATCAAAAGGACAAAGGCACCCTTGCCTTGTGTTTTCAGACACTAACAGACACTTTAGGAGCACAATAGCAGGTATTCACAAGATGTCAGGCTATTGAAAGTTTTCTTCAGACTTTTTGAAATATCCTCCTAATGAGAAATTAAACCTCAAAGAGTGATAATATCAGAGAGACTGTTCCCCCATTTTCTTTAGATTGAGAAACAAAATCCCTGAATACTCTTTTATAACTGGATTTACTGACTACTTCTGCACACTTGGGGGAATTTCTTTCTGTGG
This sequence comes from Jaculus jaculus, assembly GCF_020740685.1. Lineage (NCBI taxonomy): Eukaryota > Metazoa > Chordata > Mammalia > Rodentia > Dipodidae > Jaculus > Jaculus jaculus. The sequence continues at coordinate 124,281,169 of NC_059104.1, read as the reverse complement.
CTCATTTAGAATATTCAGTTTAGGTGGGAAAGTTTGGGGGCTGAACACTACCCAGACCTTGCTCTGGAAAGTTGAACATGAGTGAGAGAGTGAGCATCCACCAGCAGAACTTACAAAATGCCTTTACCTGGGCTCCCAGGCTGCTTTCCTTTCATCTATTGAACAACTGTGCTCTACCATGCACATGATCAGGAATTGAGTCAACTAAGATTTCATCCTCTAAATCATAAAAAGAAGGAGAAAACAAAGGCAGAGAAAGAGGAGAACATGGGAATTCAATCTGCTTAATCCTTTAGGAATCCGAGGTCCAGTTTTATTGGCTTCCTGGAGAAGCTAAGGGAGTACATGACACACTGTGGAAACACAAAAAGGCAAAACTCAGACTACTTCCTTTCCAGGCACCTAAGCTGAGTGCGACGCAGCAGACTGGCTTGTAGAAAGGCAGCACATTAACACTCAAACTCATGTGTCCTCTCCACATGTGATTAAGCCCATTTACATCAACAAGGAGGGGCTAATGGGAGGGGGTAGATCATAGGTGAGCCTAAACAATGGTACCAAACTGCCTGTATTTGATGAAAAGAAAACTAATAAATCAAATTTAAAAAAAAAAAAAAAGAATTTAAAACTTCTCCTCTTTGAATCAGGGAATGACCTAGTGTCTGAGTTCCACTTAGCAATCAGAAGAGATCCTAAGGACTTCATTTATCATAGTGTCTCCAAGCCTGGAACAATGCAAGCAAAATGCAGACTCTCAATAAGTAAATGATGAATAAAGAAAGGACAGAAATTAAATAAAATAAGCCCACTTCTTAATCCCAGTTCTGTATCAGTCACTTTCTTGTTGCTGTGACAAAATGACCAGAAGAAGCTCAGACATTTTATATTAGGTTATGGTTTTGAGGGGAAAATTCATTACAGCAGGAAGAGCATGTCAGAAGCAAGAAGCCTGCTATTACATCTTCATAGAAGCAGGAAAGTAATAGAAAACACAAAAGCACCAAGTAGGGTTACTGTATAACACCTTAGAGACCACTCAGCAACACATCACCTCTAACAAAGGTGTCACAATTTTCCACTGAGGATTAAGTATTCAAATGCATGCACCTATGGGTGCAACTTTCATCTCAACCACCACAAGTCTATCAATATTCCAGTCTTCCATCACACATGGCATAGGCAATTTATGATGATGTTGGTCTCTATTTCTGCTTCTGTGAAGGAGTGACAAACAGATTTTGTTAAGAGGAGAATATGATTTGTGGGCTGGTAGAGGTGTTTATAAAGATGCTTGTGAGAAAGAGAGGCATGGAAACTTCAGTGGTTTACTAAGAATAGCATCTAATCCATCTACATCCAGAGCTGAATTAGTTAAAACAACTTACATAGTGCAAGACTCGGGAATCCTAAGCAGGAGCACCAGAATCTTCCTGTCCTCTTGGGAAGGGAGAAGACTCTTGGGAATTTCAGAGAAACACACCACTCTGATCTTCAAAAAACAGCATGACAAAGTGGAGTGCAGAATTAAAAGGGGGGGAAAAAAACGTGGAATGAAAGAAGAATAAATGCGGTCTGGAGTGGTTGTTTATGTCTCAAGAAATCTAGGAACAGAAGAATCTCTAGGGCATAGAGCAGAGAGGAGAGAGGCCAGGGATAGGGTTAGGGTGTTTATTCTGCTGTTAAAGTGGAATTAGTTTATGGGAAGAATATGGAAGGATTTTAATCTTTGGATTAGAGAAGCACTCAGATTAGTTGCCAGAATGGCCCATGAACTACTCCTACCCCAGTTCCTGTTAGAGTACCTTTTCCCCTTTGAAGCACCATAAGCCAAGCTTCCACAGTCCATATGCATTCGAGACTTCAAGATTCCCACCAGAATGGTCTATAAAGCCATGATTACAATATTGTCATGTTCTGGCAAAGAATCTGAATGAAATTCTCCTCATATCCTGAAAACTTGAAAGAAATTAAACTTAAAACTAATGGACTAATGAGCTTGTTAGAGGAAATGTCAAGGCAGAAAAATACACAGTCTGTTATTTGGCTTCTTTTTTTTACTCTTATATGGATTTACAATGAAAGAGAACAAAACATAGATCAGAGGGATATGAAAAATATAAGTATTGTACAGAAAGAAATATCAATAGTTTTAGGTCCCAGACTATAGCAAGTTCAGCTGAAATTGTTAGAGTTCACCACTGTTGAGGGTGTACAAGCTGCTATGCATTGGGGGAGGAGTATGTCTTGAGGGCGAGACTAAATCCAGCGAAGGTTCAAGCTAATAAGAATGCCAATTATTTTGAAAGAAGGGGGCCCAAAGGAAGAATAGTGAATGAGTTATCTGGCCCTCAGGGCCAGTCTTCATCCTCAACTAGTAAAAAAATTGTCAGTGTTTTCTATGTGGTATTAATTTTGGAAGCATGAAAAATGCAAGAAGTTGAAGGTCATGGATTATGTCATGGTTCCGGAGATCCATGAAGCTGAATAATGCAGAGGCACAGTCCCTGCAGGGATACTCTGGGATACCACTGAGGGAATCGGTGATGAACCATAGGTTGCACTAGAGGTCCTAGTACATTGGAGATGCCAGGATCATAGAATATTTACTCAGAAAAGCTACAAGCACAAAGTAGATCCCTCTTACCCACCCACTCCCCCACACAAACACGCAAGAAAGGTCTGCAAGCAACACTGGAGAATGGGCAGAACTGCCCAAGCCTTTTGGGGCCCAAATGGTTTCATCACAACTCTAAAGTGCCAGACATGGAACTGCAGAATTTGATACTGTCCCTGATAGTTTTTGATCTGGCATTAATCTGGTCTTTTCTTCCTGTGCCCTCGTTCCTCCATTTTAAAGTGGGAATACTTGCTCTGTGCCAATATATGTTGGAGGTATATAACATGTGTTTTATTTTACATGAAACACATTTAAAAGAGAGAATGCTTTGAAACATTGGGCTTTTGGAGTGTTGTTATTGATAAAGACTATGGCAACTTTTAATGTTGCACTAAATGTATTTTGCATTATGAGATGGCCAAGAATTTATGGGCAGTAGAGACAGGATGTGGTGGTTTGAATATAAAATGTCTCCCACAGATACATAGGTTTGAATATTTAATCTGTGGATACTGGTGTTGTTTAAGGTGTTTGTAGATCCTTTAAGATGTAGAACCTTGATGCAGGAGGTATGTCACTACTGGCAGGCTTTGGGGTGCTATGATACATAATTGATAATTCTCTGTTTTACACTTCTTCCCTCTTCCATGCTGGGGTAAAGATGTGATATTAGGCTACCTACTCCTGCTATGTTTTTCTCTGCCATCATGAATCTTGCCTTTGAAATTGTGAGCCAAAATAACTCCTAATTTTTCCTAAGTTCCTTCTGATTGTGTATTTTCTCCTAGCAACTAAGAAGTAAATTCTATACGAAAGTTTAATAAATTTCATGGACAATGGAGTCAGATCACCTGAATCTGACTCTCAGATCTTGTACAAATTACATTTCCCTGTTGCTAAGTTTCTACTTTCATTATCAGTTCCATTTATTCCATAGAACTTTTTTATTTGTTTGTTTTGTGCTACTGAGCCTCATTTATGGTAGGCAAGTATTCTCTGAGCTACATCCCCAGTCCTCTTTTACAAAATTTCCAGTTATTACTTTCTCTTGTGCCTCTCTCCATTTTACAGGACCCCTTCTTCCTTCCAACTGGCCCCTCTTCTCTTTGATATCTTTTGTGTTTTGCCCTTTTCCATTACCAATGATAGATACTGATGAGTCCAATATTGTGGACTTGAGAACAATCACGGTGGGGTTATAAGTGCAACAGCTATTTCATTTCTAGAAGGCAGCATCCCAAATCACTCCTCCCTAACATCTGAGTCCTATAGTCTTTCTAACCACCCTTTAGCATTGTTACTTGAGTCTTTGCATGTATGATAGAATAGCTCCGTAAGTAATTATTCCTCAGTCATTCTCATCACTTAGCTAAATTTTGAGGCTTTCTAATAGTCAGTACCAACTGCAAAAATACAGTTCTCTGACCAAAGGGCAGTGTGGCATTATTCTATGACATAAACATAAATAGAGGGCAATTTGATGGGTACAATATATCTAATTAGCCAAAGAACAGTAGCTTCTTTCCTAGGCCCTATGACCTTCCTAGCCATAGGGTTTCAATTAGGTTTTCAGTACCAGGTAAGAATTTTCTCCAGTAGAGCAGACCTCAAATCCAATCAGAGAACTGTAAGTTAACATGACAGCTATCACTCTATGTTGTTGTTTTCCTCTCTTTTGTGACAGTGTTTCACTAAGATGTTCAGACTGGCCTTGAACTCTCTCAGTTTAGATTTCCAGTCCTTCTCTCAGCTGGGATTCCAGGCATGCATTGCATACCTAGAAATGACTCCAGATCTATGTAATTATTGGAAGAGGATAAAAATATAGACAGATACATAGGTAGTTATATGGTCCAAAATTGTAGCCTTTGACATCTAAAAGTAGCCTATGTCTAGTCAGGTGATGCTCTTCTTTTATTTAACACCTCCCACACACATGCACACATGAATCTTACAGAGTACCAAAATCAAGTAAGGTTATGCTGGAACTATGATTAACTAAGACAAAATTATGTAATCCCACAAGTTGTCTAAGGACTGACAAATAAAAATTCCTGGTTCAGATATACAATGTCATATATCCTTTGTCTTGGCTGAATGACTGCCACCTTTTACCAATTACAGCTTTACCACTTGATCATAAAATTGCTCCTAGTTTTTGATAGCCTCTGATGGAAAGCAATTCCTTCCTTAAGCATTATCCAACACTATAAAGTTTAATATTTCATCCTTTTCTACAGTGAATATTAGTTTTATTGGGACATCCCACAGTTTTCCAAGTTTCCCCCTTTTAGTAGCTACTTGCTCAATTTCTGTTATGACTGTAGTCTTTGAATAAATGGCATTAATGATAGATAGTTATGTAAGTAGAGAGATAGGTAGATAGATAATAGATTGATTGATTACTGATAGAGATAGAATAGATATAGATGACAGATGATTGATATAAGATATATAGATACAGTGATAGATAAATTAACAAATGATAGATAATATTCATGTATATGTATGCTAATATAACACACATTAAGTGAAAGTCTTTCCTATCAACATTCTTATTTAGTTTGAGAGTGATATAGAAGACGCTGTTTATCAATCAAATAAAAAAGGAAATTATTTGTTTATAACAGGAACTGAGTCCTTAGACAATAAGATAATTGTCTTGGAGCTCAAAGAGACTTGTGGCCAGCAAAAAGGGAAACAGGGCAAAAGCAATGACAAGGAGCCTGGGACTAAAATAATTAAAATAATGCAATTAAACTAGTTGGTTGAAATAAATGAATTTTAATAACAGCTCAATTTTGTCAAAGCAATAACTTCATGGTTTCATTGTAAAAGTATAAAGAAGCTATATTAGGGGGAAGAGCTCATGAATTCCCTCCCATGCCTAAAGCACTATTGGCAGTTAAAGTTGCCGGGAGAAAGGAAACATTTTCTTCAATGGTGTAGCTACTGGTAAGTTGCCCAGGCTAGGTAAATAACACTTCCACCCATTCCCTGCAAGAAACTGTAACTAAACTCAGTGGTGCACACACTCACACTCACACACACACAGAGAGAGAGAGAGAGAGAGAGAGAGAGAGTAGTTGGTAAGATGATGGTATCGCGGGGTGTGGAGAGAATGTGATCAAAATACTTTATATTCATGTACAAACTGCCAAATTAATAAATACATTTTGGATGATATAAAAAGACATTTTATAAAAGAAAGCATGCACAAATTTACTCTAATAGTATTAACAAAAATATTAGACTAACATGTAACATTAACACAAAATTTAACATTTCATCATCTTTGTTACAATGCTCAGAAAATGCTGTAAAATGTTTTATTCTCTGTTTCTCACTGATCCTATGAAGAGCAGGCATACTTCAGACACTGTGATTTAGCACATGACAAAACACTAGAATGTCCTTCTTTCAGGAACTTCTTCGCACTCCTATCTTTAGCTGGAAAACACAAATATGTTTTTGCACAGCAATCAAACCACTGTCATTTGGCATTCTGAGGTATGGCCCCATGGCAGTCATTTGCAGTGTAAATTCAAGTCACATCCCAGCAATTTTGCCCTCATTCTTTCTCTAAAGTCACCTTGTAGGTTCCTCTACCAGGCTATGATTATTTTTCACCTTTATTGCTAAGCTGATTTGCTTCCCATTTGCTTACTGATGAATTTTCCTGTTAACCAGGGGTATTTGTTCAGTGGCTAGTAATAAGTTTAGGGAACACTTCCAGGACAAACCTTATGAGCCAGCGGGAATCACAGGTGAAACAAATGGAGACCCTATTCTTATTACTCATTGTAGAGCATCTGCTGGAGCACTTATCAATTTATTCTGTTGATAAGAAAAGCAGACTCAAAACAAAGTCACAGAGAGTGAAAAACAATACATCTCTGTCCGTTATTTATTCATGTCCAAGTCTTATGGATGAAAAATGCTAACCATGAACACCAGAACAGCAATCTTTTATGATAACTGTGTCATTGCTTTTGTTGCTGCTCACCCCATAGTGTGTGCTACATGCAGCAAACAAAAGGTGGTTTGGTAATTACTTATTAGTGGCTCTTCTCCCACAGCAGAGGTATAGAGACCAGGGCAAGTTGTTTCTTCTTTCTACATCTATGCCTTCAGATTGAAATATACTCACCAGGAGCTGGAGAGATGGCTTAATTGGTAAAATACTTGCTGTGCAAGTATGCAGATCCGAGTTTGATCCCCGAAACCTATAGAAAAATGTTAGGTGCAGTGGCACAGAACTCTAATCCCAGAACTAGCGAGTAAACAAAGGAGGATTCATGAGACTTTCTGGCTAACTAGTCTAGCCAAACTGAAGAGTTCTGGTTTCAGTGAAAGACCATCTCAAAAATATTAACAAATGAGATAAAGATTAAAGAAGATACATGGTATTGACTCATGACCTGAACACATACCCAAACTCACAAAAACACATATACACATATGCACATATTACACACACATGCACATGCAAAAACTGAAAATTCTCCAGAATTTAGATCAAATCAGTATACGAGTGTTTTCCATAAATAAGTGATCATGGATGTCTTACTATCATATTATTCCAAGGTTTTTAGCCTTTGGTTTTCAGCCTAAAGTGATATAATCATATTAAGGTAATACTCAAGACAGGAGACAGATACATGATAAGAGGCTACTTTTGGGCTGGACAGATGCCTTAGCGCATAAAGCACTTGCTAACAAACCCAAATGATCCAGGTTCAATTCCCCAGGACCCACATAAGCCAAATGAGTGGCACATGAGTCTGGAGTTTGCTTGCAACAGCTGATGGCCTTGGCCTACACATTCTCTCTCTCCATTCTCTCTCTCTTTCTCTCTCTCTCTCTCCCTCCTTAAAACATTAAATAAAATAAAATGGTACTTTTTTCATGTCCCCCAAAATATTGATAGTATTTTTATTTAAGTCCTTCGTAAAATGTCTAAGACTGGTTATACAAATGCATATGCATATATATCTATATTATATATGAATATCTGTGCAAGTGTAGATATGTTTGATTGTCTTCACACCATACATATAGTTTGGAAAAAAAATTCCAGCCAGTATGCTCCAGTCAGATCTCCTCCATTGGTGCAGTACATCTTCTAAGTGTTTGACCAGAGACTTGGGGAACGTCCTTATTTTATTTTTATTAGTTTTATACTCAGTGAATACTGTCAAGTTGGAACCACTGTTAGTCTCCTCCCTGACCAGCCCCTCCACAGGGACCCTACTCATTGGGGAATATGGGTCGTGCATTGTGGGGTTAGGTATAAGTTATGTCATGATCCAACCCGTGGCTCTTCTGCCTCCTCTTCTGTAAATTTCCCAGAGCTATGTTGTGTTCATTTTAAGTCTGCTTCAATGATAAGGTCTTGGGAACCTCTGTGTCTCTGGATATCTGTTTTGGAAATAAGCAAGAGTGCTGTTTTCTTGGAGAATGTCCTTATTTTACTCAATCGTTTTTTAAAATTTTGCTTTTCTCTCAATGAATATATTTTTATTACATAAGCAATAGAATAACATTTGACTATACCTTTCATATCATATCTTGACCTCCAAAGCCAAGTTGTTTCATTCTTTTAAAAAAGGTATCCTCAGGGCTGGAGAAATGGCACAGTGGTTAAAGCACTTGCCTGTAAAGACTAATGACCTGAGTTCAATTCCCCAGCACACACATAAAGCTCGATGCATAGAGTGACACATACATCTCAGTTCATTTGCAACAGCTAGAGGCCCTGGGACATCCAATCCCCCCCCCCCATACTCTCTATCTCTGCTTGATAATATTTTTTTAATTAAAAACTGACAAGAGAAGAAGATATCCTCAGATTTAGTTATAGATTCTGGTTCTTTAAAAGCACAATTCAGCAACATTGAGAGAAAAATACTTCATGTACTTTCCCACATAGTACTAACTAACCATTTGAATTTGAAACCCCACAATCATGTCTGCTATCCGTTAATGGCAGAGAGAACTATATGAGTATACATGTATGCCACTGCTAACCTCACAAACCTCCTGTGAGAGATGCTTGGAGAATCACTCCTATTAATACAGATATTGATCTGTGAGAGAGATAGTAGGGCCTAGAACAAAGGAGAATAAAAGTAGCAAAAGGCAGATCTGAAGAATAACCCTTCAGAAAGAAATCCAGCAACCCAGCACCTGACATGCAAATTTCCATGGCTTGGAAAGACTGCAATGTTTCTGTATAGTAAAGGGGCAATTAGATTGGGTTTAAGGCAGCCTTCTTATTTATGACTGAGCAAGGTCAATGTGATTAAGTCTCTTCCATTATTTATAAGTTTGTATGTAATTACTATAAATTCTAAGTGTTTTGTATGTTATATTAGAATTCATGGTAGTTATTTTAGGTCCTTGATATGCATGCATCTGTTTCCCCTCCTCCAAAATTTCAATCATTAAACCAAAAATATACACAGCATGCTTTGACATTAATCAAGAGAAAGAGAAAAATGATTTTGGCATAGTGAATCTTTTAAAGAGCAGGTGATAATGAAAAGCATAGTTCCTTCTCTGCCTCATCCTTTAGTGATGGCAAACAGTTTTAAAGTAGGGTAGGTCACACTTTTGGCTTGAAACTTTTTTCAAAATATATCTTTTAGTGGCCATTTTAAATTACATACACAACTCCTATAATTAATGTCAAAGTATGCGATTAAATGAGCCAGTTGTAAAATCAGCTATATCCCTGAGTCACAGAGATGAACAATGAGAGAGGGCACTTGTCTAAATCTGCATGACTAATATTTTCACATCCATGGGGGAGTTAGCATATGGCATCTGCTACAGATACATAAAAATTCAATTAAACTATCAGCTATCAGAGTCACCATGTAGCAAATATAAACATGGAAAATCATGACCTAATTATATTATGAATTTTAAACCAGAGGTAAAAATTATATTCCAAGTCATTCACATTGACTGACTCACTCCTCAGAAAGCTGAACAATATTTTAAATAATAGATTTGCTGAAACTAGAAATAAAATAAAAATCTCTTCCTTTATTTATTACTTTTTGTCAGATTCCTATGAAACATAATTTCATAATAACTTAAAATATGAAATTTAGTAATTGAAGATCTAAAACTGAGGTGACAGGAGGTTACATTTTAAGACTCTAAAGCACATTTTGCAATTCCACCCTTGAAGATAAGAAAACTCAATAAAATTTTTTATTGCCTGTGCAACTCTCTTCCCATGCTCTCCGATTGTGAAAAACACAAGTTGTACTCTGATAAAAAGTGACAAAGCTAGGTCAAGAATTAGCTCTTACAAAGAGTGAATCTACCCTGGTAAGCCCCAACTAGATGGTCCATGAAGAAGTTGGCATCTCAGAGGCACATGTCTGTATCTGAAGTTCTCTCTAGGATTCAGTTCAGTGTATCAAATAGAGGCTACAAAATGTAGCCTTCTTCTATAGATCATGCATGTGGCCATGGTCACAGGGGTATGAAATCATACTAAGGGGGGAAACGTAGTAGAAAAATGGAGATGACAGCTGCATTGTGGCCAAGAACATAATACCCTGGAGGAATATAATGTAGGCATGGGGCACTTATACTTACATGTCCCATGGTTCTTATGAACTTACATGTTCCATGGTTCTTATGAAATTTGCCTTTTTTAGTGATGGATGATCAGAATTGACTGGTGTATTGTTAAGGAAATGGCTAATAGTTAAAAACTTCTATGAAATATGACAATACAAATCCCAACCAGAGAAGTTTTGTTCAGTCTTGTATTAGTCAGGGTTCTCTAGAGGAACAGAACTGATAGAATGTATTATATTAAAATGAAAATTAATTAGCCAGGCATGGTGGCACATGCCTTTAATCCCAGCACTGGGGAAGCAGAGACAGAAGGATCACTATGAGTTTGAGCCCACCCTGAGATTATATAGTTCCAGGTCAGCCTAGTAGAGTAAAACCCTACCTTGAAAAATCAAAAAGAAAAAAAACAAGAAAAGAAAAAGGAAATTTATTGGAATATCTTACTAGTCCAATACCAGTTGCAAGCCCAAGAATCAAGGAACCCAGTAGCTGCTCATTCCACTGGGCTAGATGCTTCAGCAGTCTGAATCTGGCACTGAAGGCCTATAGGCTTTCTGAGGAGCCTTTGGTTTTCAATCCACATGGGTCTTTAATTGACACTGGTCTTCGCTGGTCTTCAATCCACACTGGAAGGCAGCAAGCAGCTCCAGTTGCCAAGTGGAAGGAAGGAAGGAGCTCCTTTCACCCACAGCTTCCATACATAAAGTTCTCATTTGAGAGGGGTCTACCACTCTGGGGGAAGGGCTCACTCTCGGGGAATGACTTCTTCCTTCAGTTAATCCTTTCTGCAAGCAACCTCAGAGGCTCACTCTAAAGAGATTTCTATGGATTACTAAACATCTAATGCTGACAACACCTAAACCATCACAAGTTTTAATCTAGCAATACAACAATGAGCCTCACTGCTGCACACATGTCCAAGCACAATATCACTGTAGCCTCACATTGCTGAAGCACTCATCCTGACATGCAACCTAACCTTCATCTGTTAAATGTGCCCTTGGGGCCCTTGCCCACCTGGCAAATCCTTTATACTGCCTTAGAACCTAGTGTAGATGTCCAGCAGTACAATGGTACATCTTCTATGCTGCCATAATATTTTCACATACAAACTTTCTGATATATAATGCAATTTTTGATTATGAATTTTATGACAAAGGAGACTTTAATTAAAAGTAATTCATGTGAGAAAGTTTTTAGTGCAAGTATCTTTAAATTCTATGAATTCTAATAACAGTAGGAGCAACCTAGTTGGAAGGACTCAATATATGCATTTCTTTCCAGAGATTCTTTTCTTAAAAAAGAGTAAATCCAGAACACATTCTAACATGGATGGGAGTAATAAAATATCCTATTAAACATCATGAAAACACACTGGTAAAATGTATTAGAGAGAATATAAGGGCCAAAAGAAGGGTAGGACTCCTTAAAATGTGCTTCCCCAGACACAAAATGGCCTGGATGTCCATGACCTCACAGGGCCAGACACTACCTACACAAGGCCATCATAATAGGAGGGAAAGATCATGACATCAAAATAAGAGACACTGATTGAGAGGGGGAGGAGATATGATGGAGAATGGAGATTACCATGGGATATTTTTTATAATTGTGGAAGTTGTTAATAAAAAATTGAAAACAAATGTATCAGAGAGATAATAGTGATACTCATAGGGAATTCTTTGAGTTTGTTTACTTCATACTATGCAATGGAAATGCATGTTACAGCAGTCTTATTTCAAACTATTTACTGCGGATAGATATTTAGAGTCACAAATACTACTAGTATAATAACTTAAAGTTGTAATCCCTGTCCTGGGTCAAATAAAGTACTGAAGTTTGTGATCCTGAAATATAGGATTGGCTAAGAATGATGTGTGTTTATCTAATTACTATGACAACAGCTGATGAAAATTTGTAGCATTTTCTATTCCTGTAGAATATTGGCCTCTGTGGAGGTAAGAAGCAATACAGCCATCTGCACTCTAATACAGAGGTACTTGCTCAGCCATATTCATCACTGTTCTATTCATAACAGCAAGGAAGTGGAATCAGCCTGATGCACATCAGAAATACTGACGAGTAAATAATAAAAATGTGTTATGTATACTCAATGAAATTTTAATCAGCAATAAATAAATATTAAATTATGAAATGTACAGGAAAATGGGTAAAACACAAAAATGCATCAAGTGAAGTAATCTAGACTCAAAAAGGAATATGCTGCATGTTCTCTCTCATATGGGCATCTTAGCTTCCAATTTCTCATTTGTGTGTTTAAGTTGAAGTGATTAACTATAGAGGCCAGGAAGTTAAAAAGAGGAGATGAGTGGAAGAGAAAGAGGTTTGGGGGATATTAGGAGATAATAGAATGACAGATGTGATATGGAAAGGAAATTTTTAAGTACAAATGGAGAAAAAGGGAAAGGAGGAAGTAGGGGTAGATAAACCAAAATTATGGATACATGAAAATTCCATATAGAATTTTCTACATTATCAGCTTATGAAAATATATTCAGAGTTTGAACTAACATACCTTACATGGACAGATGAAACTAATTCCAGGACTGGATAGATGGCTTAGTGTTTAAGGCACTTGTCTGCTTTTCCTAAGAACCCAGATTCCATTCCCCAGTACTCATGTAAGCCAGATGCACAAGGTGACACATAAACCTGGAGTTCATTTGCAATGGCTAGAGGCCCTGGTGTATCCATTTTTTTCTCTCTCTGTCTGTTCTCTCTACATAATAAATAAATAAATAAAACTATTAAAAGAAAACAAACAAACACACACAAAAATGCTTCCAAAAGGCACAGATAGTTTCCTGTCTGGTGGCAATTTGGTAATGCTGCCTTGCTGGAGCATGTGTGTTATTGTTTGTATTGGGGGTGTGCTTATATGTGTTATAGCCAGTTTCACCTTGCCAGTGCTTGGCACACTATTCTGTTGCTATTGTTCACCTGATGTTTCCCAGGAGGTGATATACAGCCTCTGATTATTCCATCATTTCCTTTGCCATCATGGACTTTGCCTTCAACTCTATAAGCCAAAATAAACTCTTTACTCCCACAAGCTACATGTGGTCAGGTGCTTTGTGCCAGCAACCAGAAGGTAACTACAACACCTACCCATCTGTGGACCTTGAGTATTTTACAACTCTTCTGCCAGGAAAGTTGTATCCACTGATACAACAGTGACATGAGTACTATGGAAATAACCAACTACTTTCTTGTTGTATTTGAGACCCATTCATAAGAGGAGAATCATGTCTGGTATTTGGTCATAAGCCCATGACTATGGATATATTTTCTAGGGGTTAACTTACTACTATGGTCATGGTAAATAAATAGGTACTATCTCCTAATATTTATGTTTGCACCTTCTAAGTATTTATGTTTGTAGGCACAGATTAGTGCTCTTTGGTGTCAGTCACAAAAGAGAGTTCTTTCTGCAATGGGTACTAGTTAATACAGAGATGACTGGCTGACCAAACTGCTGTGTGTTCATCCACAAATAGGCCATCTAAACCACCCCTTCTAAAATGCAGAGAAACTTGCAGAAGAGGAGTCAGAAAAAATGCAAGAGTCAGAAGATGGGGAAGAGTACTGTAGAATGCTATCTTCTGGATATGACTATTACCTATGACATCACAGTAGCTATGTTTTCCAGCATATATCTTAACAAATCAACATTTAATCATGGATTTACTCCCCCACAGTAACTGTTGTAAAATTTGTAAAATTATAGTAAAATTGGCTTGGGGGAAAAGGAGTCATAATCTTCAGGGATATAGCCATAGCCATGGGTTAATTTCCAATATTTCAGTAAATAACCTCCCCTTCATGCTCATGTAAGAAAGCCTACTTTGATAGCAGGTCAAAAAAAGTAAAAGACATTAAAATAGGATGGAGCTTAGTTGGAAAGAAAAATGGGATTTAGTGGGAGTGGTGGGTTACAAGAGAGAGTGATTGGGTGAATCAGATCAAAATACATTATAGAGAAATTTGGAACTGTACTGTATCAACACAGAAAATAGTAGTAACATATCAGCCCCTAATGGATCTATTGCATTCCTGAAGATGCTATTTCTCCAGTTCATATGTTCATGGTCAAACCCGTTTCAAGTAAAATGGGTATAGACCTCAAGATTAAAGAAGGGCTGAAGTCTTCTAAACAACCATGAAAATCCATGCACTTCTTCAGAGCAGCGTATGTACATTACTTTTCTTGACAAGGGTTTATTATTGTGGAAGGAAAAATGATTCTTGTTTCATGGAATTTATGGAAGGAAAATGATTCTTGTTTCATGGAATTTATAGTACCTTACAACATAGAAAAGAATTCTCAGTGGGATGAAACATTGTCTAAATATGTGATTTGTGAATCACAGAGAGACTTCCACACTCAAAGTATATAAGTACCCCTGCAATATCTCTTGACCCCACACTACTCTCTTCATGGCCTAGCTTTCATGTCTTCCTTTACAAAAACACCAAACATTCTCCAGGGTCCTACCCTTGCCTCTCTTTGCTTTCACTGGCTTGGTGACATTACCTTACTTTGTATCACAGCTTTAGATACCATTTGCCTTTTGCTAGTAAGTTTCAAACCCACCTCCACTGCCAATCCAACATCAAGCAGATTGTTTTAGCTGAATTTCTTCTAATTTTTCCTTCAAACCTATTTTATCTTCAATTTTCTCTTTCCTATTGATAGTAAGACCCTGTGTCTAGTTACTCAGGCCAGAAATTAGAAGGATTCTTGACTGATCTGTTTATCTGTTAAGTCAATCCTGTGGCTCTATCAACCAGCTTCTTACACTGAAACAACATGTAAGCACTATTTATTCCACATTATCCTCACACAGATTTCTGTATGTGTGCAGTTATCTGCATGTACCATGGCAGAAATTACTCCTTTCTTCTTGGAACATATTAAACAAAAACGTTTCATGTCTGCTTTATTATTTTCCAAATATATATCTCCAGAAAATTATGTTATGTTTTGATGTGTCAGATGGCCTACTAATGCAATTCATCCAACTTATTTGAGGACAGTCAAGGACATATCATTTTAGCCTACTATATCTGAATGGTAAATAGCAAAAAAAAATATTAATTTGATAATATTTCTCACTATAACTTCTCCTCTTTCTTCTTATTAGATGATATAGTACATTTTCATGCTCTGAAATAAATACATTATCCTATTTTCATTTAAATTTAACAAATCATAAATAGATGAAAAATTGAAAATTATTCAGTAAGACACTTGCCTCTGTGGTCTACTGAAGAAAAGAATGAGAGCCCTAATAACATGCTGTGAATATTGTACTTAATACACAATTTTAAAAGTAAGTATTGAACGTATAAACATATATGTGTCAGGTACATGGCTACAGGTTGGTTATTCAATACTGATGAAGGCAGTTATAGTTTCTGCCCCTTAGGAGAACTCACAGTCTATATTCTTTTCTCTATTTTTTTTAATTCACGACTTCCATGATTATAAACAATATCCCATGGTACTTCCCTCCACTTTCCCTTTGAAACTCCACTGTCCACCATAGCCCATCCCCCTGTCAATCAGTCTTTCTTTTATTTTGATGTCAAGATCTTTTCCACCTGTTATGATGATCTTGTGTAGATAGTGTCAGCCACTATGAGGTCATAGATATCTAGGTCATTTTGTCTCTGGAGGAGCACTTTGTAAGGAGACCTACCCTTCCTTTGTCTCTTACATTCTTTTTGTCACCTCTCCCACAATGGACCCTGAGCTTTGGAAGGTGTGATAGAGATATTTCAGTGTTGAGCACGCCTCTGTCACTTCTCAGCATCATAGTGCCTTCTGAGTCATACCAATGTGACTGCCCTCTGAAAAGAGAAGGTTCTCTAACTAAAAGTGAGAGCACATTAATATATGGGTATAAACATTAAGAGAAGTGCTTACTGTGAAGTTTGGTGAACATAGTATATACATTTAGCCATACACCAGCAAACGTTACCCCCTAGGACTCATGACTATTCCTGTTGTAGGTTTTCAGTATCAGGGTTATATTTCCTCCCCTGGAGTGGGCCTCCAGTCAAATTAGAGAGTGGTTGGTTTCTCCCATAACAGATGTGCCACTTTTGCACCCATTGGCTCATTTGGCCTAGATGGCCAAATATAAAGTTTGCAATGTCCACTGTTGACTATATTTACTGGTGATTTCTCCTCTCCCATTGAACTGCATGTGGTGTGGCTTTTTCCAGCATCCTGTCATCTGGTCTACATGAGGAGGTTTTCAACTCAGTTCCAGAAGGACTTCTCAGTAACCTTGCAGCCCAAGTGTGTGGAGTCTTCAACAATAGGGTCTTACCATCTGTTCCTGGTGGGAAACTGAGGGCCTCAAAAATGGCCTGTAATGTTTTGGGGGAATCAGGGTCCTTCCTGGCCAATAACTCAGTGGAAGGTATCCAATCCTGGTACTGAAAATTTTCTCCTATATGTTCCATTGTCCAAAAAAGTAGGTATCCATATGACTTATTTATATCCTCTTAGATTTTGATTAGCCCTCCCTCAACCTTTCCTTTACTCAATCTCTTCCCCTGACTTCCCTTAGGCCTTTTCACCCCCATTAATCTGTTCTCCTACTTACAAATATATAATACCATGCTATAAGACCCCTTTCCTCTCTTTCCATTCCTTTTATATCCTTATTAAAATATTTATCCAGGGGATGGAGAGATGGATTAGAGGTTAAGGCATTTGCCTGCAAAGCCAAAGGATCCCATTTTGACTCTCCGGGACCCACAGATTGCACAAGATGGAGTGTATATCTGGATGTTGTTTGCAGTGGCTGGAGGCCATGCCACTCCTATTTTCTCTCTCTCTCTCTCTCTCTCTCTCTTAAATAAAATAAAATGTTTATCCATAATTTTAATTAAAATGTTTAATTCCTGAAACTGTTCTGTCTACTCTTTAGATTATATTTTCCTTAATTTTTTTCTTTATTTGTTATGTACATATTCAGTGTGCAAACAACCATGTTGGTACCATGGTTAGCCTCCTTCCTGTCCTCCCCACTCTCAAGGGACCCTCCACATTGGAGATTGTGGATCATGCATTGTAGGGGTAACCATCAGTTATGGGGAAGAGGCAATGTCTGTGCATAATGTCACAACTTATGGCTCCAACAATCTTTCCACCCCCTCTTCTGTGAATTGTCCTGGGCCATGAAGCATTCATTATTGGTGTACTTCAGTGATGAGGTAAGTCTTGTGAACTTCTGTGTGTCTGGATCTCTGGTTTGGTAGTAATTGTTCTCTGTGTTTATCCCCTTGTGCTGACACCAGGTTCCCCAAGAAAGCAACACTCTTGCTAATTTACCCAGTTACACTGTGGTTTCCACTGGGGCTCTGGTGAGGTACAATGTCTGCTCTTATAGGGGTACCCTAAAATGACATAAAAATATCAAGGATATCACAAAGATCCTTTTCTTAGTAGGCACTGACCTGTAACTCTCAGTAACAGCATGTGGCTATCATCCACAATGAGCTTTTGATCAGAGAGACCTACAAGGTTTCCTAAAAGAAAGACAGATTTCTGTCCGAGTACTTGATGACCCACCTGCTGAAGACACCTTATGTGGTCAACACGTAAAATGGAATGGCATGGCTGGAAGCGGGAAGAGAGTCAGTCCCCAGACAGTCAGCGTGTCTAGTGCCAGAAGGTGCTACATGGGAGACTGGGGGGAAATAACCAATATTTGTCCAAGCAACTCATGGTCTAACCTACTTAGCAGCAAATAACCTGTTGTGATGCCCAAAAAAGTGCAATAGTGGCACACAACCATGGTGGGGAACCAACTGCTCTTGATTTGGCTAATTTATCCCCTCAATGGTATGAGGCCCATAGCTGGAGCTGGGAAATAAGTCAGAACCATATCCAAACATAAGTCCACTCTCCATTATCAAGCTACAGTCAATCATGGGCTACAAGAGGGCCTACACCTATTAAATTCTCTATAAAAAAAAAGTAAGGGTTATCTCATTTGTCCTGGTGTTAACTTACTCTCCATTGGAGAATCTGCTTCTCTTTTTCAGATAGGCATAGATCCTAAAGAGAGAGCCACTCCATCATACCTCAAATTGGCCCTGGCTGAAACTAAGAAAAATTGGCAAAACAAGCAAGGGTACTGTTTTCCTGGTGAACCGGGAACCAGCACAAGGGTGAAGGAGATCAACACAGAGAAAAATCAAGTCCTACCAAATCAGAGAGCCAGAGACCCAGAGGCCCCCAACACCTCATCACTGAAGCAGATCAAAAATGAACCCAACATGGCTGTGGGAAATTTTGCAGAAGAGGGGGCTGAAAGAATGTCAGAGCCACATGTTGGGTCATGATATGCAGAGACATTTATACTACCCATAACTGTGGGCTAACTCCACAATGCATGACCCATATACCTCAACCAGGAGGGACCAAGAGGAGGGGGTAGGTCATGGATGAGTCTAATAATGGTACCAAACTGACTCTATTTGCTGAATACAAAACTAATTAATTAAAATTAAAAATTAACGATATATCACGGTGGGGAAACCAAGGCTAATTCAACATCAAAGTTCACCTGGAGATTATACTTTGCCAGGTACAGACTGAAGGGTGATTAGAAAGGGAAGCATGTCACAGAGGATTTGCTAGCTTTTTAAGCAGAATAAATGTCTTATACAAAGACCCTAAGGTAAAATAACAGCTTCTAAAGACCCCCTATAAGCTCAAAGTGTTTAAATAGGAAAGATGTAGCGAATGTCCCGAAGCTGGACCCTAACCTGGAGTCCGTTCTAAGCTTCAATCAGCCTTTACTTCACAGGGACAATGTACACATTTATGAACCAGCAAATGTGTGTTTCAGAGAGATTACTCTGGGAACATTGTGAATAAGACTCAAAAAAGTAGTGAGATCAGAAGTGGAAACTGGTTTAAAAATACTTGACATAGCCGTACATGGTGGCACACACCTTTAATCCCAGCACTTGGGAGGTAGTGGTAGGATTGCTGTGAGTTCGTGGCCACCCTGAGACTACATAGTTAATTCCAGGTCAGCCTGGGCCAGAGTAAGACCCTACCTCGAAAAAACAAAACAAAAAAAAAAACTTGATTGTGATAACCTGATCAAAAAAGTGAGGACTAAGAAGAAAGGTCATATAATGGAGATTTTATAAGTCTGAGCTGTTGCCAAATAGAATTTCAGTAGCACCATGGATTTTAAATTCTAAACATACCCTTATGACAAAACTTGTTAAGCATCTACTATCAAAATATGCAAACCTACATCTGCAAAACAAGTTGCAAAGAAGTTAACTCAATTAATTACGGTCACACAGTTCATTGCTGACATATCTGAATCAAATGTAGGACTTCAAGCCCTGTGAGTACAGCTGTGAGTTTTCAATATACAAATGTTCTGGTCATCTTAATGAATTTAATTCATAGCCATCATCTAAAATGCATTAAAGTAGGCTATAAACTTACATGGTCAAAAGGCATTTCATTTTGATCCACATAATTAATATCTTCCAGAAGCTAGTTAAAGCCCTTTTGAATCAGTCTACACATATTTACCTCCACCTCTAAATAGGAACAGCCTCACTGTCTCTAAAAGACATCCCTGCCATGCCAGTGGACAGCTAAACATCAGTAGACACAGTTTTCCTATGCATTAACAAGCTGTCTCGAATGGATAGTTACTGAGATGATGACTAGGGGAATCAAAAATCATGAATAAAATATGGAAGTCAGGAATGCAACTTATAAAGTTTCTTATCAACTCTGTGGACTAAATGTGATCTCAGAGGTGGTGTCTCACCTTGGGTGACACAAATGAACAAGGACTGATTTTTAAAAAGGAGTAAAATCTAGATTTGCACCTCAAGTTGAATTTTGTCAGCAGTGTTATCACTGGGATCCAAATAGAATGTGTTAATTTTTCTTTGTTTTGTCAGTTCAGCGTGAAAAGTGAGCTTCCAAGAAGAACAGAAAGTAATTTTAAAAAGTGAAAATAGAACAGGTGTTTTAATTTTTCTCCCCATTTGCAGAGTCCTTTACTTTTTAATCTTTTTGTCATCAGCAGAAGAATTATATTTCACTGTGTTGTATTTCAAACCTATTCTTTTTGTTTCCCTTCCCATTTTCCTCCCTACCTCCTTCCCCTTGTGTCCTACCCCATCTATTCTCTTTCTCATTTTGACACTACACATTTCTTTTTTACCCCACCTCTTTCTCATCGCCTCTTCTTTCCCTCTCATGGTCTCCTATCTTGATTCATAGCCTATACACAGTCTCATATCCCCTTATTTACACACACACAAACACATACAGAGAGAGAGAGAGTTAGAGAGAGGTATTATATATAGGCATTAGGATTTACATATGAGAGAACATGTAAGTTTTGTCTTTCTAAGCCTGGGTTGCTTTAATTAGTATCAGAAAATAGGTCATTTCAAGAGACAAAAGAAGCATAGTAAACAATGATATATAACATTTTGATAAAAATCAAATTCTTCTTAGACTCAATATACATTCTTAGTTTGCTTAACCAGAGATATAGAAGATATCATATAATTTGTTGACTAGTCAGTGTCCATTGGAGGAAAAATGTATTATTGTACTATGAAAAATTAGAGGTGGAGTAAATGAGATAGAGTTTCACATACAAAATATAATTTTAGAATCCCGAAGTAATTATTCTATGCCTTGATGAAGCCATAAATATTTTTGAGTTCTGATGAATCTTCTCAAATCCAGTCATCATTTAAAAACTGAAGGGATAGACAAATGGCTTACTGATTAAGGCACTTGCCTACAAAGCCAAAGGACCCAGGTTCACTTCCCCAGGACCCACATAGCCAGATACACAAGATGGCACATTGGCACATGAGTCTGTAGCTTGTTTGCAGTGGTTGGAGGCTCTTGCATGCCCATTCTCTCTCTTTCTCTCTCTCTCTCTCTCTCTCTCTCTCTCTCCTTTAAATAAATAAATAAAAATGTAATAAGGTCAAAATTAAAATAAAAATAAAACCTACAATCTGTAAGTAAAATAATCAGTCACATAGACTGAATAGCTAAATTTGTTTTGAATACCTTCTAACTAATAAGAAAGATGGTGGGCTCTGGTCTGGACTTTAGAAAGGAGGAACTTATAGAGATGTGGTAGGCAGGATATAGGCAAGGTTTTAATTCATACATTACTGAAATGTGTGCTAGCCTCAATATTATCTAAGGAGGTAAAGTATGAAAGGAAACATATCTGGAAGGTAGTATGGCAGAGAGAGCAAGGATTTTGATGATCAACATGTGCGTTCAAATTTTCACTTCTAATGGTTGTTTTGTTATAGGACCAACTATAAACACATTACATTTCTTTTCAGGGTTTAAGAGAACAGACTCATGAAAGAGGAACATTTTCAAGTACCTTGGAGGGTGTGTTAATCTACTTTTTGTTGTTATGACAAAATACCCCAGATAATCATCTTCAAAGGAGGGAATTTTACTTTTGATTATAGTTTTACAAGTTTTAATCTGTGTTTGCTTGGCCTTCTACTCCTCTGAGCCTGTGATTTTATCTTGTAGGGGGGCATATGGGTAAACTGTTATTTACCTTATAACAACCAGGAAAGGGGGAGAAAGAGAGAGAGAGAACACTAGCATAACAAAAACCTCTCCCCAGAAACCCTTCAAGCTATGGATTCATGAATAGATTAATCCATGATCCAATCTCTGCACAAAGGTCACAGTTGTGAACCTTGTTACACTGGGAGAAAGCTTTAGAATGTGAAAATTTTTGTGGTATGGGGGAAATATAAAGTCCAAAACATAAGAGCAAATTATGGAATGATTTAACTGAGAGTACCATGCAAATTAAATGGCAAATTGCTAACCTGTAATGGATACTTTTAAACATTAGTATTTCTTTTTTTAATGCTTCCTTTATTCTACAGTTTTTTTTTATTTTTTTCTTTATTAGTTGTGTACATACTCAGTGTGTAAACAGCCATGTTTGTACCTTTGTTAGCCTCCTCCCTGTTCTCCCCCCTCTGAAGGGACCCTCCTCCTTGGGAATTGTGGGTCGTGCATTGTGGGGGTAGCCATCTGTTATGGGGAAGAGGCAATGTCTCTGTGCATGATGTCCCAATGTGTGGCTCTAACAATCTTTTTGCCCCCTCTTCCATGAATTTCCCTGAGCCATGCTGGGTTCATTTTAGGTGTACTTCAGTGATGAGGTCTTGGGAACATTTGTGTCTCTGGATATCTTGTATGTTAGGAGTTGAGTGCTCTCTGTGTCTATCTCCTTCACCCTTCTGCTAGTACCAGGTTCACCAAGAAAGCAGCACTCTTGCTCATTTCACCAATTACTCTATGGCTTCATCTGTGGCCCTGGTGAAGTGCTATGGGTTCATTTGGAAAAAAAGAGAGAAACATCTTTTGCTGATAAGTTCCTTTACCTTAGAGGTGTTTTGCCATCAATTGGTCATTCCAAATGGAATTGACAACATAAATACCCTGGGATACTTTTCCATTAAAAAATTAAACCTCATGCATCTTGTCTGCTGGTTATTAAAGACATGAATGAATTCCCTTCTCTAAAAGGCTTGCCTTTACAACTTACAGAATTCCTAACAGTGGATATGGCTTCAGGAGTCAGAACACCATGTCTCTACCCACAACCTGCTAATCCTATGAAAGATTCTGGGCAATTGAGTTTGTTTCATACACTTCAGTCACACTGCTGTATAGCATGTAGAATTTTGAAAATGTGAAGTAGAATTTTATATAAGATATATCACATGATCTAGTCCACACAATATTTTTTTTCAGTGTGAACTAGATGTTGCAATAGATATTAATATTCAATCATTTAAATATTTTCATGTGGTATAGGTGAGCCAATAACTAAACTCTATGTGGTAATTTGGGGGTTGGTTTTATTTTTATTTAATTATTTATGCATGTATTTATTTTGATATGGGGTGTCATGTAGCTCAAGCTTTCCTGGAAGTTGATATGTAGCTGAGGATGACTTTGAACTCTTTATCTTCTTGTCTCCAGCTCCTGAGTATTAGGATGTCAGATGTGCCCCATCACTCCCAGATCAGGTAATTTCTTTAAACCTGTCAAGAATAAAGAGATTCATACAGAGAGAAAAAAAGTACCTCACAAGGAGGTAAGAGGGGAGATTTGAGTAGCAGTTACATCACTTAGCTACCTAAACCACAATGCTCTGTAATTGAGAAGGTTTGACCAGGTTCGTCATGAAGCCATGCATTCCCTCAACATTGGATTACACATGACATCTTGGAGCCAGAAGCAGCACATGCATCTCAGAGGACCTTGGTGGACCTAAATGATAGTGATGACACAGCGGGGATCTTCACCTGCTTCCTTTGTTGTTCTAGTCACAAGGATGGCCCTGAATCCCCTCGCTCCTCAGGGAACTAAAGGAGATTATTACTATTGTCGTTTGTGCTTCTTTTTTTTTTTTTTTTTTTGTTCTTAAATTATGTTTTTATTTTTTATTTATTTTATTTATTTTTATTTTTATTTTTTTTTTTTTAAATTTTATTTATTTATTTATTTGAGAGTGACAGACACAGAGAGAAAGACAGATAGAGGGAGAGAGAGAATGGACGCGCCAGGGCTTCCAGCCTCTGCAAACGAACTCCAGACGCGTGCGCCCCCTTGTGCATCTGGCTAACGTGGGACCTGGGGAACCGAGCCTCGAACCGGGGTCCTTAGGCTTCACAGGCAAGCGCTTAACCGCTAAGCCATCTCTCCAGCCCTATTTTTATTTTTTATAATTTTTATTAACATTTTCCATGATTATAAAATATATCCCATGGTAATTCCCTCCCTCCCCACCCCCACACTTTCCCATTTGAAATTCCATTCTCCATCATATTACCTCCCCATTACAATCATTGTAATTACATATATACAATATCAATCTATTAAGTATCCTCCTCACTTCCTTTCTCCACCCTTTATGTCTCCTTTTCAACTTACTGGCCTCTGCTACTAAGTATTTTCATTCTCACACAGAAGCCCAGTCATCTGTAGCTAGGACCCACATATGAGAGAGAACATGTGGCACTTGGCTTTCTGGGCCTGGGTTACCTGACTTAGTATAATACTTTCCAGGTCCATCCATTTTTCTGCAAATTTCATAATTTCATTTTTCTTTACCGCTGAGTAGAACTCCATTGTATAAATGTACCACATCTTCATTATCCACTCATCTGTTGAGGGACATCTAGGCTGGTTCCATTTCCCAGCTATTATAAATTGAGCAGCAATAAACATGGTTGAGCATGTACTTCTAAGGAAATGAGATGAGTCCTTTGGATATATGCCTAGGAGCGCTATAGCTGGGTCATATGGTAGATCAATCTCTAGCTGCTTTAGGAACCTCCACACTGTTTTCCACAATGGCTGGACCAGATTGCATTCCCACCAGCAGTGCAGAAGGGTTCCTTTTTTTCCACATCCCCGCCAACATTTATGATCATTTGTTTTCATGATGGTGGCCAATCTGACAGGAGTGAGATGGAATCTCAATGTAGTTTTAATCTGCATTTCCCTGATGACTAGTGACATAGAACATTTTTTTAGATGCTTATATGCCATTCGTATTTCTTCCTTTGAGAACTCTCTATTTAGCTCCATAGCCCATTTTTTGATTGGCTTGTTTGATTCCTTATTATTTAACTTTTTGAGTTCTTTGTATATCCTAGATATTAATGCTCTATCAGATATATAGCTGGCGAAGACTTTTTCCCATTCTGTAGGTTGCCTCTTTGCTTTTTTCACTGTGTCCGTTGCGGTGCAAAATCTTTGTAATTTCATTAGGTCCCAGTGGTTAATCTGTGGTTTTATTGCCTGAGCAATTGGGGTTGTATTCAGAAAGTCTTTGCCAAGACCAATATGTTGAAGGGTTTCCCCTACTTTTTCCTCTAGCAGTTTCAAAGTTTCCAGTCTGATGTTAAGGTCTTTAATCATTTGGACTTAATTCTTGTGCATGGCGAGAGAGAAGAATCTATTTTCATCCTTCTGCAGATATTTATCCAGTTTTCAAAACACCATTTGCTGAAGAGGCTGTCTCTTCTCCAATGAGTATTTTTGGCATTTTTATCGAATATCAGGTGGCTATAGCTACTTGGGCTTACATCTGAGTCCTCTATTCTGTTCCACTGATCTACATGTCTGTTTTTGTGCCTGTACCATTCTGTTTTTGTTACTATGGCTCTGTAGTATAGGTTAAAATCAGGTATGGTGATACCACCAGCCTCTTTTTTATTACTCAGTATTATTTTAGATATTCGAGGTTTTTTGTGATTCCAAATGAATTTTTGGATTGTTTTTTTCTATTTCCATGAAGAAAGCCTTTGGAATTTTGATAGGGATTGCATTAAATGTGTAGATTGCTTTAGGTAACATTGCCATTTTCACAATATTGATTCTTCCAATCCAGGAACAAGGGATGTTTCTCCACTTTCTAGTGTCTTCTGCAATTTCTCGCTTGAGTGTTTTAAAGTTCTCATTGTATACATTCTTTACTTCCTTGGTTAGGTTTATTCCAAGGTATTTTATTTTTTTTTGATGCAATTGTGAATGGGAGTGATTCTCTGATTTCATCCTCTGTGTGTTTGTTGTTAGCATATATGAAGGCTACTGATTTCTGTGTATTTATTTTGTATCCTGCTACATTGCTGTACGTTTTGATCAGCTCTAACAGCTTGCTAGTAGAGTCTTTAGGGTCCTTTATGTATAGAATCATGTCATCTGCAAATAATGATAACTTGATTTCTTCCTTTCCAATTTGTATCCCTTTTATGTGTGTCTCTTGCATTATTGCTATGGCTAAGACTTCCAAAACTATATTAAATAGAAGTGGGGAGAGTGGACACCCTTGTCTTGTTCCTGATTTTAGTGGAAAAGCTTCCAGTTTTTCCCCATTTAGTAATATGTTGGCTGTAGGCTTGTCATAAATAGCCTTTATTATATTGAGATATGTTCCTTCTATTCCCAGTCTCTGTAGGACTTTTATCATGCAGGGATGTTGGATTTTGTCAAATGCTTTCTCTGCATCTAATGAGATGATCATGTGATTTTTGTCCTTCAACCCATTTATGTAATGTATTACATTTATAGATTTGCGTATGTTGAACCATCCCTGCATCTCTGGGATAAAGCCTACTTGGTCCGGGTGAATGATCTTTTTGATATACTCTTGTATTCTGTTTGCCAATATTTTGTTGAGAATTTTTGCATCTATGTTCATGAGGGAGATTGGTCTGTAATTTTCTTTTTTTTTTTTATCTTTGCCTGGTTTTGGTATCAGGGTGATGCTGGCCTCATAGAAGGAGTTTGGTAGAATTCCTTCTTTTTCTATTTCCTGGAAAAGCTTAAGAAGCAATGGTGTTAGCTCTTCCTTAAAAGTCTGGTAAAATTCAGCAGTGAATCCATCCGGGCCTGGGCTTTTTTTAGTTGGGAGATTATTGATAACTGCTCGGATCTCCATGTTTGTTATAGGTTTATTTAAGTGATTAATCTCATTTTGATTTAATTTAGGTAGGTCATATAGATCAAGGAAATCATCCATTTCTTTCAGATTTTCATACTTTGTGGAGTATATGCTTTTATAGTATGTCCCTATAATTTTTTGAATTTCTCTGGAATCTGTTGTGATGTTACCTTGTTCATCTCTGATTTTATTAATTTGTGTCTCTTCTCTCTTTCTTTTGGTCAGATTTGCTAAGGGTTTATCAATCTTGTTTATCCTTTCAAAGAACCAACTCTTTGTTTCATTAATTCTTTGGATTGTTCTTTTTGTTTCTATTTCATTAATTTCTGCCCTAATCTTTATTATTTCTTCCCATCTACTACTTTTTGGTTTGCCTTGTTCTTCTTTTTCCAAGGCTTTAAGGCGAAGCATTAGGTCGATTACTTGTGACCTTTCTAATTTCTTAATATATTCACTTAAGGCTATAAATTTACCTCTTAGAACTGCCTTCATTGTGTCCCAGAGATTTTGGTATGTTGTGTTCTCATTATCATTTGACTCTATAAATTTTTTGATTTCCTTTCTGATTTCTTCATTGACCAACTCATCATTTAGTAGTGTATTGTTTAGTTTCCATGATTTTGTGTATGCTCTATAGCCTTTCTTGCTACTGATTTGTAGTTTAATTCCATTGTGGTCAGATAGAATGCAAGGAATTATTTCAATTTTCCTGAATTTGTTAAGATTTGCTTTGTGTCCTAATATATGGTCTATTTTAGAGAATGTTCCATGTGCTGCTGAAAAGAATGTATATTCTGCAGCCTTTGGATGAAATGTCCTGTATATATCTGTTCGGTCCATTCCTTCTATGACCTCACTTAGTCCAGATGCCTCTCTGTTTATTCTTTCCCTGGATGACCTGTCAATTGATGACAGTGGGGTGTTAAAGTCACCCACCACCACTGTGTTTGGTGTTATCTGTAACCTTAGTTCTAATAGTGTTTGTTTGACGAATTTGGGAGCCCCCATGTTAGGTGCATATATGTTTAGGATTGTAATGTCCTCCTGTTGGAGTGTGCCCTTAATCAATATAAAGTGACCTTCCTTATCTTTCTTGACTAACGTCGGACAAAAGTCTACCCTGTCTGATATTAGGATAGCAACCCCTGCTTGTTTTCTAGGCCCATTTGCTTGAAGCACCGTCTTCCAACCTTTCACCCTAAGACAATGTGTATCTTTTGTAGAAAGGTGAGTTTCTTGGAGACAACAAATTGTAGGATCCTGCTTTTTAACCCAGTCTGCAAATCTATGTCTTTTCGTTGGGGCATTGAGACCGTTGATATTAAGAGATATTATTGAAAGGTGTGTATTTATGTTTGCCATTTGTGTGTGTGTGTGTGTGTGTGTGTGTTACTGGTTCTACCTGTGCTCTCTTCTGTTAACTGGTATTTGAGTATAGCTGGTTTTTTCTAGGTTCCTTATATGTGTGCTTTTCCTTTTGTTCAGCATGGAGGATTCTATCAAGTATTTTCTGTAGAGCTGGTTTTGTCTTCAGATACTCCTTTAACCTGCTTTTGTCATGGAATGTCTTTATTTCTCCATCTATTTGAATGGATAACTTTGCAGGATAAAGTAACCCTGGTTGACAGTTGTTATCTTTCAGAACTTGGAATATATCACTCCAAGCCCTTCTGGCTTTAAAAGTTTGTGTTGAATAATCTGCTGTAATCCTGATGGGCTTGCTTTTGTAGGTAACTTGATTTTTCTCTCTAACTGCTTTCAATATTTTTTCTTTGGTTTGTGTGTTTGGAAGTTTGATTATAATATGGCGAGGAGAGGTTCTTTCTGGGTTTTGTCTGGCTGGGGTTCTAAAGGCTTCCTGTATCTGTATTGGCACCTCTTTCCCAATTTGGGGGAAATTTTCCTCTATGATTTTGTTGAAGATGCCTACTATACCTCTGGAGTGGAGTTCTTCTCCTTCTACTATGCCCTGAATTCTTATATTGGATCTTTTCATAGTGTCCCAGATATCTTGAAATTCCCACTCATACTTTTCTATAAGTTTGTCTTTCTCTTGGTTGCCACCTGGTCTTCTAGCTTAGATATTCTGTCCTCTCCCTCATCCATCCTACTGGTGAGATTTTCTACAGAGTTTTTTATTTCATTAACTGTGTTCTTCATTGCTAGTAATTCTGACTGGTTTTTCTTTATTATTTCTATTTCCCTATTTATGTCTTATATTGCCTTCTTTATTTCATTAAATTGGTGTCCTGCCTCTTCTTTGATTCCTTTGATTTCCTCTTTGATTTCTTCTTTGATTGTTTTCATGTATTCTTTGACCTCTTTGAACATATTTATAATTATTCTTTTGAACTCTTTCTCAGGCATTTCCTCTAACTCTTTCTCACTGGAGGACATTTCTGATGCATTAATACTTTTAGGTGGACTTATATCGTCTTGCTTTTTAGTGTTTCTTGTGTTATAATGTATATATTTTTGCATCTTGGATTAAGTTAATGCTTGGATTTTCTAGCTAGCTGTGTATTCTTAGCTGTATCAATTGATTTGATGTAATATATTTTCAGGGTAGGACCTTAAGGTATTAGGTGTGGCTCTTAAGACTCTCAGAGTATCTACAAAGATGTTCTTAGGGGTTGAGTTTCCCTGCTATAGGAGTATTCAAGCAGGCTGAGTGGAATAAAATACAGGTAGATTCTAAAATTTAACTAAACACTGTACACATTCAATCAAAAACAGCCCCGAGTATATATGCAAGAATAGTTATTATAATGACTAGATCCTCAATCAACAAAGAGGTTTAGATTTCTGGTCCGTTGAGGGATCCAAGTCAGCTTGTGACCAAGTGAGACCCTTCCCTGGTGCAATCCCAGTTACCTTGGGTGATTTTGGTCTCAGTCAAGTTGCTGCCTGGGTCATCGGGCTGCTGTTCTGATTTCTGGAGCTGGGCACTTGCTTTTCCTATGGGGCAAACCGAGCCGCTGCTGCTGCCTCTGCTGCTGCCGTAGCTGCCACCTCCGGAGCCACCACCGCTGTTGAAGCTGCCGCTGCCGTGTCCACCGCCACTGCTCCCCCTTAAGCCGCTGCTGCAGGATCTGCCACCGCTGCCGCTCCTGGGTCCGCTGCTGCTGGTGCCGCTGGTACCGGTGCTGGAGCTGCTGAAGTTGCTGCCGAACTCTGCTCCTGCTTGGGTCCCGCTGTCAGCTCAAGGTGGCGTGGCCGGTCCCGGGCCGCTGCTGTGTTCGCTGGAGCTGGGTTCAGGCATTGGGGGAGGGGAGGGAGCCGAGGCTGCTCTGGTTGTCTTGCTGCTCCACGTGTTCTTCTACCTCGCGGTCTGCTCCTCTGCTGCTTGCTGCTGCTCTCCCCTCACGTTTCCCGAGTTGCAGAGAGCGTGGTGTGAGGGGAAAATCCCGCACCTGGCTTTTCCTGAGGCTCGAGGCGAGATTCTGGCGGCTTTCTGCTGCGCCGCGGCTGCGGCGGTTGGCCGAGCTGCCGGAGCCGCTTTTCCCGCCTGTGCAGGCTCTGGATGCTCTATAACTCTTCTACTTCTCCGCTGCCGCCTCAATTTCCTATACACCTCACTTTTTAGTAAAAGTGTGTATTTTGCTGAGTTTTTTTGGTCTTTTTCCCCCCTTGGCTGCTTTGGCGTGGTTTTACGCCACCATCTTAACCGGAAGTTTTTGTGCTTCTTTTGATTTGCCATCTTCAGTTTTGATCACAGGATGTACTTCCTTAAATATGCTCAGACCATGTCTATTCAAAATGGCCACAAGCATCAGGGCACATAAATATTGCAATCCTAAACTTAATTGAGAATGTTAATTCTAAAATACAGCTGAATTACATTGATTCTTATGATTCTTGAGTGGAGTTCTCATCCTAAGAATCAGACAAAAATATAAAAGTTCAATTAGAGAAATTCAATCCAAATCCTTAAAAATAAACCAGGTTCAGAAAGATAAATATTTTTTCTTTCATATGAGAAAAATAGATTTAAATCTCTCTCACTCACTCTCTCTCTCTCTCTCTCTGTCTGTCCGTGTGTGTGTGTGTGTGTGTGTATTCGTGTATTTCTTTGTACATAGGTCATGAAAATATGAAAAGGATAATGACAGGGCTCCTAGAAGTATAAAACTGGGAATGGAAGGGAGACTAATCAAATACATGTGACATGAAGAAGAAGGAAGGAGTATTTGGGAGAGATAGGGTCCATCAAGAAAGAGTTAGGAAAGATGAGGAGGTCAGGGGGTCAATTAAGAACAAAGTATAGTCATATATTATGAAAAGCAATGAAATCTACTGTTTGTTTCCTAACTTAAAAATAAAATAAATAATAAAAATAAAATATTGATATACTCATTACTCTAGCAAAATGACTTTATGATTTTTGCAATGTTTCTTTTTTGTTGATGCCTTATTTCATGTCAAGCACTGTGCTAAGATTTTTTTATTAGATATGGACTTAATTAGTATGTAAACAACACATGTTAGTAGCATCCTTTCCCTCCTCCTTGCCCCTTTTCTGAAGAGACCCTCCTCATTTGGGTTGCAGTTCAACCGCATGGGGATTGTGAGTCATGCATTATGAGGGCAGCAGTCAGTTATGAGAGAGAGGCAATGTCTTTTTGCATAATTCCCCAATTTATAGCTCTAACAATCTTTATGCCCCCTCTTCTGCAAAATTCCCTGAGCCATGTTGGGTGCATTTTAAGTCTACTTTTGTGATGGGCACTTAGGAGCCACTGGATCTTTCATTTGGTAGGTGTTGAGTGTCCTCAGTGTCTATCTCCTTCACCTTTGTGCTGATATCAGCTTCACTGAGAATGTTGTGAAAAGCATTTTGCTGGAACTATCTCATTTAATTTTTTTAAAACATTCTCCTGACTCTAGAATAATAATTAACTTCATGCTACATATTTGAAAACTGGCTGAGAAGGACTAAGAGAACACAGTGATATTCCTATAGTTCCAGTTACACAGGAGGCTAAGGCACGATGATCACTTGGGAGCATAATTTCAACCCCAACATGGACAACCTTGTCTCAATAGAATGACAAAAGCTAGGTATAGTGGCCCATCCCCACAATCTCAGCACTTGGAAGGCAGAGCCAGAAAGGCCAAGGTTGTGCTCAGCTTCATGTTGCTGGGATGAACTTCCAAACCAGGCACAGTTTATGAGAGGAATGAATTTATTCAAGCTTGTATATCCAGGGGAAGTTCCATAATGTTGGAAGAAGTTGACCTGCTTTCATAGGTTCAAACAGAGAGAAATACCACTCTGCATACCTTTATGCTAGAATTAAGACCCATCCCCAGTAGCACCTTAAGGCTGGAATGCAGAATCTTTCCACAACAACACCTTCTCCAGCCAGGCAGTTGGAAAACTAAGTTATAAACTTTAATAAATGCCTGAATTTATTGGGGAGCATCGCTTCAAGCTGCCACAGTTAAGAAAATCCTGCTTTAAGCCAGGCGTGGTGGCGCACGCCTTTAATCCCAGCACTAGGGAGGCAGAGGTAGGAGGATTGCTGTGAGTTCAAGACAACCCTGAGACTCCATAGTGAATTCCAGGTCAGCCTGGGCCAGAGTGAGACCCTACCTCGAAAAAACAAAAGAAAAAAAAATCCTGCCTTGGCTATGTTTGAGGGAAGTCTGGAATACAATGGATCTTTTATCAAAAAACTAAAACAAAAGTATAAACAAAAAGTAATAATGATAAGCATATGCACACACACATATTATTATTATTATTATTTTTCAATACAGGAATAGGTTGAAGTTACCTTCTCATTCTGGTAGAAACGTCTAAATAGAAACAGCTGTGAGGAAAGGTTTATTTCAGGCTTACAGATTCATGGACATTTCCATCAGGGAGGAACAATCTGGCTCATTTCCATAGATTCATAGGTAAGAAATACAACCAGTAGCAGGTGAGCACAGCCAGCATGCACACTGGCTCTTTACCCACATTGGAGCTAGACTAAAAGATCTCCCCAGTGATACCTCCTCAAGCAAGCAGCTGGAGACTTAAGAAGGCAGTTTACTCAAAAATACCTCAGGCTATGAGGGACTCTATGTGGAACTGGTATTTCTTCCATCCTCATATGTTATTACTGAGGGACTCAGATTTCACCAAAGGTCCTGGAGCTGTATAAGAACACAGCTAAAATCACTAACAGCTCCTGTTGGAAAATAGCTCACAATAGAAGAATTGGCTGCATTTCTCCAAACAGTGAATATCCCACAGCTAACCATCCTCATGGACTATCCTATTGCCAACCATCCACATGGAAGCCCCATGGCAACCAAGGAAGCGTCAGCAAGAATCACTTCATGGTGTAATCAGCCCTCAGTTGCCCAGGCTGCCCTATAGACTCCATGTAGCTTTTATTTCTATACGTCCTGGTCTTACCCATCTGCAGAGTTGGCTTGCTGGTCACTTTATCCAGTTGCTTAACAGAAACCAAAAGGTTAGCACATGCCTAATTGTGATGATTAAAGCTCCAAAGTCAATATTTATGGAACAAACAGAAAGAAAAACCCATGAAATGGTAGAGATGGATTTTTGTGTCCTGTGTGCTACTTTCTATGCATGTCAAGTTACATTGAAAATTTTATCTGTAAACCTGAGCAGTAATGCTCCTCTCAAGATCTTCTATAATTAACTGTGATAACCTGCAGGAAGCAGCCAAAGTAGAATGTTGATTGTACATTGTGAACACAGATTCTGTGCCTGTGTGGAATACCCATGCAGATACAATGTGTTCAAAAAACCTCAACAGAGAATGGAGAGATATCTCAGTCAATAAAGTGTTTTTCTTTAGAGCATGGGAACCTGAGTTCAATCCCTAGAACCCAGATTAAAAAAATGATAATAAAAAAAAATAAAACTGGAAGCCGGGTGTGGTGGTGCATGCCTTTAATCCCAGAACTCAGGAGGCAGAGGTAGGAGGATTGCCGTTAGTTCGAGGCCACCCTGAGACTACATAGTTAATTTCAGGTCAGCCTGAGCCAGAGTGAGACCCTACCTTGAAAAACAAACAACAACAACAAAATAAATGAATAAATAAATAAATAAAACTTCATAGATAAGAGGGTAATGATCATTTTCCTTGAGGCCAGGAGGGAATGTAGTGTAGCTATTGAGCCATTGATATAACCTGAGCTTTTAGAATCTCAGACTGGCTCCAAAACAAAAACAAAAACAACAACAAAAAAAAATTAGTTGGGCATAGTGGAACATGCTTATAATCCCAGTGCTGGGGAAGTTAAGAGATAAGTGCATTCTTTGAGTTCACTGGCCAGCTAGCTAGTCTATACTAATTGGCAACCTTCAGACCAAAGAAAGAGGTAGGAAGCAGTTATCAAAATAAAACCAGAGGTTGTCCTCTAGCTTCCATGCACACACATGCACGTGTACCTGACTATGTGTGTCCACAAAGACCTGCCAGTGGAGCTGCAGTATCTATCTGTTCAACTACAAGGCAAGAAGCATGTTCATAGTCTTTGTGAAGTCATCAGTTCAGAGCCTCTCAGTCATCTCATATTAATTTTCTTGTGTAGACAATAAAACTTAATAGATGATGGCTCAGAAGGGTCAGGACTTCAGATGCCGGAAGTGGAGGCCATGCTCTCCGCTCAGCTGAATTCACTTACATACAGATTACACTTAAACACCAGCCATTACACAGCCCAGATGAGATTTCCAGATGTTCATATTTGTGAGTCCAGTCCTGCATGTCAGCATACTGGTCTGAACTATGCTTGCTGGTGATGGATGATCTCTTCACCCTTAAACAAACTCTCTGGAAAGAAAGGGGCACCGTGTCTGGTCACCACAGAGCTAATCCCCAATTTCTAGGCACATAAGAGGCTCCTTTCCTGGCTACGGCAGGAGCCTCATCCATCAGTGAAAGGAAATATATATTCTGTAACATGTTCAGTTACTTATGAGGCCAGGAATGCAGGATACTGGGGTAGCTACAATTCTGGATCCAAACCTTATGCTTTCTTATACAGACTGAATCAAGAGAGAGACAGAGACAGACAGAGAGTGTGAGAG
Source organism: Jaculus jaculus (assembly GCF_020740685.1). Classification (NCBI taxonomy): domain Eukaryota; kingdom Metazoa; phylum Chordata; class Mammalia; order Rodentia; family Dipodidae; genus Jaculus; species Jaculus jaculus. Next base: position 124,246,332 of record NC_059104.1, on the reverse strand, counting down.
AGAGAGAGAGTAACTACCCCTTTATCACCTCTGCTGAAGTGATTTTTTTTTTCCCAGTAAGAACAAGAGCTGTGAAGTTGATACCTATGTCTAATTATAGCAAGTCTAAGGATTAAGTAATACCATTCAACCATAATGAAAAAAAGCACTTCTAAACCTAATTCAACTCTCCACTCAGAGCATAGTGCATTAACAAAAGATCAAAAGGTGTGGATTTTCTAATGTTCCATTGGCCCCCATGAAGAAGTTGCAGATATTCTATTAACTACAAGCCATGAAGTCATTTTGTAAACTTGAAACTTATTTCTCCCATCTCATGCTGGAGGAAGTTATGAGGACTGTATGGTTTATGTACTTGAACACTGACTTTTAAACAAAAAGATTGAGATGACTTATTTATGAAGATTTGTAAACTATGTTGTTATTTCATTGAGATTTTGTGGACTCTTGTGAAGTAAAATTTCCCCCAGTGGTATCCTCATCTCATTTAATCCATCTGTTTCATCTTTCCTTCACTGCTAAGATTTCCTGTATTTGGGGGCTTACTTTGAAACAATAACTCACTTTTAAATGTCACTTAGCAATATATTTAGTATGTGTTCCTGCACAGTACAAAGCACTACCTTATAAAATGCAAGTATCACACATAACTACAAAGGAAATTATCCCTCAAAGTCATTACTCATTGGTGATAAGGACAGGTGGTAGAGTTAATGTCATCAAACAAAATCATAATGAAGAACACTGAGGAAAAATAGAAAATAAACTAAAGTAAACTGACATATGCTTAGATGTACACATTCCTGAACTCACCATGAAGTATGGAAGCAAATTTTATTTCTATTTTTCTGGTAAAATAGAAAAGGTAAAGTTACATGACTTAATCAAGTCTGCACAGATGAATTCCTTGCAAATTCAGTAACAGAAATCTATAACTAATAAGTAGTTTCCCACTCAGCTACACATTTGAAAAGCATGAATGAATCACAGTAGTACTTTATTTGTCACTCTTCTGAGAGACACATTCCCATGAGCAATCAAACATGTTAAACAATACTTCTATGGTCAAATGTCATACTTCAAATGTATGTAAATAAACCATTATGGAAATAAAATAAAGAAGTGCATATTTAAATCTGTGTAATTTTATAACAGTTTTAATGATTAATAGTAAATATTCTATCCACACAATAAAATAAATAGCAGAAAGCAAAAATCATGTATAGGAAAATTTTTATTGGCATGGAAAAATAATGTCCACTTGTGGATAAAAAGTAAAATGGAGCTGAAAACAGTACTAAATTACAATGTTTATGTAAACAAAAACTGTAGAAAATCCTAGCAGAGCATATGCCAAATTTAAACTCACAATGGTGGTATTATGGTTAGTTTTTGCTTCTTTTCCATATAAACTTGCAGGTTTTCTAATATTAAGTTCTACCATATCAGTAATTATGGAGAAACAGCAAAATCACTTTGTGGAAGTTTGAGAGTAAGTGTATGTATGAGTGGACCTATGCACATGGTCGTATAGATCAGGGTTTGAACCTCAGGCCCCATCTGCTGTTTTGTAAGATAGGGTCTCACATTGTCCTAGAGCTTGCCAGTTTGACTACACTGGACGGTCTGTGAGCCTCAGAGATCTTATTCTGTTTCCAGATTCATCTAATTTCTTGAAATTCATAATTTATTTTTCTTTATAGCTGCATAAATTTCAATTGTGACTATTATATTTTTACTATTCAACCATCTGTTGGTAGACATGCAGGCTGATACTATTTCCTTCATCTTGTGAAAAGAACAATAAGTATGGACGTGCAAGTATGTCTGTGATGGAATGTAGAGTCCTTTGGATATACACACAGGAATGGTACAGCTGGGCTATCTGATAATTCTAGTTTTAGTTTTTTTGAGAAACTTCCATGTGGATTTCGATGGTAGCTGCACAGGTTTGCACTCCTACCAACAGTAAATGAGGGTTTCTATTTCCGCACACCCTCCCCAACATCTGTTGCCGTTGTTTTCTTCATGATAGCCATTCTCACTGGATTGAGATGGAATCTCAAGGTAGTTTTTAGTTTACAATTCCCTGATGGCTAAAAATGTTGAATTTTTTTGAAGTATTTATTTGCCATTTATGTTTCTTCCTTAGATTATTCACTAATAAACACTTTTGATATTTTTGTTGTTTAATTTTTATAGATTATTTTATATATTCTGTTCAGCACCTGTATGAACTGTTTGGTAAAGACTTTCTCCCATTCTATAGGCTGCCTATTCACTCTGCTGATGGTTTCCTTTGTTATAATTTCTGTAATCTTATTTGCCAGTTTAGGGGTTACTTCCTATGCTATAGAGTCTCATTCAGAACATTCTAGTGTATGTCCTGATGTTTTCCGTAGGTGTCCTCTAGTAGTTTCAGTATATCAGGTTGTAAATTGAGGTTCTTCATCCTTTGAATTTATTTTTGTGGAGGGTGAGAAATGTATATCTAATGTATTTCTTCTGTAGGTAAATATCAAGTTTTGCTATGCCTTTGTTAAATAGGATGTCTTTTCCCAACATATATATATATATATATATATATATATATATATATATATATATATATATATAAACACACACACATATTAATTTAATTTATTAGTTTTCTTTTCAGCAAATTCAGGCAGTTTGGTACCATTGTTTAGGCTCATCTATGATCTACCCCCTCGCATTGGACCCTCCTTGTTGATGTAAATGGATCGTGCATTGTGGAGTTAGCCCACAGTTATTGGTATGATAAATGTCTCTGCAAATCATGACCCAACATGTGACTCTGACATTCTTTCCGCCCCCTCTTCTGCAAAATTTCCCTGAGCCAGCCAACATATATTTTTGATACCTTTGCTAAAAATTAGGTAGCCATATTTGTATGAGCTTATTTCCAGGTTCTTATTCTGTTCCGTTTGTCTACATATCTATTTCTATGTTGGTACCATGTTATCTTTATCACTAGGGCTTTGTAGAATAATTTCAGGTCAGGTATTTTGATATCCCCTCCAGCAATGTTTTTCTTCTTATGAGAGGAAAACTTTTTTTTTATTTTAAATTTTTATTTATTTATTTATTTATTTGAGAGCGACAGACACAGACAGAAAGACAGATAGAAGGGGAGAGAGAGAGAATGGGCGCGCCAGGGCTTCCAGCCTCTGCAAACGAACTCCAGACGTGTGCGCCCCCTTGTGCATCTGGCTAACGTGGGACCTGGGGAACCGAGCCTCGAACCGGGGTCCTTAGTCTTCACAGGCAAGCGGTTAACCGCTAAGCCATCTCTCCAGCCCGAGAGGAAAACTTTTAAAACACCCAGATATCTTAATTTTTCTTGAATAAATATTGTGTTGTCAGTGTTCAAGGGAGTATAAGCCAGGCAAGAAAGCAAAGTCCAGGGCTGGAGAGATAGCTTAGCGGTTAAGCGCTTGCCTATGAAGCCTAAGGACCCCAGTTCGAGGTTCGGTTCCCCAGGTCCCACGTTAGCCAGATGCACAAGGGGGCGCACCCGTCTGGAGTTCATTTGCAGAGGCTGGAATCCCTGGCACGCCCAATCTCTCTATCTCCTTCTATCTGTCTTTCTCTCTCTGTCTGTCACTCTCAAATAAATAAATTTAAAAAAATTTAAAAAAAAAAGAAAGCAAAGTCCAGATCTTACAGATGTTTGCTTATGGTGGGGAAGGTGAGATATGTCAACACAGGATATTCTGGCTTGGGGAAGTGGTTTTATGTTCTCTCTATGGATCAGAACATAACAGCAATAATAAGAACAATTATTAGCTGGAGAAATAACTTAGCAATTAAAGTGCTTGTTTGCAAAGCCAAATGACCAAGGTTTTATTCCCCAGAGCCCACATAAGCCAGATGCACAAATTGGCACATGTGTCCAGAGTTCATTTGAAGCAGCTGAAGGCCCTAGCATACGTATTCTCTTTCTCTGCCTCTTGCACTCTGTCTCTCTCATAAATAAATAAACAAACAAACAAACAAACAAATAAATAAATAAATAAATAAATAAAAGAAATACTTCTGGAATTCTAAATGAACATATACTAGCCAACATGCTAAATATTTCTACATATCTTGCTCAAAGAATCCTCATAACAAACTGTGAAGGCAAAAGTAACTAGCCCCAATATGATAAGAGTAAAAAAAAAATTAAAAGAAAGTGAACAGGCTAGTATGGGAACAGCAGACATGAAAATCTGATTTAAACATTATGATATCAGGGAAAATATGAAGCCTGCAGGTGGAGTTCTTCAGCAGTGAGAAACTGGAATCTTTCTTTGAAAAGAGGCATTGGGGATAATGATGAAGATTTGGAGATAATGTACAAATAAAAGTTCCTTTGTTTGTGGAGTAAGTAATGAGGGTACACTATGCAGAATATGAAATGGCCAGTGACAGAGAGAGGCAGGTAAATGTGACATTTGAAGGACATTGCCAAAGAAGCATTTCCACAGAGGCATCAGTGAGTTACAAGAACAGGTCTACAAAAGGCAGAGTCCTAAGAATATGGTGACAGCCAAGAGCTAGCGCTAGCAGGAAGTAAGATAACATAAGAATCGAGAGACTGATGAGATGACTCAGTGAGTAAAGTGCTTTCTACACATGCATGAAGACCAGAATTTAGTTTCTCAGAACACACAAAAATGCCAGATGTCACATCACATCACACACCTGTAATCACAGCTCTGGGGATAGAGAGAAATCAAATTCCCTGGGATCACTGGGTGACTTGGTGAGCTCTGGATTCATTGAGAGACAGCAATTGGAGAAGATATATAACATCTGGCCTCCCCACACGTTTGCTCAGTCTTGCACCCATACGGGTATGAATATCAAAGATGCACAGATACAACACACACATAAATATGCAAAAAGTAAGGAATCAAATGTGCCTATTCTATTTGCACTGTGAATTATTACTGCTCCCTTCTGATGAGGATGGAAGCCATGTTGTTGATGACTGAGGTGTAAAAGTGAAATGAAGAAGCCTAGAAGGCTTGAGCTGCTAAAGGTGTGCATAGGAAAGGAAGCCTGGTAAGGCTGTGAGGTGGAGCAGTGACAGCAGAGGACACAAGTACAAGCGACCACAGGCTAAGGGTGGTTCAGTGGGTAACAGTTCTTGCTTTGTGGTGGGTTGAGTGTAGAGTGTCCTGTGTGATAAGCAATGCTGGAAGAATGTGTCACTGTAAACAGACCTGGAAGTGTTTTATCCCTGTCCTCTATGTGTTCAGATATAGCTCTCTCTCTTTCCCTGCTGCTATGTAATCACATTAGCCAGCTCCTGTTCTTGCCATGAGTTTCCAGACATGAAACTTCCCTTTAAACTCTAATCTGAAATAATTCCTTTCCTTCAGTAAACTGCTTCTGGTCAGATATTTTTCCCTACCAATGAGAAGGCAACTGCTATATTAGGCAAGTAAGAGAGGCTAAAAAACCTGATTCTCTCTGAGTTCACTTCCTTATGTACCATGTATACAGCTGGGCCTGGTTGTATGTATTTGTATCCCAAGTTCTATGGAGAAATGAAACTGGAGTCAATGGAGTTTGTCGGTCAGCCAGTCTGGCCAGAAATGACAGCTCAGAATTCAGTGAGAAAGTCTACTTCAAGGAAACAGATGGATGAGCAATAGAGGAGGAGCCTTGATGTTCTCCTCTGACCTCCACACGTGCATACACAGGCCATGCACATACACTGTGCATACACCATGATACACACATCACACACACTGCATATGTACATGTAAAGAAAAGAAAGAGGCCAGGGACTATATTCTGGTCTCTTTATTGCACTGGGAGGAGACCGAGGAAGTACTAGTTGAAGGAAGAAAGTTCATATCCCAATATAGGGATATCTTCTGACCTCCATATATTCATGGACATTGGTTACAATTCAGGTACCTGCAATTGCCTACCATTATCCCCTAAGGTTCAGAGTCCCTTCCAGGGTTTATTCTTATGTTATACATTCTATAAATTTTGACAAATGTGCAATGGCATGTATGTATGCAACATTGCAGTTTATACAGATTGTTTTCCTACCCTAAAATCTTCTATTATCTTCTTATCTGTCCCCCTTTTCCTCTAATATGGCAATCAATGTTATTTCTGTCTACACAGATATGCAGCATCTCATATAGTTGGAAACATGTAGCATGTCACATTCAAGATTAGCTTTTTCACGTAGTAATCTGCACTTAAGGGTCCCCCATGATTGTCATTTTATGATTTGAGTGCTCATTTATTTCAGAGCTGAATAATATTCTACTGTGACATTAGTGTTCAGCTTATTTATCTGTTCTCTGCATACTACAAAACAAATTACTCACATCACTTTGGGCAAATAGATTTAGATCCTTGCATAGGGATCTTTGAAACATGTATTTCAACTTATTTAAATCTATTATAAGAAGTGTGATTACAGAGTATGTTAACAATATGATTAGTTTGTAAGAAATCACCAAACTATCTTCTAAAGCAGTTGCACATTTTGAGTTCACACCCACAAAAATCCAGAATGCTCAAAAAATATTGTATTGCAAGTCAGTAACATCAATAATATACAAAAAGTTATGCTGCCATACAGACTATTTGCAAAATGTTTTTCTGCTTCTAAACACAAATTCCATTCCCCTTGAATAGTAACTCTCCATGATTTTTCCACTTCTGATGATTTAATAATCTTTCTATCTCTGAAGTTTTCTATTCTAGATATTTTATACCAGTACTAACATATGATATTCATCTCTCAGTGACTATCTTCTTTTAGTTAAAATAAAGTTGTTGCATGTGCCATGAATGCATTCTACATGTGAATAAATAATATTTCATTATTTAGATAAATTATGATTCACCATTAATCTACTAAACATTCGAGATTTTTTTCAACTTTGGTCTATTATGAAATGTTCTTCTAAATTTTCATACTTCTGTTTAAGACACTGTTTTTTTTTCTTTGAATTCATTGGATGTACCCCTAGAAAAGAAATATCTGATTCATATGGGATTTCTATTTTGAACTTCTTGAAATGGTAAATTTTTTTCTACAGGAGATCCATGTTGCTAGATTCTCACTTGGGAAGAATGGGTGGAGGGATACTGTCTATGAAAACAGATTTTAATGTGAAGCCACAGAGAAGACTGAAAACATGGGGAATTCTTAGGAAAATATGAAGTTAGTACAAGTGATCAATTTCTTGGCTGAGGAATCGCTATAGATGAAGGGAAAGAGAATAAATATATGGATGGTACATGTTAATAAGTCTAAATATTTTCATAAGGTAATAAAGCATACAAGATGTATGGTTTAAAATATTATTTTATTTTATTTTTATCCATTTATTTATTTGTAAGAGAAAGAGGGAGGAAGAGAAAGAGGTAGAGAGGGAGAGAAAGAAAATGGTCACACCAGAGCCTCCTGCCACTGTAAACAAACTCCAGATGCATGTGCCCCCTGGTGATTCTGGCTAAAGAGGGTCCTGAGGAATCAAACCAGGGTCCTTTGGCTTTGCAGGCAAATGCCTTAACTGCTAAACCATCCCTCCAGCATGAGAAATATTACTTTATTTATTTAATAGAGAATAGATGGGATAATCTAAATTTCAGACAGGTAGACTTCTGTGGATATCTAATATGATGGTCCAGTGTGGGCTGTTGAAGATTGACCCAAAGTGATGAAAGAGGAGAGGAATGAATACAGTAACAAAGCAGATGGATACTACAGAGTTATTTAAAAAAAAAAAAAAAAAGTTTTGAGGCACATAGAATGGCCCATACAGATTCTGACTATCTGAAAGTCATGAATAAAAAAGGACACTGAATAAAGAGATGGACTGCATATAGGTGGGCAGGAACCAGGCACTGCTCTATGTACAGATTGCACTTCCTTTCACTATCTTACCAGAGATTTCTAATGCAATGATTTCATGAGAAAATTATAGACTTAATACACCAGGTGTCTTTTCAGTGCACTGCATTTGTGGCTGAAAAATATGCTACTACCAAGCTAAGTGGCATAACTGGCACTGAAGGAGAAATGGATTGGCCCTCCAATGTTATGGTTTTGCTTTTGAATGCTATGGATACTGGTCCTACCATCATGGCCACATAGACCCATCACCTTATTAAATCATATAAATCATGAACATAGAGATGCGAAGCAAAGAAAAGCAAACTAGAATCACGGGGAATGCGATTACTGATGCATAGACGAGAAGAAAACAAGAAAAAAAAGAAAAAGAAAAACAAAAGCAACGTCAATATGTAGAAGTGGTTCCACAGATGCCAACAGTTTATTGCTTAAGTGGAGAATTGGAGGTATTGCCACAAGTAGTAGAACCATGATGGAGGGAAAAGAAGACCACTGTTTATCATAGAGGAAAGGAGGGAAAATAAACCAGGTTGCTGTAGCGCAGAGAGTAAATCCCTGAGAAGGAGAAGATGATTTAAAAGTGAAGAGGATGAAAGAACAAAAGATAGAGAGCTGGTCAAGTAGAATTTGGAAGGGCGTTTCATGGGCTTTTGTTTTACAGAGATTTTTAGTTTTTATTTATTGGGAGAGATAGAGGGAAGGAATGAATGAAATTGAAAAACAGGACAGCTGATGACCAGGGAAAAAGTATTAACATACCACACAGGAAGGGTTAGCCTCTGAAGCTTAAGGGATCCCTATACTTCTAAGATTGGAATAGGTTAAAGAAAGAGGTAGAGGGTTGAAAAAATTGCTTAGCAGTTAAGGTGCTTGCCTGTGAAATCCAAGAACCCATATTTGACTCGCCAGATCCGAGGTAGGCCAGATGCATAACGGTGAGGCAACTGTAATATTACACATTCCCACTAGATGGCGGAAGCATCTGTAGTTCAATTGCAGTGGCTGAGGCCCTGGTGAGCCATCCTCGGTCTCTCTCTCTCCCTCTCTCTCCCTCTTTCTCCTTCTCGCTCTTAATCTTTCTCCATAATACTAATAAGGAGGTAGATGCTGAGAAAGTTCTTCCTATCATTTCTTCTAATCATGCAAATTAGCTGCCTTGAGAAGCTACATGGAATCTGATATAATCATTAGGCCCTGTGAATTTAAATATGATAATTTAAAACAAAGAGATCTCACATTAAAGTATTTCAAAGCCCGTAACATATCAACTAAAGTTGTTAAATAATTTCCCCACCATAGTGTATGATTCTAATTGCTAAAATTTAAGAATCCAGAAGTCACATATTAATTCTTTCAGAACAACAGACATTTTCTGTGGCCAAAACAATAATTAAAATCATAAATATGTATTACTACAGCAAGTCAAACAATCAAAAATGCAAACTAATTAAGAATAGTTTAATCATCACATTACTTTTGCAGCAGTGTTGCATATAAACTTAATTGTCCTCAGTTTAAGTAAAATATTTGAAAAAAAAAAACAAATTTATTTGTGTTTTGTTTTTATTTCCCAAGGTAAAAGTGTAACTTGACAGAAATTGGGGTACTTCCTAGGAGACAAACCTTTCAATGAGGAAATGAGATATGGAGAGACATTTGGATGTAGTGACATTTCAGTTTAATTATTGGCCCGCTGTATAAACATGTGTTGTTAATAACAAAACAAGTCTAATTCCAGGTTTCTGCAAACAAGGAAATGAAAATTTTCAACTGCAGAAGACTTCTCTAGGATGTGGTACTAGAAGTGACCTTTTCAGATTTCACAGTTCAGTTGGTTAATAGAGATTTACTTACAGTTTCTTTCTCTTGCTAATGCCCAGGCCCTAACACAGCCAGGGAAGCACAGCTTTCGCTTAGGTGACATCAGCTGTCAAGGCAATGCACGGAGCAGTACCTGTCACCATCTCCTTCCTCTTCCTGACTCCTCCCACCCCAGACTGGTCATGGGTCTTTCTCCAGTCTCTTCCAAAGGTCAAAGGAGAAGCCTTCCAAAGCAACAAACAAAGCCCGCTACATGGGCTAGAGTGTGTTTTTAGCTTTACAACATGTTGGGCTAGTGGTGTCCAGACGGCTGTGTCAGGATGTATTTGAGTCTGGAACAGTGACAACAGGGTTAGAAGGGTCTCGCTCAAGTTGAACAGAGAAGCAAGCCAGACTTCTTTCTTTGCTGAGCATAGAAGTGTCACTCCCGCGAATCTGGAGGATATCCTGCCTTGCAGACGGTAGTTTTGTTTATTTTTCTTTTTCGTTGCTGTAACCAAACCACTGATAATAAGCAATGTAAAGAAGAGATTACTTTGGTTTACAGTTAGAAATGATACAAATCATCCTGGTGGAAAAGGCATGGCGGGAGGAGCATAAGGGAGCTATTCATATTGAATGTACAGACAGGAGGCGCACATGCTAATGCTCAGCTAGTTTTCTTCTTTTTATTCAGTCTGGGGCTCCAGCCTATGGGATGGTACCACCAACATTTGTGAGCCTTCCTACTTAGATAAGCCCACTATATCCATATAGTGGAATACTACACAGCCATGGACAGATAAAAAGAAAAATTCCTATTACAACATCAAAACGCTATTTTAAGAAGCCAGTCACCAAAGGTCAGATATATAATTCTACTTATGTAAAATCTACAGAATGAGACAATTATTTAAAAAAATTAGCTTCATGACTAACAGGGCCTGTGAAGAGATGTAAGAGGATATGATTGGTAGCTGGCATGTGTTTCTTAAGGGGGCAATGAAAAATGTTCTAAAATTAAATTGTAGGTTTTATTGCACAACAATGGAAATACACCATAAAGCACTTCATTATTCACTTTAAAAGGAAGAATTTCATATCATACAAATTATATTTCAGTAAAGTTATTTTAATATATCATTTATTTTAGTGATATAATAAATTCATTATTCATAGTTTTCTTTGTGCTTTATTTTTATAAAGATTGTGGCTTGCCTTTGAATACATAACTGAGATCGCAAACTCACTTTGCTATTTCATGACTAACATATATGAATGGCTTCTGAAGGTGGTTTTGCCTTACCCTAATGGTTTTTGGACCTTGGAAATGCACTTTGACAGTTGTACAGAACATACTTATCAATGTGCATTGGGCTTTACATGGGTACTGGGGAATTGAATCCAGTGTATCAGGCTTTGCAAGCCTGTGCATTTAGCCACTGAGCAATTTCCCCAGCCGTTTTCAATGCCGCCTTTAAGAAACTGGCCTGAGAAATCACAGGATCAAATCTGACAGAACACAAAGCTAGAAAACAGAACGCTTTGTTATGTAATCAAGAGTCATCAGTATTTTCTTTTAAATTTAATTTATGAGAAACACTTCAAGATATAAGCATAAGCAAGGACTTTTGTTAAAAAAAAACTCTAATAGCCCAAGAAATAATAGAATAAAATTAACAATGCCAGTGTATGAAAGCAAAAAACTTCCTGCACAGCAAAACAAGCAAGTAACAGAGCAAAGAAATACTATGGGGTGGAAGAACATTTTTTCTAGCTAATCACCTGGCACAGGATTAATATTCAATGTGTATAAATAACCCCCAAAATTAAACACTAAACAAAACAACCCTATCAATAATCTGGCGAATGAATTGAGCACACAGTTCTCAAAATTGGCATAAAAAGACAGACAATGAGCACATTATAAAATTTAATAACTTTAGCATTCAGGGAAATGCCCATCAAAATTCTGCTAACATTCCATTATACCCATTCCATATGGCTGTCATCAAGAAAACACACAATAAAGGTGGAGAAGGCCATCAAGGTAAAAAGGAACCAGTTTGTCCTCTTAATGGAAGAATGAAGTAGTGCATCCCTTATGGAAATAAGTATAGGGGCTCCTTAAAAACAAATTAAAAATAGAACTACCATTTGGTCATTTGGTCCATTCATATACCCTAGACATGCTCCCAAGTGAAATTAAATGGACACACAGCAGTGGGACTTGCATAATCAACATTATATCAAAGATAATGGTTGAATGAGGGACAGCTTATTAGAGGGGCAGTGTTTTAGCTGGCTCTTGAACACAATTAAAAAGCTATAGCTATGAAACCAACTAGAAGCAAAGGTTGTCCCTCAAAGAGAGAAAGATAGTGAAGATCCCAGGACAGGATAGCTCAGAGCACATAGAAGTATTGAAACCTGGCCTTGTGGAGATTAAATGGTACATTTGGTAGGACTATTTTGGCGGGGGGAGGGTCAAGGTAGGGTCTCACTCTGGCCCAGGCTGACCTGGAATTTACTATGTAGTTTCAGGGTGGCCTCGAACTCACGGTGTTCCTCCTACCTCTGCCTCCTGAGTGCTGGGATTAGAGGTGGATTACCATGCAGCTATTTTGGTAGGAAATTTTAAAGTGGATTATGAAATATCTTGAACACACAAAGAATATTTTAAGATTCTCAGGTGATGCTGAAAAACTATCAAAAGATTTGGTTAGATTTTATTAATGTTTTCCCTAGTGAAGTTGAAACTGACAGCCACTGATGAAAGAGGCTAGAAAAATAATGAAAGAAATGAGACTGATAGAAGAGTATAGCAATATGCATGTATTGTTCTACTTAGTATCTACCAGGAGAACAAATCTTAGTCTGTGTGCATTGAGGAAACTATTTGAAAGACTAAATAACTCTTACCATAACCTCACAGCTAGGAAATAGAAGTATAACATGATTCTATTGCTTCTGAATCAGTATCTTTGGGCAGCACAGGTTTTCTCATACATTAAATATGAAATTAAAAACATTTGAGCTAATTTCATAATGCCATATTAAGCCTGAGGTCCAGATTGGTTACTATCTACCTAGAGAATGTTTATCTTACCTTCACAGGTCAAAAGTTTTGATTTTTATGTTTTATAACATATTTTCTTACTTTATATTTATATTATACAAATCATTTATTTTATACTTCTCTGTACCTCAAGTTCTATGGATCATTTTATATTGGAAGTATATATTGTTCTAAGTTTGTGGGACAGGGGCAGAAAATCAATTTCATTCACTCACATTTATCATTCAACACAGTGCATTCTACAGAAGGAAGATATAATAAATACAAGATGGATGGATGGTTAAATGGATGAATTAATATATGCATAATATCTCCTAATTTTTGTTTCTCCACTTCAACCCAGGTAAATTTAAAATAAATTTTATGAAACACCCAAGGCATTTATAATTGACTTGAGTTTTTTCTATCAGATAATTCCTTCTATCTGTCTGATGAAAACCTTCATTGTCTGTGACTTAATTTAATCATCTCATTTATATTCTCTTTAGAGAAGCTCAAGGACTCTCATGTGGTAGGTTCTGTTAATTAAAGTAGATCAAATAATAATGATTTTTAATTTCCTAAAATAGGGATCATTAGGTATAAGAGAAGTTTTACTTAATGTAATTTTGTGATTTTTTTCCATGATAACAGATATGGTGCATTTAGTATAATTGTTATGAAGAAATTAACAGGACCCCAAAAGACTCCATCTCCAAGCTTAAAAATAACTTTCATAATTTACTGCTCCACTCTAAACTTTCATCAATATTTTATTCATTTGGGTCAATAAAAGATACCTTTCAAAAATTTATATAATACATACCAGGGACAGCAAGTCATTATTTGATTCACCAAAAACTCAATGACTTTTTCTTGCACAAGGAAATAGAAAAGAACATCAGTTAATAAGAAGTTGCTAAATTTGTTCACATTAACTTATTTAATATCCAGTATTCCAATAAATATTTCATTTACAAATGAAAACCCCCAAACTCAAAGAAGATTCAGAAAGAAGAGCTAACAAGAAGCTGAAGAGCTGGACTTGGTCTGTGACTTAACAGCTCCTCCTACTTTGTTGAGTTACTCCCCTGGAGGGAAAGGAGCCTAGAGAGTTGCATGACTTGGAAATACAGATGTGGGATGGTAAATCTTTATGAAGGTGGGGGTAATGAGAGACTGATCTTTCAGCACACAAGCAAGGGCACTGTTAGAATCACAAGAAAGAGTTTGATTAGATAAGTACCCAGTCATAGAATACTCTAGTGTCAGTGACTCTACAGAATGGAAGACAGTTCATTGGGAAAAAGGTACTTGCTAATGTGCATAATTTCTAATAGTCATAAGTAAGCAAAAATGCATACAGTAAGACACTATTTTCATTCCTTTTAGTTGATTAAAGAAAAATAATATATTGAGAGAGTTTCCCAAATTTAACATTTCAAACACCTTGGTTTGCAAAGTAATATTTTCCAGAAAATCTTCATAGGTCTGGGGAATTGCAGAAGCCTCTAAACCTGACTCAGAATCATGGAACCCCTGACCTTTTTGAGACTTTATTTATTGATCTATCTACCATTCACCTTATATTTACCAAGCTTCTTTGTAGTAGCATTGTGGTGGATTTTTTATGATGAGTGAAAAGATGAAGTAGATCTTCTGACATTTAGTCTGAGTCTTACAGACCAATTGTTCTCCAAAGAAGCTTGCCCAAATGAAACACTCCAGATGTTACAACTACCTGTTCAACTTTAATGCTATTGTAAAGATGAAATAAATCAGTTTGCATATCTGCAAATGGAAATTTCTTAGCAGTATTTCACCCTCATTTTTTAAAGTCACTTTGAAAAAACTGTGATTTTTGTAGTTTTCAGTGTAAATGAATTTTTCACCCCATTTTCCTGCTCACCAATAAATGTAAAATTGGAATGAAAAACATGGATCTGGAACTAGTAAAATGAGTGATAGATAGGCTAGCCTAACTAAAACAAGGACTAGTTTCATCCTTAGTTTACGGTGAATATCTGAGTGAACTGCCTTCTCCCAAGTCTTCCCAAAGCCTGACCCTGAATGGGAAATGATGCCTCTGGAATATGTGCCTCTTTTGTGGCAAATGTATTGGAGTGGCTGCTTAAAAATGTCACAGGATCAATATTGCAGGGTACCTCAGTGAACTATATTTGTTAACATCCTGCTGGCTAGAATTCAGAATTCCATTTGTGTCCTTATTTAAAATGCTGGCTGCACCTGCAGCTGACTGCATGTCTCATGTTATGTACATTTAGGAACAATGAAAACTTCAGGAAAAAATGTCAGCAGAGCAGTGCAGATCATAAATCATGAGATGGTAACATCATACATAAAAGGAAAGTCTTTAAGGAAACAGTCCCAGAGATATAAATATTGAATTGACCAGCAATGTCTCATCCTGATGCAGACAGGACAATGGAATGGTTCCTAAATGACAAGAGAGATGAGCTCCCCCACCCTCTCTTTTTTTTTTTTAAATCTGTATTTACTTTTTCTTTAATTTATTTTATCCTGGGAAGGAGAAATGACAGAGGAGAAGCTTAAAACAGATTAGCCTGTGAGTACTGTATACAGGATATTACATCATAACTGTCTCAGAGAACTCTGAGACAGCTGACCTATTTATATTACAAGACAGGGTCAATTTCCATTCTAGTGACTCTTTTGATGTTGGTGAATACTAATGTTTCCCCAGGATGCTGGCTTTAGAATAATGGGAATTGAACTATTCTGCCTCTATGATGCAATTCTGCAGCTATATAGGATCCTGTTCATGGATTTCATTGAGCCACACAGCTTGGCATGATCAAAGACTTTGCTGAAATGGTTAGTAAATGGTGTTTCAAATAATTGAGTCACATTGATGCACACTGTTTCTACTCTAGTCAGTGAGGCTGTGTGAGTGCATGTGTGCAGACGAGCAATGTGAGACCACAATAATATTCCTGTTAGAACTTGGAACAATCAGACATCAAAATGGTACAACAGAATCTTTTTTACTGACAGTTAAAATAAAAAGGCTCTAGAGCCACATAGAGAGCTACAGGAATTATTATAGTCTTATAGCTAGCCTTATCTTTTTGTCCATTTCCATAGTCAACTATGGAAAGTTGAGCAATTTGTCCTGTGAAACCTGATTTCTTGAAGCTTGTTTTTAGCTGATAAATGCCACAGAGGAACTGGGAAAATGAGCAAGAGTGCTTCTTTCTTAGTGAACTTGATATCAGCACAAAGGTGAGAGAGACACTGAGGACACTCAACAGCTACCAAACCAGAGATCCAGAGCCTCCTAAGAGCCCATCACAGAAGTAGAATTAAAATGCTCCCAGCATGACTCAGGGAATTTGGCAGAAGAGATGGTGGAACGATTGTTAGAGCCACAAGTTGGGACACTATGCACAGAGACATTGCCTCTTTCCCATAACTGACAGTTGCCCCCTAAATGCATGACACGCAATCCCCATGGGGTGACTTGTATTGCCAATGAGGAGTGTCCCTTTTCAAAAGCAGTAGGAATGAGGGAAAGAATGGTACCAACACATGCTGTTTATATACTAAGTATTTCCATAACTAGTAAAAAAAAAAAAAAAAAACAAATACACACTAATGGGAATGTTCATTTCTAAATTAGAGATGACATAATTAATAACCTTGTAAGATTTTTAAGGCAGAATGAAATTTATATACAATGATAACAACAGAAACAAAGATAAACACATTGGTTAATAGCTGTTGATGAATAGGCAGCCCCATGTATATGTACATTATCTCTGTCCAAGCTTCACAATAGCTTTATGAAGTAAGCTCTGGATCCCCTCCGCTTTTGGTGTAAGGAATTTGAGATTTGTGGATAACATATGCAGATGAGTTAATGATCTTTCACTGTACCCATTCCCTTTAAGACAAACCAAATGCCAAAGTCATAATTTTCTGCTTAAAAAGACCTGTGACAGTGCATGTCAAGAATGGGAAGAATGGGCCAGGAATGGTGACCCACACCTTTAATCCTAGCACTTGGGAGGCAGAGGTAGGAGGATTGCCATGAGTTCAAGGCCACCCTAAGACTACATAGTGAATTCCAGGCAAGCCTGGACTACAGTGATACCCTACCTCGAAAAATAAAAACAAAACAAAACAAAACAAAAAGTAAAGAACAATAATCACCATTTCATCTTTGAATATTGGCAACAAAAGGGCCCTTGCATGTTGTGCAACCCAACACCTGACATCTAGAGCAGAAGTTCAGATGACATCATCCTTAGTCACCATCCAGATTTCAAACGGTCAACACCAAGAATCGGCACCTTACACACCAGTTTGTATCAGATTTACACTGCACTCCTTCTTAGATTATATTCAGTCCTTATGCTCTTTAGAGATAAATGTATTCTTTCATTTATGGGAATAAGCCACTTTTTAAATATCTCCTTTGCCTTCATTTGGCTGAACAACTCTAGCTCTTCAGCTGTTTCTCTCAAAAACAATGTGGGTGCAACCCCATTATTTACTCCTGGCTTTCCATTAACCCTCTCAAAATATGTGAACCAAATTCTAGTGTTACTATAGATCTGAATTAAATTTTCATTTTAACTTTCGATTTGTTTATAAGACTAATTATCCTGAAGATATGTATAGAAAAGATACCATCTCTCTGTCTGCTGTCATCTATGTGGGAATCAAATTGGGAGTGGGCTTCCCTCTATGACTCAGTATTTTTATGGAAAGCTTCATAACATCTTCCTCTTTTTATCAGAGAGGCTTTGGCATTCAGAGAGGTTAATTAAGAATTATTTAAAAATGGGCTATAGAACTAAGTAGAGTTCTCAAAAGAAGAAATATGGATGGCATATAAGCATCTGAAAAAATGTTCTACATCCCTAGTCATCAAGGAAATGCAGATTAAAACTACATTGCAATTCCATCTCACTTCTGTCAGATCGGCCACCATCATGAAAACAAATGACCATAAATGTAGGCAAGGGTGTGGAAAAAGAGGAACCCTTCTACACTGTTGGTGGGAATGCAATCTGGTCCAGCCATTGTGGAAATCAGTGTGAAGGTTCCTAAGACAGCTAAAGATTGATCTATCATATGACCCAGCTATAGCACTCCTAGGAATATATCCTAAGGACTTATCTCATTACCTTAGAGACACTTGCTCAACCATGTTTATTGCAGCTCAATTCACAATAGCTGGGAAATGGAACCAGCCTAGATATCCCACAACTGATGAGTGGATAATGAAGATGTGGCACATTTATACAATGGAGTTCTACTCAGCAGTAAAGAAAAATGAAGTTATGAAATTTGCAGGAAAATGGATGGATCTGGAAAGGATTATACTAAGTGAGGTAACCCAAGCACAGTAAGCCAAATAACACATGTTCTCTCTCATATGTGGATCCCAGGTACAGATGATTGGACTTCTGTGTGAGTAGGAAGAAAACTCAGTAGCAAAGGTTAGTAAGCTAGAAAAGACATATGAAGGGAAGAGAAAGGAGTGGAGGGGTGGTACTTAATAGGATAGTATTAATGGGGGTGAAAAGGTGAGATCAGGTCAAGAGATTGAGTAAAGGAAAGGTAGAGGCAGGGCTCAAAATCTAAGAGGATAGGAATAAATCATATAGAAACCTCCTTTTTTGGACAATGGAACACTTAGGAGCTGTAGATTGTTCTTGCTAGACAATTTTCAGTGCCAGGGATTGAATAACTTCCAGTGAGTTTTGGCCAGGGAGGTCCCCAATGCCCCCAAAATATTATAGGCCATTTACAGGGTCCTTGGTTTCCCACCAGGAATAAATGGTAAGACCCTATTGCTGAAGACTCCTCTACATACTTGGGCTGCAAGGCCACTGAGAAATCCTGCTGGATCTGAGCTGATAACGTCCTCCATGTAGACCAGCTGACAGAAAGCTGGAAGAAGCCATTCTACATGCAATTCAGTGGGAGAAAGAGAAAACACCAGTGAAGATACTCAACAGTGGACACTGCAAGCCTTATGTTAGGCCAGCCAAGCCAAATGAGCCAACAGGTGTAATAGTGGCAGGTCTGCAATAGTGGAAACCAACTGACCTCTAATTGGACTGAAGGCCTGTTCCACTGGAGGGAATACATCCCTGATACTGAAAATTTAAAACAGGGGTAGTCATGAGCCCCAGGGGTGTAACATTTGCTGCTGTATGCATACTATGCTTATCAAACTTCCCAGTAAGCATTTCTCTTAATGTTCATACCCTTATATCAATGCTACTCTCACTTTTGGTAGAGAACCTTCTCTTTGCAGATGTCAGTGATGTTGGGATGACTCAGAAGGCATCATGGTGCTGGAAGGAAGTGACTGGAGTGTTCAGTACTTGAATATCTCTATTATAACTTCCAAGTCTCAGAGTCTATTGCAGGAAAGGTGGCAGAAAGAATGTAAGAGCCAAAGGAAGGGTAGGACTCCATATGACATGCTCCCCCAAGACATAAAATGGCCTGGCTATCCATGACCTCACAGTGCCTGACACTATCTACATAAGACCATCATAATAGGAGGAAAAGATCATGACATCAAAATAAAAAAGAGACTGATTGAGATGGAGAGAATGGAGTTTCAAAGGGGAAAATGGGGGGAGGGAGGATATTAACATGGGAATATTTTTATAATCATGGAAGTTGTTTATAATTTTTTTTGAAAAGAAAAAAAAAGAATTATTTAAGGACTGGAAAGATTGCTTAGTGGTTAGGGAATTTGTCTGTGAAACCTAAGGATCTACGTTTGATTTCTCCAGGACCCAGATAAGACAGATGCACATGTACCCGAGTTCCTTTGCAGTGGCTGGAGGCCCTGCATTGTCCAGTCTCTCCTGTGCTCACACACACTCTTTACCTCTTTCTTTCTCTCAAATAAATGAATTAAATAATTTAAATTTTATTTAAATACATTTCTGGAGTTTAGTCTTCTTCAGTCAACTGAGCACCAAATATTTCATAGATTCAGTGTTGAACTGGCAGGTGAATCACACAATGTCTATCAAATGAAATACTGGCTCTAAAAGCTTATTTATAGAAATTACAAATTGTTTCTTTTAGGATAAGAAGGCACTTGAATTAAGTACATTTTTCCCTGTAAAGTAAGGGATATTTTTTTTCTAGAAATTAGTCCCAGGATTCAAATTGATTACAATTTATATGATCTTTTCTCCACTTTGAGACAATAACATTATCATCCATGTCTATTTTTATGTGGTAGTTTTGCTTTGAGAGCCAAGGTTTATCAATCTTCCATCTGTGAGACTGCTATAAAATTTATGTAACCAGCATGACCTATTTATTAAATAAAATATGTATGTGAGAACAGAAGTATTTCAATATCATTACCAAGGAAATGAACAGGGGCCATGATGTTGGAGGAAAAGATGAGCGAAGGAAGAGTAACAAATTAATAACTTGGGAGTGTCAATTATTTTCCTAAGTTAAATGACAACTCAATTGTTTCATTTACCATGGATTTTACATACATAATTACTGTGCTTTCACTTACATGTTTCATTGAAGTTCAAGTACCCCTGAGATGCCTAAAGAAGAAGAGACATTTTATCATGTTTTATATGCAAGAAGAGAAGTTGGGGGAGATCAAGCATGAAATCTCTAAGATCATGTGCCCAAGGAGAAAGAGCCTGACTACAAAGTGGTGAGGTGATATTGTAGAGTAGAAAGACCATGTGCCTGCTGAACATCCACTGAGCAACAGTGCTGAGACAAGAAAGATGTTAACTTTGAGTTTCAGTTTTATTTTCAACAAAATCCCCAAAAGAAAAAAAAATGTTCTTTTTCACTCAAAATGTGTATGTGAGAGAGAGAGAGAGGGATAAAAAGATGGAAGGAAGGAAGGAGGGAAGGAAGGAAGGGAGGGAGGGAGGGAGGGAGGGAGGGAGGGAGGGAGGGAGGGCGGGGGAAGGAAAGGAAAGGAAAGGACCTGGCTCACAGGATTTTGAGAAATGACAAGTCCAATGTGTACAAATCAAGTCAAGCCAATAAGCTTGGAACAAGAGGCTAGATTTGTAAATTTTTTAATTGAGGAAGAAGACCTTCCTCTCAGGAACACAGCTTTTCTCTGAAGTCATTCAACTGAATGGATGAAGTCAATTTCCATAATGAAGGGTAATTTCTTTACTTCAAGTCAACAAAGCATAGGTAAATATTAGATACAACTTATGATACTTTCACCTGACCTGAATACCTGGGTATCATCTCCTAGACATGTGCCATATGAAACTGGCCATCAAACTACCTCCCAATTTTAAGATGTTAAAGAAAAATAATATGCTTAGTAGAGCAGTGAATGCTCAAGATTATCACAGGGCAATCTGGAAACCAAAGGGGTACTTAATAAGGTATATAAGATATCATGAAGAATTCCTCAAGGAAGTTATTCACCTGTCCCCAGTGAGCACAACAAGACATAGGGCCAGGAGTATGAAAGCATCAGGCCTGAAGCATCTACAATTGTGGAGTACTTCCTTAATAAAAAGTATTAAAACAGTTATGTACATGTGACATGAAAGCAGATGAGAGTGCTATTTAGGCATAAAAGTGGAACCAACAAGAGTGAGGGCAAAGAAATTAGATAATAGTGGAGTAGAGGGATGAATAAAATATGTACAATGTACATGTATGAAAATGCCAAAATGCAAAACCTTAAAAAGGATAAATTAGGAGTGGGATTAGTAACTATCAGTATTCTGCAGAGAAATGGAACTACTTGTTATATGGATTTATTAGGTTGTCTCATGTGACCACATAGGCTGAGGGTCTGGGTGGTGGTGGGGGGGATCTTCAGCTGACAGTGTGAGTCAGCTCTTGACACCTCAGAACCAGCAATCCTGAAGATTCAACACCTCACCTGAACAACCTTGAGGACAGAGTCCACTGTGTAAACAATTCTGAAGATGCAGCACCTCACCTGAACAAGCCTGAGGATGCAGTCCCCTGTCTAAAAAGCTCATGAAAAAATAAATAAATAATAATAATAAAACAGCAAAGACACACAAATCAGAAATGGAGAAACTTCCCTGGTCCATTTAGATGACACCCACATTGAGTGTAAGACTCCCCCCACACTTGCTCATCATTTCAGCAAGAACCCTCATGTGGATACCCAAATTGGTAAGTTTACCAATTCTCCAGGCATCCTCCAGTTTAGTTAAAATTGAATATCATGTATGTATACAGTGGATATGTGTTTGCAATGACTTTTGAAAATTACAATAATTAAAAATGC
The DNA here is from genome assembly GCF_020740685.1 of Jaculus jaculus. Classification (NCBI taxonomy): domain Eukaryota; kingdom Metazoa; phylum Chordata; class Mammalia; order Rodentia; family Dipodidae; genus Jaculus; species Jaculus jaculus. The sequence goes on along the minus strand of NC_059104.1, from coordinate 124,224,273 downwards.
ATAGCAAAGGAGAAATTCTACCCTTAAAATTTGTACAACATGTGCATTTTGTCTTCTATTTGCTTCCTAAATATTAGTAGAAGTTGATAAAATATGAAAAGAAAACAAACAAAGTAAATACTGGAATCAACAAGTTATTTTAACTGGCATGGAGAAAAATATTTATTTTTAGGTCATATCTGAGTCAGTAATTTATGAAGATGAAGATGGACTCTGAATAGCAGGAGTAAGTACACTGCTGGGCTGCTTAATAATATAATCAATGAAAAAGTGAACCCTCCAATCACATTGGCAAAAGATTTTAATTCTTATTTTTAATTCTTATTGATTGTATGCTTAAACAATGAAAATACCATGTAAATTATTTGTCATCATGCCTGAGCTTAGTGTCTATTTTTAAATATCTGCATTCAGACCTGTCCACGCTGCATTGTTAAATATGAAATATTAAATATTAAATATGAGAGCAGAAATGTGATTCATCTGCTTACAGATTCATGTCTACCTGATGTCTAGATGAAGATTTCATACATTCAAGTCAATCACCATGCTTTCTACACTCTGTTCTTCACACTGTGTGGCTTCAAATAGTTGGAGTTAGGTATGGGGTACACGCTTATCACAGCAAACCTTCCTGTTCTGACTCTACCATGACACTAGCTGGATCAGCTTTATGGGAGACTGCATTCTTAGGAACTTTCCCCATGTTAGAGTGCCTAGTGAGAACTGTACCAAACATTAATGTGCTATGAAGATATATTATGTACATATTGATATAGATATGTATGTGTATGCATATCTATATCAATCAATGCAAATCAATACTCATTTAACCTCCTCATTCTTTTTTTAAACATTTCATTTATTTATTATCTATGAGAGAGGGAGAGAAAAAAGAGAAGAGAGAGAGAGAAACAATGGGCACTCCAGGGCCTCTAGCCACTGTAAATGAATACCAGACACATGAACCACCTTGTGCATCTGGCTTTATGTGGGAACTGGGTAGTCCTTAGGCATTGTAGGCAAGTGTCTTAACCACTGAGAAATATCACCAGCCCCTCCTCATAGTTTTATTATTCTTATTGCCAGAAATGCCTATAGCTTCTCCCACGCCATCCAACAAGAGTAGAAAGGGATGGAAGAGTTGCTTGTATGGAAAGAGATATGTACCTTACATAAAAAGTTTGTGTATGACTATGTGTAGGTATGTGTCTGTTTGTAAATAGGCTATGGTATTTAATATTGCTTGACAACTTTATGGGATTTAGAAACACCATGAAAACAAACTTCTAAGCACAAGGACATTGCTAGATTAGGTAAATTGTGTATGGAAGACCCACTCTAAATGTGGGTGGCACTATTCCGTGGGCTGGGGTCCAAAAATGAGTAAAAAGAGAAAGAAAGCTAGATTCCAGCATTCTTTTCTCTCAGCTTGCTGGCCATGGATGGAATGTGATCAGCTTCCTCAGCATCCAGTCCCCACGCCTGCCCTATCATGATGGGCTGTATCCCTTTAAACTGCAAACCAAAATAAGCCCTTCTTCCCTTAAGTTGCTTTCATGGGGTATCTTTTAATAATAGTGAAGAAAGGAACTAAATACACAGACTAATACCACAGCTATGTGATTGAAAACACTTGTTTGATTAGTAAAGTGCTCTGAAGCTTAACCTATCATTACATGGAAATCGTCTTCCCACTTTTAGAAAGTGGCACTGTCTCTGTGGCGCCTGCTAGCTGCAGCTCAGTTTCCAGTTCCTTCTGTACATCTAGTCTGCACTCCCAGTGGGCCCTGATCCATAGGAAGTCAGAGATTGCTATTGCTCACTGTAGCTTGCTACTGATCATTTATAAGGAGACCAGTGTGAGCAATGAGTAGGCCCTCAATAGTTTCCCTGTTAAAATAGTTAAAATTTTGACAACAATTTAAATCACCTATGATAACAGAAGCATTCCTGGACAAAATGACTGTAAAACACATGAACGGGCAGGAACCTTGTGAGTGCTAGGGTGACAGTCCTCTATTCAAAGCATCTGCATGCAGCATTGTAAGTGATTTCCACTTTCGTGCCTGCAAAGATTCCTCCAAAGTTTCACAAACTAAAATAATGATCATCTGCTTTCTTCCCCAGATTCTGAGAGCTGGAAATCTATAGCTGTTCAGTTGAGTGGTTCTGGTTTCAGGTCTCCTGAGGTAGCAGGTGGAGGGTGGCTGAAGTGGTCATGTGGAAAGCTTTACCCAGCTGTCTCTAGCTGAGATTGGAAGAAGCCAGCAGCTGAACTGGAACAGCTGTAGCTCCTCAGCTATCTCACTCCATCACTTCATAGTTTTTCCACATGATCTCTCCAGCAAGCAGCTTCTAGGACCCCCTGACTTATATCTCCAGCAAGCAGCCTCCATGAAGCTAGACTTCTTATGGGTTGGCTCAGAGTTTCATGTCCTAAGAAAGCATGTGGGGGGGAGGGATATTTCACCTTTCAGCATCTACTCTTGAAAGCATGCAATATCATTCTCTCTGCCTTCCATTGATTGTAGCATTAATGAGGATATTCTCCCCTTTTAAGGGTGGAAACATAGATTTCACCTCCAGCAGCAGAGAGCCATCCTTTTACTGTGAAATCAGATTGTGTAGATATTGGTGCAACCATTTTGGAAAATACTGTGTCCATAACAGGACACAAGCATTTCTAAAGTTATAAATGTGATCATTTAAGGAAATAGAATTTACCTCTATAGGTTACAAAGTCATGGAGGTAAGATTGGCATTAATGGGGAAGAAGAAGCCTGTTAATGGGAAAGGTGATAAGAGGATAATAATATAAAAACATATTATATAAATATATGAAAGGTCACAATAGGAAATAAATGAATAAATATATTTAAAGGTCTTATGTCATTCAGATTTTGCCAGACCACTGGGCCCTGCTCAGGAAATGAAACGTTGCACACAAAGACCTGTATCTTTAAGTCTAAGGAATGTACTGCCACTTCTTTTTTTAGATATTGTTCAATTTTTTATTAGTTATGTACACAGTGTGTATACAGTCATGTTGGTACCATTGTTAGCCTCCTCTCTGTCCTCTCCTCTCTGCAGGGACCCTCCTCATTGGGAATTGTGGGTCATGCATTGTGAGGGTAGCCATCAATTATGGGTAAGAGGCAATGTCTCTGTGCATAATGATTCAACCTATGGCTCTAACAATCTTTCTGCCCCTCTTCCACAAATTTACCTGAGCCATGTTGGGTTCTTTTAGATCTACTTCAGTGATAAGGTCTTGGGAGCCTCTGTGTCTCTGGATATCTGGTTTGATAGGAATTGAGTGTTCTCTGTATATATCTCCTTCACCCTTATGCTGGTACTAGGTTCACCAAGAAAACAACACTCTTGCTTATTTCCCCAATTACTCTTGGTTTCAGCTGGGGCCCTAGTGAGGTGTGATGGGTTAATTCTCTCTTCAGGATCTGTAACCATCTGAAAAAAAAAGAAGCAAATTCTCCAACAGACAGTGAAGTCAACACCAGAAACATGGGATAAATATTATTATTTTAGAGAGAAATTAATAGGTGTAGGACCTCTTGTAGCCCACGATTGGTAGGAGCTTGATAATGGAGAGTAGACTCATTTTTTGGTTATGGTTCTGACTTATTTCCCAGCTCCAGCTATGGGTTACATTACACTGAGCATATCAGTTAGCCACACCATGGCTGTGTGCCACTATTGCACTTGTGTGAGCATCATGTCAGGTTGTTTGCTGCTGAGCAGCTTAGGGTACAAGTTGCTTGGACAGATGTTGGTCATTTTCCCCCAGTTGCTAATGTGGCACCTTATGGCACTAGACAAGCTAACTGTCTGGGGACTGACTCTCCTCCAGATTCTAGCCAGATCACTCCATGTTCTGTACAGCATATGGTGTCTTCAGCATTAGGGTTTAACCACTAACTTTTGGTGGGTCATCAAGTACTCTGACAGAAATCTGTCTACTTTTGGGAAACTTTTTAGGTCTCTCTGATCAACAGCTCATTATAGATATTAGCCACATGCTGGTACTGGGAATTATAGGCCAGCACCAAGGAAAAGAAGGCTGAGAAAAGATAGGGAATATAGAAGAGAGATAAGAGAGAAAAATAACGAGAGAGAGAGAAAAACAGAAGAGTAATGTTAGTCTCAATCATACTCTCTCCAGGGCCTTGTGATTCAGGTATTCCCTTTATGGACCTGATGAAGGTTTAGAATTTTAGTCTGTCTTTTAGGCTGTAGAATTTATGGTCAAGAATTTTATGGGTCCAGTTTTGTCTCCCACCCCTGCCTTTAAATTCCCTTCCTTCCCTACCCTCTCAGTTTCCTTACCTTTTAAGTGTGGAGATAATTAACTTGATGCCTACCTTACAACAATCTCATAAATATTGATGAAAGACATAAAACTGCTTGGAAAAGTGAAAATATGAAGCATGCTTAGGTGAGATCTGCCCTTCTGATGAATGGAGCATTGGTAACTGATGAGGTTTAATGTGAACTTTCCTCCACAGACTCATGAGTTTGAACATGTGGCCCCCAGCTGATGGGGTTGTTTAGGAGCATTTTGGAGGTTAGAATCTTGTCTTGCTGAAAGAAGTGAGTCAATCAGGGTGAATCTGGAGGTTTTTTTCTCTTTTTTTGAAGGGGTATGTTAGGTTCTTATGCCAGTGTAAATGAACTACAGATGCATTCACCGCTTTGGGCATCTAGCTTTACATGCACACTGGGGAATCAAACCCAGGCCATCAGGGTTTGCAAGCAAGCACCCCTCTCTAATTCATCTCCCCAGTCCCAGCCTTGAGATTTTGTAGCCTGCACACACTTCCTGTTTTCCTTCTGCTTCCTGACTAGACACAATATGACCAACTGCCCCACTCTCTAATCATCATGTCCTCTCTACAATGATAGGTATAACCCTCCAATTTTAAGCCAAAATAAACTTTTCTGTTAGATTAGTTCTTGTCAGGTATTTACTTATTGCAATGAGAAAAGTAACAACTACAGTAACAGCCAGGCTGCAAGTTCCACAATATGGACCAACTAGCATCAGGCTCCACAGTTTCCTCACAGTCCCAAGAACACTCTGACTGTGTGTTCTGTTGCTCCCTTTCCTGCCATGAGGTCATCCACATATTTGGACAGCAGAAATTATGAGCCCTCTAACTCATCTCTAAGTCCAGCATATGGATTTGCTTATTCGTTCTAATTCTTTAAATATACCCAATCATCCCCATGAAAAATACTCTTTACTACCTCTTTCCTCTGTCTCTTAATAGCCCTATCTTTTTTCACCACCTTGCTACCTAGTCAGCTTACACTAATTTACATAAATGTACAGGCCACACCTATCTACCCATTCTCTCATAGAGCAACCAAAAAGATCCCTTGTCTCAAATTCCTAGGTTTTATGGGGAATTTTCTACCAGCTGCTCCATTCAGGAGCACATGGCACATTTCTCAATACACTTTACAAAGCAGCATGGTTTACTAGAAAGCATTACCGCTTGTTTCCCCAAGTCCATGGTCCAGAGTTGATAGCTGATACTTTAGTGTACTTTGAAACACTAAAAATATTCAAATAGTAGGTAAATTTCTAGTTGTTCTGAGGACAAAGACTGTTTGGTTTTAGGTTTTAATGTTGACTTTTGCTTTGTTGTTTTGAGGCAATGTATTTCTATATACTTCCAGCTAGTCATGTTCTTAGCATGTAGCCCAGGCTGGTAATGGACTCAGGCTAATTCTCCTCCTAGGCTCCCAAGTGCTGGTATTGCCAGAATGAGCCACCATGTCCAGCTGATGTTTGTTTTATCATCTATCTAACTGAAGCTGTTATAGTCACTCCTGCTTTTTAGAATTAATTTTTGCATGTCATGGCTTTCCTTCTTTTTCTGTAAACCTACCTATGACACTAGATTTTAAGTAAGTTTCTTATATATAAGATTGTATGACATTTTCATCCATTCTGCAATTTTCATCATTAAATTGGTTTATTTAGGCAATTTATGGTCACTATTGATAATGGTTAGATTAAGTAGTCTCCATTGCACTATCTCTCTTTGTTTCATCTCTCCCCTATTTCTTTTTCTCTCATCTTTGATTATATGAACAATGTTTAGGAATCCATCTTGATTTATTTATTTTGATTTAAAATATTTTATTTATTTATTTTCAAGCAGAGCATGACAGTCAGACAGACACACACACAGAGAGACAGAGAGAGAGAGAGAGAGTTGGGGGGGGGGGTAAGCACACCAGGGAATCAAGCCACTGCAACAGAAATCCAGATGCATTGCCCCAAATAATACTTAATGGAGAGAGACTGGAGGAATCCCCATTAAGATCAGAAACAAGACAGGGTTCTCCACTCTCATCTCTGCTCTTCCATATAGTACTGGAAGTCCTAGCTCAATCAATAATACAGGAGAAGGAAACAAAAGGGATAAAATTTGGAAAGGAAGAAGTTAAACTAGTTCTATTTGCTGATGACATGATTGTATATGTAAAAGACTTGAGAGACTCCATCCCAAAACTCCTGAAGGTGGTTAACTCCTATAGCAAAGTAGCAGGATACAAAATCAATGCACAAAAAACAGTATCTTTTCCATATTCAAATGGAAAAAATACAGAGAAATAAATAAGGAACATGGTCCCATTATCAATAGCAACAAGAAAAAAAAAAAAATAAAGTACCTTGGAATAACGTTAACCAAGGAAGTGAAAGATCTATACAACAAAAACATAAAAATACTCAAAAAAGAAATTGAGGAGGTCTTCAGAAAATGGAAAGACCTCCCATACTCCTTGATAGGCAGAATTAACATTGTGAAGATGACAATCCTACCAAAGGAAATATATAGATTTAATGCAATTCCCACTAAAATCACAACAGTGTTCTTCACAGAGATAGAAAAAAATGATCTCAAATTTCATATGGAAAGGCAGAAGGCCTCACATATTTAAACATATCCTCAGCAAAAGAAATACTTCTGGAGGCATCACCATACCTGATCTAAAGCTGTATTACAAAGCCATAGTAATAAAAACAGCATGGCACTGGCATAAAAACAGGAGTATAGACCAATGGAACAGACTTAAGGACCCAGACTTTGGGTCAAACAACTATACCTACTTGATATTTGACAAAGGCACTAACAATATAGGCTAGAAAAAAGACAGCATCTTCAACAAATGGTGATGGACAAACTGGATAACCATTTGCAGGAAATTGAAACTTGATCCACACATTTTGCCATGCACTACACTCAAGCCCAAATGGATCAAAGATCTCAATATAAGACCAGGAACTTGACTATTACAGGAAGAAAATATAGGAAGTACTTTCTATGATATAGGAATGGAAAAAGACTTCCTAAACAAAACCCCAGTAGCTCATAGTCTTAAACAGTCACTCAACCAATGGGATCACATGAAGCTGAAGAGTTTCTTCACAGACAAGTATACAATTAGCAAATACAATAGATTACCCACAGAATGGGAGAAAATATGTGCTATTTATCCAACTGACAGAGGCCTAATCTCTAGAATGTATAAAGAACTCAAAAATCTAAACAGTAGAAAGTCAAGCACCCCACTCACAAAATTGGCCAAAGAGCTGAACACACAGTCCACACAGAAAGAAATACAACTGGCAAACACACACTTAATAAAATGTTCATCATCCTTAATCATCCGAGAAATGCAAATTAAAACAACTATGATATTCCACCTTACCCCAATAAAGATAGCAAACATCAAAAAATCAAAAGAAAATAAATGCTGGTGAGGATGTGGAGAAGTAGGAACACTTATTTACTGTCCATGGGAATGTAAGATGGTACAACCACTGTGGAAAGCAATATGGAGACTCCTGAAAAAGCTGACTGTAGGGATACCAACAGCCCTAGTTATTCCCATATTGGGCAGTTACCCTAAAACCTCCAAACCACAGGCCAGAGAGATTTGCTCAACCATGTTTGTAGCAGCTCAATTTGTAATAGCTAAGAGTTGGAATCAACCCATATGTCCATCACTAGAATAATGGATGACTAACATGTGATATATCTATACAATGGAATTCTATACAGAAGTAAGAAAAAATGACACATGAAATTTGAGGAAAAATGATTGAAACTTGAATAGATCATTCTCAGTGAACTTACCCCATCACAGAAAAACAATCACCACATATAGTCTCACTCATCTACAGCACTTAAACTGAATCTACCCAAGATGCCTTACATACCCAGCAAGCATCTCATGGACTAGTCAATAGGATGGGGGGGGGGGAGTGAGGGAAGGGTAATGGAGGGGGTGGGAAACACAAATCTAGACCCAAATAGCAATGGTACCATAAAATTCTACATACCAAAAGACAGACCAAACAGCTGAACCTTCATCAGGCTCTTAAAGGGAACACCTGAGCCACAAGACACTGGAGAGGGTATGATGAAGACTGACCTTAATCTTCTACAGCTTCCCCCCCCCTTCCTCTCTCTCTCTCTTCTCTCTAACTCTTTTATATTAGTTATCTTTTTCTTCCTTTTCTTGGTGGACACTGACCTATAACTCCCAGTACCAGCATGGGGGCTATCATCCACAATGAGCTTTTGATCAGAGAGACCTACAAGGTTTCTTAAAAGAAGGACAGATTTCTGTCCGAGTACTTGATGACTCACCAAAGGTTAATGATAAGCCCCTACTGAAGACACCTTATGTGGTTGACACATTAAATGGAATGGCATGGCTGGAAGCTGGAAGTGAGTCAGTCCCCAGACAGTCAGCATGTTTAGTGCCAGAAAATGCTATAAGGGTGACTGGGGGAAAACGACCAATATCTGTCCAAGCAACTCATGGTCTAACATACTTAGCAGCAAATAACCTTTTGTGATGCCCACACAAGTGCAAAAGTGGCACACAGCCATGCTGGGGAACCAACTACTCTCCATTCATCTAACTGATCCCTTCAGTGGTACAGGACACATGGCTGGAGCTGGGAAACAAATCAGAACAATATCCAAACATAAGACCACTCTCTATTATCAAGCTACCATCCGTCATGAGCTACAAGAGGGCCTATACCTATTAAATTCTCTATAAAAAAAAAAGTAAGGGTTATCTCATTTGTCTGGTGCTAACTTACTATCCAATGGAGAATCTTCTTCTCTTTTTCAGATAGACGTAGATCCTAAGGAGAGAGCCACCCCGTCATACCTCAAAAGGGCCCCGGCTGAAACTAAGAATAATTGGCAAATCAAGTAAGGGTGCTGTTTTCTTGGTGAACCGGGTACCAGCACAAGGGTGAAGGAGATCAACACAGAGAAAAATTATCTCCTACCAAATCAGAGAGCCAGAGACCCAGAGGCCCCCAACACCTCATCACTGAAGCAGACCAAAAATGAACCCAACATAGCTCAGGGAAATTTTGTGGAAGAGGGGGCAGAAAGAATGTCAGAGCCACATGTGGGTCATGCTATGCAGAGACATTTATCGTACCCATAATTGTGTGCTAACTCCAGAATGCACGACCCATATACCTCAGCAAGGAGGGACCAAGAGTAGGGGGCAGGTCACGGATGAGCCTCATAATGGTACCAAACTGACTGTATTCACTGAGTGCAAAACTAATTAATAAAAAACATTTTAAAAGTATATAGGAAGAAATAAAGGGAGACTTTTCAACTTAGAAAATTCCATTAGCCAGTAAAAAAATAATGTATGCATGTGACTTACAAGAGTGTGGTTGGACTATACTCATGAGGAAGCCACCATTGAGGGATGTTATGTTTTCCAAAACATTCAGAGTTTCAACTTGTCTTGAAGAGGGCAGGCTACATATACAGCTTCATTTATTCTTAAATATTTGTTAGGTCTAAAATAGTAGTAGTATGTTCTATTCATTATTTACAAATAACATATTCCTAGCTTATCTTACACCCAACATCCCAGCTTTCCAGGAACATATCTACATCACAAAGCAAGAGTATTATATTCTATTTGTCTGTGGCTGGAGAATCAGGTCAACATAGAAATGGCAAAAGAGTTAAATAATAATAATAGTAATCAGTGTCAGAATAGAAATAAAAAGTAACTAAATTAAATTTAAAAGAACAAAAAATAAATGGTATGTTTAGCCCAGGGAGTGAGCATCATATTTTAACATCACTATGAGTTAGAGGTTTGAAAACCAATTGTAACTCATTATATCTCTCAAACCTTAATACAGTTTTGGCCACTTTTCATTGCTTTTGCTTCACCATGCACTAAATAAAGCTATTCTTATGTGTTCATGCCTGGTGTTCTCAATGTACGCACTAAGTGGGAAAATTTTTTTTTTGTTTGATATTTTTTTAAATTTCTTCTGCCCCAGTTCCTTCCATGATGAAGAAATAAAATGACACATAAATGCTCTTGTTAAATAGCTGTCATAGTGATGTGATCTTTAAATATTTACTTTATCTTCACACCACCAAAAGTTAACTATTTACTTGGAATCTTAGACAAAAGAAAAATAGTGGGATTTTTATCTAAAACTTTTATTATTATTATTTTTAATTTTAGCATCCAAACTACTGGGTTTCTCTTGTAGCCTTGCCATAGGCCATTATTCTTTGTTCTTCTTCAACTCTTCCTCATTACTCTCCTCCATGCTTCCTGCACCCTTCTTGAAAGTCCTGTTCCTCTTGAAAATACTCCTTCCTTAGTGTCCATAGTGTGGGGTAAGAGGAAACCTTGAAAACTGCTCATGGGAATGTAACCTTTTATAGCCAGTATGGGATTCCTCAAGAAAACTAAACATAGCGTTACCAGATGATGCAGCTCTGCCACTGTCACTGCTAAAAATATCCCCAAAGGGTTATAAGCCAACAAGCAGCAGAGATACCTGCACAGTAATATTTTTTGATACATTATTCACAACTAATGAATAGAATGAGCCAAGGTGTCTATCAACCAATGGAGGGAAAGTATAGTTTTAAACTTGTTGTTAGCTCCTCTCTGTGTCCCTCTACTGCAGTCCATCTACCCCACCACTTCCTATTCATCTCCTTAAGACCAGGACATATACAGTTTATTTTTAAACTTTATTTTTCATAATAGCAACCTCTATTTATACATGTCGATTCATTTAAAGTTACATTTGCTGACTTTAAATTAAAATAAAATTTCAACACCTCATTCAGCCTTGCCACCTTTCAAGTGCTTTCTATCCTCATATGATGACTGGGGTAGATTTCAAAGATAATGAACTTTTCTCTCCTGGCAGAGAGCTCATTTTGCAAGTGCTGCTCAAACAACCTCCTTCAACCTGAGATTTTAAGGCATCCATTTTACCATGTCAGATCTGAGCTCCCCTCAACATGCATCAGTGTTTTAAAATTCACAATCGTGGCTGTGGGCATAGTTCAGAATCATCTGGCAGCAAGCACAGAACTAACTGGTAGGGACGTGCTGGGGTCCATGGTTGAGGAAGCAGCCAGCAGGCTACAACTGCCTCCCACATGTGAATCAGTTCTCTCAAACCTGTGGTATTTGAGCAATGGAATGTCTAGCATAGATTATTTGCATTCTGATAGGATGGAAAGGTCAGGTCAAAGAACCATGCATATAGCTCCATTCTTCTCCTAGGATGTAAGGGACCATATGTGCATCATTGACAGATTCCTCATAAAAATTGATGGCTTCTAACATATATGTTATGGATGTGTGTATATTTATTCCATGTGCCCAGTTAAAATTCATTTGCATGAGATTTGAAAGACTTAATGTATACCATATTAAAAAAAAACATTGTGCAATTAGAAATTACACTGAAGGAAGTAGAACAGGAAGGTTGCTCTTACTAAAGAAGAACAGCAAGTAGTGGCCAGTGAGAAAAGTGCCTCCTCCACAGTCCTTAGATTTTATCCCCCAGCTGCTCATTTTATGCATGCACCTATATGCTCGCTTCACTGGTGGCCTCTCTGAGGGTAGGCTGCTTTCTCCCATCACTCTTCTAGTGATAATGAACCATAAAATAGCAATGAATATATGTGTACACATTCATAGACTGATTTTCTTTCAACATGCTTTCATTTATATCAAACAGAAAATTTGCCTAGTTCTGTTTACTTTAATAGATATTTACTTTTTGCTAGGCTCATTTTACCCATTACCTCATATTCTGTGGTACTTTGGGTGAAATGTATCCCACAGGCTCATGTGTGTTTCATAGTTGTTTCCCAGCTGGTGACAATTTAAAAATGTTGTAGCTTGGACACACTGGAGAGATGGTTTAGCAGATAAAGACACTTGCCTGCAAACTCAAAGGACTCAGGTTCCATTCCCCATGACCCATGTAAGCCAGATACACTGGGTGATGATGCATCTGGAGTTTTTTTGAATGACTTGAAGTCCTGTTGCATCTATTCCCTCTCTTTCTCTCTCTCTCTTTCTCTCCCTCCCTCTCTCTCTCTCTCTCCTCTTTCTCTCTCTCATAAATAAAAATTAAATATTTTTTTAAAAAGTTGTGGGCTCTTTGGGAGCCTTGTTGGGGAAGATGTGTTACTGGAGGTGGGCTTTGGGTGATGCACTCCAGCCCTATACCCAGCAACCAAAATCATTTCTTCCTGCTGCTGTGGTGATATGTTGTACACCTGGCTGTATGCTCTGCCATGTTCTCCCCACTTTCCCTTGAAACTTTAAGCCAAAATAAACTCTTTCCTTCCCTGAAGCTCTTCAGTCACTGTTACTTACAAGCACAATGCTACAATCTATGAAGACAGTCCTGGTTACATACCCACTTTAGGGATGAGAATATAGAGGCTATATAAGGCATCATTCCCAAGGCAACAGAAGTGGTGAATTTCAAGACTCTGATTCAACATTAATTTAGAAAAAAATAGTTGAATTGGGATAGAGGGGAGAGGATATTGTGTTGTATATCTTAATGATTAATGTTAGCAAGAGCTGCCACTATCTAGGGAGATGTGCCTAATGTTTGTGCCCTAAACTTGACAGCAACTCTGTACTCTGTGTTCCTACTGTTATTTCCCTGTAGATATGTTCATTTTACAGCCACAGTCTTCATCCCAGTTTTACCACCAAGGCTGTGCACAGTAACAGAGCAGAACACAAGGTTTGCAGATTGGAGAATTCCCTGTGCACTTTTCTTAATTTCCTCAGCTTTCATTTTCACACCTCTTGAAACAGGTGCTGACAGATATTCAGGGAAGTACCCAAGCACAGGACCATCCCTATCTTCAGATAAAATTATTCACAAAGACAAAAGCTTGGAACATTTAACAAATGCCAGTATGAGCCGCCAGTTTAGCCTACGTGGGCCAAGGAAAATAGATTACAGTGTCAACTTAATCAATGGTTCATCGCTATACTTTTTCAGTGCTTGAACCTTATTAGGACTGAGGCAGCATTGCCTGGCTGAAAATCGATCTGGAATTTTTCGAATAGCTCCAAACTGCAGAAATACAATTGTAAATAATTTCATGAGTTTTCCAAGTGTCTTGGGAAAATCCTTGCTGAGATAAGAGGTCCTGTCACTCAGGTATGCCTCTGATGTGGGTGCAGAGGCAGAACATGGCGGAAAATGGAACAGAGCATGAGCTGAGTTTCAATACCCATAACTCCATGTCTGGATAAATTTAAAGATGCTGTGACTAAATATGGCAGTATGAGGTCTAGACTGTTGCAACAGAAATCAGCTTCAAGAAGATAGTCTTCTCCTTGTCCTAAACCAATCTTTTCACAGAGGATGACCACAGGAAGCAACCATTACTACGTATGAATCTTACCCAAGGGATCTCTGGACTTAGGTAAGAATAAAACAAATACAGACAGCCTGAATGTGCAGTTTGGAATGTTGCAGAAGACTCTGACCTTGTTAATAAGTATAGTGATTACTTATGGTCCTATATACTATCTTTCAACTTGGGCTATCATAACCTTTTTAAAGTTTTCATATTTGACAGAGAGAGAGAGAGAGAGAGAGAGAATAAAAGTGTGTATGTATGTGTGTGTGAGAGAGATTGTGTGCATGTGTGTGTATGTGTGTGTGTGTGTGTGTGTGTGTGCTTCAGAACCTCCTGCTATTGCAAATGAGCTCCAGATACATTTCTGCATGTGGCTTTACAGGGGCACTGGGGAATCAAACCTGGTCCACCAGGCATTGTAAGCAAGATCCTTCAACCACTGTGCCATCTCTCCAGCCGAGGATAGCATAACTTAATATCATTGACTGGGTAACATAAACAGCAAAATGTTGCTTTTTCAGGCAATGGTGATTCAAGATAAAGATGGGTTTTGGTGATGTATCTCCTTATGGCTTAAAGGTAAATGCCCCGTGGGGCCTCTCATCAGAATTTGTGCATGGACCAGAAGGGGGAATAAATTCTCTGGTATCTCTTAGAAGATCATTAATCTTGGAAAACCAGAGTTGCACTCTCATGACTTCATCTAACTCTTACTTCCCAATGTCCCATTGCACATTGTAGGTTAGAGATGCAATGTATGGATTGGTATAAAGAGGACATAAACATTCTATTCATAGAATGGGTGTTAAGTTTGTCACCTATATATATATATTTTTTTTTTCCAGCGTCCACATGAAATCTCTGGTTTTATTGCTTGCTTTTCCATGCATCTAGAATATTTTACAATCAAATCACACATTTCTTGCAGTACAGAAGAGAACACACCTGGCCCCATTCTAGGTGTGTAGCCTAAATGACCAAGCAGAAATGTTACTGTACTATAAGTTTTATTTATATTAACCCCTCTGAAAGTGCATTGCAAGTACAGATATCAGCAAATTCATTACACATTTAGTTTACTAAGGAGAAATAAAGCAGGTGACAGAGGTAACTCTTTTCACCACGGCCTGTAACTTCGGTCCAGGACTTCAGAACACCAAGGTCCCATTGGGAGCTTCTGCACATGGCTGCCGGCTGCACTGTAGCACCATGGCGCTCTGCTTCAGCTCCTGGGGGAAGTGGTTTACAGTATCTGCAGGTGGGCTGGAGAGATAGATGGCTGAGCGGCTAAGCGCTTGCCTGTGAAGCCTAAGGACCCTGGTTCAAGGCTCGAATCCCCAGAACCCATGTTAGCTAGATGCACAAGGGGACACACACATCTGGAGTTTGTTTGCAGTGGCCGGAGGCCCTGGCGCACCCATTCTCTCTCTCTTTCTCTCTTTCTCTCTATCTGTCTCTCTGTCTGTCGCTCTGAAATAAAGGAAAATTAAAAAAAAAAAAATCTGCAGATATAAACAAGCCAGGCTTTGGCTACCCATTCCATTCAGTTTCGTAGTATCTTTTTGTTGCAAATCTGCCTACCAAATCTGGACTCTGACATCTGTTTTGAATTACGTTAAAATCAAGTTAATCCAGGTGTTGGTGATGCACTTTTAATCCCAGCGCTCGGGAGGCAGAGGTAGGAGGACCAGCCTGAGACTACAGACTGAATTCCAGGTCAGCCTGGGCTAGAGTGAGACCTTATCTCCAAAACAAAAACAAAAACATTTAGTAATTACAGATAAGAAGCTCTTCATAAATAATACTGTTCACAAGCAAAGATTGGTAACATGAAACAATGTGCTGTTAAACTCAAGGGAAATTTCATTCGATATGAACTTACACATGTACAAGCTTTCCACATTGTTTAATCAAGTGACTTACAGTAGACACCTTCCTGGGCACTTCTCACTGTGTTGCCACTTTTTTTTTTTAATTTTCTGCATTTAGCTTAAAAGGTGTTTCTTCCCAAGAAACTGGACTTTTCTGTCAAATGCACTTGACCGAATGGGTGAATTGGGCTCATAAAATGGGTTCATTGCAAACTTGATATACAAATCATAAACGTCGGTAAAGAAGTTCTTAATCCCGTCCTCTTGCCGCACATCATGCAGCATAATGAAACGCATCTGGCCCGCGGTGACAAACGCCGACACAAACCACTGGTTGAATTTGTCCAGTTTTCAAGTACATGTTGTTAGACAGCCACATGTTTTCGTCCACGAGGTCGAGGGCAGCATGAGCTATGAACTGGTTGAGGTGACGATGGTCATCTTTGGATTCTGCCTTCCCTGCTGGCAAAAATTCCATCTCAAAAACCGGATTGTCATGGTGGCCAACAATTACAAAGTAGAAGCTTCCAGACATTGTCTTCAGTCTTCAGTGTGTGGCTCCTGAGACAAGCCGCCCTCCTCGTGGTCGTGGCGGGGCGCCGAGGCAGCTGGAGCAGGACGACGCGTCAGCGGCCATGACCCGGGGCGTCCCCGGCGCCTGTCACCTATATTTTTATCCAAATTTATTCTGAGATGGACTTGGAAATAGTAGGGTTAAATCAAATGTTTGGGTAAAAATGATGAGTACATAAACAGTGGGGAAGATAAATAAGAGAGCTTGTACCTGGGGTAAGAGATAGCTAAGCTATCCAGATAAGAGTATAGGCAGGGCTACAGAAAAATCAATAAGGTCAGTCCTGCAGCTCACCAGGTTCCAGCCACCTCCACAAAGCCACTCCTTAAAGATCCCCTGAAAGGCATCATTGCCCCTTCTTTTAATAAACATTTTATTAATATTTATACATTTACACATGTTCCTGCATGTAGTTGTGACAGAGTGAATTGTGGGTAAGTGCATCACCTGAGTAAACCTTCAGGAAGATCACCCCAGAGAGCTCCAGGGATGAGCAAAGGGAGGAGCAGTGGAAGACTAAGATTTATGAGTCCTAGTGCTAGAGATCATCCTTGGCCATTGTTACTCAGTCTGTTCTCACTGTGGAGGGTGTACTTTCACTCATGCTATCTTGCCTGCTAAACAAAAATTTGGGTGACCTCTTCTACTTATGTCCCCAATGTGAATTATTCTCCCTCCTTCAAGAGCCCAAGGACTGATACCGCAGCTGCAGTCAGCATCATTGGGAATTTGGGAAGAAGCAAGTGTTCTTAGGAACTAATGTGGTGGATAGTGCTATAGGTAAGCTTTGGACAACAGAAGAGAGTCACAGATCTGTACAGGAAGGGATTGTGTTATGGACGGAAGCTGTTCCTTTTCATCAGTAAAAGGCATGCACATTTCAGCACATGAAGTTGGTGTTTACAAGCACCAATAAATAAAAGAAAGATGGAAAAGAGGGAAGCAGGGAGGAAAGAAAGAAAGATAGTGCTGTTAACCAAATAGCTCCACACCTCACCATGTTCAATGATACTATGTGAGAATATCATTATGACATTCTACAAGGTACTTGAGGTACTGAAGGTAATGTATAGGGACAAATACTGAATTAGAATTTGAAGAAGAGTTTTAGATTTTAACTGTGTTGTTAGAAACTCTTCAAGCCTTACATTAGAGATACTTCTGTGAGCAATAGGAGTGGATGATTCAGCCCATCGGCTCTAGAACTGTGCCTGAAGTTCTAGTCTTTGGATTTTGTTTGGAGCATCATTAGCATCATCTGAATATGAGAAACTCATTCCTTTGTTCAAGGTAGGAATTTTTCAGTGGCCACAGTAACCCAGATGACTGCCCAGAATTAATGTTTGTTGAATTACATGCTCCAATACCTTTTATGTATTCATTTAAAATATGTCATGGCTGGAAAAATAGATCAACAATTACAGTCACTTGCTTGCAAAGCCTGAAGGCCTGGGAACAATTCCCTGTTACTAACATAAAGCCAGATAAATAAAATACTAAATGCATCAGAGGTTCATTTACAATGAAAAGAGGCCCTGGTGTACCCATTCTCATTCATTCTCTCTCTGAGTCCTGCCTGCTTTTCTTCTTCAAAAATACATAAATAAAAATATTTTAAAATATTTCTCTACAAGAAGGTGTCATGTTAGGAGACAGGTAATGGTATTGTCTTGTATTTATATTTATATCTGAAGAAATATATGTGCATTAAATTTTCAACACCTAAATCTATTTCTCTTGAGCAACATTCTAAAAGCCTTTTGAAACTTTTCAACCCAGTGCTCTGCCCTCACAGCTTTGTTAGCAATGCTCTGTGGAAAAGAACTCCATCTCAAGCTTTTAGTGCTTGGCTCTGACATCTAAGCCATGTGGTGGATATTGTAGCTGACAGACCCAAAAATAGCTCTGTAAAATGCAGCCTGTTTATTCCCCTTAGAATTTGAGAAGTCTTAATAAAGTTTATGTTCCACTCTTATTTCTTCAGAAAGAAATAAGTATATTTTGTAATCCTCTGTGCCTTCAGTACACCTGTATGTCATTTCAGGTTAATGTTTTAGCTTTTTATAAAGAGAGAGAAAAAAGAACAGCTTTATTGTATGAGTGAAATGTCAGTTCAACTCCTGTCCCCTCCACCTTACTCTGTTTCCAAAGTATCATAGAATAGAAAAGGGAAAAGGGAAAACAGGTTAATTTAGCCTAGTGCCCTGTTTACACATCAACAAAATCAAGCCTAAAGGAGGAGTAATCATCTGACATAATATAGGTAGCTGCTGGTGAAACAGATTCTATAACTCAAAATTCCCAACTATAAGCACAGAATCTCTTCACCAAACTCCCAGCCCAATTCCCACAATTCATTTCAGTCCTTCATGCTCCTTTGCTCACAGACATAGGTTTTTTGGGGACTGTGTCACACATACTAGTGGCTCAAATCTTTGTAGTGCAAGAGCCAGCAAATATTTTCTGTAAAAGGCCAGATAGTACATGCTTTAAGTTTTGGGATCCATATGACTTTTGGAAGAGCTCCCTAATTTGTCACTGATGTGCAAATGCCACTGTAGACAATATGCAAAAGACCACTTATCTGTGTTCTAGTAAAAGTGCATAGAAGCAGGCAGTGAGCTGAAATTGGCCAGTGGGTCCAACTTTGCTCATCTTGATCATAGATCTATCTTACCGCTCCTGATTCAAATGTCAAATCCCCAGCTCAGCTGATTGTCGGTACTGTAAATGAAACACATCATCCTTACTCCCTTATTGTACCAAAATCATCCTAGTAATTACATGCATTCACTTAGAAAAAGCTACTAAACATTATTTTTTATTGAACAAGAGCAAGGCAGGAAAATAGCTGTAACAAGAAGAACATAGGATTGCATCTCCTGAGTAGTTCTATACACAAGTTAGTCAACAAAGTGTGTTTGGCATATGACTTTCATAACCTTGTAATATCCACATCACTGAGAAGGAAGCTGGGAATCCAAGAGCTGGAATTGATATTTCATTCCTCAAGGCTCTTCTTGTCATTAAGCAAACACAGCTTTCCCCCTGCATTGGTAATGCCTGTGTTGGTATTGTGAATCCATCTATTTTGAGCCACTGTCATTTTCTTATTTCATAGCAATTTACATCCATATAGATTGCTATGATTAATGTTAGCTATTGGATGGAATGAATAACAGGGAATTACAGTGACAAACAATCTAACTTTCCAAAGAAGATGAAAGCCAAACTATGGACTATTAAATGTGTGTGTATTATTACCAGTTCTCTCTTCATTCATGTTATTTGCTTTCCTACTCCACTCCAACTAGTAAAAGGGTCTGGTACTCATAGAAGCAAGATTCTAGAGCCCTAAAGCAGAAGGCTTTTAACTCTTCAGCTCTTCTGCAGATAGAATTTGGGCCACCATAACACTTTGCTGCTTCTGTATGTTCCTTGAATAAAAGAGCTGAGTTCTATTATTCTATTAAATTATTACCAACACCACTTTTAGTATGGGTAGTTGAGTTAATTAGATTTTTTAGAAAAAAAAAAGGAGTCACCACACAGCTGTTTCAGGATCTAAGAGTTTCTTGAAGAACTGCTTGTTTTGTACGGTTTTGCAAAGGGTATTTATAGGAACCAACATTTGTCACAGAACACCCGAGTTTCATGTAAAGGCATGAATTTCATAGAAGTACACACATGCATGTATGCATAGCACTGTGAGGAAATGTTTAATCTCTGGTGTCAACCCCCCTTGTAAAGCAGTCTCAAGTATGCTGCTTATCACTGACTTACCACTGCAAAGGGAGGACTGCAAAGGTCTACCCAATATGTCACATCTTGCTGCCACATAAGAAGGAAGAGAAATGGAAGTGGGGATGTAAGGATATTCACAGAGTAACAAATGAAATACTGATGAATGTAGGGAAAATTTCGGATCCAGATAGATTTTTATTTTATTTATTTGTGGTTTTGTTTGTTTGTTTGTTTGTTTTCCAGGTAAGGTCTCACTCTAGCCAAGGTTGATATGGGATTCAGTATGTAATCTAAGGCTGGCTTTTTATTTATAATGATCCTCCTACCATTGTCACCTGGTTGCTGGGATTAAAGGCAAGTGCCAATAGGCCCTGCTAGATTTAGAAAGAAAGAAGGGAAGAAAGCAAGAAAGCAAGAAAGCAAGAAAGCAAGAAAGCAAGAAAGAGAGAGAGAGAAAGAAAGAAAGGAAGGAAGGAAGGAAGGAAGGAAGGAAGGAAGGAAGGAAGGAAGGAAGGAAGGAAGGAAGGAAAAAGTAAAATGCCAGTGAGCTCATCATCAATGGAAGAATTCAAATATGAAGTGAACCATAATATTCTGAAAATAATAAGAAGGGAATTCAGATTCCCCGTGAAGTTATGAGGAAGCATTGAGGATTCCTTCCCCTCTCAGGTTCTGTGACCCAGGGAAGTATGGATTGGGGTTGTGTGTACATCTATTTCTCTGACTGACAATGAAGTGCAGAGGCCCAAGGTTAGATCCCATCCACTTTTAAGAGTATTGTGAGGAATAGTGAGCCTTTCTGCCTTAGGGACTAGAAAATACCACAAGTCAATTATTTGTTCATCCTCTACTCAGTGACCTTGAACTCATTGTGTTTTTTCAGGTAAAAGAGTGAGAGTAGCCCTAGTGGCTCCATGGAGTTCTCAACCCAATGCTCTCCAGCTTCTTGTCCACAGTCCATAGAACCTTTGATTGTCTTTCGGAATGTTTCCCTAAGCACTCAGAACCCTCAGCAAAATGAATGCCCTGTGTACATGTCAGCCCCAGTCACTGAAGTATAGTGATTGGATTAAGTATTTTTCCTGTCATTTAGCACACTGCCCTGCCACACCTTTCATGTGACAGTGTGGGGAAAGACACTGGGGATCAGGAACTATTTTCAATTATCCATTTCTATCTCAGTTTTCAACTTTTTTGATGTGATTGATTATCTTGCAGCTTTCTTTGTCTCTGTACAGGCAATGCTAGTACTAGTAGGTGGCTTCAACTTCCACAGAGTGACACAGTGAGATGGAATGGCTTTCAGTGCCAGTATTTAGAGAACACTAGATGAACTCTCCCCATATGAGCATGTATCTGCTTCTGACTTCTATGTTTTAGCTTTAGCCTAGTTCTAATCATGCCTTTATTAAAGAGCATTGTTTGAATCTTATTTTAAAACTTGCCAATTCTGCCATACAGTTCATCCAACTGAGCATAGAAATCAAATTTTTTCAGGAAAGTTTGTGATGCCCACCTCAAATTATCATAAACTCTAACTTCACTTTTCAACAATTATTCTTTACATGATTCTTAACACAATAGAGCCAGAATGAAAATCACAATAAATAAGACAGATGGCAATAACTGTAACACATATTGTCTTCTCACCATCATCCCTGTGCTTATAAGCTCTCAGTTCTATTGCAAGAACTGAAAGCCTATGTATGTTTTCTTCATTTTCCTTATTTGAAGATAGGTGTCTGATCAAATCTTGCACAAGATTATTAATACATACAGTAGAAGTATATATCTCCAGCTATGTTAAGGCAAATTAACATTGATTACCAGTAAATGTTTCTAGCATGTACCTAACAATCACTTGCTTCCATGATCCTGGAAGCTAAGATCAGTGGAAGGGTTATTTTGAGACTGATGAACATCAGTATATTCTATAATTCACCCCTGTGTGACCTTTCTAATCTTCCAACCTGTCCAATTCCCTCCTCCCTTACTTCATGACATTCCTAAGTGGATTCTCTTTGCCTAACACATCTTTCTGGAAACATTTGATAACTAGCACATATAAATAGCTCACAATATGCAGTGGTGTTTTTGTCAGTCACTGGAGCAAATCCCTTACTATTGTTTTACTTAATCCTCATAACAAATTATTAGCCTTATTTGTTGATGAGGAAATTGGGAACTGAATAACTTTGATAAGGTTTTATTGGAAGCTGAGTGGAAAAGCTTGGATGAAGCCAGGAGCATTTCAAATCTTAGCATACTGAGTAGAATTCAACATCTCTAAAGAAATCCCAGGCAGTCAGATATCACATAGGACCCAGAATTATATAGGTAATGGTTGATATTATAATAGAGTAGGAACAACATAGGATCCTTGTTTTAGTTACTTTTGTTTACTATAACCAAAATGCTTCAGACGCAAAGCTTAAAGGAAGAAATTATTTATTCTAGCTCACAGTTTCAGAGATTTCCAACTATGGTTATCTACTTCTACATATTTTGGCAAGACATCATGATAGCAGGCATAAGCAGAGCTCTTGGATTCACGTCTGACCAGGAAGCACAGTAAAGTAAATACATGCACATGATTTTCTCCTTATACTTCTATTCTACATCCATCCTACCATGTAATATAGATCCACCCTATTCAAGTCAGATCTTCCTGTTGTGAGACTTTTCCTGTGGAGACATGAACAAACTTATGCTCATTGCAGATAAGACACAAATGAAAGAGGAAAATAATTGCATCCAAGTCTAGCTTGATTAGTCAGTGAGTTTGTTGGGTATACATAAAGGACCATGGGTTAGGGATTACTGACAGGATTATGGGTAATTTCAGGCAACTGCATCACCAAAAGGCCTACTCCAACATAAGTGGCAATTCAAAAAAGCTACATCCCTGGAGCTCCCTTTCTAACTTCTAGGCAAGTCCACTGAAGAGTCTCTTCTACCCCAGCAAATTTTATTGTTATATAACCTTGGGGAGGGGCTCTTGAGCCTTGTCACTTTCTCAGCATCCTAAGCCTGGTAAAATCCCTGAGTCTTATGGCTCCCACCTCCTTGTAGGAGGAAGTATTTTAATTCTGAGAAAATAGTTACACATTTCTCCACTCAGTTATTCTCTGGATGCACTCTCAAAAATGTACCTAATTGTGTGCCATACCAATCACAAGGTTCTTCTAAATCAAGTTGAGTTGACAATGAAAATTAAGTACCACAAGCCAATTATAGAGGGGGAAAATGGGAAGAAGTCAGATGAGCAAACAATTAGCTTCTTTGTGGGCTTGCAACGTGAAACAAGACGCTAATTGCTGAAAGAGTGTTTAGAACTACTCTTTCCAGCAAGTCTCATCTAAACTATAAGAAATGTCTATATAAAAGGACCTGATAGGATATATTGTCAGTTCAGAGTCTATGTCCAAAAAGCTCTCAAAGGTCCAGATATTTTATTTCCAAAGAAATGACCATGGTGGAAGACATCAGAAATTATTTCAGTGTACATGTGACATTTAGGGTTCTTCAAGATGGGGTATGTATATTTCCCTTAGTTGATAGCCCCTAAAAACTCTTAGCTGTGGAAAACAGGTGAGAGAGTATGATTTCCATGGTACTAGCTTATATCAGCTTTCTATCATCCATGATCATAGTTGTTTGTATTAAGTGATGAAGTTGTTGGTTGCCTTCATTCATGCCATCAGGAACACCATGATCTATGGCACATTGTTGAGTGGGTTGATATTTAAGTCCTTTATTCTATTTCATTGATATACATCTTAGTTTTGTGTTAGTATTATGCTGTTTTATTGCTATAATTCATTATTACAACTTGAAATCAGATAGGTGATGCCTCTAACAGAATTCCTTTTACTCAAGATCGCTTTGGCTATCTGGGGTCTTCTGCATGAATCATTTCCCTTGGTGTATTAGTCAGGGTTCTCTACAGGAACAGAACTGCTAGAATGAATTATTTAAAAAGGGGGTTTATTGGATCAGCTTACAGTAGTCCAATAGCAGTTGCAGGCCCGAGAATCACAGAACCTGGTAGCTGCTCAGTCCTCGTGTTCAGATGCCTCAGCAGTCCCTACCGGGCGCTGCAGATGGTGCAGGGAAGCCTAGTGGCTTCCTGAGGAGCCGCAGGGTTTCGACCCAGGCAAGTCTTCAGTTGATGCTGGTCTTCAGTCCCCACTGTTCTTTAATCCATGCTGCAAGGTAGTGAGCAGCTCCGGCAGCCAAGTGGAAAGGAGGAAGGAAGGAAGGAACTCTTTTTACCCAGAGCTTCCTTATATCAAGGGCCCCTCTGAGTGGGCTGCCCACTCTGGGGGAAGGGCTCACCCTGGGGGAAAGACTTCTTCCTTTAGTTGAGCCTTCCTAGAAGCAACCTTTGGATTACTAAACAGATAAAGTTGGCAACACTTTAACTATCACACCTGGGGATATGTAAACACTAGTCTATTTGTCCAAGATAAGGCATAAAAACAGCCCAGGATGCATGCGTCCAACAAAACTAGTTTTAGTGAACCAGTGAGTTTATTGGGTTACTTACAAGGCACATGTGTGGAGTTATTTACAGAATCATCATGGTGACACAAGCAGATACATCATAGAAAAGCCCACCCCGTACTGGTGATAACTCACCAAAGCTTCATCACTGGTAGGAAGCCAATGTGTAACTCTCAGGCAGGTTGAAGAGTCTCTTCCTTAGCAGTGGTTTGTCACTTCTATATCTTTGGGGAGGGGTTTTGAGACCTTTTCAGTTGTAGCATTTCCAGACTTGTTTACCTCCTGAGTTCTTGAGCCTCTCTCCTCCCTCTACAGGGAATATTTCAATTAGGAGGAAACTACTACGTAGCAGGTTTTATTAGCTTCTATATGAACTTTAATGTTTTTTTTTTTTCTATTTCTTTGAAGAATGCGGCTAGAATTATTACAGGGAATTCATTGCATATATAGATTTCTTCCATGAGAACAACTATTTTCTCAATATCAATTCTTCTGCCTAGTCAGTATGGGGGGTACTTTCCATCTTCTGATGTGTTCTTTAGTTTCTTTCTTCAGGAGTTTAAAGTTTTCACTGTAGAAGCCTTTTATTTTCTTGATTAGATTACTTCCAATATGTCTTATTTTTCTTGATTGGGGTTGTTTCTCTTATATCTTTTTCCTTGTGTTTCTTACTGGTATATAGGAAAGCTATTGATTTTTATGTTGATTTTGTATCCTTTTCCTTTGCCAAAAGTGTATACCAAGTCTGAGTGTTGTCTGGTGGAGTATTTTGTGTTCCTTACATATAGAATCATATCATCTCAAAATAAGGACACATTAAGCTCACCCTTTCTTGTTTGTATCTCTTTTATTTCCTTCTCTTGTCTTATTGCTCTAGCTAAGACTTCAAGTGCTATATTGAACAGGAATGGAGAGAGTGGACACCCTTGTATTTTCCTGATCTTATTGGTAATACATTGAGGTTTTTTTTTTATTTAGCATAATGTTGGCTATAGATTTGTTACATATGGCCTTTATTAAACTTTTTGTCTGATCCCATTTGCTTGGCATACCATTTTTCATACTTTCACCCTAAAGTACTATCTTTATTTAACAGTAAGGGGAATTTCATGAATATAGCAAAAATGGGTGTCCAAACTTCTAATCCAGTATGATAGTTTACGCCTTTTGTCTGTGGAATTGATACCATTAACAGTCAGATTTATTGAAAGGTGTGAGTTAATTCTGACCATATTGATGATTTTTGTGGTAAGTGGTGTTTTCTTTTGTTTTCACTACTTGACAGTAATCTAGTGTTGATTATTGTTTTTACCTCTAACACTTTGAATGTTTTTATCTTTCTCTTCATTTTGAGGTATTTCTCCTAATAGCCTATATGTCGCTGGCCTAGTGGTCATAAATTCAATCTGCTTTTAACATGGAAAATTTTTATTTCTCTACCTGTTATGAAAGATAATTTTGACCAGTGTTGCAATCAGCTTCTTTGCTGGGACAAGTATCCAACCAGATGCAGATTATAAGAGAAAGGAGTTTGTGTCAGGCTTACAGAGCACAGGGGAATACCATCAATGGCAGAAGAAGCTGACTTGATTTTGTAGATCCAAGCAGAGAGATACAATGGTAGCAAGCAAATGCCAACACCAGCAAACATGAACCACAAAAGTTCAATCTTCTCTGAACACAATTATTAAGGCTAGACTGAAGGTCCACTACCAAACACAACTTAGGACTTCAGGATACAGGCCCAGGAACATCCCCCTGGTAATAGGAATATGTCTGCTAGGAGATCAAGGATGAAATTTAATCAAAAATAACTGAGCAGGGGCTGGGGAGATCGCTTAGTGGCTAATCACCCACTTGAAAAGCCTAAGGACCCTGCTTCAAGGTTCAGTTCTCCAGTATGTAGGCCAGATGCACAAGGTGGCACAATCATCTAAAATTTGTTTGCAGTGGCTAAGAGCACTTGTGTGCATATTCTCCTTTTCTCTCTCTCTCTCTTTCTTTCTCTCTGTCTCTCTTTCTCTCTCCTTCTCTTTCTCTTTCTTTCTTTCTTTCTTTCTCAGTCCCACTCTCTCTCTCTCTCTCTCTCTCTCTCTCTCTCTCTCTCTCTCTCTCTCTGTCTCTCTCTCTCTCTCTGTATTCTCTCTATATATATCCTCTCTCTCAATCTCTCTCAAATAAAAATAAAATTAAATATTTTGTAAAATGACTGAGTCTATGGGGCCATACATTCAAACTATTACATTCAAACTACCACACTTGGTAATGTAGTTTGGGTTATCAACTGTATTTTGTTAATATGTTGAATACATCATTCTATGTTCCTCTAGATTTCAGAGATTCAATTGAAAAAATCAGGTATTATTTTGATGGCCCTACCTTTTAAAAAACGCTTTATTATTTATTTCACAGAGAGAGAAAGAGGCACACACAGAGAGAATGGACATACCAGATCCTCTAACCACTGCAAATGAACTCCAGACACATGTATCACTTGTTCATCTGGCTTAAGTGGGTACTGTGGAATTGAACCTGGGTCCTTAAGCATAACAGGCAAGTGACTTAACCACTAAGCAATCTCTCCATCCTATCACTACTTTTGTATGTGACTTGCTTTTTTCTTGTTGCTTCTAGTGTCCTTTGCTCTTTATATTAATATGTTGACTATAGTGTGATGTCGGGTATTTATTTTCTGGTCTTGTCTATTTAGTGTGTCCCATGCCTTTTATGGCTATATGGGCATCCATTTTCCTAAGCTTGGAAAGTTTGATACCATAGTCTCATGAAAAAGATTTTCTATTCTTTTGGCCTTAAATTCTTCTCCTTTATCTATGCCCAATATTCATAGATTTGGTCTTTTCATGGTACTTCCAATGTCTCTTGAGTTTTACCCATGTAAATTTGAGCTTATCATTGATTTTGGCTAAGCAACATATTTCCAACTTTTTGTCATCAAGTTATGATTATGTCCTTAATGTGGTCTATATTACTGGTAAGGCTATCCAGGGTGCTTTTTATCTAAGTTATTATATTTTTCACCTTAATTTGGTTTTTTGTCAGTTCTTTATTTAGTTCCATTTTCATATCCTGATTTGACTACATCACTTCATTTAACTGTTTTGGTTCACTTGCATTTATTTATGTCCTATTTGAATTCATCCAGGTGTATATTGAGTTGATTCACTTTTCTGTTTATACTCTATTAGACTTCATTCATTTATTTATTGGTATCTTATTTACATTCATTCAATGAACTTATCACAAATGTACTTTTTTCTTTTAAATTTATTTTTATTAGATATGGACATATTTAGTAAATAAACAACACACGTTGGTACCATCCCTTCTCACCTCCCTGCCCCTTTTCTGAAGAGGCCTTCTTTGTTGGGGATGCAGTTCAACCTCGTGGGGATTGTGGGTCATGCATTATGAAGGCAGCAGTCAGTTATGGGGGAGAGTCAATGTCTGAAAAATGTCCCAACTTGTGGCTCTAACAGTCTTTCCAGCCCCTCTTTCTCAAAATGTCCTCAGCCACGTTGGATGCATTTTAAGTCTACTTGAGTGATGGGTACTTAGAAGTCTCTGTCTGGATCTCTGGTTTGGTAGGTAGTGTGTGTCCTCAGTGTTGTGCTGATATCAGAATCACTAAGAAAACAGCACTCTTGCTAATTTCCTCAATTCATCTTTGGTTTCAGCTGGGGACAGGGTGGAGTACACTGGATATTTTATCTCCTCAGGTTCAGCTTCCATCTGGAAAAGAGAAGCAGATTCTACAACAGAGAATGAATTCAGCACCAGTTAAATTGGATAACCGTTATTAACACATGAGTCTGTGAGAGGTATTTCACATTCAAACCACCATCCCTGGCCACTGCCACCAACCAGTTCAGTAAAACAACTACTTAACTATAAGTATATGTACTGTGGCTGCATTCAAAGAAAGCTCAAATTTGGGATGAAAATCACAAGGGGAACAATTAATACGATACTCAGAGGACAAAATTGTCCTACTGTATAGATGAAGCATATCTCTGGCAGCCAATAAAACTTAGCTGTGTCAACAGCTTAGGGAAAGAGGTGAGGCTCATGATTGCTATAACTCACCAAACAGCCCAATGACAGGAAATACTGAGGTGGGCACAGACTTGACCTGTAAGTGAGCTTTCCTGTGATTCTATTATTATCACATTTATTCAAAATATGGGCTAGGTTGCTAAGGGAATTTTACTGTTTTTCTAAACAACTTTTTCATATTATCAGTTAATACATCTAGGCCCATAGCAGAGAAGTTTCATGCTCAAATATAAAGAGGTGATCCTAACTCTAGATAATACCATATATAACCAAGAGCAAGGATTCTAGAATCATATCATCTCAGCTAATTGCTAATTGTTTTTGGTGGTGTGACCTGACAGGTAACCTTGGAGTTTGCTTATATGTGAAAGGTGGATAATCTTGCTGAGGCACAAATCAGTTTTGGAATTGCTCAGAAATGTACTTGTGTCCATATGGACTCAGTATAGATAGCTCTGTTGTTTATATTTGACAAAGACCACCTGATTTCAAGTTCAATATTTTATGCAATGAAAACCACTAGGTTTAAACTGTGAACCTTTGAACTACTTCCTTCCTAGGACACTTTGCAGACTTGTAGATCTCTACATGGAATTACTTTTCTTATCTGGAAAGGAAAGATAATAGAACTTGCCTTGACTGGTGGAACTTTGTGCATAAAAAAATGAGAGTAAAGTGAATAATACTCTGATTAAGCCCCTCACATTTGAGCAACACAAAATTCTTTTCATTCCTGCTCCACTGTGCATGAAGCTTTGCCTGAGGTCTTTGATTTAGCTTTTCATTTTGTTTGTTATTTTAACATATTTTACATATTTACTTATGAGAGAGAGAAGGATGTAGAGAGAGAGAGAGAGAGAATGGGCACACAAGGACTTCTAGCCACTGCCAACAAACTCCAGACACATATGCCACCTTGTTCATCTGGCTTATGTAGGTACTAGATAATCATACCTGGGTCTTAAGGATTTGAAAGCAAATACCTATACTGCTAAGCCATCTCTCCAGTCCCTAGAACTTCATTTTGTAAGATAAGTTAAATAGAAACTATCTCAGAAATATAAGGATCCTTAATATCATATCAAATTGTACCTGTTTCTTCCTCATTAGCTCTGAATCAAACTATATCCATTACAGGTCTAGTTTTACAGAAGAGTAAAAAGAATGTGGGATATTCAAGAAGATCCCCAAATCTACAATATCAGTGCATACAAGAGTAAGAATTGCAGGCAAGGTGCCCAGATATTAAGTTCTTGGCACTTTTCTCTCTGCTGTTCAGGGAAAGGAATAAACACCACACTCTTAAACCCCTCATCCATGTAACTGTCCAGCTCGGAAGGGCAGTCTGAGAAATGGAAATTTTCTATGTATTATAATCAGACCATATTCCTCCATCAGTATTTATCAGTGTTTCCACAGAGAGACAACTGAAATATCCGAAGAGCTTAGATACCAACTCCAACACTGTGCAGCATCTGTCCTCACTTCACCATTTGATTTTTTCTGTTTTCAATTCTAAGGTAAGCAACAGGGGAGGCAACTCTAGATCTGTCCACACAGGTGTTTACTCAGATATGGCTCTTCAAACAATGGCAAGCAGTGAACTGAGAGTTGAGGAATGAACAGCCAAGTCAATTGCAATTGCCAAGTCCATGTGGGTTGTTATCTGCACAAATATTAAGACACCTTCCATGAATTTACAATGACTTCTAATCCAATAAAGAGCAGTGTCTGGAATTCATTTACAGCTGGTCCAGAAGCCACCAGTGGAAGCAGTGCTCCTAACACAGCCCAGGATGAGAACAATTAGAGGTAGGAAATCATCTGTGGGAATCTGGGCTATGTGTTGATTCCAGTTTGGTAATTTCTTAAAAAAGAATCACAGTTGTTGCAAATGCAGTTCTCTTGATGAGGTTCCATATCTGTGTCTACATACTGACAAACAGTACTTTACTAAAATGTATCTCACCCAGACCACAGGTGAGTTCAAGTACTCTACCCACACAACTAACTTATTTCTATGTTGCTAACAACTGGTTCAATTACCTGAAAATCCAGTTAGTTCTGAAAGTTTTTACTGAAAGACTAAACTTTTCTATAAAAGGCAGAGGCCAGAATTTTACTAGAATGAGTCAGACCCTAGCATCCTATACAGGAGCCTTGTGGTATACATGCTAAGATGCTTAAACATCATTTTCCTCATCTGTAAAATGACGAAATAAATATAATGTAACTCATAATATTGTGAAAACTAAAATGAATTCATTCATTTAAATGTGATATGCTGGAAGGACTTATAAATAAATATAAATATAAATAAATAAATAAAGGAGTTATGAATGTGTTACTGCATCATGCATATGTATACATGGATTTAATCCTGTCCACTGTGCTAATTGTGGGGTATATTCCTGTTCATGGTGCTCATTGTGTGGACTATCCCAATAATTTGAGCTCCTCAGTCAGGAAGGGAGCATGGCGAGGTAAAGGAAAGTTTAAAGAATATCCCCTGGAAACTGTGGCCAATAACATACTTTATTCAGCATGACAACTATTATTCCATATGTCATCCAGAGAGAAACAATTTTCTGTTCTCTGTTCTCAAATAAGAGCCTAACAGATATTGTATGCCAGTCACAGCAAAAGTGACACAATGCCAAAATATTTATGTCATTTGTTTATATTGTATGGACTATGCTGGCTCATATAAAGCTGACATCCATCTTGGCCAATACTCTGTTTTTGCCTTTGTAGTGTGTTGTCTAACATATGTCAGCTCAGATCTTTATATTTTCCTCACATTTTGTCAATGGAGATTGCAGCAAGGTTGATGCCCTAGCCTAATTGATGACTACAGGAGTTCAAATGTCTATACATTACATTTCAAGCAGGACAAGATTCATTTTGTCTATCAAGCTCACAGAACACATGCCAAAATAAAAGTGGAAATGTTTTCAAATATTCTAGATACTATGAAAATGATATTAGTTGTTGCCTTAGTACAATTCAAATTCTTCCAGGAGCAAAAATAAAACTAATTAACATGTACGATGAAAAATTACTAACTATAGTCATGAAGTTGCACATGTGATCTACTGAGCTCATTCATCCTACATAATTGATACTTTCCAAACTCAAACCCCCATCCCCCCTCTTGCCTTACCCCCTACCACAGCATGTTCACCATTTTATTCTGTGCCTTCATAAATTAGGCATTTCTTCAGTTAAGTGAGGTCATATGGTACCTGTCTTTATGTCTATAGCTCATTTTACCTAACATAATGTTTGTTAGGTCCATTCATGTTACAAGGAGCAGGATTTCATTACAGTTTTAAATATTTTTTTAAATATTTATTTATTTATTTATTTGAGAGCCACAGATAGAGAGAGAAAGAGGCAGATAGAGAGAGAGAGAAAGAAAGAACGGGCACGCCAGGGCCTCCAGCCACTGAAAACAAACTCCAGATGCGTGTGCCCCCTTGTGCATCTGGCTAACTTGTGTCCTGGAGAATCGAGCCTTGAACTGGGGTCCATAGGCTTCACAGGCAAGCGTTTAACCACTAAGCCCTCTCTAGCCCAGGATTTCATTATTTTTTAAGGCTGAATACTATTCATATATATATATGTGTGTGTGTGTGTGTGTGTGTGTGTGTGTGTGTGTGTGTATGTACACACACACATATATATACATGCACATACATATATATGTAATACATATATATATATATGTATGTATGTATTAGCCTATATGTATTTAATCTTATATATATCTAGTTGATATATATATATATATTTATATATATAGAATACCAACCTAAATCTTTCACAAACATATATGTATATATGATATGTACATCGAAATAGCACATTTTCTTTACAATGATTTCTGATTCTATTATTAATAATGCTATAATGAATATGGGGCTGTACATGTCCGTTGGTTCCTTTTCCTTTGATTCTGTAACAGGGGTGGGATTGATGGAACATAAGATATTTCTTTTTATTTTTTTGAGGATCCTTCATACGGTTTTCATACCAACCCATACCAACTCATATACCTATGAACTGCTCACAAGCACTCTCTTTTATCACATACATTCTCATTCTTGTTCCAGAGATCAAAAATACTTTGTCTCGGGCTGGAGAGATGACTTAGTGGTTAAGCGCTTGCCTGTGAAGCCTAAGGACCCCGGTTCGAGGCTCGGTTCCCCAGGTCCCACGTTAGCCAGATGCACAAGGGGGCACATGCATCTGGAGTTCGTTTGCAGAGGCTGGAAGCCCTGGCGCGCCCATTCTCTCTCTCTCCCTCTATCTGTCTTTCTTTCTGTGTCTGTCGCTCTCAAGTAAATAAATAAATAAATAAATAAAAATACTTTGTCTCTTTTGATAACAGATATCTCTCTAACTCAATAGTAAAGTTTAACAGTTTTTCAAATAGCTGATTTCCAAATGCATGTGTTGTTTAGAATCGTTGACCTTTCTAAGAGCCATATTATTTGGAATTTACTAAGTTGTCTGATTTACTAATATATTTTAAGTCTTAGTATTTTATCAAATATGTAGTTTTCAAATATATTCTCCCACCGGTATGTTATCTTTGACTGTATGTTTATGTCCTTTGCTGTACAATGTCTTTTCATTTGCTGTGATCACATTCATATCTTCTGACTTTTGCTGCCTGGCACTTTCGCATCATGGAAACTCTTTGCCCAAAGGCCAAGAATACATTTCCATATGCTTCCTTCTTTCTATCAGATCTGTATATTATGAATTTTAATGCCATGTTGAGAGAAAGTATGCAGAGTAAATATCCTCATTTTGCTCCTGGTCTTAGAAGGAAAGTTTTCAGGTTATCATTGTTGAAAGAAATAAGCTAAAGGATGAATGACTTACATTGCCTCATACTCTGAGGGAATATAGCCTATCAGGCTTTAGAAGGCATAGAAGTAGCCAGGGCTGTGGTGGCAAGAGCTTGTGTTAGCTGTGTCTTACAATGACATTTATCTTGGTACAGAATGTTAGTCTAGAACGAGGGACCAGCTATAATCCTTAAGCCCCACCTTTAGTCTCATGTCCACCAGCAAAATATCATGTCTATAAGATTCTACAAACTTCCAAAAACAGAATCACCAGCTATTTTCAATTTTACAC
Source organism: Jaculus jaculus (assembly GCF_020740685.1). Taxonomy (NCBI): domain Eukaryota; kingdom Metazoa; phylum Chordata; class Mammalia; order Rodentia; family Dipodidae; genus Jaculus; species Jaculus jaculus. The sequence goes on along the minus strand of NC_059104.1, from coordinate 124,190,596 downwards.
CACCTAGACCTACCTAGATGGAGACCAACTGCAAGCATATGGACCTATTATGGACATTTCATACCAAGCCATAATAAATATACTGCTTCTGTGAGCATAGTATACAGTGTTTATTATGTCAGGCACATTCCTTCTATTACTAATTGTGTGAGATATTTTCTTATAAGATGTTGCATTGTATCTCATGCTTGATATTCCCTTACTGAGATAATCATATAATTGCATCCTTCATTTTGTTAATGTGGTGTATCATATTTGCATATATATAGTCAAACTATTCTTGAATTCCAGAGCTCAGTGCTATCTAGTTGTGCTCCCTGATCTTTTCAATGTACTGTTGAGTTGAATTTGCCTGTATCTCATTGAGAATGTTAAGCCAGGTATTTATTTCCTTATAGTGTCATTGTCTGACATTGAATAACACTGCCTCATAGAATATGTTTAGAAATATTTTATACTCTTTTATTTTTAGAAAAAAGTTGGAATTATTAGTACTAGTTCCTTAAATATTTGGTAGAATTCACTAGTGAAGTCATCTTGTGATGAGCTTTCCTTTGTTAAAAATTTTTGGTTATTGATTTCATATCCTTACTCACTATTAATCTGCCACTATTTTTTCATGTTTAAGTCTTGAAATTTACTCTAGAAATTTATTCTTTTCTTCTAGGTTATCCAATGTGTTATTATATTCAAGTTAGTCCCTTTTCTACAATTTTATTTTTTGAAATTTTCTCTCTGTTGTCCAAGTCCAGCTAAATTTTTGTCTGTTTTGTTTACCTATTCAAAATAAACTCTTACTTTTGTTAATATTTTGTTCTGGCCTCTGCTCAATTAATTTCATGTCTTCATTTCTACCTTCTATCAATTTGAGCTTACTTTTCTCTTTGTCTAATTATTTGAACTATAAAGTTAAGTTGGTTGTTGGAGGTCATTATTCTTAGTATAAATGTCACTGTTAGCTTGGAGAGATTACTCAGTGGTAAAAGTACTTTCTTTCAAAACCCAATGGTCCCAGTTTGCTTTCTCTGTACATACAATAAGACAGATGTATAAAGTGGCACAGGCATTATACATCCTCCCTCCATCACTATCCTTACAAATAAATAAATTTTAAAAAAGTTACTGTCATCTACTTCCTTCCTCCTGTCACTGTTTTGTTAAATAGTTTTTCAACTGTCTTCTTATACTTTTCTTTCTGTCTTGCTAACTTCCTTTGTCACTTAGTGACTCCATTTCTACTAGTCTGTTTTGATCCCTTTCTTTTCACTTCTGTGTAGGTACAAAAGAATTTTGCTTTCATTTTTTTTTTCTTCTTTTTCTTTCACTTCTTTATTTGTGAACAGAGAGTATGGACATGCCAGGACATCTTATCAGTACAAACATACTCTTGATGTATGTGCCACTCTGTGCATCTGGCTTTCAGTATTGGGTAACTGAACCCCAGCCCACAGGCTTTGCAAGCAAATGCATTTAACTGCTTAACCATCTCCCTAGCCCTCATAAACTGTTTAAAAATCTTTTCCAGATCCATTTATTTCCCTGCACATTTTACAGTTTCATTTTACTTTTGTTTCAATTTTTTTTTTAATTTTTATTAACATTTTCCATGATTATAAAATATATCCCATGGTAATTCCCTCCCTCCCCACCCCCACACTTTCCCGTTTGAAATTCCATTCTCAATCATATTACCTCCCCATTACAATCATTGTAATTACATATATACAATATCAACCTATTAAGTATCCTCCTCCCTTCCTTTCTCCACCCTTTATGTATCCTTTTCAACTTACTGGCCTCTGCTACTAAGTATTTTCATTCTCACACAGAAGCCCAGTCATCTGTAGCTAGGATCCCCATATGAGGGAGAACATGTGGCGCTTGGCTTTCTGGGCCTGGGTTACCTGACTTAGTATAATACTTTCCAGGTCCATCCATTTTTCTGCAAATTTCATAACTTCATTTTTCTTTACCGCTGAGTAGAACTCCATTGTATAAATGTACCACATCTTCATTATCCACTCATCTGTTGAGGGACATCTAGGCTGGTTCCATTTCCCAGCTATTATAAATTGAGCAGCAATAAACATGGTTGAGCATGTACTTCTAAGGAAATGAGATGAGTCCTTTGGATATATGCCTAGGAGTGCTATAGCTGGGTCATATGGTAGATCAATCTCTAGCTGCTTTAGGAACCTCCACACTGTTTTCCACAATGGCTGGACCAGATTGCATTCCCACCAGCAGTGCAGAAGGGTTCCTTTTTTTCCACATCCCCGCCAACATTTATGATCATTTGTTTTCATGATGGTGGCCAATCTGACAGGAGTGAGATGGAATCTCAATGTAGTTTTAATCTGCATTTCCCTGATGACTAGTGACGTAGAACATTTTTTTAGGTGCTTATATGCCATTCGTATTTCTTCCTTTGAGAACTCTCTATTTAGCTCCTTAGCCCATTTTTTGATTGGCTTGTTTGATTCATTATTAGTTAACTTTTTGAGTTCTTTGTATATCCTAGATATTAATCCTCTATCAGATATATAGCTGGCGAAGATTTTTTCCCATTCTGTAGGTTGCCTGTTTGCTTTTTTCACTGTGTCCTTTGCGGTGCAAAATCTTTGTAATTTCATTAGGTCCCAGTGGTTAATCTGTGGTTTTATTGCCTGAGCAATTGGGGTTGTATTCAGAAAGTCTTTGCCAAGACCAATATGTTGAAGGGTTTCCCCTACTTTTTCCTCTAGCAGTTTCAAAGTTTCCGGTCTGATGTTAAGGTCTTTAATCCATTTGGACTTAATTCTTGTGCATGGCGAGAGAGAAGAATCTATTTTCATCCTTCTGCAGATATTTATCCAGTTTTCAAAACACCATTTGCTGAAGAGGCTGTCTCTTCTCCAATGAGTATTTTTGGCATTTTTATCGAATATCAGGTGGCTATAGCTACTTGGGCTTACAACTGGGTCCTCTATTCTGTTCCACTGATCTACATGTCTGTTTTTGTGCCAGTACCATGCTGTTTTTGTTACTATGGCTCTGTAGTATAGGTTAAAATCAGGTATGGTGATACCACCAGCCTCTTTTTTGTTGCTCAGTATTATTTTAGATATTCGAGGTTTTTTATGATTCCAAATGAATTTTTGGATTGTTTTTTCTATTTCCATGAAGAAAGCCTTTGGAATTTTGATAGGGATTGCATTAAATGTGTAGATTGCTTTAGGTAAGATTGCCATTTTCACGATATTGATTCTTCCAAGCCAGGAACAAGGGATGTTTCTCCACTTTCTAGTGTCTTCTGCAATTTCTCGCTTGAGTGTCTTAAAGTTCTCATTGTATAGATTCTTTACTTCCTTAGTTAGGTTTATTCCAAGGTATTTTATTTTTTTTGATGCAATTGTGAATGGGAGTGATTCTCTGATTTCATACTCTGTGTGTTTGTTGTTAGCATATACGAAGGCTACTGATTTCTGTGTATTTATTTTGTATCCTGCTACATTCCTGTAGGTTTTGATCAGCTCTAACAGCTTGCTAGTAGAGTCTTTAGGGTCCTTTATGTATAGAATCATGTCATCTGCAAATAATGATAACTTGATTTCTTCCTTTCCAATTTGTATCCCTTTTATGTGTGTCTCTTGCCTTATTGCTATGGCTAAGACTTCTAAAACTATATTAAATAGAAGTGGAGACAGTGGACACCCTTGTCTTGTTCCTGATTTTAGTGGAAAAGCTTCCAGTTTTTCCCCATTTAGTAATATGTTGGCTGTAGGCTTGTCATAAATAGCCTTTATTATATTGAGATATGTTCCTTCTATTCCCAGTCTCTGTAGGACTTTTATCATGAAGGGATGTTGGATTTTGTCAAATGCTTTCTCTGCATCTAATGAGATGATCATGTGATTTTTGTCCTTCAACCCATTTATGTAATGTATTACATTTATAGATTTGCGTATGTTGAACCATCCCTGCATCTCTGGGATAAAGCCTACTTGGTCAGGGTGAATGATCTTTTTGATATACTCTTGTATTCTGTTTGCCAATATTTTGTTGAGAATTTTTGCATCTATGTTCATGAGGGAGATTGGTCTGTAATTTTCTTTTTTTGTTCTATCTTTGCCTGGTTTTGGTATCAGGGTGATGCTGGCCTCATAGAAGGAGTTTGGTAGGATTCCTTCTTTTTCTATTTCCTGGAAAAGCTTAAGAAGCAATGGTGTTAGCTCTTCCTTAAAAGTCTGGTAAAATTCAGCAGTGAATCCATCCGGGCCTGGGCTTTTTTTAGTTGGGAGATTATTGATAACTGCTCGGATCTCCATGTTTGTTATAGGTCTATTTAAGTGATTAATCTCATTTTGATTTATTTTAGGTAGGTCATATAGATCAAGGAAATCATCCATTTCTTTCAGATTTTCATACTTTGTGGAGTATATGCTTTTATAGTATGTCCCTATAATTTTTTGAATTTCTCTGGAATCTGTTGTGATGTTACTTTGTTCATCTCTGATTTTATTAATTTGTGTCTCTTCTCTCTTTCTTTTGGTCAGATTTGCTAAGGGTTTATCGATCTTGTTTATCCTTTCAAAGAACCAACTCTTTGTTTCATTAATTCTTTGGATTGTTCTTTTTGTTTCTATTTCATTAATTTCTGCCCTAATCTTTATTATTTCTTCCCGTCTACTACTTTTTGGTTTGCCTTGTTCTTCTTTTTCCAAGGCTTTAAGGCGAAGCATTAGGTCGTTTACTTGCGACCTTTCTAATTTCTTAATATAGGCACTTAAGGCTATAAATTTACCTCTTAGAACTGCCTTCATTGTGTCCCAGAGATTTTGGTATGTTGTGTTCTCATTATCATTTGACTCTATAAATTTTTTGATTTCCTTTTTGATTTCTTCATTGACCCACTCATCATTTAGTAGTGTATTGTTTAGTTTCCATGATTTTGTGTATGCTCTATAGCCTTTCTTGCTACTGATTTGTAGTTTAATTCCATTGTGGTCAGATAGAATGCAAGGAATTATTTCAATTTTCCTGAGTTTGTTAAGATTTGCTTTGTGTCCTAATATATGGTCTATTTTAGAGAATGTTCCATGTGCTGCTGAAAAGAATGTATATTCTGCAGCCTTTGGATGAAATGTCCTGTATATATCTGTTAGGTCCATTCCTTCTATGACCTCATTTAGTCCAGATGCCTCTCTGTTTATTCTTTCCCTGGATGACCTGTCAATTGATGAGAGTGGGGTGTTAAAGTCACCCACCACCACTGTGTTTGGTGTTATCTGTGACCTTAGTTCTAATAGTGTTTGTTGACAAATTTGGGAGCCCCCATGTTAGGTGCATATATGTTTAGGATTGTAATGTCCTCCTGTTGGAGTGTGCCCTTAATCAATATAAAGTGACCTTCCTTATCTTTCTTGACTAACGTCGGACAAAAGTCTACCCTGTCTGATATTAGGATAGCAACCCCTGCTTGTTTTCTAGGCCCATTTGCTTGAAACACCGTCTTCCAACCTTTCACCCTAAGACAATGTGTATCTTTTGTAGAAAGGTGAGTTTCTTGGAGACAACAAATTGTAGGATCCTGCTTTTTAACCCAGTCTGCAAATCTATGTCTTTTCGTTGGTGCATTGAGACCGTTGATATTAAGAGATATTATTGAAAGGTGTGTATTTATGTTTGCCATTTGTGTGTGTGTGTGTGTGTGTGTGTGTTACTTGTTCTACCTGTGCTCTCTTCTGTTAACTGGTATTTGAGTATAGCTGGTTTTTTCTAGGTTCCTTATATGTGTGCTTTTCCTTTTGTTCAGCATGGAGGATTCTATCAAGTATTTTCTGTAGAGCTGGTTTTGTCTTCAGATACTCCTTTTACCTGCTTTTGTCATGGAATGTCTTTATTTCTCCATCTATTTGGATGGATAACTTTGCAGGATAAAGTAACCTTGGTTGACAGTTGTTATCTTTCAGAACTTGGAATATATCACTCCAAGCCCTTCTGGCTTTAAAAGTTTGTGTTGAATAATCTGCTGTAATCCTGATGGGCTTGCTTTTGTAGGTAACTTGATTTTTCTCTCTAACTGCTTTCAATATTTTTTCTTTGGTTTGTGTGTTTGGAAGTTTGAGTATAATGAGGAGAGGATAGTTTCTTTCTGGGTTTTGTCTGGCTGGGGTTCTAAAGGCTTCCTGTATCTGTATTGGCACCTCTTTCCCAATTTGGGGAAAATTTTCCTCTATGATTTTGTTGAAGATGCCTACTATGCCTCTGGAGTGGAGTTCTTCTCCTTCTACTATGCCCTGAACTCTTATATTGGATCTTTTCATAGTGTCCCGAATATCTTGAAATTCCCACTCATACTTTTCTATAAGTTTGTCTTTCTCTTTGTTGGACTGCATTAGGTCTGCCACCTGATCTTCTAGCTTAGATATTCTGTCCTCTCCCTCATCCATCCTACTGGTGAGATTTTCTACAGAGTTTTTTATTTCATTAACTGTGTTCTTCATTGCTAGTAATTCTGACTGGTTTTTCTTTATTATTTCTATTTCCCTATTTATGTCTTGTATTGCCTTCTTTATTTCATTAAATTGGTGTCCTGCCTCTTCTTTGATTCCTTTGATTTCCTCTTTGATTTCTTCTTTGATTGTTTTCATGTGTTCTTTGACCTCTTTGAACATATTTACAATTATTCTTTTGAACTCTTTCTCAGGCATTTCCTCTAACTCTTTCTCACTGGAGGACATTTCTGATGCATTAATACTTTTAGGTGGATTTATATCGTCTTGCTTTTTAGTGTTTCTTGTGTTATAATGTATATATTTTTGCATCTTGGATTAAGTTAATGCTTGGATTTTCTAGCTAGCTGTGTATTCTTAGCTGTATCAATTGATTTGATGTAATATATTTTCAGGGTAGGACCTTAAGGTATTAGGTGTGGCTCTTAAGACTCTCAGAGTATCTACAAAGATGTTCTTAGGGGTTGAGTTTCCCTGCTATAGGAGTATTCAAGCAGGCTGAGTGGAATAAAATACTGGTAGATTCTAAAATTTAGCTAAACACTGTACACATTCAATCAAAAACAGCCCCGAGTATGTATGCAAGAGTAGTTATTATAATGACCAGGTCCTCTATCAACAAAGAGGTTTAGATATCTGGTCTGTTGAGGGATCCAAGTCAGCTTGTGCCCAAGTGAGACCCTTCCCTGGTGCAATCCCAGTTACCTTGGGTGGTTGTGGTCTCAGTCAAGTTGCTGCCTGGGTCGTCGGGCTGCTGTTCTGATTTCTGGAGCTGGGCACTTGCTTTTCCTACGGGGCAAACTGAGCCGCTGCTGCTGCCTCTGCTGCTGCTATAGCTGCCACCACCGGAGCCACCACCGCTGCTGAAGCTGCCGCTGCCGTGTCCACCGCCGCTGCTCACCCCAAAGCCGCTGCTGCGGTATCTGCCGCCGCTGCCGCTCCTGGGTCAGCTGCTGCTGGGGCCATTGGTACCGGTGCTGGAGCCGCTGAAGTTGCTGCCGAACTCTACTCCTGCTTGGGTCCCGCTGTCAGCCCAAGTTGGCGTGGCCGGGTCCCGGGCCGCTGCTGTGTTCGCTGGAGCTGGGTTCAGGTGGTGGGGGAGGGGAGGGAGCCGCGGCTGCTCTGGTTGTATCGCTGTTCCACGTGTGCTTCTACCTCGCGGTCTGCTCTTCCCTCCGTTGCTCGCTGCCGCTGTCCCCTCACGTTTCCCGAGTTGCGGAGAGCGCGGTGTGCGGGAAAAATCCCGCACCTGGCTTGTCCTGCAGCTTGAGCCGAGAGTCCGGTGGCTTTCTGCCGCTCCGGGGCTGCGGCGGGTGGTCGAGCCGCCCCGGAGCCGCTGTTCCCGCCTGTGCAGGCTCTGGATGCTCTGGAACTCTTCTACTTCTCCGCTGCCGCCTCAATTTCCTATACACCTCACTTTTTAGTAAAAGTGTGTATTTTGCTGAGTTTTTTTGGTCTTTTTCCCCCCTAGGCTGCTTTGGCGTGGTACCTACGCCGCCATCTTAACCGGAAGTCTGCTTTCATTTTTTTTATTACCATGCATTATAGAAAATATCTCATAGTCATAAAGTATATACAAAAGCTACTAATTTGAATGAACTTAAAAATATTTCTTTTCAATTCTATACCACCTACATTTTATGTTACTGATGACATCCAAAACTTACATATTTTATAAAATGTATTCACTAACAAAATATTTTGGTCATGTTATTTTCAAAACATCTTTTACTTTTTAAAATATTTATTTATTTATTTACTTATTTATTTGTGAGAATGAGAAGGGGCAGCAGGTACACCAGGACCTCCTGCTGTTGCAAACAAACTCCAGATACGTGTGCTGCTTTGTGAATTGTGCACTAAGTGGGTATTGGCCGGTCAAGCCACGCCATCAGGTTTTACAAGAAAGCATCTTTATCCACTGATACATCACTCCAAGTCATTTACTTTATTATATTTTTGCCACACTTGAAAGAGTGATGCATGCTATCACTGTGATAGTAGGAACATATTCCGAACTGGAACCTGTGCTAAACATTGATGATCTTCAGTGTATTTCATACCACCATATGTTTTAATTTTGCTCGTTAGTATCCTTTTTTATTTATTTATTTATTTATTTATTTATTTATTTTAAATTTAATTTATTAGTTTTCTTTTCAGTAAGTACAGGCAGTTTGGTACCATTATTTAGGCTCATCTGTGATCTACCCCCTCCCATTAGACCCTCCTTGTTAATGAATATGGGTCGTGCATTGTGGAGTTAGCCCCCAGTTATTGGGATGATAAATGTCTCTGCAAATCGTGACCCAACATGTGACTCTGACATTCTTTCCACCCCCTGTTCCGCAAAATTTCCCTGAGCCATGTTGGGTTCATTTTTGGTCTGCTTCAGTGCTGAGGTGATGGGGGCCTCTGAGGCTCTGGCTCTCTGATTTGGTAGGAGTTGATTTTTCTCTGTGTTGATCTCCATCCCCTTTGTGCTGATATCCGGTTCACAGGAAAACATCACCCTTGCTTATTTCACCAGTTGTCCTTAGTTTCAGTTGGGCCCCTTTTGAGGTATGTTGGGGAAGCTCTCTTCTTAGGATCTGCATCTATCTGGAAAAGAGAAGCAGATTCTCCAATGGAGAGTAAGTTAGCACCCAGAAAATTGAGATAAAACTTACTTTTTTGGTAGACAGTATGGTAGGTTTAGGCCCTTTTATACCCCGTAATTGATGGTAGCTTCATATTGTAGAGTGGGCTTGTGTTTGGGTATGGTTCTGACTTGTTTCCCAGCTCCAGCTATAAGTCTAGTACCACTGAGTGGATCAGTTAGCCAAATCAAGAGCAATTGGTTCCTTACCATGGCTGTGTACCACTATTGCACTTGTGTGGGTATCACATCTGGTTATTTGTTGCTAATTAGGTTACACAATCTGTTGCTTGGACAGATCGTGGTCATTTCCTCCAGTCTCCTATGTAGCGCCTTCTGGCACTAGACACACTGACTGTCTGGGGACTGACTCTCTCCTGCCTTCCAGCCATGTCATTCCATTTTACGTGTCTGCTGCATATGGAGTCTTCAGCAATAGGGTCCTATCACTGGCCTTTGGTGGGTCATCAAGTACTCTGACAGAAGTCTGTCATTGTTTTGGGAAACCTTGTAGGTTTCTCTGATCCAAAGCTCATTGTGGATGGTAGGCCCAAGCTGAAAGTGGGGGTTATAGGTCAGTGTCCACTAAGAAATCGAGGAAAAAGATAACCAATATACAAGAGTTAGAGAGGAGAGAGATAGAGGGGAGAGGGAGGGAGGGAAGATGTAGGAGATTTAGGTCAGTTTTTATCCTACACTCTCCAGTGTCTTGTGGTTCAGGTGTTTCCTGTAAGGGTCTAGTGAAGGTTCAGCCATTTGGTCTGTCTTTTAGGAAGTAGAATTTTATGGTACCTTGCCGTTTGAGTCCAGATTACTGTTTTCCACCCTTTGATTCCCTCCCCGCCCTCCTATCCATCTTATTGTCTAGTCCATGAGGTGCTTGCTGGGTATGTAAGGCATCTTGGGCAGATTCAGGTTAGGTGTTGCAGATGAGTGAGACTATGTGTCGATTTTTTTTTTTTCTGTGATTGGGTAAGTTCGCTGAGGATGATCTGTTCCAGGTTCAACCATTTTTCCTCAAATTTCTTTATGTCGTTTTTTCTTACTGCTGTATAGAATTCCAATGTGTAGATATACCACATCTTTGTTATCCATTCTTCTAATGATGGACATCTGGGTTGATTCCAGCTTTTAGATATTACGAATTGAGCCGCTACAAACATGGTTGAGGAAATCTCTCTGGCTTTTGGTTTGAAGGTTTTAGGGTAGATGCCCAGTAATGGTATAACTGGGTCTGTTGGTATTTCTATAGCCAGCTTTTTCAAGAGTCTCCATATTGCTTTCCAAAGTCGATGTAACATCCTGCATTCCCACCAACAGTGAATGAGTGTTCATGCTTCTCCACATCCTCACCAGCATTTATTTTCATTTGATTTTTTGATGTTTGCTATCCTTATTGTGGTAATATCCTCTTGATGTATTGTTCCCTTTATAAGTAGGAAGTAGCCTTCTTTGTCTTTTTTGATTGTTTTTGGTTTGAAGTCAACTTTATCTGATATTAATATAGCTACACCTGCTTGTTTCTTATTCACATTTGCCTCGAATATTGTTTTCCACCCTTTCACCCTGAGGATGTTTCTGTCTTTAGAGGTAAGGTGGGTTTCTTGAAGGCAGCAGAATCAGGGGTATAATTTTTTGATCCACCCTGTTAGCCTGTGTCTCTTGAAATTGTGAATTAAGGCCATTAATGTTTAGGGTGATGACTGTGAGATTTGATTTGATCCGTGTCATGTTGTGGTGGTAGAGGTGTGTTGGCATTTCCATGGAATTTAATGTTTTGTTTATTTTTTTTTTCTATCTACACTGTGTTTGGTTGCTGTGATCTTCTTGTAGGCATTTGTGTTTGGTTATTTGTTTCTTCTCTGTGGAGAATTTCCTGGGGTACTTTCTTTAGGTTTGTTTTTGTGTTCATATAATTGTAAAGCTGAGTTTTGTCATGGAAAGCTTTCCTTTCACCATCTATTATAAGGGAGACTTTTGCCGGGTAGAGTAGTTTGGGTTGGAAGCCATAGTTTTTTTAGAGTTTGGAGAGTTTCATTCCAGGCCCTTCTATCTTTCAGGGTTTCCATTGAGTTGTGTGAAGTAATTCTGATGGGGTTTCCTTTGAAAGTGATGCACTATTTTCCCTAGCTGCTTTTAGGATTTTTTCCTTGGTGTCAATGTTTAGAGTCTTAATGATAATATGTCTTGGGGAGTTTCTCCTTTGGTCTAGTCGGTTAGGAGTTCTGTTTGCTTCTTGAATCTTGATGGACCTTTCTTTTAAGAGACGGGGGAAGTTTTCTTCAATTATTGTGTTAAATAAGTTCTCCATGCCTTTGGTCTGAAATTCTTCTCCTTCTGGTATTCCAATGATTCTGATATTAGGACGTTTAAGTGTATCCCACAATTCTCTCATGTTCTGTTCACAGGAACTTTTGAACTTACTGAAATTTTTGGACTCTCAAACTGTTTCTTCCATCCTGTCTTCCAGATCAGAATTTCTATCTTCCACTTCGCTGACTCTATTCTTGAGAGCCTCTGGTGAGTTTTGGACTTGTTCAATTAAGTTTGCATTTTCTACTACTTTCCTATGTATCACTTCCATCACTTTGTCCAGTTCCCTATTTGTCTCATTTTCTGATTTTCTTGATGATTCTTGAAAATCATCCTTGAATTTCTTTATATTTTCATTTAGTATGGCCAGCTGATTTTTAAGGTCCTCTTTTTTTTCACTCTCCCTCAACTCTCTTAGCTCTCTTTGAATTCCTTCCACTGTCTTATCATATTGCTCTAGCTTAGTGATGGTAGCATCCACATGATTATCTGTCCTTTGTAGCTTTCCTGGAATTTCTAGCAGTAGGTTGGTCAGGGTTGCATTGCTCATAGCTCCCACTTGATGGGTTACCTCACTTAGTATAATCCTTTCCAGATCCATCCATTTTCCTGCAAATTTCATAACTTCATTTTTCTTTACAGCTGAGTAGGACTCCATTGTATAAATGTGCCATATTTTCATTATCTATTCATCAGTTGAGGGACATCTAGGCTGGTTCCATTTCCCAACTATTATAAATTGTGCTGCAATAAACATGGTTGAACAGGTACTACTAAAGAAATGGGATGAGTCCTTAGGATATATGCCTAGGAGTGCTATAGCTGCGTCATATGGTAGATCAATTTTTAGCTGTCTTAGGAACCTCCACACTAATTTCCACAATGCCTGGACCAGATTGCATTCCCACCAGCAGTGTAGAAGTGTTCCTCACTTTCCACATCCTTCCAGCATATGATCATTTGTTTTCATGATGGTGGCCAATCTGACAGGAGTGAAATGGATTCTCAATGTAGTTTTAGTCTGCATTTTCCTAATGACTAGGGATGTAAAACATTTTTTTAGATGCTTATATGTCATCCATATTTTTTCCTTTACAAACACTCTATTTAGCTTCATAGCCATTTTTAAATTGGCTTGTTTGACTTCTTATTATTTAACTTTTTGAGTTCTTTGTATATCCTAGATATTAATCCTCTATCAGATATATAGCTGGCAAAGAATTTTTCGCATTGTGTAGGTTGCCTCTTTGTTTTATTCACTGTGTCCTTTGCAGTGCAAAATCTTTGTAATTTCATGAAGTCCCAGTGGTTAATCTGTGGTTTTATTGCCTGAGTAATTGGGGTTATATTCAGAAAGTCTTTGCCAAGACCAGTATGTTGAATGGTTTCCCCTACTTTTTACTCTAGCAATTTCAGAGTTTCAGGTCTGATGTTAAGGTCTTTTGTCCATTTGGACTTAATTCTTGTGCATGGAGAGAAGCATCTATTTTCATCCTTCTACAGATACATATCCAGTTTTCTCAGCACTATTTGCTGAATAGGCAGTCTTTTCTCCAATGTGTATTTTTGGCTTTTTTATCAAATATCAGGTAGCTATAGCTACCTGGACTTATATCTAGGTCCTCTATTCTGTTCTATTGATCTGCATATCTACTTTTCTGCCAGTACCATGCTGTTTTTGTTACTATGGCTCTGTAGTATAGGTTAAAATCGTGTATGGTCATACCTCATGACTTATTTTTGTTGCTCAGTATTATTTTAGATATTTGAGGTTTTTGTGATTCCAAATGAATTTTTGGATTGTTTTTTCTATTTCCATGAAGAATGCCATTGGAATTTGGGGGGGATTGCATTAAATGTATCGATTACTTTTGGTAAGATTGCCCTTTTCACAATATTGAATGTTCCATTCCAGGAAGAAGGGATGTTTTTCCATTTCCTGGTTATTTATTTATCCAAAGACTCCTGGGAGCTTGCCGTTGCAGCACATAATCTTTGTTTCATTAGGAATCTCAGTTCCAGGTATGGGCTCCTTTCACTGAGCAGATATCTTAGCCATTCCACCTTACCCCAATAAGGATAGCCAACATCAAAAGGTCAAATGAAAATAAATGCTGGTGAGGATGTGGAGAATTAGGGACACTCATTCACTGTTGGTGGGAATGCAGGATGGTACAACGACTTTGGAAAGCAATATGGAGACTCCTGAAAAAGCTGGCTATAGAAATACCAACAGACCCAGTTATACCATTACTGGACATCTACCCTAAAACCTTCAAACCAAAAGCCAGAGAGATTTCCTCAACCATGTTTGTAGTGGCTCAATTCGTAATAGCTAAAAGCTGGAATCAACCCAGACGCCCATCATTAGAAGAATGGATAACAAAGATGTGGTATATCTACACAATGGAATTCTATACAGCAGTAAGAAAAAATGACATAAAGAAATTTGAGGAAAAATGGTGGAAACTGGAACAGATCATCCTCAATTTCTTAGTGGACACTGACCTATATCCCCCACTTCCAGTTTGGGCCTACCATCCACAATGAGCTTTGGATAAGAGAAACCTACAAGGTTTCCCAAAACAACGACAGACTTCTGTCAGAGTACTTGATGACCCACCAAAGGCCAGTGGTAAGACCCTATTGCTGAAGACTCCATACGCAGCTGACGCGTAAAATGGAATGACATGGCTGGAAGGCAGGAGAGAGTCAGTCCCCAGACAGTCAGTGTGTCTAGTGCCAGAAGGCGCTACATAGGCGACTGGGGGAAATGACCAAGATATGTCCAAGCAACACATTGTTTAACCTAATTAGCAACAAATAACCAGATGTGATGCCCACACAAATGTAATAGTGGTACACAGCCATGGTGAGGAACCAATTGCTCTTGATTTGGCTAACTGATCCCCTCAGTGGTACTAGACCCATAACTGGAGCTGGGAAACAAGTCAGAACCATACCCAAACACAAGCCCACTCCACAATGTCAAGCTACCATCAATCACAGGGTATAAGAGGGCCTACACCTATCATGCTGTCTATCAAAAAAGTATGTGTTATCTCAATTTTCCGGGTGCCAACTTACTCTCCGTTGGAGAATCTGCTTCTCTTTTCCAGATAGATGCAGATCCTAACAGGAGAGCTGCCCCAACATACCTCAAAAGGGGCCCAACTGAAACTAAGGACAACTGGTGAAATAAGCAAGGGTGATGTTTTCCTGTGAACGGGATACCAGCACAAAGAGGAAGGAGACCAACGCAGAGAAAAATCAACTCTTACCAAATCAGAGAGCCAGAGCCTCAGAGGCACCCATCACCTCAGCACTGAAGCAGACCAAAAATGAACCCAACATGGCTCAGGGAAATTTTGCGGAAGAGGGGGAGGAAAGAATGTCAGAGTCACATGTTGAGTCATGATTTGCAGAGACATTTATCATCCCAATAACTGGGGGCTAACTCCACAATGCACGACCCATTTTCATTAACAAGGAGGGTCTAATGGGAGGGGGTAGATCACAGATGAGCCTAAATAATGGTACCAAAGTGCCTGTACTTACTAAAAGAAAACTAATAAATTAAATTTTAAAAAATAATAATAAAAAAAAATAAAGGCATTGATTACCCACCACGGCTGTATGCCAACATTGTGCTAGTGTGTATGTTTTTTCAGGCTGGTTGCTCACTCCATTACTGGTCACTTTCCCAAAGAAGCTTATGTAGCACTTTCCAATCCTAGATGGGCTAGCCATCTGTTGTTGAACATTATTAACTTCCTTAATTTCGTTTATTATAGCCATAAGCTTCAGATTTTGTTGGGGGGGGGAGGGGATTTCTGAGGTAGGGTCTCACTCTAGCTCAGACTGACCTGGAACTCACTATGTAGTCTCAGGGTAGCCTCGAACTCACGGCAATCCTCCTACTTCTGCCTCAAAAGTGCTGGGATTAAAGACATGTGTCTCCCTGCCCAGTTTCTTTTCTTGTTTTTGTTTCTTTCTTTTCATCCTTTAATTTTTTTTTTTTTTACCCCCGTGGGCTAGAGAGATGGCTTAGTGGTTAAGAGCTTGCCTGTGAAGCCTAAGGACTCCGGTTCGAGGCTTGATTCCCCAGGATCCACATTAGCCAGATGCACAAGGGGGCGCACGCATCTGGAATTCCTTTGCACTGGCTGAAGGCCCTGGCATGCCCATCCTCTTTCTCTCTCTATATATATATGCCTCTTTCTCTCTCTGTCACTCTCAAATAAATAAATAAAAAGAAACAAAAAAATTAAAAAAAAAAATTCTTGCCAGGCATGGTGGCGCACACCTTTAATTCCAGCACTCGGAAGGCAGAGGTATGAGGATTGCCATGATTTCAAGACCACCCTGAGATTCCATAGATAATTCCAGGTCAGTCTGGGCCAGAGTGAAACCCTACCTAAAAAAACAAAAATAAATAAATAAATAAAAATAAAAAACCTTTGTCTCCCTGATTCTTTTGTTATTGTATTATTTTCCTAGTCATTGATTTATCTGTGTTCAATGGGCTTTCTTAAAAAAGTTATTTTGAGTTCTGTGTTAGGCATTTCATAGATCTCTGTGTCTTTGGGTACAGTTAGTAAAACTTGTGTTCTTTTGCAGAATCTTGTTTTTCTGATTTTTTTAAGTGTTTCTTGAAATCTTGTTATGCTATCTTTTCATTTTTTGACAAGTTCTTGGAGGGAAAGAACTAGGTCACTCAGTTTAGCTAGATATGATGAGATTTTTCAAAACTATTCTTATTTTGTACATATTCAACAACATTGTTTTTGAGAGAAAAAAAAAAAAAAAAGAAAAGAAGATTTTATGCTTTCTTTCAGTCCCTAAAAGTCATGCAGGGTTTCAGGAGCCTTAAAGTGTTAAGTTCTTTCCTCTTGTAGACTTGACGGGGATAAATAGGTTGTATGCACATATTCAGGCATAATCAGTAGTGACTCCCACACTGTAGTTATGGCACAGGGGTTAGTGTCCCAGACAATAGTTGGGGAATAAAAGGCTAGTTGGATAGGAGAGCTACAAATGATGAATTCCTCAAGATTTATGCATAAGCTTCACTGCTGAGCCATGAGATAACTAGAAGATATCACAGATATTTTTATATTTTATTCTTTAACCACTAAGTGCCCCCATGCTTTTTCTCTGTTTTTGTATGCCCCAGGTTATTCAGCCATGTCAATCCCCTCAGCATTCTAGAAAACACTGAAAGAAAGAAGTGAGCCTACTAGGCAATGTCCTTCATGGTCAAAGAAATAGGTACTCAGTACACTTTTATTTTCCCATATAGGTGAACTTATGATCTGAGCTTTTGTTCTAGTGTTAAGCTATTTTAATTCAGGTAGCAGGGGAAATAGTGAAGTAGACAAACTGAAACTCTTCTTCTTACCCTATTCAATATGTCTTTTCTCAGATCATTTTTGTCCCAATGAGGTCAGGAACTTCTTTACTATCCTCTCAGGCCCTTGTTTATGGATAGTTGTGCAAGAAAAAAAAAATCTGTAGGAATATGTGGGTTGGAATTCCTATTATTCCACCTTGTTGATATACCCAGTGGCTCTCATGCTGAGTCACATATAATTCTCACACAAAAACAAAAAACTCTTAGGGGTAGATATGAGCAATACCATCTTACAGATGGGTATGATAAGGTTCAAAATAATAAGGCAATTCACTGTATGCCATTCAACTAATAAATAATAAAATGGGAGGACTTCACTTATAATTCAGGTCTTAAGTTAAGCTCTTAGACTCTACACAATTAAAATGAGGTAGTAAATTGTATAAGGATTAAGAAAGAATCAACAATAAAAGTATAGCATATTTTTAGTTCAATAAAAGTAGGATTTATAAGATAGGGACAGAACCAAAAGGATACTCACTCCCAGTGCTGAGTACATCATAAGAAAATGAAAACTGCCTTCAACTGGCAGCTTTTTCATCTTCACAGAAATACCATCTCTATTTTGAGGTTTTACTGAGGAAACCACGGTGATTTCTAATCAAATCTAATTATTTGTACCTCTTTCGGTTACAACTCAACACTCAAAAAAAAAAAAAAAAATTAAAACCAGAAATTTTCTAAAGACAATGACCCTTTATGGCATTCTATGCAAGGAAATTAAAATGTTATTTCAATGGAAAAATATGAAGTTATAATATTAGGTAATTAAATCTGTTCTTTTGGAGCATGACAAAATTTGAATATATTGAGTTGATTTTTTTTTTAAGGAACATAATGTAGAACATGTGATTGGATTTATACTTGCATAATCATGACCCTGTAACCTTGCTTAGAAGGGGTCCATCTTTGAGAATATTTCTGTTCTTTAAATTAAAATAAATTAAGATTAATTTCCCTTCTTTTTACCCAAGTTTTCCAGTACATTTTAATAAGACTCACACTGTCTCCCTGAGTGCCTCCCATCAAGTGATCCATTTTTAATTGTCTTTGGATCTTGGCACCTTGCTGCCATGAGTAGAAATTGAGGTTATATCTGAGAGTCTCCTCAATCCCCTTTCTGGAATGTTCACTGAAGCAGGATTAGCAGCCATCTGCATCTCCATGTGAAGAGATGCTAAATGTCAGCTTTCCTGTGGTATAAACACAGAAGAAAGCCCTAGAAGAGCTTAAGGTCTTGCACACTAATATTCAGGGTCCTTACCTTGCTGAATTTTGTTATTAATATTTTAACACTTGGTTTCATGAGCTTGGGAAGCACTTTGGTCTCAGCAGTGTGCACAAGATAAGCTCCTGCACAAAGTAACTTTGTCCACAGACTACGGAGAAGTGGTTCTTCTCCCTGACTAGGGAATAGCCTCTACTACCTCTGCATTCATAGGTGAGAGGCCTACACAATTTTTTGTTTGGTTTTTAAACTTGAGAGAAGCAGATGTTGACTGAAATTTGAAGGAAAAGATGGGATAGGAAAGGGAAGAAAAGATGATAAAGAAATTGTTTAAGGATTTAGAAGGAAGCATTCAGAGAGAAGTGAAGAAATATAACTACTCTGTGTATTATGCTGAGATTACCCAAAGATGTAAATCTGTTATAGGGACAGATTAAGGAGAGAAGCTCTGAGTAGGGGAAGAGAAAAATAAGCATGTTTGTGAAGCCTGCTAGGCACCAGGCATGTGAAGAGCTGTGATATTTGCTCTCTCTTTCAAGCTTCAGTTGAATCACACATAGTCAGGATAAGGAAACATAAACTGAATAGAAAGCTGTCTCAATGTCAAAGCTATTGACAGATACAAATCTTCCCATTTTATCATGAAGCAAACATTTGAATAGCACATTAGATATGGATATACTCTATACAATTCTAATTGTACAAATGTCTCAAGCATGACTTCTACTTTTCACACCCTCACAGAAAACTACAACAGGTTTCCTTCACAGTAGGTGGAAGTGAGGTTGCAGGCTTCTTTCTCATCAGGGCTTACCTACTGGAAAAGTTCATATGATAAAATTTCCCTGTTTAAAGACCCTGTTAGTACCCAGAACTCATTCCAGCATGATTCTTTGCTCCCCATGTTGTGGAGGGAAGTTTCTTCTATGTGGAGTTCATTTTATCCCAGTTTACAGGGGTTACCTGAGGTGACTATTTCCCACCCACAGTTGGTCCTGACCAGAATAATAAAAGTTGAAGTCCACAAACACAAGGCTGTGGGTTGCCAGATTCCAGCAAAGAACAAATCCAGGATATATGAACCTGAAGTATCTGAATGTGAGCAAGGGTTGTAGGATTTTAATCTAAGGATTAAAAGAAAGTATAAAGGGTATTATGCAGGGAAGTGATGTGATCAGACTACATGTTTGAAGGATTATTTAGGAAGGTGAGGAGAAAGGTAAATGGAAAACATCAGAGATCAGGGAATTGCCTTGGAATATTGGTAATGAAAGATGGTGCTATAGTCAGATATTAGCATTGTATAGGAAAATTCATATAGAAATATTCTTTCATGAAAATCTTCAAGTGGTGGGGAAGACAGAATGAAGAAATGGAGGTTGATTTCAGTTTCTGGTTTAGGAAACACAGTGGAAACAGATACAGGTACTGAGACCCAGAAATATGAATAAAAAAGTAATAATGTTCTATTATTATTAATCAGTCATTGTTGGCATGTAGAAATGAATATGACTTTCTATTAGAGACCTATGTGGAGATAGACAAATAGAGAAGTATCACAGACAGACATAGAAATCACATTTTGTAGAGAAATTGTGAAAATATTAAACTAGAGAGTCTTTACTTTGTACAGAGAGAGCAATGCAGGCAAAGGAAAACCTAAATTATTAGATAGTCTGATCTCTCATAGATCAAAGAAAAGAAGAAAAAAACTCACAAGCTAGGAAAGCATCATAACTGTAGTTACAAGGTAGAATTGGGAAAAAAGGAAGGAAAGAGTGTATCTGTGTGGAGAGGTCAGATAAGCTATATACTATCCAAAGTCTATGAAATGTGGACAAAAGGTAGCCACTGAATTTGTCAAGATATAGGTCACATGTGGTATTAGAAAGAGTACCTTCAATGGAATTCTTGGTATGGAAACATGATTAGAAGAACAGAAAACAATTAGTGGCAGAAAGATTAGAAAACTGCTCTGGAAGGACAATGGGTCAGTTTTAGGAACAACCTGGTTCAAAAGAGTACACTTCAGTCACCTCTTGATGTACAATGCCTAGGTGAGGTTTCCCTGAGAAGAAAATGCATTTCAAAGGAGTTTCTGAAGAAAATGTTCTTGAGAATACTAACAAGGGAATGAGATGGGGAAAGTAACATTACAGGAGGCACAGCAAGGAAGAAACTGCTGGCATAATCTCAGTGGAACTGGCCTCAATCCAATGCACCAATGGAAAGTTACTCTCAGAGATCTACCTACTTAGGGCAGAGGAAGTAGGCTCTCAAACTCCTGCTTCCTCCAGACATGCAAGTAAATTCCAAGCACTTCTGGATGTATGAGAGTATATTAGAGGCCAAAGACAGTAAACATGATTAAAATAAATCACCTAAGTGGATATGAAAGAGTACCTTCTTTTTTATTTTACTAACAATTATATTCATGTATATAATGCAACCCCCCACCATTCCCATTGAGAAGATTGCCTTCTAAGAGACTGATGCTCTTTCCTGAAATTTCTGTGGAGACCTGATTACATCCCCTTTCAAGCACTTTTTTCTACTGTGTTGTATGTTTCTATTTCAAACATATTTAAAGAGTCCTGCTACATATATTTTATAAAACTGTACTATGGAATTTTGAACCTTTCTCCATCAAGCTATGTGGTGTTCATAGAGATCTTAAAGCCATGTATAATACAAAGGTGAAAATAATTAAGATTGAAGGGCTTTAATCTTGCCTTCAATACCCAATAAGAGATTACCATTTTCAACATCAACCTGAGTACTAACCTGGAGATCAGTAAAAATCAAGTGGTTTTCTTCCTACCTCTTCTCTACTTGACAATAAATAAAGATTTTCTGATTAATTTAAACTCTGATGACACTTCAGAGGTTGGTTTGAGTGAGATAATGGATTTCCCCTTTCCCATTGTTCTATTGATGAAATAAAAACATCACTAACTCCTACAGCATGGAGGTATAGGTAGATGGCAGAAACATTGTGCAAGCCAATTTCATGTGCACTGACTTGGCATTATGTATGGAATTTTTTGTCAAAGAAAACATATTTAATTTTCAATGTTGTCTGTTGTGCTTGGTACCAAATGTATAGATATAAGGTACCTTACTTGTGTGTGTAAAACTACAGAAAACGAAGCTGAGGTGATAGCTTAGTAAGTGAAGTGCTTGCCATGCAAGCATGAAATTCTAAATTTGATCCTCAGAACCAAACAGATAGTTACCATAGCATGATAGAAACACAGATGGATCCGTGACCCTAATTAGTCACCCAATCTAGCCAACTTGGTGATCTCCAAATCAATTAAAGAAACTGTTTCAAGAAAGAATAACAGCATTCCCGAGGAACAACATCTGAGGTTGTCTTCTGTCCTCCACATGCACCAACACAAATACTCACCATGCCCATATATACACTTGCAATCTCACACAAACCTATGAAGCTACAAAATGACCAAAGGTAATAGAGTAGCATATGAACCTGAAAATAAAAATCTAGAACTATATGAATCCATGTCTATATCTCTTCTCTACTAGAACTGATCTTGAGCATTGTGGTAGTTTAAATAAATGGCCACTACTATATTCAGTGTTTCATTAGTTTTTAGTTTGCATGTGCATCTACCTGGCTGGAGATGGTATCACTGGGTGTATCTTAAGGTGTGGTGGTGAGTTTCAAATTTCAATCTAAAAATATGCAAAGTGTGCCTAGCAGGAGCTCCTGAAGTGTGTTGTGTGTTGTGTGGCTTTTGACTTTTAGGCTTGTGCTTCTCTGCCTGTGTTTGGTCTTTTAGATGTAGGCCAACTTCTTCTACCATTATGGTACTTTCCCTGGATCTGTAGGCTTCCTCTGTAACTGTGCCTGGTTGGTATATTCATCTCAGCCAATCTAAAGTTGTCTGCTACAAGCATTTACTCTGAAAATTACCATTACTGTAAGGTTCAGGAGGAACCAAGACTACGGAGACCACTCTGAGGTACAATGAAAGCTTTTATTTGGGAAAAATATGAGCTGCCAGGACTGACTGTCAAGATCAGAGCAGTCTACTATGAGATTACAGATAGTACGCTTCATAGAGCTCATCAGTTGGGGGAAAGTGAGAAAGGGAAGGAACTCCTTTGTTCTTTATATTAGCTATAGTGTGTGAGACCAGAAGTGACCAGATGGGAGATAAATGGAGCAGAGAACCTAGACCTGGGCATTGTAAGGCATGGAAGGGATGATAATTGGGTGCTTCCTTGAGGAATGTGGATGACCCACTTCCTTGTATCTCTGTTGCCCTCCTGCTGTCCTTGGTGACTCCATTTTCTCCTGACCTAACAACATAGCTTGTTGTAATGTGAGTCTAAGGAGGCAGGTATACATTACCACTGACATGACTGGCTTTGTACACAGCCTAGGAGACTAGACATCCATAGTGGGCTGAGCCAGTTCCTGAGGACTGCCAAAGGAACATCTGCTCCATGCTTTGCCCCTATTCCTGCATCCTCATCACTTTTCAACTGGTAGATGATCCTCCTCTTGTCTTCACATAATCTTTCTGCCACATGTCTTATTCTGCATACAAATCCCTCTTGAGATAAGGACTCCCATATTGCCCATTCTAGTGAACTCATTTGGTTATCTGCAGAGAGTCCGTTTCTAAATCAAATCACATTCACAAGCATTAGCAAGTTAAGATTTCAACATCTTTTGGCAAACACACCTCATATCACAAAAGCAACTCAGATTTCATAGCTACAATCCTTTAGAACTGCCCTGAGCTAGCTAAAAACATATCTTTTACAACATACCCCTTCTCGTTGTCATTCTATTTTATGATTCATCTATGAACCCTTATTCCATAGTCTTATTCTAGCTCCAAAACTTTCTCATGTTGGCAGTGACCTCTGCCTGCCTCCTGTTTGACTTACCCCACAAACTTTATTGAAGAGCATATCTCCATAAGATATTTGCGTGTGAGTATACAAACCAAAGCCACACCCCTTGAACTGAACTTCTTTCTCTAGGACTGCACTGCGCTGATGACATGGACACAAATCACTGAAAACAAGATAGCCACCTCAGAGGACATCCTTGGTTTCAAAAGATGAGATCAGGTTATAATCAAACCTTCCTTTGCATGCTGGACTTGTCTTCCGTGTATGTCCTCTAAGTTTCCATTGTGACACCCTTTCTGTTTTGGGGCAGTCTGCTTCTAGGATGAAAATGAAAAGTGGACCATAATATTGTGTGTAGGTTCAACGGTAATTTTGACACTTTGTATATGCAATCTCATTTAATTGTCTCAATCATCCCATTGCCTTCCTAGTACAAATGGAAAAACAGAGATTCTAAAAAGAGTAGTAAGAACACAGAATTTTTGTTATTTTTTTTTTTAACATTTCTAGCAAGGATGGAAATTCAGGGGTTTTGATTCTAAAAGCTGTGCTCTCTGACCCACACCATTGATTATTACACAGGTCAGTATTTTTTTTTTAAGTGGCAAAAATAAAGCTAGCAACATAGAGTCTTGCAAAACAAAAAAAAAACACCCACTGAAATTAAAAATTCCAATTTACTATCACCATCAGTTTGTAATAGAAAATTTCAAGCCAGAAAAAAATTGCAAATATTGAATCTCAAAACAGAGGAACAATACTTACTACAGAATGAGTTTAGTTTTATGTAAAAACAGACTACATGACTCTTGATTTTATTTCTTTTGCTATAGATTTGTGAAATATTTTTCAGGGACTAGGACAAATGTTGGTGGGGAGAGAAAGGCTTGCAAATCACCTGTGAAAGATCTGGGGTTTCATTTCCACAACAAAGCAAATGGCCTCTCTAAGTAATTCCACTAAACTGTTTCAGTGTTGTAAGATTATACACACATACACACACACATATAGATATAGATAGATAGATAGATAGATAGATAGATAGATAGATAGATAGATGATAGATAGATAGATAGATAGATAGATAGATAGATAGATAGATAGATAGATATAAGCTTTGATATGATTCAAAGAAAAAAAAGCTCAAGATTGATTAGGAATGCTACACCTCAAGAAACAAAGTGAAAACTAGAAGAAATCATATCTTATAACTTGAGATTTTTCCCCTAAGATCTCAGGTCTCTCTCAGAAGTCAAGAACTGGCAAGAGCTCAATTTCCAGTCCAAAAATTTTGCTCAAGTCCTATCTTTTCACATTAGAATTTCCTTTAAAAATTATATTCAAAGTCTTTTATTCTGCCATCAGTTACCTCTGTCACAGAACCATGGTTAAAATTCATGTTAATAACTAAAAGCGTCTATGATGCTAGCACAGAGTTGAAATGCATGCTTTCTATAAAGGTACTACACATGCTTTCCAATTATCAGGTGGAAGCATAATGAGCTAATATATTCAGCAAAGCTTGCAAATATGTCTTGTGTAGAAATATAGACTTCCTCTTATAAGCATCCTTTATCCAGGGGGCTCCCAGAACACCTTCCAGGCAGCAGTATAGAATAAGCCACCCACCAGTGAAATGAAGGTGCCTTGGGGCTAAAAACCCTTGTGTGTAAGATTTTAGTATTGCAAAGAGCACACTACAGCATTATCTTGTGGAGCCTCTAATTCCTGCAGTCTTACAGATTTAGAACTGGCATGAGGCATCTCGTTTGAAGAACAGAAGTATTTTAAGAAAGCTGAGTGCAATTTTTGAAGTGACAATCATTCCTTACAAGGAAGCTTGTCAACTGCAAAAGCAAGGAAGCCTGTGGAGTTCAGTGGAGCTAAGTTGAAGCCTAGCTCCACTACAGATCCAGATGGGTGACCATGAACATAAGCCAGTTCTGTTTGTAAAGTGGGGCTGATGATGGTACCTTGCCTTAAATTTACTATGAAAGCAAAATTAAATATTGAATTCAGTAAGTGATAGCTGTTGTCATTGTTTTATCTGCAACATGAGGACATGATTATACTGAGAATAGTAACAGTAAAGAATATGAGCTACAATATTGTTATGTGCTTAGGAGTACCCATAGTACTTCACTCATGTTATGTAGTGTCCTCACATATAAGTATACCCTTTTACAGGGGCAGAAACTGAGTCACTGAGTGATAACTAACTTGCCCAAGTTTGCTGACAGTTCATACTTAGAGCCAAAATAGTTTAGTGTTTAAGTGCATGATTGGCACTAGTGAGACAAGCAGTGCTTATCCATAAAGAGTAGTTTGGATTGTTGTCCCCCAAGGTTTTCACCATGCTATGCCCTTGCTAAGTATTACTACAACATCTTGCACTGTCAGCAAGGTTTTCATACTCCTCCAACTTCACTTATCCTTCAGTCGTCGTAAAGGAACCTAGCCGTTCCCTAAAGTGTGCTATGAATGTCACTATCACACCCATGGTGGCTGTCCATTGGATCTGGCTTTTCCTCAGAGGGTTCACATGTCAAAGGCTTGCATTTCAGTCCTTGGTGCTTTGGGAAATATGGAAAATTTTAAGAAGTGGAGCCTGGTGGGAGGTCTTAGCTCATGAGAAGGAGTTTTGGGACCCTGGTCTCTTCTTCCATCTTTTCACACCTAACTCAAGGGGGGATGTACCTCCACTACAGGTTCTCACCCTTATGTTTTAATGTAGGTCAAATCAATGAGATTAAGTCAGACATGAATTGAAACTTCCAGATGGTGAGCCTGTGTAAACCTTTTTCTTTTTATGAACAGCTTCCCTTGTTGCATCTGTGACAGTAATGGGAATTTGTCTGATACATGGTATTAGAAAAAAAAAAAAGCAAGGGCTGGAGAGATGGCTTAGTGGTTAAAGTGCTTGCCTGCAAAGCCAAAGGACCTGGGTTTGATTCTCCAGTACCCATGTAAGCCAGATGAACAAGGTGGCTCTTGCATCTTCTATTTGTTTGCAGTGGCTGGAAGACCTGGCAACCCCCTCTCAGTTTGCCTCTTTCCCTTTCTCAAATAAATAAATACAAATAAAATATTTTAAAAAAACAAAGCTTAGGAGATGACTTAGTGGATAAAGTGCTTATCATACAAGCATGAATACTTAAGTTTGGATAGCCAGTACCCAAGTAGAAGCCTGTCAAAGTAGTATTTACCTATAATTCTAGTGCCAGAAATACGGAAACAAGAGGATTTCTGGGACTTCCTAGCTATCTAGCTAGCCAAATCAGTGAATTTTGCATTAAAGTAAAAGACCCTATTTTAGAAAATAAGGTGGAGAATGATTAAGGAAGATACCTAACATCTACCCTTTGTATCCAAGTACATGTTCATACACACACACACACACACACACACACACACACACACACACAAAACCACACACAATCCAAATGGAAAAATATTTATTATACATAGAGACTAGACTGGTGAGACACATGAGTTCTTCCAACCTCACATTAGATGGAACTTCCATTTCTAGACTGAAAATATAAGCTTACTTTCTAGGTTATCAGGATATTGGTTTCCCCAACTCTCTAAGGCAAACACTGATGGCTTTCTAGGAATTTTGAAATCTTAAATATCTTCAAATTAATTCTTTTCTGCTCAAGTCATCCACAAGCACTTTTGACATCAACCTCTCCATAGCCTGCCCCTTAACCTTTGTCCCCACATTTCCTTAGGCATGTATTGCCTTGCTTTCTTCCTTTTCAAATGCTGAATTCCCTGAATGCTTCCTCAGCTAAATTGTAGGATCTTTTGGAGCAGAGACTAGCTTATAATTCTCTATGTGCCTAAGAGCTTAACGTAGAGTTTTGAATAAAACATCTGTGGTTCAGTTGGGTAATTGACTACCTCCAGAGGTTCAAAGTCACCTCTTTGGCCTCAGAATAATGTGTTCCTAACATCCTGACATCAAACTAGTTCTGGAATTTTCCAAATCATTAGAATTCTTTGCCAAACCAATCTAAACTGTGATGGACAGGAAGCATTCCTGTCTGTAACATTTCCCTGGTGCTGTTGCTTATTAAAGATTGCAACCTTGTGCGCATCTGCTTAACAACAAAAACGAATTCCTCCTGGGCAACTTTATTTCTGATCTTCCTTAAAAAACATCTTAGATGCCAGCCCTCAACAGAGCATCACTAAATCTCATACTGTAATTACAGAATGCAAGATGCTGCCTCTCCCTGTGTTAGCAGGTGAAGGTTTAACTTCAGCCTCAGGCCCACATGGCAGCTTACCAGATGCTCTGCCTTTGCCCCTCCTTTGTAATTATTCCACATATGACTGTTTTTCATGAGTGAAAGAATAACATTAAATCAACAGAATGTGCTTTCTAATCTCCACATGGATAACATGTATAGAAAACATACTTTGTAAGAAAAGTATTTAAATTTTAACAATTTTGTATACCATTGTAAAATACCTTTCATGTATATTTTTACCTTTATTTTATTTATTTGAGAGAGAGAGAGAGAGAGAGAGAGAGAGAGAGAGAGAGAGAGAGAGACAGAGAAGGTATACCAGGGCCTCCTGCCACGCTAAACAAACTCCAGACACATGCACCACTTTGAGTATCTGGCTATACAGGATTACTGGGAAATTGTACCCAGGCCATCAGGCTTTGCAAGCAAGTGCCTTTCACCATGTATCCATCTATCAAGCTCCCTCACGTATATTTTAGTAGTATATATTGCTCAAATTAAATTGAAATTTGTGGAGGAAATGACAAAGGGATGTGAATGTGAGCAATTACCTTTGGATCAAGTGCATATTGCTGAAAATGGAAGACATTACTTTGCAGTGTCATGGATATAACAATCCAGTGCAAAGACCATCAGAGTACTTCTTTCTCATTAGAACCTTTTAAATAGAAATATAGTCTCGCATCTTCCTGGCTCTAGACATTTCACCTTATAGTCCCTGGGAATCTCATAAAATTGGAATATATATATACATATACACATATAAACACACAAATACTGATAGCATTCAAGATTGACAAGAAAAATATAATGAAACTTGAAATAGTCTAATAAATACTTTCTACTTTAGGTAACATTTGTACTATGAAAATCTAAGAGAATTCAGCCTGAGATTGCAGCAAGAATAAAGAAAGTATCTTCTAAAGATGTTAATGAGAAATTTTAGACAGTGAATGGCACAATGTAGACTTCATAGGAAGTTTGTCTCCATCAAGAATCCCAGGAACAAACAGAAACCGTATTTGGAGCTTTTATTTCCTCCAGTTCAATGGGAAGTGTCACATGCATAAGAATGCCAAAGGTATTTTTGAATCTTAAGAAAATAATATGACAGTGTCTTGTCTTTGTCCTTGCTCATTGCCATACTGCTTTTTAGTGTTATTGTTGATAATAAACATTTATGTACTGCTAAATTTTCCCACATACCTTATAGTCAGTGCACCTGTAGGCTGCTCCTCAACTTACGAGCAAGATGAATCATTTTTCCTGATTTTATTAATAGTAAAACAAAGACTCCAAGGAAAGAAGCAGCTTGCTTCTTCTGGCATTTTTTCACTTAGGAAACAAAACTCATATTTTCATCAAGCACAACTATTCTGAGACACTATGAGATTTAAAAACAAAAATCTACCAATTATTAAAATAATGACTTGGGAATTTTAAAATTTTAGTTTTTGCAAATAGGCTTGAAATGAGTTACATGGGTTGAAAACTTAATTTCCTTTGCAATTTTATTTTATTTTTTTAAGGATTAGCCTTATACCTAGCCTTCACTTAAACTTTGTTAAATCAGTACCAAAAATATTTATGGAAACTTTGTTTCTTTCAACAAATATAATATCTAAAGAAATTTATGTTGGAAAACTTGTATTGTAGTTCTGAAAGCAATTTTCCTGCCAGCATATCACTTGATAGGTAGCAGTTTGACAAGTGAGTAATTCAGGAGGTACAATTTGAAACTAGGATATTGATCAATTTTTATTCCTAATGAAGCCCCAGTGCTAAGAGCAAAACTGTTGGCTTATTTTTCTCCCTTCTAAATGACAGCTCTTGGTTTCCTAAAGCACAGAACTTTGAAAGAGGATAAAAGACAGAAAGTAAGCTTTGCTTTTGTCTCTTATGTATTGGGTAATACTGAAGATTCTTCCCATAAGGGGTGCTGCTGGAAAGCTTTCAAATGCTTTATGACTTACAGAGAGTGCTCAATAATTGACACATCATGAAAACAAAGATAACATGATTTTGAACCATGCTATGATTGACATTTGGCTGACACAAGTGAGGCAATCTTTTTTTTTTTTTTTTTGCCACATAAGTGGTCATTCTACAAGTATCTCAAAAGGGCCACTGTACCAAGATGGAACTATTTACAGTCTGTTGTTGCTCACTTACCTGCATGTTTCAAACACTGTAAGCGATGCAGCAAGGTATGTTATAAAAACTTAAAAGAACATCAGTTGTAGTAGTTACCTTCTTGTTTGGGGGAAAAACCCCCAACCAGAAGCAGTTTATGGTTTATAGTTTTTAGGGGAAATTTCATCCTGGCGTGGTTTGCTAGGGAGAGCAAGTGACTGACTGTCACATCTTGTGACATCTTGTCACATAAGCTTGGAGGAAGCAGCAAGTATGAAATAGTCATCAATCCCCACTAGGGCAGGACTGATAAACTTCAAGACATGCCCTCAATGCCACACCTTCTCCAGAAGCCTCCACCTCCCAAAGGTTTGGTCAGCTGGGGATCAACTATGAGATTGAATCATAAACACATATGGACATTTTACATTTAAACCATCATATCTGTGTATTTGGAGTTGTGAACAAAGAAGTATGACATGGCTCTATGTTCTTAGTACTATTTGCAGGACAGGAAATTAGTTTTGTTTCATGTCTGCATTGTTCCCTGAAGTACTCATGGAACCAAAAATGGGACTTATCCTTTCTGGATGTAATATGGTAGCCTGCAAGAATATCCAACACTGGCATTTGCACCTGGATCAAAGCAGATCCAACCTACATGATTTCTTGACAGGTATGCTTGCCATTTCCTGTCCTGGGGAGACAGGTGTGCAATGCTGGGTCTCTGAGTTGATTACAGTGCATGGAATAGCAATTGTAAGGATCCCTCCTCGCTGTGAGGACTTAGATATTACTAGAGATCACAACTCATGGTTTGGCTGACATCTCTTCTTAGAAGCTATTCTCTCAGACATAAAAGCTTCTCTCTTACAACTCTCTCTCTCTCTCTCTCTCTCTCTCTCTCTCTCTCTCTGAAACTTAGGGTGAAGGGTTAAGATCTAACTAGAATTGACTCCACAGCTTTGTCTTACTTCATTGTGGAAATATCATAAGCTAATCTAGCTTTAGTCATGCACACTAGCTTGCTCACTGTCTAAGACTGAAATACTGTCTCTAGCTTCTTTTATTCATTATTTCCAAGGAATGTCATGATAACACTTTATAAAGAAAACTCAAGTATTCATATGGTTACCTTTGTTGTTTACTCTCATCTTGCAAGCTTAAATATATATATATATATATATATATATATATATATATATATATATATATATATATGTCCTTAAAATATCTCAGACATTTTTTAAATAACTCTATTCTGGAAATATTTGCTTATTTAATAAATAATGAATATTGTCCGGACCCAAACGGCAATGGTACCATAAAATTCTACTTCCTAAAAGACAGACCAAATGACTGAACCTTCACTAGTCCCTTACAGGAAACACCTGAACCACAAGACACTGGAGAGGGTAGGATCAAGACTGACCTAAATCTCCTACATCTCCCTTCCCTCCCTCTCCCCCTCTCCCCTCTATCTCTCTCCTCTCTAACTCTTATATATTAGTTATCTTTTTCCTCAATTTCTTAGTGGACACTGACCTGTAACCCCAACTTCCAGCTTGGGCCTACAATCCACAATGAGCTTTTGATCAGAGAAACCTACAAGGTTTCCCAAAACAATGACAGACTTCTGTCAGAGTAATTGATGACCCACCAAAGGCCAGTGGTAAGACTCTATTGCTGAAGACTCCATACGCAGCTGACACGTAAAATGGAATGACATGGCTGGAAGCCAGGAGAGAGTCAGTCCCCAGACAGTCAGCGTGTCTAGTGCCAGAAGGCGCTACATAGGCGACTGGGGGAAGTGACCAAGATCTGTCCAAGCAACACATTGTTTAACCTAAGTAGCAACAATTAACCGGATGTGATACCCACACAAGTGCAATAGTGGTACACAGCCATGGTGAGGAATCAATTGCTCTTGATTTGGCTAACTGATCCACTCAGTGGTACTAGACCTTTAGCTGGAGCTGGGAAACAAGTCAGAACCATACCCAAACACAAGCCCACTCTACAATATCAAGCTACCATCAATCATGGGGTATAAGAGGGCCTACACCTATCAAACTGTCTATCAAAAAAGTAAGTGTTATCTCAATTTTCTGGGTGCTAACTTATTCTCCGTTGGAGAATCTGCTTCTCTTTTCCAGATAGATGCAGATCCTAAGAAGAGAGCTGCCCCAACATACCTCAGAAGGGGCCCAACTGAAACTAAGGACAACTGGCGAAATAAGCAAGGGTGATGTTTTCCTGTGAACTGGATACCAGCACAAAGGGGAAGGAGATCAATGCAGAGAAAAATCAACTCCTACCAAATCAGAGAGCCAGAGCCTCAGAGGCCCCCAACACCTCAGCACTGAAGCAGACCAAAAATGAACCCAACATGGCTCAGGGAAATCTTGCGGAAGAGGGGGCAGAAAGAATGTCAGAGTTACATGTTGGGTCATGATTTTCAGAGACTTTTATCATACTAATAACTGGGGGCTAACTCCACAATGCACGACCCATTTTCAATAACAAGGAGGGTCTAATGGGAGGGGGTAGATCACAGATGAGCCTAAATAATGGTACCAAACTGCCTGTATTTACTGAAAAGAAAACTAATAAATTAAATTAAAAAAAAAATAATAATGAATATTGTGTGTGTGCCAGTGGTGAACTAGACAGACAGACCTTGTCCTCAGCAGCAAGAATCAATGAAAGGACCAGATAAATGTGATAACCATTATTATTTTAGAGAATTTAATAGTTTTAAGTCCTTCAACTGAGTCACCTTGCAAAGGTGTCTCATCCATGCTATTCCCACAATAGGAGCTCAGTGATAGTTAACTGATGAGGTGGAGAAACTCTCTTGCAAAGCTGACTCAGTATTCCACTACCACCATTTAAATATGGCCTATGTTTGCCATGTTTTTTCTTGTTTGTTTGTTTACCAGACACTGTATAGGTACAATGGCTATGGTAGGCATTTGGATACATCATTCACTGACCCTTAGGAAAAGCTCTTTACCGTGTGGTATAAAGGTGACACTTGTTCTTTGTGTATTGTGAGACACAGACTTTGGGGAGCACACCCATGATTTTTTTTTTTTTTAATGATTGAGAAAAGTCAGTTCCTTTGTGATGGAAATAGCAAGTTTACATATAGATATTAGTGTTTGTCAAGCCTCTGCTATAATGCGTTGATCATCTGATCTGGCAAAAGAATGAGCAAAGATCTTAAATTTCATAGCAAAATGATTACTCTGCCTCCTTCACAACTGGTGTTTAAAGCATATGACTTTCATATTACCCAACACCACATAATACCTACACCATGGGTAGTTGAAAGACTTCCATCATAAATTATCTGTGGAGAGGTACCTGCTAATGGCTAGTTTATGATTAATATTTGAAAAAGACAATCTAGTGGACAGACTAAATATTCTTCCTTCTAGATTCTAGCATTTTAAGTTAGATCATCATGAAGTAATGTACTTTGACAAAATTATTTGGGTTCTCCATAGAAATGTCTTCACTGATTGATGATAGAAGCTTTTGCCCTGAGCCTTTCCAGAAGGTCGATGAGAAAACCATCTCATTAGTATCTCAGCTGCTTCTGCTGAGCAGCTGCCAGGCCATGCCCACTGTGCTTGCAAATATCAGTTCTGCAGAAATTCACCTCACTTAACTTAATTCCGAAAAAAAAAAATGTTTGTTTCTCTCTATAAATGTTTATGCTTTCTTTTGTTTGCAGTGAACATTAGGCAACTAATGAACTTTCTTTTTTGTCTGGGGTTTCAGGAAAGTTAGATCTAAATTCATACATACATGGGATATAAACTCACCTTAGGCAATAGCTCCTAGAATTTCTTCTACCCCATCACTACATACCCAGCTATTCATGTGTAACATGGAAACTAGATTTTTGCCTTTTATAAAGTTTGGAGATAAAGGTGAGAGTAATCACAAAAGAAACCTGAACTCACTCTACAGTTACTTTGTACAAGGTACATGAATATAAATCTTCTCATGTTTTTTATTAACACCAATTCCTATTGAATTATTCATTTCAGTTACTTTAGGATAAAAACAATCAATATTTCAAATGTAATAATAGTCATGACTAATATTTGTATCCAGTTGCTTTGGTTTTATCCAAAGGGCACATTCCTTTTAAATTCTACAATATAAACTTGTATTAGTTACTTTCGTTATTGCTGTCACAAAATACCTGACATGAAGCAATGTAAAGAAGGAGAGGTTTGTTTCAGCTTGTAGTTCTGGGGGATGAATTCCATCATGGCAAGGAAGGCATGGTATCATAGACACATGTTACATAGTTCCAATACACCATGGCACAGAGTAAACATTCCTGTTCCAAAGGGAAAAATAAGGGCACAACTAGGTAAACTCTGACCAAATTAAGACTGAAACACAGCAGGTCAAACATCAAATTCTGCAGCATGGCATCTTGAAATTTTCATGGAATAATCTTGGCTCTAAAAGATTTGGGTAATCCCATAGTTCCAAGGTTAATTTATTAATTATGTTAGTAGTATAACAATAATATTGTTTTATTCATAGTAAGTTATTGAGTTAATTAAATTCTTAGTTTTTGTACTGTTATTTGCATTATTATAATGAAGAAATTAAGTTGGAGGGATGGCTTAGAGGTTAAGGTGCTTGCCTACAAACCCAGTGGAGCCAGGTTCGATTTCCCAGAACCCATGTAACCTGGTTGCACAAGGTAGACATGCATGTGGAGTTCGTTTGCAGTGGCTGGAGGCCCTGTGTACCCATTCCGTCCCTCCCTCCCTCTCTTTCTCTCTCTCTCTCTCTCTCTCTCTCTCTCTCTCTCTATCTCAAATAAATGAATGAATAATAAAAATGAAAGCACTTTGAAATAATTATAAATAATATATATAAAGGTGAAAAGTGTTTTTAACCTGTATTAGTCTCTTAAACTAATCATTCTTTTTCTGATAATTTAATGGTAAGTTTTCAGTTTTTATAGGTGTCTTATTACTATAATGGAGGACCTTGTCATTTAAAAATAAAATATAGTGCTGGAGAGATGGCTTAGAGGTTGAGTGCTTGCCTGTGAAGCCTAAGGACCCCAGTTTGAGGCTCGGTTCCCCAGAACCTACCGTTAGCCAAATGCACAAGGAGGCGCATGAGTCTGTAGTTCATTTGCAGTGGCTGGAAGCCCCGGCACGCCCATTCTCTCTCTCTCTTCTCTCTCTCTCTCTCTCTCAAATAAATAAGAATGAACAAAAAAATTAAAAATAAAATATAACTAAAACAAACACTTTGAGATAACATTTTTATTTTTCTCATGTCTATTTGTTTTGGACATTTCATAGAAATATGTTATACTTTGCACCTATGTACCCCTGATTATCTTACCTTATTTTCCCTCAGTCTCTCTGCACTCCTCATCACTTACCAGTGGCTATGTCATGGCATGCTTGGCAACCATTAACTGTCATTAACTCATAAAGGAGAAGAGGGACCTCCTGAGCTGCCATATCTATAAGAGAATAATGACTGGCTTCATCATGTTCATATTTTGTGCAAGTAATCCCATAGAGTAAGTGGTTCATAAGTGCAATGTACTTGTCATGTCTGGACAACAGACCTCCACAGCTCTTCTCCCTATCTTCCAGTTCTTACATTCCTTCCATCTCATCATCCAAGATGTTCCCTGACCCCTAGAGGGGATAATGTACATGTCTTATGAAAGGTAGAACACTCATCAGTCACCTATTTTCAGCACTTGACCAGTTATGATGACTCTGCATGGACCACATCCCATTGCTAAGAAAATAAAAAGAAGAAACAGGGTTGAAAAAGAGCTTATCTGGTTGTGGCTGAGAGAAGAACTGACCTTGGATAGAAACATATATATTTAGGAAACTGTTTTACATTACATTTAGCAATACAACATTAATTATAATTTTAATCATTGAGTTATTATGTTAAAATCTAATGTTTGTATGTGGGATTGAAATTCTATCTAAAAGTGTCCACTATTCTATTATTGTTCAGCAATGATTTTGAAGTTAAGTGGGAAGCCCAAAAGATATTTGACAAAAGTCTCTCAGATATAAAATACTTTATGAAAATTCACCAACAAATGCCATTTTAAAGCCAACTTTACTTCATGAGATTTCTACTCTGATAAAGATATCATATTGTATCTGTAGCTAGTTCTGCTGCTCTCCTGAAGCCATCCATTTGAAGACCCCATAGTGACCCCCTGACCTGCAGCTACACGTTGTCTATTTGTGAGTTAAAGAAACTGTTGTTTCCTGTGTCCAGAGAAACAACCTCAGATTTCATAATGTGTTTAGCCATCTCTTAACAAAGAAGGAGCAGTCTCCACTCTTCCTTTCAGTCCAAATCCTCTGCCAATATTAAACCATCATTTCATCACATTTGATCCTATTTCATTAGCAGATTTCAAACTCTTCTTATTTTAGCTATTTATTCTTCTAGAACATGACTTTTACTCTGGAAGCTCTTGATTCTAATTATAATTTTTATGTTGGGTTCTTCCTATTTCCTTTAAATTATCAGTAAGAAAATACTTTAAAACATATCATGTCATAGAATATGTTTATTTTTCTCAGCATCAACAGGCTCTCCCAGTGAAAGGTTTGCTAAAGGTTAATGATTTTGATGCTGCTTCATATTAAAAAAAATATATATCCACTCAGGAAGTAAACTGCAGGGCTCTATGCTATTTTTAAACAATTCAATTATTTCAGTAGGACATTTAGCAGTTGCAAACAGAATGTTTTTTTTCTGTCCTATTTTTAGCTTAATGAATTGTGGCAATACCCTCAGCTGGCTCTTTATATTATGACTGGTAGTTTCAGGTCATTCTCTAACTTACTTTTATTTGTATTATAAGACATTCATGGCCATGGAGTAAGTCCTATAGTGGGAGATGTCACATAAGCTTCTGGTGCTCTGTAAAGGCACCAATACAAATAAAATAGCTGCATGATGGAACCAGTATGCCAAAGGCTGTTGTACGCTGTCACTGACATACAGGCAAAGAAGCAGAAGAAGAAAAGTTGGGCTTGTAGAGTTGAGATATGCTGTACCTGTTTAGAATGAATAGCTTTGATCCAAAAGACCAGCAAGAGAAAGCTGGCCATTTACTATCAATCTAGGGTGCTTCTTAGCTCCCTTATAAAGCCATTAAAAACATAGAAAAAGTAGAAGTTAAAAAAAGCAAAAGTGTGCGAGCATGGTTGTTGGGGGTTCCTCCAAGCACAGAACAGCCCCAGACAGAGAGTAAAACTCTATCCACAGAGGGATAGGGCAGATTAAAGAAGAAAAAAACAAGTAAGGATGTGGTGGTATCTAGCACAGTCTGTCTTCGGCCCAATGATTTCCAGATAGGTGAGACTTGGTTCCGAATGCCAGCAGACTCTTCCTCTACAGATCATGCTAGCTTGTTTATCTAATCCTATTATTGTACCATGAAAGCAATCACAAAACACAAAGTAAATTAGAACTGCTTTGTTTCCATAAAATTTTATTTAAAAACAATATCCAAGAGCCAGATTTTTCTCACAACCATAGTTTGCTGATGATGCTTCCTTTTTTTCCCCCCCTAAGGTGTACAACACTCCACAGTATTTCACAAGTGGGGTTTTTGACCTTTGCACTCTATTCATCAGTTGTGAACCTGGGTAAAACTGGGACATAATCTCCTTGTGGCTTTCATCAGCTGATAACAAGGTTTTCCAAATTCACTGTGAATCAGAGTCCTGTGGTACGCTTGCTAAGATTTCTTTAAAGTGTCTAATTCAACACTTCTGTAATGAGGCTGGAGAATTTGCATTTCCATCCAGTAAACTACCAAGTGGCAAGTATGTTCTCTGTTTGCAAGCCAGTGCTTGAGACCTGTATGCTCAGGGGTTACTTCAGGCAGGCAGGAAGTGAAGCATCTGTGAACCGTTCCATAGGTGGCACACATAAGAATGAGAGGCTGATGCCTTAAACTTAGCAAAACATCAACAATGTTAGGGAAAATATTGTGAAAAATGTGTGAACAGTATTTGGGAGGTAGATGCAGCAAAGTTAGGAGTTCAAAGGCAGCCTGAAATACACATCAAGTTCTTAGAGTCAGCCTGCCTCAAGGAAAAAAAGTAAAGCCTGTCTTAAGAAAACAAAACATCAACATCAAAGTGAAGGGAAAATTCATATTAAAAGCTTTTAGATGAGAAAATATATTGATACACACCATATTCTCCTTTGGTGAGGCTGCTTACACTCATGCTGTCTGCTTTCTTCACCAGCTAAGATCCAGCTATGTCTTAATAATAGACAGATATATGCTGCTGTGTATTGATGATTATTTATGTTTCCCTACATACATTTATTGAAACATTCATTCATATTCATTGACATACTAATCTTTGTTAGGTCCTAATACCCTTGGGAACATAAACCATATTTAATTTCTCTAATTTTATAACTAACATGCTCTAGGGAAGAGAATTCTCTGCATTTTGTAGCTGCTTTGAATCCATATTTCCCCAGGGAAAATGAAATTGGTAGCATATAGAAAATTATGATTTCATTCTGTGGTTTCTCTCTTAAAGAAACCCCTTCTATCTTATCATTTTCCTATATGTCTGTTTTCATAACATATATTCCCAGAAAACACATTAAAAACATAAACATCAAATTTCTCAGTACATCTATCCTAATACGTATCATAGCCCAGTATTAATGGCCTTCCTGAGAGCCCTCCACTTCTAGCTCATAGAATCATTTCAGCAATGAAAACAGAAAAAAAAAAAAAAATCACTTATAGAGAGAGCTCTCTAAGATGCCTCTGGCTTAAATGCAAAAACAACAACAAAAAATTCAGTGTCATAGACTGTGTATCTACACTTATACAACATAACAACAAAGTATAACAAAGAGGCTTGAAGTTTTGACAACTTAACCAGTTGGGCCAATTTCCAAAATGAAATTAAGTCTATCTAAAGGGTGATAATTGTTGAGTTATTTTAGTTTCAATGCTCATATACTAATGCACCTACACAGTAACCAAGAAAGAATTCTCAGGCACTGTGTGATGGGGACAGAGGTATGTGGAAGAACATTTGAATATGTAGCTGAAAGCAATGCAAGACACAGTAAACTAAGTCAAGCTACCTTAGGAAGCTCTATCTATGAATAAATCCAATAAATGCAGCAATAACATCAAGAGCAGAGAACAGGGGCCAATCTTAAGCCATAGATGAAGCCAAGACTCAGGTTAAAAAAAGGAAGAAGGAATTATATCATGATATCATTGAAAATGGAAAGGTAACATAGGTATATGGTAGTCAAAAGCAAGACAAATGAAGAAAGGTATGATAAGCACTCTTTATTACACATAAATCTCTGGCATTATAAATTTAAGCTAATTCTTTGTAAGGATTTTTCTAATTCTGTAAGTTTTACCTTTAATATACATTCTCTATAGTCTAACAACACTTCGTGGCTATGTAAGATAGAAAGATGTAGAAAATACTAAGTATAAAAGTGTCCAGAATCACATTGTTCATAAAAGTTAACAACCATATACAGCCCAAATGACTACCAACTGGAGAAGGAGGGAACTATGGGACATGCAATAGAGTATTTGTTGGGGATAATAAAACAAAAATGTGAAAGAATTTGCATTTATTTTTAGTTAGTAGGTTTGCTAGGTAGCTAGTAAGTTATTTTGGACACTTTGTCTTACTCTGTAGCTCAGACTAACATTTGAACTCACTAAGTATCTTTGACCTGGAATGTTCTTGAAGTCATGGAGCTCCTCCTACTTTAGCTTCTCAAGTGCTGGGATCACATGTGTGAGACACAGTGACCGTATTGTTTATTTGTGGGGTTTTCTTTGGGAAAAGGTCTAACATTGATTCTAAGGCTAGCCTCCAGTGCAGACCAATACTTCTGTCTCATCCTATGAGTGCTGATGTTACAGGCTCCAGCTGAGTGATTATTTAAGATTTTTAAACATACAAACAGAGAATATGACAACTATGGTGCATTCTCAAACAGTATAACAAGCATGCCACTGGGGGTCAGGCTTGGGAGGGGCAGGCTACTCATTAGGACGTTTTTGAGCTTAAAAACACCAAAACATCATTGTTAATGTACTGCAACAGAACTCATCAGGCCAGAATCCTATGTCATGCAAAGCTATACAACAAAAATAGAAGTAAAATCGGGGTGATTTTTCTTTTTTTTTTAAGTATTTTATTTATTTATTTATTTGACAGACAGAAAGAGGGAGAAAGAGAGGGAGAGGGAGAGAGAAGAGGCACACTAGGGCTCCAGCCACTGCAAATAAAATCCAGATGCATGCACCCCCTTGTGCATATGGCTAACATGAGTCCTGGGGAATTGAACATGTGTCCTTTGGCTTTGCAGACAAACACCTTAACGGCTAAGCCATCCCTCCAGCCCCAGGGTGATTTTTCAAAGGGACAATGGCTGAAATAACATAACCAGAAGATTTGGTCTATAGTAAATGCTAAAAGTAGTCCTTCATGCAAAAGGAGAATGGTATCAGATGAAATTTCAATCTGCATGAAGAAAACTAGAGCATCAGACATGTTAAAAAACGTAAAGTCAAATTGACTTTTAAAAATCAGTATAAAGCCGGGCATGGTGGGCCATGCCTTTAATCTCAGCACTTGGGAGGCAGAGGTAGAGGGATCACCATGAGTTTGAGGCCACCCTGAGACTAAATAGTTAAGTCCAGGTCAGCTTGAACCACAGTGAGACCCTTACTTGGAAAAAAAACATATAAATTTAAAAGTCAATAAATCAGATTTTTAAAGCACAAATGCTAGCAATGTACTGTTGAGTTTAAGTTAAGAAACAGAGTTCAGTCAAGAAATAGAATACAAAGCAATAATAGGGGGAAAAAAGGGATGAAAAGGAAGAAATGGAAGAAATGAAAATATCCTAATATAAATTTCTAAGACCTATGTTAAGTAATAACTGTTTTTAAAAAATATGATATTCATAGTGTAATGACCCATAATCCATATCAGAAAATATTTTATAAGTAAAATTTCATCAACACTGAGACTGTCTACTTTGCAGTAGGGAGTGTCTGCTATATGAGAAGGTGAGCCCAAATCAGGAAAGCAGTATTCACAAACTGGGTGGTCAATAACAGTATTAAATTCAAGAGCTGGGGAGATAGCTTGATCATTATAGTACTTGCCCCAAAGCAAGAAGAACTGAGATCCTTTCCCAGAACCCACAAATTAAAAAAAAAAAAATGCTAAGCACAATTGCACACACTTGTCATCCCTGCACTGAGGAAATGGAGACAGGATGACATCCAAGATTGAGATTTTGCCTCCAAATATACATGCCCATATATACATATATGAACTCTACACATAGAAACATGATATAGTCCCCCTACAGTTTATATCCACATTATATTAAAAGTTTGAAAAAATCAATAAAAAGCCACTTAAATGGGGTTAAAATGGGGGAAATGCTGCTAATGAGCAGAGCACCCACCTAAGATGCACAAAGCCTTGAGTTTGATCTCTATTACCACATAAACCAGACATGGTGGGATATGCCTGTAAAATTAGAACTTGACAGTAGAGGCAAAAGAACATGAAGTTGAAGGTCATTCTCAATTATATAGTGACTCTGAGGCCAAACTGAGATACATGAGATATTGTCTCAGAAAAACAAAATGGTGAGGAGATGGGAAGATGGGTCAACAATTAGAGCTTTGCTAGATGCAAAGCTTGCTAGCCATGGTTCAATTCCTAATCTGCCCACATAAGCCAGCCACAAAAAATGATGTAAGCATCTGGCATTCTTTTGCAGAGGCTATAGGTCCTGGTGAGTTTATATACACACACACGTAAATAAAACTTTAATTATTAAATTAAATGATGAATATATTTAACTGGCATTGTATCAAAGAAGGTACAAAATTGTCAATAAATGGTCAATAATAATAGCTACTAGAAAATGTAAATTAAATGCACAAGATACAAGTTCATACCTATTGTACAGCTGTGTAAGCATATCAACAGTCATAGAAGTACACAGTAAGAACAAAAACTGCTGCTATACATGAATCATATGCAAGGCTTTTAATGGGAAATTCTCCCGTCCCAAAATCTATTAATGATAATACTATATTCAGTACACAATCTTCGTATATAAAATAAAGAAGACAGCATTCAATACATACTGAAGTAGAGAAAGTAAAGGACATAATTATAAGTCATTATGAGTACACTCTGAAATAATTGACCACAAACAAGCCTAGTATTACTATTCAAAGAACTCAGAATAATCAAAGGACTGGTACCTGTCCTTCTGCCCCATTGAGACCTGAAATGGGCCAAGTGGCAGAAAGGGTGTGAAGGTTATGTTGCCAGCAGATGATGGAATAAGCTTTCTCTAGCTCATGTAAACTCATCATCCTTGAAGGTGATTGGAGCAGAGAAAATTGAAGTCCTCTGTAAAGCAACTTCATGAAGCCAGAGCATTAGTAATGGCTTTCTTCATCCTCAGCATCAATAAAAAAATTTCTCTGGAAAAAAAAAATGGTAGGGGACTTCCGGTTAAGATGGCGGCGTAGGTACCACGCCAAAACAGCCTGGGGGGGGAAGACCAAAAAAAACTCAGCAAAATACACACTTTTACTAAAAAGTGAGGTGTATAGGAAGTTGAGGCGGCAGCGGAGAAGTAGAAGAGTTCCAGAGCATCCAGAGCCTGCACAGGCGGGAACAGCAGCTCCGGGCCGCTCGGCTACCCGCCGCAACCGCGGAGCGGCAGAAAAACCGCCGGACTCTCGGCTCGAGCCGCAGGACAAGCCAGGTGCGGGATTTTCCCCTCACACCGCGCTCTCCGCAACTCGGGAAACGTGAGGGGACAGCGGCAGCGAGCAACGGAGGGAGGAGCACACCGCGAAGTAAAAGCACACGTGGAGAAACGATACAACCAGAACAGCGTGGCTCCCTCCCCTCCCCTGCCACCTGAACCCAGCTCCAGCGAACACAGCAGCGGCCCGGGACCCGGCCACGCCAACTTGGGCTGACGGCGGGACCCAAGCAGGAGCAGAATTTGGCAGCAACTTCAGCGGCTCCAGCACCGGTACCAGTGGCCCCAGCAGCAGCGGACCCAGGAGCGGCAGCGGTGACATATCCCGCAGCAGCGGCTTCGGGGTGAGCAGCAGCGGTGGACACGGCAACGGCAGCTTCAGCAGCGGTGGGGGCTCCGGGGGTGGCGCCTACAACAGCTGCAGAGGCGGCGGCAGCAGCTCAGTTTGCCCCGTAGGAAAAGCAAGTGCCCAGCTCCAGAAATCAGAACAGCAGCCCGACGACCCAGGCAGCAACTTGACTGAGAACACAATCACCCAAGGTAACTGGGATTGCACCAGGGAAGGGTCTCACTTGGTCACAAGCTGACTTGGATACCTCAACAGACCAGAAATCTAAACCTCTTTGTTGATAGAGGATCTGGTCATTATAATAACTACTCTTGCATACATACTCGGGGCTGTTTTTGATGGAATGGGTACAGTGTTTAGCTAAATTTTAGAATCTACCAGTATATTATTCCACTCAGCCTGCTTGAATACTCCTATAGCAGGGAAACTCAACCCCTAAGAACATCTTTGTAGATACTCTGAAAGTCTTAAGAGCCACACCTAATACCTTAAGGTCCTACCCTGAAAATATATTATACCAAATCAATTGATACAGCTAAGAATACACAGCTAGCTAGAAAATCCAAGCATTAACTTAATCCAAGATGCAAAAATATATACATTATAACACAAGAAACACTAAAAAGCAAGACGATATAAATCCACCTAAAAGTATTAATGCATCAGAAATGTCCTCCAGTGAGAAAGAGTTAGAGGAAATGCCTGAGAAAGAGTTCAAAAGAATAATTATAAATATGTTCAAAGAGGTCAAACAACACATGAAAACAATCAAAGAAGAAATCAAAGAGGAAATCAAAGAGGAAATCAAAGGAATCAAAGAAGAGGCAGGACACCAATTTAATGAAATAAAGAAGGCAATACAAGACATAAATAGAGAAATAGAAATAATAAAGAAAAACCAGTCAGAATTACTAGCAATGAAGAACACAGTTAATGAAATAAAAAACTCTGTAGAAAATCTCACCAGTAGGATGGATGAGGGAGAAGACAGAATATCTAAGCTAGAAGATCAGGTGGCAGACCTAATGCAGTCCAACAAAGAGAAAGACAAACTTATACAAAAGTATGAGTGGGAATTTCAAGATATTCGGGACACTATGAAAAGATCCAATATAAGAATTCAGGGCATAGTAGAAGGAGAAGAATTCCACTCCAGAGGCATAGTAGGCATCTTCAACAAAATCATAGAGGAAAATTTTCCCCAAATTGGGAAAGAGGTGCCAATACAGATACAGGAAGCCTTTAGAACCCCAGCCAGACAAAACCCAGAAAGAAACTCTCCTCGCCACATTATACTCAAACTTCCAAACACACAAACCAAAGAAAAAATATTGAAAGCAGTTAGAGAGAAAAATCAAGTTACCTACAAAAGCAAGCCCATCAGGATTACAGCAGATTATTCAACACAAACTTGTAAAGCCAGAAGGGCCTGGAGTGATATATTCCAAGTTCTGAAAGATAACAACTGTCAACCAAGGTTACTTTATCCTGCAAAGTTATCCATCCAAATAGATGGAGAAATAAAGACATTCCATGACAAAAGCAGGTTAAAGGAATAT
This sequence comes from Jaculus jaculus, assembly GCF_020740685.1. Lineage (NCBI taxonomy): Eukaryota > Metazoa > Chordata > Mammalia > Rodentia > Dipodidae > Jaculus > Jaculus jaculus. The sequence continues at coordinate 124,146,444 of NC_059104.1, read as the reverse complement.
CTGAAGACAAAACCAGCTCTACAGAAAATACTTGATAGAATCCTCCATGCTGAACAAAAGGAAAAGCACACATATAAGGAACCTAGAAAAAACCAGCCATACTCAAATACCAGTTAACAGAAGAGAGCACAGGTAGAACAAGTAACACACACACACACACAAAAATGGCAAACATAAATACACACCTTTCAATAATATCTCTTAATATCAACGGTCTCAATGCCCCAACGAAAAGACATAGATTTGCAGACTGGGTTAAAAAGCAGGATCCTACAATTTGTTGTCTTCAAGAAACTCACCTTTCTACAAAGGATAGACATTATCTTAGGGTGAAAGGTTGGAAGAAGGTGTTTCAAGCAAATGGGCCTAGAAAACAAGCAGGGGTTGCTATCCTAACATCAGACAGGGTGGACTTTAGTCCGAAGTTAGTCAAAAAAGATAAGGAAGGTCACTTTATATTGATTAAGGGCACACTCCAACAGGAGGACATTACAATCCTAAACATATATGCACCTAACATGGGGGCTCCCAAATTCGTCAAACAAACACTATTAGAACTAAGGTCACAGATAACACCAAACACGGTGGTGGTGGGTGACTTTAACACCCCACTCTCATCAATTGACAGGTCATCCAGGGAAAGAATAAACAGAGAGGCATCTGGACTAAATGAGGTCATAGAAGATATGGACCTAACAGATATATACAGGACATTTCATCCAAAGGCTGCAGAATATACATTCTTTTCAGCAGCACATGGAACATTCTCTAAAATAGACCATATATTAGGACACAAAGCAAATCTTAACAAATTCAGGAAAATTGAAATAATTCCTTGCATTCTATCTGACCACAATGGAATTAAACTACAAATCAGTAGCAAGAAAGGCTATAGAGCATACACAAAATCATGGAAGCTAAACAATACACTACTAAATGATGAGTGGGTCAATGAAGAAATCAAAAAGGAAATCAAAAAATTTATAGAGTCAAATGATAATGAGAACACAACATACCAAAATCTCTGGGACACAATGAAGGCAGTTCTAAGAGGTAAATTTATAGCCTTAAGTGCCTATATTAAGAAATTAGAAAGGTCGCAAGTAAACGACCTAATGCTTCGCCTTAAAGCCTTGGAAAAAGAAGAACAAGGCAAACCAAAAAGTAGTAGACGGGAAGAAATAATAAAGATTAGGGCAGAAATTAATGAAATAGAAACAAAAAGAACAATCCAAAGAATTAATGAAACAAAGAGTTGGTTCTTTGAAAGGATAAACAAGATTGATAAACCCTTAGCAAATCTGACCAAAAGAAAGAGAGAAGAGACACAAATTAATAAAATCAGAGATGAACAAGGTAACATCACAACAGATTCCAGAGAAATTCAAAAAATTATAGGGACATACTATAAAAGCATATACTCCACAAAGTATGAAAATCTGAAAGAAATGGATGATTTCCTTGATCTATATGACCTACCTAAATTAAATCAAAATGAGATTAATCACTTAAATAGACCTATAACAAACATGGAGATCCGAGCAGTTATCAATAATCTCCCAACTAAAAAAAGCCCAGGCCCGGATGGATTCACTGCTGAATTTTACCAGACTTTTAAGGAAGAGCTAACACCATTGCTTCTTAAGCTTTTCCAGGAAATAGAAAAAGAAGGAATCCTACCAAACTCCTTCTATGAGGCCAGCATCACCCTGATACCAAAACCAGGCAAAGATAGAACAAAAAAAGAAAATTACAGACCAATCTCCCTCATGAACATAGATGCAAAAATTCTCAACAAAATATTGGCAAACAGAATACAAGAGTATATCAAAAAGATCATTCACCCTGACCAAGTAGGCTTTATCCCAGAGATGCAGGGATGGTTCAACATACGCAAATCTATAAATGTAATACATTACATAAATGGGTTGAAGGACAAAAACCACATGATCATCTCATTAGATGCAGAGAAAGCATTTGACAAAATCCAACATCCCTTCATGATAAAAGTCCTACAGAGACTGGGAATAGAAGGAACATATCTCAATATAATAAAGGCTATTTATGACAAGCCTACAGCCAACATATTACTAAATGGGGAAAAACTGGAAGCTTTTCCACTAAAATCAGGAACAAGACAAGGGTGTCCACTGTCTCCACTTCTATTTAATATAGTTTTGGAAGTCTTAGCCATAGCAATAAGGCAAGAGACACACATAAAAGGGATACAAATTGGAAAGGAAGAAATCAAGTTATCACTATTTGCAGATGACATGATTCTATACATAAAGGACCCTAAAGACTCTACTAGCAAGCTGTTAGAGCTAATCAAAACCTACAGCAATGTAGCAGGATACAAAATAAATACACAGAAATCAGTAGCCTTCATATATGCTAACAACAAACACACAGAGGATGAAATCAGAGAATCACTCCCATTCACAATTGCATCAAAAAAAATAAAATACCTTGGAATAAACCTAACTAAGGAAGTAAAGAATCTATACAATGAGAACTTTAAGACACTCAAGCGAGAAATTGCAGAAGACACTAGAAAGTGGAGAAACATCCCTTGTTCCTGGCTTGGAAGAATCAATATCGTGAAAATGGCAATCTTACCTAAAGCAATCTACACATTTAATGCAATCCCTATCAAAATTCCAAAGGCTTTCTTCATGGAAATAGAAAAAACAATCCAAAAATTCATTTGGAATCATAAAAAACCTCGAATATCTAAAATAATACTGAGCAACAAAAAAGAGGCTGGTGGTATCACCATACCTGATTTTAACCTATACTACAGAGCCATAGTAACAAAAACAGCATGGTACTGGCACAAAAACAGACATGTAGATCAGTGGAACAGAATAGAGGACCCAGATGTAAGCCCAAGTAGCTATAGCCACCTGATATTCGATAAAAATGCCAAAAATACTCAATGGAGAAGAGACAGCCTCTTCAGCAAATGGTGTTTTGAAAACTGGATAAATATCTGCAGAAGGATGAAAATAGATTCTTCTCTCTCGCCATGCACAAGAATTAAGTCCAAATGGATTAAAGACCTTAACATCAGACCGGAAACTTTGAAACTGCTAGAGGAAAAAGTAGGGGAAACCCTCCAACATATTGGTCTTGGCAAAGACTTTCTAAATACAACCCCAATTGCTCAGGCAATAAAACCACAGATTAACCACTGGGACCTAATGAAATTACAAAGATTTTGCACCGCAAAGAACACAGTGAAAAAAGCAAAGAGGCAACCTACAGAATGGGAAAAAATCTTCGCCAGCTATATATCTGATAAAGGATTAATATCTAGGATATACAAAGAACTCAAAAAGTTAACTAATAAGGAATCAAACAAGCCAATCAAAAAATGGGCTAAGGAGCTAAATAGAGAGTTCTCAAAGGAAGAAATACGAATGGCATATAAGCACCTAAAAAAATGTTCTACGTCACTAGTCATCAGGGAAATGCAGATTAAAACTACATTGAGATTCCATCTCACTCCTGTCAGATTGGCCACCATCATGAAAACAAATGATCATAAATGTTGGCGGGGATGTGGAAAAAAAGGAACCCTTCTGCACTGCTGGTGGGAATGCAATCTGGTCCAGCCATTGTGGAAAACAGTGTGGAGGTTCCTAAAGCAGCTAGAGATTGATCTACCATATGACCCAGCTATAGCACTCCTAGGCATATATCCAAAGGACTCATCTCATTTCCTTAGAAGTACATGCTCAACCATGTTTATTGCTGCTCAATTTATAATAGCTGGGAAATGGAACCAGCCTAGATGTCCCTCAACAGATGAGTGGATAATGAAGATGTGGTACATTTATACAATGGAGTTCTACTCAGCGGTAAAGAAAAATGAAGTTATGAAATTTGCAGAAAAATGGATGGACCTGGAAAGTATTATACTAAGTCAGGTAACCCAGGCCCAGAAAGCCAAGCGCCACATGTTCTCCCTCATATGGGGATCCTAGCTACAGATGACTGGGCTTCTGTGTGAGAATGAAAATACTTAGTAGCAGAGGCCAGTAAGTTGAAAAGGAGACATAAAGGGTGGAGAAAGGAAGGGAAGAGGATACTTAATAGGTTGATATTGTATATATGTAATTACAATGATTGTAATGGAGAGGTAATATGATTGAGAATGGAATTTCAAACGGGAAAGTGTGGGGGTGGGGAGGGAGGGAATTACCATGGGATATATTTTATAATCATGGAAAATGTTAATAAAAATTAAAAAAAAAAATGGTATAGGTACAGAATTTGACACCAACTATAGCAATAAACAAGGTAGATTTGTTTCTAGCTTAAAAAATAAAATAAAAAGACCTGGCTGAAGTTCTCAAACTAAACTGCTCCACTCTACAACACCTACAGTTTAGGAGGTAGAAGTGTGTAGAGCAATACTTCCTGGTTTATTCTAATCATGTACAGGAATCCCTTGGGTGGTGATGACCATCAGAAGTCTGCCAGATTCTAATTGGCTGCTTAAGCCTAGATCAGTTCTTCTGTTCTGTTTTTGTATATCAGAAACTAACTGAACTCTCTCAGCACAGTTGCTTGTTACCTTGCCACAAACCTGTCCCCAATTAGTGTCTGCAGTGACGTGAATTCAAAGACCAGAGGCAAGCAGCTCCCTATATGTTTTTATCATTTCCTTGAATGTTTGATGATTTATAGAACACAAGCTCAGGAACAGCCTCATCCTGTATCTTCTGCATTCTGGACTGGAGTTTTCCACTCAACACATCTGTCACACTGCATGTTGAAAGATTTTAAATCACTAGTCGTGACTGTACTTTGGTCAATATTCATGCCATTTTTTTTTAAATTTTTATTTATTTATTTGAGAGCGACAGACACAGAGAGAAAGACAGATAGAGGGAGAGAGAGAGAATGGGCGCGCCAGGGCTTCCAGCCTCTGCAAACGAACTCCAGACGCGTGCACCCCCTTGTGCATCTGGCTAACGTGGGACCTGGGGAACCGAGCCTCGAACCGGGGTCCTTAGGCTTCACAGGCAAGCGCTTAACCGCTAAGCCATCTCTCCAGCCCTATTCATGCCATTTTTAATTATCGTGATCACTTATAATTAGTCATGACATACTTATTAACTAGTTAGTTTATCTGCTTTTCAGATGCTTACAATTTATCTCAATCTGTTAGATACTAGAGGTATAAAACTGGTTGCTTTTTAATAAGTTTTTCACTATACTTTTGACTTTTACCACTGTGTCTGACCAAATGAAGTACATTGCTCTTATCCTTTAAAATTTGATAGCTTTGTTGGTGGGTCGAAAGCACATATTTTACTCACAGTAGACATACCTGGGCATACATAAGTGAATAAAATGACTATGTTTTTAACTTCTACTTGTAAAAAAAAAAAATCTGTTTTGGTTTAAGAATTGTCTCAATGGTGAAGTATTCCCCAAAGCTCCCAGAATGCTATCATTTCCTCTCTGGATTTTCTAAGTATATTTTATCTTTTATCTTCCTCATAAAGTTTAATAATATCATGTCTCTTACTGTATTTCCTTGTGAGTACCCAGTGATTTTTTTTTCTTTCAAATACTGAAGGATATAATGATATGACAGAATAAGACTAATAGTGAAATATGGAAAGGGAAAAAGAAATGGGTAGAAATCGTCTGCTAGAATTGAACTTCTACTTATACATAATTAACAAATTACAGTGTTCTGTTGCAATATAAGAGGAGTGGGTCAACAATATTATGTAAAAGCATTATAAAAGTAGTGTTTTAATGCTCATACCATAAAGAAATGAAAGATGGGAAAGATGAATTAGATGATATATGCTAAAATATCACACTAAGCCAGGCATGGTGGTGCACGCCTTTAATCATAGAACTTCGGGGGGCAGAGGTAGGAGGATTACTGTGGGTTCAAGGACACTCTGAGACTCCATAATGAATTCCAGGTCAGCCTGGGCTAGACTGAGACCCTACCTCAAAAAAAAAAAAAAACTCACTATATCTCATAAATATGTTCAATTATTATTTCACAAATGATGAGAAAATATACAATACAGGGAGAGTTATACTAGAAAATACCCTTCTATCTCCTCTCTATTTTCATGCTGTGTGTGTGTGTGTGTGTGTGTGTGTGTGTGTAAATTGTTTTATGTATCTGTAAAGAATTGTATGAGTCATTAATGAAAGACCCACAGGCAAGACATGTGTCTTGATGTCTAAATTATTTCACATAATAAAATAGGATTTCAAGAAATTATCTTGCACAACAAATAAAACAATCAGCCTGTTCTGGAGGGGGCATGCACAGAGTGAGGAGGCCATTATGAAGTGATGGACTGTGCATCTTTAGTTGTATCCCCAACCTACCCCAATTTAAACCAGAAAAAAAAAAAAAAAACAGTGAAGATCCTGTAAGGGCAATTATTTCCTTCCTTCTCAATAAAATAAGACTTTTACCCTAAGATGGATAGACTACAATGCAAAAAATCCAATGAAAGTCAGAACACTGAGAGATCTCTATCAAGAATGCCTAGTTCCACCATGGTACCTCCAATGAAATCAAAGAGAAAACAACAGAAATTCACTCCCAAAATGAAAACACAATAAGCTATGTGACACTGGTCAAGATAATTGCTGAATTGGAAGCAAATAATCAAAAAACAACAATTGCATAAATAAAATTGAACAGAATTGTCTCTTAGAGCACTCAGTGTTTTGAACTAGACTTAACTTAATTGATGAAAACCACAGAAGCCACAAAAGAAAAGAAAGATAAACGAATAGACACCAAACCTACAAAGAATACTTCAGAGAATATTCCATGCAGGAGAGTCAAACAACCAATCTCAAGAGCCTACAAGAAGATCAAACTAACCAAAATGAGGACAGGCTCAAAAAAAAAAAAAAAAAAAAAAAAAAAAGAAAGAAAGAGAAAAAGAGAAAAAGAAAGAAAACCACCCAAGAATGTACATAACCCCATAAAGTACCCCATTATGGCAGGGATCAAAGCACATCTCACCTTAAATATTACCTGTCTTAACCCACCCATCAAAAGACATAAGTTAACAGGGTAGATTAGAAAAATAGACCCTTCTATATGCTGTCTTGAAGAAACCTACCTCAGTACTAAAGATAAATACCTCCTCAGGTTGAAAGGATTGAAAGTGATATTCCACACAAATATAAATAAGAAATAATCAGGTGCTGCTATATTAATATCTGATAAAAGAGACTTCAAACCAAATGTAACCAAAAAGGACAAAGAAGGTGACTTCCTACTCATAAAGGGAATAATACAACATGAGGATATCACAATCATAAATCTATATGCACAAAACAAAAGTGCTCCTCAGTTTATAAAACATAACCAACTTGACAACAAAACAGAAACAACTCCATTGTAGTCAGTCTTGAATACTCCACTACAATCAATAGACAGATCTTCCAAGCAGAAAACAAACAACAGGGAAATAATAGAGCTCAACAATACCATAGATCAACTTCTCAGCAGCCCACAGAACCTTCTCCAAAATAGATTATATATTAGGCCATAATGTATGCTTCTATAAATTCTGAAAAATTAACATAACTTTCTGCATCATATCAGATCACAGTGCTTTAATGCTAGATATTATCAGTAAGAGAAACATCAGGAATTCCACCAGCTCCTGGAGACTGAACAATACACTATTGAACAATGACTCAGTTGGCAAGGAAATTGTAAAATTTTGAGAATTGAATGGCAAGGGAAACACCACTTATCAAAACTTATGGGACACAATAAAGGCAGTCATAAAGGGAAAATTCCTAGTGCAAAATGCTTTCATAACAAAGGCAGAGAAATCCTATCAATAAACTAACAATCCACATGAATGCATTGGGAAAAGAAGAATTCAACCCTAAGAGTGCTAGATGGAAAGAAATAATCAAGATCAGGGCAGAAGTTAATGAAATGGAATCTAAGAAAATCAATGAAATGAAGAACTGGCTTTTGAAAAAAATAAATGAGATTGATAAACTATTGGCCAATTTGATCAAACAAAAAAAGAAGTTTCAAATTAACAAAATCAGAAATGAAAAGAGAGAGGTCACAACAGATATCAATGACATTTTGGGAATCATCAGTACATACTTCCAAAACCTCTACTCCATAAAATTGGACAACCTAGAAGAAATGGATATATTTTCAGTTACATACAACCTACCAAAACTAAACTCAGAAGAGATTAATCTCCTAAACAAACCTATCACATTTATTGTGATTGAAAAGGTATTCAGAAACCTCCACCAGAAGAAAAAATCCAGGGCCAAATCATTCTCAGCCAAATTCTATCATACCTTCACTGAAGATCTAAAACCAATTTTTCTCAAACTGTTTCTATATGCAAAGGACAAATATACAGAGAAAAAAGTAAGCAAGGCTGTTACATTTTTAGTAGCCACAAAAAATTAAATAACTTGGAATAACATGAACCAAGGGTGTAAAAGACCTCTAGAATGAAAATATAAAAACACTAAAGAAAAAAATTGAATAGGATTTGAGCAGATGGAAAAACTTCCCATGCTTCTGTTTACATAGAGTTAATATTGTTAAAATGGCAATTCTACCAAAAGCAATATAAAAATTTAATGCAATATCAGTAAAAATTAGCATCATTCTTAACAGAGATAGAAATAAAGATCTCTAAATTCATATGGAATGGCAGCAGGCCTCAGATATACAAACATATCCTCAGCAAAAGAAACAATAGTGGAGGTGTCCAAGGAGATATACCACCCTTCACATGTCAGTCAAGGCCCAGGTGAAACCACAGGGGAAGTGGGGAGATGAATAATCTTTCTGCTTCCATGGTGAGCCTTACTATTAGTGCCATTGTGAAGAGAACAGATGCTGAGGATACTTAATGCATACCAAAGCCGAAATCCACAGGCTCCTAAGAGATCAATACTAAAGTATACTTAAAACACACCCACCAAGGCTCAGAGAAATTTCTGGAAGAAAGGGCTGGAAGATTGTAAGAGATACAGGTTGGGGTGTCATGCCCAGAGGCACTGCCTCCCATACAATAATTTACTTTTACTCCCACATTGCATTACTCACAACCCCCTGGAGAATACCTGCAACCTCACTGAGGAGGAGTGAGAAGATGGTACCAATATATGATGTATCCATATAAAGGATATTCTTAATAAAAGAAGATGTTTTAAAATGAAAATAATAAAGTGAAGAGACATCCTACAGAATGAAAGAAACACTTTACTAACAATACATCAAGCAGAGGATTTATATATTGAATATATTAAGAACTCAAAATCAAATATAAGAAAAACAAACAACTTTATCAATTGAATTTTCAACATCATGGAAATGCTAATTGAATCCACATTGAAGCTTTATCCCATCCTATTCAGAATGATTATCATTTAAAATAAATATATAATAATAAGTGCTGTCAGGGCTATGAGAATAACTGAACACTTTTGTATTGCTAGTGGAAATGTAAATTGGTCAAGTCATTATAGAAACCAAAATGGAGGCTCATCAAAAATCCCTGGAAATTTAAACATGTAGGAGTTCAGACTTCCCATGATGACACCTCTCCTTAGTCTGCTATAGGCACAGCTAGCTGTCTACAACCTCCTAACCCTAGCCTTTCTCTGCTTGACCTCTGACCTATGGAAATCTTGGCCCTCCCTTTCTTGTTGAGTCTTTTAAGTTCCTCTCATTCAGCTGTAGTGAATATGGACAGGCCAAGTTGTGATAAGAGAAAAGAAAGTCCCACTATACCCCAACAATGTTGCCAAATATATTTTCTTCATAGTGGCTCTGGATTCTTTTAAATTGTGATGTTAATGAAAGAGTCACAGAAATTGGTGTTTGAAATCTTGCAAATTCTTCATAGGTGGTCGAGCACCTGAATGCAATATGAAACAGGAATTACACCTTCTGTACTGGGGCCGTGGCCAAACTAAAATGGGAATAGTTCCTCTTAAACATCCTATAACCCTCAGTAGAGGCACAATCAATGATTGACAGAAGTTTATGTGGAAGAAATTTTAGACAATAATATAAAGTAACAGAAAGGTCAAGGTTGAGCTAGGCATCGGAAGGGAAGATTGCACTATTTCTGGAAAAAGTTAATATAAAAAACAGAATAAATTAAAAAACATAGTAAATAAAATTAAAATAATAGTTACTATCCATTAAATATTTATGCTATACCAAGCACAGTGTAAAACACTTTAAAAATAGACTGTCACTTAATCTTTACTTAATCACTTAATCTTAATCCAAGGAAATTGGTACTATTCATAGGTTAAAACTACACTAATTTTCAAAGTCATTCACTTATGAGATTATGTAAAGTTTGATGAATTCATATTTATTTAGATATTTGTGTTGTATGATCTACTGAAATCCCTAGTGAAGAATACTTTTTGATATTTCCAGATGATCAATGGACTTTTGAACACAAATGACAATCAGAACCAAGGTTTTAGAGCTCAGGAAGCATAGATCAGGATAGAAGCACATTTATGGTGTCACATTGCGAAAAAAAACTCCTTTTGTAGAAGTTAAAGTTGTGTGTGTGCCTTACACAGGCACCTCTTAACCCACATCCTATAAGATATAACTTCAATATTACCTAAGTCAGTTATGATCAGATTTTCATCCATGACTGTTTAACCCCTAAGATTCTCTTCTGATTTAAGAAAAAGCCACATTTAATAAGTAGGAGGAAAATCACATATATGTAACTTAGAAGTTTCCAATCACTTAATGAGATTCCCCAGGCTGTTGTTGGAGAATTCAAAACCTGGTCTCATTTCAGTAATCCTTTATTTGACAAAAACTTCTCTAAGTTTTTCCTTTTCTCTTCCCTACAGAAGTTTCCAAGGCTCTTTTTTCTTATTGCCTAACATGTACTCTTTTAACTTATGTTCTTTCAGGACTTTAAACTTACTTTTATCATTCATCAGAAACAAAAATAAGCAGAAATATGAAACCCAGCCCTATATAGTTTGAAAGACTAAATCCTTGTTTTGTTGTTGCTGCTGTGAGTTTGGAGCACATGGGGGTATGTTGTCTTATTTTTTTGTTTTGTTTCTGAGAGAGTCTCAGTATTTCAGGTTGACCTGGAATTTTTGATCCTCCAGTTTTATTATCCCGAGTGCTGTGTTGACAAGAGTGCCACACCATTCCTGACATTTGAGACAAGACAAGACAATCATAATCATCTTCAATCCTTGGTCTTCTACTGCAGGTTGCCATCAATCTTTTCAGCTTGTCCTTATCTGGAAATCATGCTGTATCCAACTAGTTTGTCATATCATTCTCTGTTAGTTATTCTTCTTGTGGCTGTGATCAAATACCTGACAAAAATAACTCCCAGAAGGAAATCTTATTTTGCTCACAGTTTAGGGTTCAGTCAATCATGGTGGGGAAGCCATGGCAATGGAAGTCTGTGGCAACAGGTCACATTGTGTCTGCAGTCAGGAAGAAGACCGCAATCAAGGCCGGTGCTCAGCTGACTAGCTCATGGAGCTGTGTGCCTCCCACAGAAGAGTGGGTCTTCCTACTTCAATTAACCTAATCTGGAAACTTCTTCACAGTCTTGTCCATAGATTTATCTCCTACGTGATTCTAGATGCTATTAACCTAACAACATTCCTTCATGCCATCTCATCTCCTGTCAGTTATTACATAATAGCCATCTTGCAACTTTCCACTTATTAGAGTGATCACAGAAACCACCATTACCTTATTTCCAAACTTTCCCACTGCCTTTACTCTTTTGTGGGAGAAAGAAGGAGAGGGTGGCATCAGGGATGCAAATGAACTCCAGATGCATGTGTCACTTTTTGCATCTGGCTTTGTGTGGGAATTGGGTAATAGAATCTGGGCATTTTTTTAAGCAACTATGTTTAACTGCTGAGCTTTCAACACAGTCCCATAAAGGTATTTTAAGTGTACCAATTGCAGTCCATCCCTCCTCTAATACAAATCTTCAAAAGATTTATTTTCTACTCAATTTAATTATTTATTTATTTATTTATTTATTTATTTATTTATTTATTTGAGAGCGACAGACACAGAGAGAAAGACAGATAGAGGGAGAGAGAGAGAATGGGCGCGCCAGGGCTTCCAGCCTCTGCAAACGAACTCCAGACGCATGCGCCCCCTTGTGCATCTGGCTAACGTGGGACCTGGGGAACCGAGCCTTGAACTGGGGTCCTTAGGCTTCATAGGCAAACGCTTAACCGCTAAGCCATCTCTCCAGCCCTATACTCAATTTAAATGTAATAATCTTAATATTACTTATAAAACTCAATGTGATCTTGCCTCTGTAAATGTGTCCAATATATGCTCAACTTTCCTTCTTTTACCACAAATTTGTAAGTATTTGTGTGTAGTGTGGTGTTCTTCATCCATATACATCTGTGAATTACGTGAAGTGGGACCATGATGGTTTCATGTGTCATCATTCATCATTTGCCTATAACAAAATACCTACTACACAGGTTCTACATGCATTTGTATTAAATGAATAAACAAACATCAGTAAAAATTACTGCAATGAGTTGGAAATGTTAGATCATATGTAGCCAATAAAATGGAAATTACAAGCAGAGTAGAAAATGTTTCTAATATACTATATGAGAAAAACAAAATAGGAAATTCTGTTAAATACAGTGTATTAACATTTGCAGTATAATTAACATTTCATTAACAGTCTGATTGAACCAATTAGGCTATACAGTGGGTGTCATTTTTTTTAGTCCATTCAGATTATAAAGAGAATAGGAGCTATTTAAAAGCAGGTTCTATCTTCTGATGTAGGAGCTAATGTTTGTTTTTAGAAACTGATGACTCCTCTTTCAGAAAGAGATGTTTTGGTGGCAATTTTAGTTATCCTGGGTGAAACAATATCCTCTGAAGTGAGAAGATATGTAACACATAATTATTCTTTATTGCATACTCCTGAATCTCTACAGTTTTGTGGAGGGAAGTGTTGAAGCAGGGTCTCCTTCTAACTTAGGCTGACCAAGAGTGTAGCCCAGGGTGGCCTCAGACTCATGGTGATCCTCCTACCTCAGCCTTGTCAGTGCTGGGATCAAAAGTGTGTGCAACTATACCCAGCACATCTCTAGATTTTGTTTCACTCGAGAAATTTCCTGGGCTAAACCTGCCCTTTCACTCAGAAAGGAGCAGTGTAAGAGGTCCTTTTAGAATTCCTTCTAAGAGGCATTGTGACTGGCATCTTGGCATAGCAGCTTATCCTGTTATTCTTAGCACTCAAACGGCTGAGGCAATATGGTTACTGTGAGCTAGAGGCCAGCTTGGGGTATGCAGTAAGTCCCAGGACAGACTGGTATGCAGTAAGAAATCCTGACTCACATGATAAAATTAATAATAACAAAAAATAATTAAGAAGCCATAACTTGAACAGTGTAGAAGCAGTCCTGAGAATTATATGCTAAGATCCAACCGTTAAAAGATGAGTGATGATTCCTGCCTGAGGTAAAAGGTAAGACCCTATTGCCAAAGACACCATATATTGCTAGCACAAAACTTATAGAAACCTGGTTTGAAATGGGAAGAGAGCCAGTCTTTAGACAGTTAGCCCACTAGATTAGTGCTGGAAAGCTCTACATGAGCTACCTGGGGAAAATGGCCAACAATGGTCTGAGCAACCAGGGGTCTAAGCTACTCAGAAGCAACCGAACTGACAAGATGTTCACGTCAGTACAATAGTGGTACACAGCCTTTGTGGGTAACCAATAGCTTTCTGATTGACTGAGAAATCTGCTATAAAGAAAGGAACCCATATCTGGAAAAGCCAGATAAGAATCCTATGGAGAAAAGATTGTTCTCTCCAGTGTCAACCTTCCACTAGTCTTGGGTGAAAAGTTGTGCTATATTCATCATATTCTCCCTGAATTCATAAGGCTTCTCCTATGTAACCTGTGATGACTTCACTCTCCATTGGAGGAACTAGGGAAGTAACCAAGAATACAGTTTCCATGGTGAGCCTGACAATCAGTGCCAGGGTGGAGGAAACAGACACTGAGGATGCTCAACACCTAGCAAAGCAGAGATACAGAGGGTCCTAAGATCTCATCACCAAAGTAGACTTAAAATACACCCAAAACCACTCAGGTAATTTTTGTGGAGCAGGGCTGGAAAGACTGTAAGAGGTACAGGTTGGGACATCATGCACAGATGCATTGCCTTCCCCCAACAACTGATTGTTTCTCCCACAATGCATAACTCACAGCCTCATGGGGAGCACCAGCAGCCCTGCTGAAGAGGGCCCCCAGCGGAATGGGGGCAGGGACAAGGGAAAGGATGATGTATCCATACTAAGTAAGTCCATAATAAATATTTTAAAAAGCTGAATGAGGTCACACACATTCAGAAATACAATTGCTACATGTTCTTTCTCATATTTGTGTCCTAGTTTACATTTCTAGAATGCTGTCTATAATTCGGATTGTCTGTAAAGACAAAGTAACTAGAAAGGGACCACTGAAGAAGGCTTTGTAGAGCACACAGGACATGACACCAGAGGGGAATAACAGTGGGAGGAAAGGTTTAAGCATGAATAGGGTAGGAGAAACAAGGAGAAAAGTGGATGGTGGTAGGATGAATCAAACTGCAGATATGTGAATAATCCATATAAAAATATACTATTGGTAAGTCAATTATAATTGTTTGAAAACGTTTGACTGAAGGTTCCCTATGTGGGAGGATAAAGCAGCTCCCAGAAGCCATAGTTTACTAAATATAAATTCCAGTGCTGTGATGAGACACTTCTTAGTGAGGTACTGGTCAGGAAGGCTATAGAGTACCCTAAAGCAATACTGGATACAGGATATGGATATTGCTCTTTCTTGTACACCAAACTAAATGGTCAGTCCATATTGCTGACGATATCACATATTCAAGTTTCAGGAAATAGAGAATCTAAACTGGAACAGAGCAGGAATCTTCCTTCCTTGTGAATATTTCTTTTTTCTCATACTTGAGCGCTATGCAAGCTGCTGTGGGAAAAAAGCTATTAAGAGCTCTACCCAGCTGTGGATTTTGTATATTTCACAATTGACCTTTCGGGCATGATATGCCCACTGATGCATTGGTAGTATGACTATTGTGAGATTATCCAACTATTTTATAATTGGTTTGGAGGTTTGCGCCGCAGGAGGTATTTTATACCTGGTACTGTAAACCTGGCTAAAAGCTTATTGCAAGGGCCATAGGCTATAGTAGGTAACCTACTGATATGGGGAAGCTTGGACAGTTTAGAGTAATCCTGGAACCCAAAACCATAAGTTCATGTCAGTAATTTAACCAAAGAATTGCACAAACCAGACTGGGAAGAATGATTTTGATTTAAGTTTTAATTTTTTTTTTTTTCAGGGTGGTAACAGGATTTGTTTTATTTTTTTTTTCCACAATATTTTTTCAATAGTTAGTTTTGTATTCAGCAAATACAGTCAGTTTGGTACCACTATTAGGCTCATCCATGACCTACCCCCTCCCCTTGGCCCCTCCTTGTTTAGGTACATGGGTCATGAATTGTGGAGTTAGCCCATAGTTATGGGTAAGATAAATGTCTCTGCATAGCATGACCTAACATTCTTTCCACCCCCTCTTCCGCAAAATTTCCCTGAGCCATGTTGGATTCACTTTTGTTCTGCTTTAGTGATGAGGTGTTGGAGGCCTCTGGGTCTCTGGCTCTCTGATTTGGTAGGAGTTGATTTTTCTCTGTGTTGATCTCCTTCCCCCTTGTGCTGGTATCCGGTTCACCAGGAAAACAGCACCCTTGCTTGTTTCGCCAGTTTTTCTTAGTTTCAGCCAGGGCCCTTTTGAGGTATGATGGGGTGGCTCTCTCCTTAGGATCTGCATCAATTTGAGAGAAGCAGATTCTCCAATGGAGAGTAAGTTAGAACCAGGACAAATAAGAAAACCCTTACTTTTTTATGGAGAATTTAATAGGTGTAGGCCCTATTGTAGCTTATGATTGATGGTAGCTTGATAATGGAGAGTGGACTTAGGTTTGGATATGGTTCTGAACTGTTTCCCTGCTCTAGCTATGGGTCCAGTACCACTGAAGGCATCAGTTAGCCAATTCAAGAGCAGTTGGTTCCCCACCATGGCTATGTACAATTATTGCACTTGTGTGGGCATCACAACAGGTTATTTGCTGCTAAGTAGGTTAGACCATGAGTTGTTTAGACAGATATTAGTCATTTCCCCCAGTCGCCCATGTAGCACCTTCTTGCACTAGATGCCCTGAGAGTCTGCTGACTGACTCTCTTCCAGCTTCCAGCCATGCCATTCCATTTTACGTGTTGACTACATAAGTTGTCTTCAGAAGTAAGGTCTTACCACCTTATCCCAATAAGGATAGCAAACATCTAATTAAATATCTAATTAAATATCTAATTAAAATAAATGCTGGCAAGGATGTGGAGAAGTAGGAACACTCATCCACTGTTGGTGGGAATGTAAGACAGTACAACCACTTTGGAAAGCAATATGGAGCCTCCTGAAAAAGATGACTATAGAGATACCATCAGACCACTTATTCCCTTACTGGGAATCTACCCTAAAACCTTCAAACCACAGGCCAGAGAGATTTGCTCAACCATGTTTGTAGTGGCTCAATTTGTAATAGCTAAGAGCTCGAATCAACCCAGATGTCCATCACTAGAAGAATGGATAACTAAGATGTGGTATATCTACACAATTGAATTCTATACAGCAGTAAGAAAAAAATGACACAATAAAATTTGAGGAAAAATGGTTGAATCTGGAACAGATCATTCTCAGTGAACTTACCCAATCACAGAAAACCAATCACCACATAGTCTCACTCATCTACAGCACCTAACCTGAATGGACCCAAGACACCTTACATACCCAGAAAGCATCTCGTGGACTGGACAATAGGATGGGTGTGGAGGGAGAGGAGGGCAATGGAGGGGTCAGAAACACAAATCTAGATCCAATCAGCAATGGTACCATAAAATTCTACTTCTTAAAAGGCAGACCAAGTGGCTGAACCTTCACCAGGCCCTTAGAGTGAATACCTGAACCACAAGACACTGGAGAGGGTATGATGAAGAATAACCTTAATCTTCTACAGCTTCCCACCCTCTCTCTCTGTCTCTCTCTCTCTGTCTCTCTCTCTCTCTCTCTCTCTCTTTCCCACTCTTGTATATTAGTTCTCTTTTTTCTCCTTCTCTTAGTGGGCACTGACCTGTAACTCCTAGTACCAACATGTGTCTATCATCCACGATGAGCTTTTGATGAGAGAGATCTACAATGTTTCCTAAAAGAAAGACGGATTTCTGTCTGAGTACTTGACCCACCAAAGGTTAGTGGTAAGACCCTACTGGTGAAGACAACTTATGGAGGTGACATGTAAATTGTAATGGAAGAATGATGTTTAAATCACCACATTTCATTCAAACATATCAGAGATGAAAGAGAAAGAAAAGGGCCAAGGGCTTAAGGGCTGGGAAAGAAGGTAAGGGAAAGTAGCAGGGGAGAAGGAGAATATACCACGTGGTCCAGGAGCCCATGTGGAAGAATGAACATGGTGAACATGGTCTCTGGAAGCAAAATTGTACAAGTTTTATTTTTAATAAAAAGAAATGGCATGTAGGGTACCCATCAGTTATTAGGAAGAGGCAATGTCTCTGTGTATAATGTCCCAACTTGTGGCTCTTACAATTTTTATTCCCCCTATTCTGCAAATTTCACTAAGCCATGATAGGTTCATTTTGGGTTCCCTTTAGAGGGAGAAGGACAGGGAAGAGGCTAACAATGAAGCCTACATGGCTGTTTACACACTTAATATGTACATAACTAATAAAGAAAAAAATATATATATATACATGAAATGGCATGTGCTTCCAAAGTGATGAAAAAGCCATAAAATGACTTCCAGCCAAGTTGGCAACCGTCTTGCTGCATTTCAAATACCTGGGAAAGAAAGGCAACAAATTAAGGGTTATCCGGGTCTTGTCAGTGGGAGGGCACAGAGGGGGGAAAAACAGGGAATCGCAGATCCCCTCTCGGGTGGGTAGTCTACCCCCCCAACCCCGTACAGATGCTGTGCCCCGTGCCCCAAGCAGCTGTGCTCTGATCACAGACCTTTGGGGACCTCCGCCGCTGTGCTCAGATCGCACACCCGTGGGGACCTCCAACAGTGTGCTCCAATAGCATGCCAGCCAGCCTGCTGCGCTGTGCTCTGATTGCACACCCATGGGGAACGCCTGCTGTGCTGTAATCATACCCACCAGACCCACCACTGCTGTGCTCCAATCGCCCGCCTACTGGACCACCTCAGCTGTGCTTTGATCCCATGCCCGCTGCAGCTGCCTCTGCACTACAATTGCATGTGCAGTGGGCCCAGACCCACAGAAAGGGCCACACAAGCCCAGACTGAGTCACTAGCACCAGCTTAGGTGCCATCCCCTACCTGTCCATCGCCGGCCATCCCACACTACCTTGTGGCAGGGGAGTGCAGACTGTTTGCAGGTCCCAGTATTCCCATCCAGAGTTTGGGCAGCTTCAGGGCTTGCTACTGCAGTCCCCCTCCAAGCTCAAAGGCAAGCAGCTTTAGGGCATTTCCGGGTGAGAATTCAGGCAACACTGGTGCCCCTGTCAGGCAGTAGATAGGTGGCTTTGGCAAGTGAGAGCAAAAACCCAGGCTGTTTGGCAACTACCCCAGGCTGCCTTGGATTCCCATTGAGCTAGAGCCCAGGCTGGTCCACCCACATACCTGCCCATACACTGTCATGGGTAGACCACAGCACAAAGAAATAACATGAAAAATAAAATGCAAGAAAATTCAGATAGATCACCCAGTCCAACAACGATTACATCTAACCAAAACATAGAAGAGTTTTTAGGAACATAACATCAAGTGGAAGCTATAAGCAATGCAACCCTGACCAACCTACTGCTAGAACTTCCAGGAAAGCAACCAAGGACTGATAATCATGTGGATGCTACCATCACTAAGCTAGAACAATATGATAAGACATTGGAAGGAATTCAAAGAGAGTTAAGAGTGTTTAGGGAGTGTGAAAATAAAAGAGGACCTTAAAAATCAGCTGGCCACACTAAATGAAAACAAAGAAATGCAAGGATGAATTCCAAGAATCATCAAGAAAATCAGAAAATGAGGTGAAAAGGGAGCTGGACAGAGTGATGGAACTGATACATAGAAAAGTAGTAGAAAATGCAAACTTAATTGAACAAGTCCAAAACTCTCTAGAGGCTCTCAAGAAATTGTCAGCAAAGTGGAGGATAGAAACTCTGATCTGGAAGACAGGATGGAAGAAACAGTTGGAACGTTCAAAAATTTCAGTAAGTTCAAAAGTTCCTCTGAACAGAACATGAGTGAATTGTGGGATACACTTAAACGCCTAATATCAGAATCATTGGAATACCAGAAGGAGAAGAATTTCAGACCAAAGGCATGGAGAACTTATTTAACAAAATAATTGAAGAAAACTTCCCCAGTCTCTTAAAAGAAAAGCCCATCAAGCTACAAGAAGCGAACAGTACTCCAAACAAACTGGACCAAAGGAGAAACTCCCCAAGATATATTATCATTAAGACTCTAAACATTGACACCAAACAGAAAATCCTAAAAGCAGCTAGGGAAAAATAGTGCATCACTTTCAAAGGAAACCCCATCAGGATTACTTCAGAATTCTCAATGGAAACCCTGAAAGGTAGAAGGGCCTGGAACAAAACTCTCCAAATTCTAAGACCAATGGCTTCTAATCCAAACTACTCTATCAGGCAACAGTCTCCCTCAAAATAGACGGTGAAAGAAAAACTTTCAATGAAAAAACTCAGCTTTACAATTATGTGAACACAAAACCAAACCTACAGAAAGTATTCCAGGAAATTCTCCACAGAGAAGAAACAAATAACCAAACACAAAAGCCTACAAGAAGTACATAACAACAACCAAACCCAGAGTAAACAAAAAAAATTCAAATTACATGAAAACACCAACACACATCTACCACAACATGGCAGGGATCAAATCAAATCTCACAGTCATTACCCTAAATATTAATGGCCTTAATTCACCCAGCAAAGACACAAACTAACAGGGTGAATCAAAAAATTAGACCCTCAATCGGCTGCCTTCAAGAAACCCACATCAACACTAAAGACAGAAACCTCCTCAGGGTGAAAGGGTGGAAAACAATATTCCAAGCAAATGGGAATAAGAAACAAGCTGGTGTAGCCATATTAATATCAGATAAAATAGACTTCAAACCAAAAATAATCAAAAAAGACAAACAAGGCTACTTCCTACTCATCAAGGGAACGATCCATCAAGAGGATATTACAATCATAAATCTGTATGCACCGAACAGAAAGTCACCACAGTTCATAAAACAAAACCTACTTGACAATAAAACAGAAATAAGCACCAATACCATCATAGCTGGGAAATTAAATACACCATTATCAGTTATAGACAGATCATTAAAACAGAAACTCAACAGGGAAGTAAGAGAGCTCAACAAAACCACAGACCACGTAGACCTAATGGACATCTACAGAACACTCCATCCCAAATCCACAGACTACATATTCTTCTCAGCAGCCCATGGAACATTCTCTAAAATAGACCGTACACTGGGTCACAAAGACTGCCTCCACATATTTAGGAAAATTGACATAATTCCATGCATGATATCAGATCACAATGCTATATTGCTAGAAATCAACAACAAAAGACCCACCAAGAGTCCCAACAGCGCATGAAAACTGAACAGCACACTCTTAAACAATAAATGGATAGTGGATGAAATAAAAAATGAAATGGCAAAATTCCTGGAATTGAATGACAATGAGAACACATCATATCAAAACTTATGGGACACAATGAAGGCAGTCCTCAGGGGAAAATTCATAGCACTCAATGCCTTCATAAAAAAGACAGAAAGATCCCAAATCTATAGCCTAACCATCCACCTACAGGCAGTGGAAAAACAAGAAAAATCCAACCCAAAGAGCTCCAGAAAGAATGAAATAATTAAAATCAGAGCAGACATTAATGAATTGGGAACCAAGGAAACAATTAAGGAAATTGACAAAATAAAGAGCTGGTTCTTTGAAAAAATAAACAAGATTGACAAACCTCTGGCCAATTTGATCAAGTAAAAAAAGGAGAGGCTCCAAATTAACAAAATGAAAAAGGAGAGATCACAACAGACATAAGTGAAATTGGGAGAACCATCAGGACTTATTTCAAAAACCTCTACTCCACAAAACTGGAAAAAGTGGAGGAGATGGGTAAATTCCTGGATGCATATCATCTACCAAAGCTAAACTCAGAGCAGATTAATCACCTCAATGAACCCATCACACTCATGGAGATTGAAAAAGTAATAAAAATCCTCCCAAAAAAGAAGAGTCCAGGACCAGATGGATTCTCAGCCGAATTTTGTCAAACTTTCATGGAAGAACTCAAACCAATCTTCCTAAATCTGTGCCACACAACTGAAGAACAGGGATAGCTACCCAACTCCTTCTATGAAGTTAGTATCACCCTAATCCCAACCAGGCAGAGATGCCACAAGAAAAGAAAACTACCGGCCTATTTCCCTAATGAATATAGATGCAAAGATCCTGAACAAAATACTCACAAACTGAATCCAACAACAAATCAAAAGCATTATCCACCTTGACCACGTGGGATTTATCCCAGGAACACAAGGGTGGTTCAACATACGAAAATCTGTCAATGTAATACACCACATAAACAAGCTTAAACATAAAAACCACATGATCATTTCGATAGATGCAGAAAAGGCCTTTGACAAGATACAACATCACTTCATGATCAAAATATTGGAGAGAATCATCATGGTAGGTTCACATCTTAACATAATAAAGGCAATATACAAAGCTCTGAAGGCCCGAATAATACTTAATGGAAAGAGACTGGAGGAACAAGATTAGGAATAAAATTAGGAACAAGACATGGTTGTCCTCTCTCATCTCTGCTTTTCAATATAGTTCTGGAAGTGCTAGCTCAAGCAATAAGACAGGAGAAGGAAATAAAAGGGATACAATTTGGAAAGGAATAAGTTAAGTTAGCTCTATTCACTGATGACATGATTGTATATGTAAGAGACCCAAGAGACTCCATCCCAAAACTCCTGAAGGTGATTAACTCCTATAGCAAAGTAGCAGGATATAAAATCAATGCACAAAAATTGGTAGCATTTCTGTATGCAAATGACAAAGATACAGAAAAAGAAATAAGGGATATAGTCCCTTTTTCAATAGCCACAACAACAACAAAAAATAAATAAATAAAATACCTTGTAATAATGTTACCCAAGGAAGTAAAAGATCTATACAACATAAATATAAAAACACTCAAAAAAGAAATTGAGGAGGACTTGAGAAGATGGAAAGACCTCCCATGCTCCTGGATAGGCAGATTTAACTTTGTGAAGATGACAATCCTACTAAAGGCAACATATAGATTTAACACAATTCCAATTAAAATCACTACAGTGTTCTTCACAAAGATAGAAAAAATGATCTCAAATTTCATATGGAAAGGCAGAATGACTCACATATCCAAACATATCCTCAGCAAAAGAAATACCTCTGGTGGCATCAACATACCTGATCTAAAGCTATACTACAAAGCCAGAGTAATAAAAACAGCATGGTACTGGCATAAAAACAGGAGTATAGATCAATGGAATAGACTTGAGGACCCGGATTTTGGGTCAAGCAACTATAACTATTTGATATTCAACAAAGGGCTAAACAATATAGGCTGGAAAAAAGTTAGCATCTTCAACAAATGGTGCTGTACAAACTGCAACTTAATCCACACATTTCACCATGCACTACACTCAAATTCAAATGGATCAAAGACCTCAACATAACACCAGAAACCCGAATACTATTGGAAGAAAATTTAGGAAGTACTTTCCATGATATAGTAATGGAATAAGACTTCCTGAACAATACCCCAGTGGCTTATGGTCTTAAACAGTCACCCAACCAAGGGGATCATATGAAGCTGAAGTGTTTCTTTACAGACAAGCATATAATAAGCAAAGCCAATATAATACCCACAGAATGGGAGAAAATATTTGTGGGTTATCCAACTGATAGAGGCCTAATCTCTAGAATCTACAAAGAACTCAAAAATTTAAACAATAAGAAGTCCAACACACCACTCACAAAATGGGGCAAAGAGATGAACAGTCAGTTCACAGAAGAAGAAATTCAAATGGAAAACACACACTTAAGAAAATGTTCATCGTCTCTAATGATCAGAGAAATACAAATTAAAACAACTATGAGATTCCACCTTATCTCAATAAGGATAGCCAATATCAAAAAATCAAATGAAAATAAATGCTGGCGAGGATGTAGAGAAGCAGGAACACTCATCCACTGTTGGTGGGAATGTAGGATGTTACAACTACTTTGGAAAGCAATATGGAGACTCCTGAAAAACTTGACTATAGAAATACCAACAGACCCAGTTATACCCTTACTGGGCATCTACCCTAAACCTTCAAACCACAGGCCAGAGAGATTTGCTCAACAATGTAGCGGCTCAATTCATAATACCTAAGAGCTCGAATCTAACCTGATGTCCATGACTAGAAGAATGGATAACAAAGATGTGGTATATCTACACAATGGAATTCTATACAGCAGTAAGAAAAAAATGAAACAAAGAAATTTGAGGAAAAATGGTTGAACCTGGAACAGATCATTCTCAGTGAACTTACCCAATCACAGAAAAAAAATCAACACATAGTCTCACTCATCTACAACACCTAACCTGAATCTACCCAAGATATCTTACATACACAGCAAGCATCTCATGGAGTAGACAATAGGATGGATGGGGAGGGAGGTGAGGGCATCGAAGGGTTGGGAAACACTAATCTGGACCCAAACGGCAATGGTACCATAAAATTCTACTTCCAAAAGTCAGACCAAATGGCTGAACCTTCACTAGACCCTTACAGGAAACACCTGAACCACAAGTCACTGGAGATGTTAGGATCAAATCTAACCTAAATCTTCTACATATTCCCTCCCTCCCTCTCTCCCCACTCTCCTCTCTAACTCTTGTATATTAGTTATTTTTTTCCTCATTTTCTTAGTGGGCACTGACCTGTAACCCCCACTACCAGCATGGGGCTATCATCCCCAATGAGCTTTTGATCAGAGATATCTACAAGGTTTCCTAAAAGAATGACAGACTTTTGTCAGAGTACTTGATGACCCACCAAAGGTCAGTGGTAAGACCCTATAGCTAAAGACTTCATACACAGCTGACACAGAATATTGAATGGCATGTCTGTAAGCCAGGAGAGAGTCAGTCCCCAGGTAGTCAGTGTGTTAGTGCCAGAAGGTTCTACATGGGTGACTGGGGGAAATGACCAAGATCTGTCCAAGCAACTCATGGTCTAACCTATTTAGCAACAAATAACCTGTTGTGATGCCCACACAAGTGCAATATTGGAACACAGCCATGGTGGGGAACCAACTGCTCTTGATTTGGCTAACTGATCCCCTCAGTGGTATGAGACCAACAGCTGGAGCTGGGAAACAAGTCAGAACCATACCCAAACATAAGCCCACTCTCTAATATCCAGCTACCATCAATCATGGGGTACAAGAGGGCCTACACCTATCAAACTTTCTATCAAAAAAGTAATTGTTATCTCAATTTTCCGAGTGCTAACTTACTCTCCATTGGAGAATCTGCTTCTATTTCTCAGATAGATGCAGATCCTAAGGAGAGACCTGCCCCAACATACCTCAAAAGGGGCTCGACTGAAACTAAGGACAAATGGTGAAACAAGCAAGGGTGTCGTTTTCCTGATGAACCGGATACCAGCACAAAGGGGAAGGAGACCAACACAGAGAAAAATCAACTCCTACCAAACAAGAGAGCCAGAGCCTCAGAGGCCCCCAACACCTCAGCACTGAAGCAGATCAAAAATGAACACAACATGGCTCAGGGAAATTTTGCGGAAGTGGGGGCGGAAAGAAAGTCAAAGTCAAATGTTTGGTCATGATATGCAGAGACATTTAGAGTACCAATAACTGTGGGCTAACTCCACAATGCATGACCCATTTACATCAACAAGGAGGGGCCATTGGTGGGGAGTAGTTCATGGATGAGCCTAAACAATGGTACCAAACTGCCTGTATTTGCTGAAAAGAAAACTAATTTAAAAAAATCCAAATTAGAATCCCTCTTCTACCTCTAATATTTTATTCTTATAAACTCAAACAACATGAATGAGGTGAAGACCAGTGAACAGTGAAGTGGTTTCCTTTGTGTTATGGATTTTCTAATCTAAATAAATAAATATTTTTGCCACATTAAATAAAAAAAAAGAAAAAGCCATAAAACAGTAATAATAATATCCCAGTTCTGAGCAATGGCTTGGTGGTTAAGATGCTTGCCTGCAAGGTCAAATGACCCTAGTTTTATTCCCCAGGACCAATGTAAGGCAGATGCATGAGGAAGCACACGTGTCCAGAGGAGGCCCTGGTGTGCCAATTCTCTCTCTCTCTCATAAATACATAATATATATGTATATTTTGAAAAACTATCCCTTCCAACTCTGTAAGGTGAGAGAGACATAATATTACCAGTGTGAAGCCCAGGCATGGAGTTGTGGGCAACACAAGATCCAGGAAGAAGCAGAAGGAAGAGGAGGAGGAAGAGGAGGAGAATGAGGAGGAGGAGGGAAAGAAGAGGAGGGAAGGAGGTAAGGAGAAGGAACAGGAGGGGGAAGGAGAATGGAGAATAAGAAGAGGAATAAGGGTTTTTCTCCATGAGCTCTACACTCTTGAAGAAATTGGTACACCTGCTGCAGTTGTGTCAGCCAATCAGCTTAGTCTCAAAGAAGGGTTCCGCTAGTACCTGGATAGTGTGCACAAGAAATAGAGAGATAGTGAAATACAGAGAGAGAGGAAGAGAGAAACTGAAGTCTTGTGCCATGCAACTGAAGCAGGAAGCTCCCTGTGGCATTACTAAGGTATGACACAAATTTCCTCTCTTGAGAACCTATTCCCTATCTGCCTGGACCAAAAGCTATCTGTCTAGCCTAGCCACTGTCACTATTCCTGTGGTTATGCTAAACTGACAGCATGTCAAGCTACCTTCTAAATATCCATGTTTTTTCCTACAGATTAGTACTGCTTGAAACCTTGACCACAGAAATTTCTTACTGTAATATGTAATGATTCAAGCAGAGATGGATATCTGGGGAAACTGCTAATAACTAGTGACTACTGTGTGCTCATCTTCAAGCAGGGTATATAAAGCACACCCTGCAAAGCCAAGGAACTTCACAAAAGAGAAGGAGGAAAGAATGTAAGAATGTCAAGATGGTGAAAGGTTCTGACAAACAGTCTTTTGGATATGGCATGGTCAACACACTCATGAACTCATTGCAGCTATGTTTTCCAGCACATCATTATGCATGCCAATATATCACCATAATGAGGCAAAGATACAAGAGACCTCAGATCTCTCAGAGTAGCTAATGTTAGATAGTAGATGATGGAAGGCATGAAGTCAGATTCATCAATGGTGTAGCCACTAGCAAGTCACACAATGAACAGTAAATAGCTTTCCAGCTGTCATTATGCAAGCAACTCTCATTTTACTTAAATCTTTTTATTTTAAAGATATGAAAGACTGGGACTAATGAGGAAGAAGGGTGATATTCAGAGGGACAGAAGAATGGTAGTTGGGGACAATATGATCACATTACGTTATATAAAAGTACTGCCGCTCTCCCTTCACATGAAAACAAATGAGCATAAATGTTGGCGGGGATGTGGATAAAAAGGAACCCTTCTACACTGCTGGTGGGAATGCAATCTGGTCCAGCCATTGTGGAAAACAGTGTGGAGGTTCCTAAAACAGCTAAAGATTGATTTACCATATGACCCAGCTATAGCACTCCTAGGCATATATCCAAAGGACTCATCTCATTTCCTTAGAAGTACATGCTCAACCATGTTTATTGCTGCTCAATTTATAATAGCTGGGAAATGGAACCAGCCTAGATGTTCCTCAACAGATGAGTGGATAAGGAAGATGTGGCACATTTATACAATGGAGTTCTACTCAGCAGTAAAGAAAAATGAAGTTATGAAATTTGCAGAAAAATGGATGGACCTGGAAAGTGTTATACTAAGTGAGGTAACCCAGGCCCAGAAAGCCAAGCGCCACATGTTCTCTCTCATATGTGGATCCTAGCTACAGATGATTGGGCTTCTGCGTGAGAATGAAAATACTTATTAGCAGAGGCCAGTAAGGTAAAAAGGAGACATAAAGGGTAGTGAAAGGAAGGGAGGAGGGTACTTAATAGGTTGATATTGTATATATGTAATTACAATGATTGTAATGGGGAGGTAATATGATGGAGAATGGAATTTCAAATGGGAAAGTGTGGGGGTGGGGAGGGAGGGAATTACCATGGGATATATTTTATAATCATGGAAAATGTTAATAAAAATTTTTTAAAAAGTACTATAATATCAGAAATGGAATATTTTTTAAATTTCAGCAATTTTACATGATTGGTAAATATAGATATCGTCAAAAATTAAGTATAATTCACAACTAATTACATTATATTAAAACTGAAGTTATAAAATAGTTAAAGCTCATCACTTCCTAGTTATTTTATGATCCTTTATGTTTTAAAGTTATATATGTATCTCATATCTGTGTAGTGGAAATACTATATAATAATTTACTGTAGTTTAAAACCAAAAAATGGGCTGAAGAGATGGCTTAGCAGTTAAGTGCTTGTCTGTGAAGCCTAAGGACTCTGGTTCGAGGCTCAATTCCCCAGGACCCACGTTAGCCAGATGCACAAGGGGGCGCACGCGTCTGGAATTCGTTTGCAGTGGCTAGAGGCCCTGGTGCACCCATTCTCTCTGTATCTCTCTCTCTATGTGCCTCTTTCACTCTCTCTCTCTTTCTGTCACTCTCAAATAAATAAATAAAAATGAACAAAAATATTAAAAAAAATTAAAACCAAAAATGGTAGTGGTCTTCACACTCCTGTATTTGGAAACTATTATAAAACATAGCTTTATACATTGTTATTTTTTATTTTCTAGACTTATTAAAATATTAATGATATATGAATAATGCAGAGTAAACTTTTAAACAGCATGTGTGTATCAATTACATTATAAACTAGCACAGAACATTGAAGAAATATTCCTCTATTATTCATAAACTATTGTTTAACTCAGCCAAGAAGTTACTCTTAACATTGCCAAATCAGTGACGTTCTGACATATGTTTTTGTTGTTTAAATTTTGCTTGAATGTGAGCCAATTATCATCCACCATTTCTACCTGAGCCCTTCTTGTTTGTTAATTATAACCATATGTTTCCTATTAACACTAAAGTTTAGCAAAAATCATTGCAAGCATTCTATGAAAAGCAAAAACTTATAGAATTTACCATAAAAGTATTGCTATTTTATTACTATTGTAAAGTGTGTGTTACATATTTTCTTCTGAGGAGTCAGACATTAAATAAGGACCTCACTGAGATTAACCTATTTTTGTTGTTGAATGGGCTCATAAAAGAACAAACTTTTATTGGGATAAAGAAAAATATAAGGAATTCAAGCCTAATAATAAGTTTATAACTCTAGACCTTAGTATTTGGAGTTACAGTGAAAGGAATCCCCAAAATAGACACACCTGTGTTACATATCCGTTAAAATGTATCCATGTAGAACAGGGCTCTATAATGATAACCATTATGAAATATCGATTGGAAGATTTCTAAACAGTTTTTATATTCACTGAAAAAATATTCTTGTATAAAAAGTAAAACATAATAAATACTCTATTGTTTGTCTCAATTAAATATTCAAATAATGGAAATTTTAAATCTGAATCTCAGCCTTACTCTCTACTTTTGTCTGGGATAAATTCAATAGTTGAGCTCATTAATTATGTTCTTCTTGTCTCTAGGATGGAAAATCACAACTGGAGTAATAAGCAGTTCACCTGTCAACAAAGATTCTTAAGCCGGGCATGGTGGTGCATGCCTTTAATCCCAGCACTTGGGATGCAGAGACAAGAGGATATCTGTGAGGTCAAGGCCACCCTGAGACTGTATAGTGAATTGCAGGTCATCCTGGGCTAGACGATACCCTACCTCAGAAGAAGAGGAAGGAAGAGGAGGAGGAGGAGGAAGAGGAGCAGGAGGAGGGGAAAAAGAAGAAGAAGAGGAAGAAGAAGAAGAAGAAGGAGAAGGAGAAGGAGAGGGAGAAGGAGAGGGAGAGGGAGAGGGAGAGGGAGAGGGAGAGGGAGAGGGAGAGGGAGAGGGAGAGGGAGAAGAAGAAGAAACAAAAGGTTCAGAGTGACAAATGAAGCAAAGATAACAGGGCATTTGAAAATCTGATATAAAATATAATCTGTTTCTGAATAATTATTCTTCCTAATGTCATCATGGCCATTAAGTTTTCAAAATATATTCTAAAGATAATGTTAATTATAGAAGGTACATTTTTCCTAACTCAGTAAATATATGAATCAAGTGCTATTCAATCGAGATTCAAGGTTGTTCCTCCTAAAAATCCAAAACTGGCCAGTAAAATTTTGAGATAAGAGGGTATACTGAAGCAATCTCTCATAATATGAAAGATCCTTCTATAGTAAGAACACTTGACTCACATAAACTTTTACAGAGAATAATTTCAAGACAAAATTTAAAGATAATTGCTATACAAGACAAAAATAGTGACAAACTGACATTCTTTTAGTAAAAGAAAGTTGCAATTCACCAGGGAAACATGATATCTTGTAATAAGTGCCCTGTTATCCCCTCATTATTTTTGCTACTTATAATTGGTGTCAACATGAGATCAGTACTTCATCCCTACTGCATATGGTTCCCATGAGGATTAAGTGATATATATAAAGCACACTGTGGATATTTTATCTCTATACCAGTGCCATTTGTATCATTAGCATTTATGTTGATTGTGAAGATTTTAAATTGACTCTGTTTCTGTATAGAGGTTGTTCTCAAGGGGCATTGTTATCACCCCCTTAATTCTATCAAACAGTTCCATGACATTTCCATAGTAACTTCTCTAGACTTTTGATTGTGGCTTCATCAGGGCCTCTCAGGATTCTCTGGTCATATCATAGTAACTGGAAGTTGACATTAAGTCATGAAAAGTATCCAGGCAGCAAAATTCCTAAAATGTGAAGCAGCTAGATTCTTACAAAGCCTGAAGTTCTGCAAATGCTTCTAGGAATTTTCCCTCAGTCATGTACAGAATGTTATTCCTGGCAATTTACTTTTATTGTTGTTGTATTGTTTCTTGACACTTATCATAGAATACTGGTTCTACTAAATACAATTTGGGCAAATGATCAACTGATTTTTAGTTAATTATATAAAAGAGTGAGGATTAAATTAAAATGTCAAAAGTATCATTGACATTCTCAGACATTTATCCTATCCATAACTGTGAGCTAACTGCAGAATGCATGACCCTATACCTCAACAAGGAGGAGACAAGGGGAGGGGGTAGGTCATGGATGAGCCTAATAATGGTAACAGATTGACTGTATTCACTGAGTACAAAACTAATTAATAAAAAAGAAAAAAAGCCTCATTGAGATCTACATGTAGCCCTTGAAAAGTTATGAATATTTATGTCATTCATCCAACAGAGCTCTTGTTTGTTTCCTGTTCTTATCTACTGCACTTCCAACTATAGATGTATTTGAGTGACATAGGCTAGTCAAAGTAGCTTAGCAACTCAGCACTACCATGGTCCAAGGGAGGACAAGAGATCTCAACAGGACTGATCAGTGTTCTTTGGAAGCACATGAGGAATGACAAAAGAGGATCATCCTCTTCTGTGGGATAACTAGTAGAGAACAGTTTAAGATTGCTCATGGCTTAGAGAATTATTTTTAAAGCTCCATCTTGCCTCCTTCATGACTTTGCCTCATTCCAATAAGACTCATCATAAAAGTCCCTTCTTCACTTTTATTTTCTTGATCTGTTACCTCACAATACTGAAGGCTTTCTTCTGTTACCATTAGAGGCTCAGTGTAGAGTCTGGCAGTGAAATGTGTCCAGTTCTCTATGCAATATATGTGCTGCCCCTTGGCTCTAGACTAATGTTATTTCCTGTAAAAATCATCTGCTATCTATTGCTAGCTGTGTCAGTTAGGTAGGGCACATCATCTTGGGTGATCTTGTAATGGTCTCATGCGATAAGCACTATCATCTACGGATGAGGACTCTACCAATATCAAAGAAAAGAAAAGTCAAGGAAACAGAAAAGTTGGCATTGCAAGGACTCAAACCTCAGTGTGTCTGGTTCCAAAGCCAGTGATATTTTTCTTATTTCTTTTACCTTCTTGCTCCCCAGGGGAAATTCTGTAAACCTAGCATTAGAAGGTGAGTTAAACAAAACATCTCTTCAAACTTTTATTTGCACCGTGTATTTGGATCTCATTCACTGTCTCACTCGCCATTCCATTCCCTCTGTACATCACTCAGAGGTGTCTGAATGTACCATGACCTGACTCTCCTTTATGGAAAGTCATTACCTCTGAACATTCTTGACTAAGAAGTACTTCACCTTTCAGCCCTTGGCCTGGTTTCCTGTCGGGTGAGTTGTTAGACCCTCCATAAGCTTCCACGTTCCTCTGCACTCATCACCATCAGCACCTGCTTCCTGCATGGGTCCCACATTGGCTTAATATCAGCATCCTGCCTATAACCTTGTTTAACTGCACAGAACCAGTGCATGTATATTTATTCATAAATTATATATATAACTATTTTTCTGATATATAAAGTATATTGTAAATCATAAAGAAAATATAAAATCTTAGCATAAATATTCTGAAAATGATGTACTTAATGTTGCAATCATTGTACTGGCTTCAGGCTACCATTACTGCCAATAGTTCAGGACATAATTTATACTTACATAAAGGCATGCCATTAGGGGAGTAGCATAATTCAACATTTTAAATAGGCATCTTGACATTATATTTGTGTGTTTTTGTTCATTAGATCTGATCATGTTTGTACTGTTTTTACCTCTTAATGTGACTGACAAGGGGCAAGCCTGCCTTTTCATTCCCTACTGTTCATATGTTTGTTAAAACCATCTCCTCTATCCACTCTTTTACTAAAATGGTAATTTTGGGCCATTTCTTCATTTCATATGTTAGACATGCACAAATGTACTCCCTAAACACTCTTGTGGCACAGCAAACAGTGCTGGATGCTCCATGTGAATGAAGTAGACCTTCTAACCCCTTTGTAGGCCACTGAACTGCTTAGAGAGTGCTCCCACATCACATGTCACCATTCCAAGTGACCAGCGAGGATGAGCTAGCTCACACATCAACTACTGCCTGGTGTACTCCTTTTGTTTACAATAAAAGGCAAATAAAGAACATAAATGGGATTTTTGACCTTGTATGATGGTCACCCATCTTGAGGACACTCCAGATTCAGATGCTCTGCTCAGGACAAGCTCCTGCAGGGCAAGGTGATGTCTTCTCCAATATTTTGCCTTAACTTAATGAGTAAGACTCTCTCTCTCCTGATAATAATAGCCATGCATTTAAAAAATGTTTATGCTTATTATTTAATCCTCATAGGAATACTATGAGATTCTTTTGTTATCCACAATTTATAGATGAGATATTAGCTTTGTTTAGATTTTAACATGCTGTCACAAAATTAACAAATCATAGAGCTGGAATTTGAACCTCTATGAACTATTTCAGTCCACATGGTTCTCAATATCTATTCTTCCTAGTCTTGGTAATGTATATATACACATGGACTGAGTAAAATATACTGTCATATTGCCATATGTGAGACATATATACACACATGCATATAACAATTGATAAGTGTAACCATTTTCTTTTTTTGAAATATTTTATTTATTAACTTCAGAGAGAGTGGCAGATAGAGAGAATGGGGAATGGGTGCTCCAGGGCCTCCAGCCACTGCAAATGACCTCCACATGCATGTACCATCTTGTGAATATGGCTTAAGTGGGTACTGGGTAATAGAACCTAGGTCCCTAGTCATCACAGGCAAACACCTTAACCACTAAGCCATCTCATTCTCCCAAAATATAAACATATTCTGTGTTCCCATTGCATCTATCCATTCATCCATGTATTTATTTACTTATTTGCTGTTTTTCTGTGCACTATGCACTCACAAGAACAAATTCAAGGAAGCAAGGACAAAACAATTATTTTTAGTAAATTTAGTAAACTGGACACATTTCACTGCCAGACTCTACACTGAGCCTAAAAAATTAGTAAATTAAGCAACACCCAGGCCATATTGGGAGGTACAACTACTACATATAATTTAGATTCTATGCTGTCAGAAAGTGATGGATGCCAAAGGTGGGGAAAGACAGGAATATCTGAGTTGAGGGTATGATTTGAAGTCAGTTATAAATGTTGGCCATGGAGGTCCCTGATGCCCCCAAAACATTATAGGTTATTGCCAAGACCCTTGGTTCCCCACCTTGAATACATGGTAAGACCCTATTGCTGAAGACTCCACATACTTGGGCTGAAAGGCCACTGAGAAATCCTGCTGGAACTGAGCTGATAACCTCCTCCATGTAGACCAGCTGACAGAAAGCTGGAAGAAGCCATTCTGCATGCAGTTCAATGGGAGAAAGATACACCACCAGTGAAGAGACCCAACAGTGGACACTGCAAGCCAGCCAGCCCAAATGACCCAATAGGTGCAATAGTGGCACATCTGTCATGGTGTAAACCAATTTCCTTCCAATTGTACTGGAGGCCCACTCCATGGGGGAAAATACATCCCTGATACTGAAAACTTAAAACATGGGTAGTCATGAGCCCTAGGGGTGTAACACCTGCTGATGTCTGGATAAATTTATATATTATGCTTATCAAACTGCCCAGTAAGCACTTCTCTTAATATTTATACCCTTATATTAATGCTACTCTCACTTTGGGTAGAGAATCTTCTCTTTTCAGATGGCAGTGACTTTGGGATGACTCAGAAGGTATTATAGTGCTGGAAATAAGTGACTGGAATATTGAGTAACATCTCAATCACACCTTCCAAGGCTCAGGGTCTAATGTGGAAGAGGTGGTGGAAAGAATGTAAGAGCCAAAGGAATGGCACGACTCCTTACCACATGCTCCCTCCAGACATAAAATGGCCTGGATATCCATGACCTCATAGTGCCTGACACTACCTACACAAGACCATCATAAGAGGAGTAAAGGATCATGACATCAAAATAAAAGACAGACTGATTGAGATGGGGAGGTGATATGATGGAGAATGGAATTTCAAAGGAGAAAATGTGTGTGGGGGGTATTACCATGGGATACTTTTTAATATCATGGAAAATGTTAATAAAACTTGAAGAAAAAAATAGATTAAATAAATGAAAAAAAAAAAGAAAGGTCTTATTGGCCAGAGAAGATTTGATTATATATGTAAAGGAGTTGAGGCACAAGCATGACCAGGATTCTGATGGGATAGTGAAGACCCCCTGCCTTCAGTAAATGGGTGTGGTGATTGGACTAATGTCTCTTTAAAGATGCCCATATTCTAATGCCAAGAACCAGTCCATACAGTGCCTCACATAGTAAAAGGAGTTTGTAGATATCACTAAACCAGCCATCTTGAGATGTAAAAGTTATTTTGTATTATGTTGGACATCACCAACATATGTGGGAAAATAGGAAGATAGGAGAGATGAGATGCAAAAGGGACAGTGAAAGCAGTTACAGTGAAGGTATTACTAAAAGGAAGATGAGAAAAGAAATACATGAAGACCTCAGGACAGCAAACACTATAAAAAGATTCTTCTGATAAGAGCATTCAAGATCAGCTTTGATAGGGCAATAGCTTCTAACTCAGGGAGACTTCTGACTTCTAGAACTGTAAGAACATAAATCTGCACTGTGTAAGCCTTATATTTGTGGCAATTTTTCATGGAAGCAACAGTAAATGAACCCAGCCAAGAAAGACAGAACAGTAGGTGATCAGGAAAAGGAGTTCACAAGAGTCACAGAAGGTCACATAAGCCACTATGTGCTCCCAGCCTATACTCTGTAAGCAAGTCAGACAAAGAAATCAGTGGAGGGCTCTGAAAGAACCCTGGTCTAAAAGAGACATGGCCAGAATTCTGTTCTTAAAGGATCCATATTCCCAGTGTTGTGGGAAAGATCAGGGCTTGGAAATATACTATATTGAACATGAGCTTTGGAGAGAAGAAAAGATGGACAGAGTGGATAGCAAAAGACAGATTCAGACCACTGAAATAGTCCACACTCTGGCAGCAAGACCAAGAGTGGCTGTAGTGAGAAGGCAGGACATAATCAGTTATAGATGTGGTCTCAGTACAGAGCCCACAGGGTTTTGTCACTAGATTGGATGTGGAATATACAGTACAAGGAAGACTCAGTGATCTCCAGGACTGGTGCTCTGGGGTTGGTAGCTCAGTTGGTAAGGTGCTTGTCATGCAAGCATGAAAACTGAGTTCAGATTCCCAGAACCCACATAAAATCTAGGCACAGTGGCATGTACCTATAATTCTGCATTAGAAGGGTGCCAGAGACAGGGAAGATTTCCCAGACTTCAGTAACTTGCCATTCATTTAGATGAATCAGTGAGCTCTACATTCAGAAAAAGACCTGTCTCAAGATAAATAATAAAGAAGTAAATGAAGTGGAAAAGAATTGACACCAACCACTGACCTCCCAGGCATGCACGCACATGTGCGTGCTCACATGCTCACTCTCCCCACGCACATATGAAAACACTGTTCATGCACATGCATGTGTATGCATGTACAAACAGACACAAACACACACACACACAAAGTAGGAGTAAAATTCTGAGCCCCATGAAGGATGGCATTGCTAGAAATAGTCTGAGGCCCTTAAATGTATGCAATTGCCTGTGGGATTGGTGTAGTTTGACTAGACCAGGGAAGAAGTTTCAATATGTTCAATTTCTCATTACTAAGATTTTATTTCATTATATCTGTCATGATTTTTAAGAGAATTATACTTCTTAAGATCTGGGTTTTGAAATTTCAATTTACCATGCAAATTGTTGCTTGTTGCTGATTTCTTATACTGCTTCATGCTTTCAGTAACACATGTTTACATATTCTTCTTTAAAATATTTTATTCTTATTTATTTATTTGAGAGAGAAAAAGAAAGAAGGAGAGAATTGGCATGCCAGGGCTTCCAGCCACTACAAATGAACTCCAGATGCATGTGCCACTTTGTGCATCTGGCTTATGTGGGTCCTGAGGAATCAAACCTATGTCCTCAAGCTTTGCAGGAAAATGCCTTAACTGATAAGCCATCTCTTTGGCCTGTTAAACAATCATTTAAATATTCTCATTTCCCTTGAATCTCCATAGCTATAGATTGATTTTATGCATTACTATTTGTCATTTTCTTTTGAGGAGTGATCTTGATAAATCCAGACTGGCATCGAATTATTGATCCTCCTGCCTTATTGCTGAGATAATAGGCATGCATCAGCAAACCTATCCCTACCCTTAAATTGTTACATGAAATTATAAATACATATAAGAATATCTCATTTAGTATTTGCATTTCTGAACAGTACAGACCTCAGCACACCATCACTCTCCTGTACTGCAGTTACCTTCAGTTTTACAGTACATATGAAAATAGTAACTTATACCTAAATTACAAATTTTGCCAATATTTCATAATCAGTTTTTTTTTGTTTACCAGTATATTTGTTGTTGTTTCTGTTTTCCCATTTGGTCCACTTCCCTACTTTCTGAAGTGTTCTTTTTATTTTTTGCACATGGTGTGTGTGTGTTGCATATATATGTTTGAATGTACATTGATGCCCATGTGTATAAAATGTGTGTAGTGTGTGTATTTGCATTTGTACATGCATGTGGTGTGTGTGTGTGTGTGTTTCGATGTGTATGTATATATATGTGTACAAGTGTGTGTAGTGTGTATAAATGTATTTGTGCATGTATCTTCTGAATGTATGCTTGCATATTTATGGATGGATATGTGTTTAATGTGTGAACAGTGTGCATACATGTATATGTGTATACATGTTCTGTGTGTGTTCATATGTGTGGATGCACATGTGTATAGTTTGTGTACAGGTGCATGTGAATATATCTGTGTATTAATGTGGTGTGTGCATGTAGGTATACATGCATCTGTGTATGCTCGTGGTATGTGTGTGGATACATGTGTGTGTAGTATGGTGCAGATGCATGTACATGCACCTGTGTATGCATATGAAGGCCAGAGACTGACTTTCAATATCTCCCTCAATGACCTACCACCTTATTTCCCAAATCAGGATCTCTCAAATGAATGAAGAACTGACCAATCTGGCTCGTCTAAACATCCCACTAGCCCCAGGAATCTCTTGTGTAACAATTAATTTCTCACTACTAGGACAAAATGCTGAAAAGAAACAGCTTGTTAAAGAAGAGTCGATTTTAGCTTATAGTTCCAAGGGGAAGTCTATCATGATGGGGAAACCAAAGCAGGAACAGGAAGCTTGCATTCCATCTTCACATCAGCAGGAAGTAGAGTGAGAAAGGCAGGACAGGGTGGTCTTTAGCATCCTTAATCCTGCTCCCAGTGACATAATTTCTAGCAAGGCTCAACCACATAAAGATACCACAAGTTTCCAAAAGAGTTTCACCAGATGGCAGTTAAGTATTTAATCACATAAATCTAATGGGTACATTTCACATTCAAACCACTACATCTTGTCTGTGCCTTGTGGCAAGCACTTTAATAATTGAGCCATCCTTCTAACATCCTTAAGGCAGGTAAGCATAGGAACTAGTTTAGCAAACCTGGGACATTGCTTGGCTTGGGCATAAAGCATGCCCTCTCTACTCACAATGTACTTAGGCAGCCTATTAGGAGCCTAGGACCTCACCAGCTCCAAGCTTAATGTATGCCCAACTTCAAACAGTGACATAAATTGCTCTGTCACTAGTGTGCTCTGTCACTAGACTATCATTTGTCATCAGTTCCTGTTAAAATGTGTTCTTAGATATATCTGGGATCAGAAGACCAGGGAGCCACCCAGCATAGACTGGGTTGGGGTGCACACACAGTGGACAAACTATGTCTTCTGGGTGAACTTTTAGGGAGAATATCCTACTTATGCCTTTTGCCTTTGCATAATCAGTCATACATATGATATAAGTCAGATGCATCATGGAAAGTGACATGCACAGTAGAGAAAATGTTATATAATCCAAACATGACAATCAAACCAGAACAGCACCCAATTTATGTCCTTAACAATAGATCCCCTCCTTCTTCTGGACTCCTTAAGAAGAAACCATATGCAGTAATTAGGGCCCTTGACTTTCTACTCAAGTGGCCTACTGAGCTTTGGCAGTATATTTAAAACTGTTACTATCATTATGCTTTTAATTTAGTTTTTGCTGTTTCACTTTTTATGTGTACCTTTCTTCAATGCTTTGAGGTAGATGTCAAGAACCATGGAACATCTAGATAAAGACTGCCACTAATAAATACCCTGAAGGGTCTTTTAAATCAGAGTTTGATTACAATAAGTTCATAGCTTTTTAAATAACATGTCTCTTTTTGCTTTAGTTCTTTTGAATATTTTTAAATATTTTTTTTATTTATTTGCATGCAGAGAGAGATAGATAGAGGAGAAACAGACAGAGAAAATAGGTAAGCCTCCAGCTGCTGCAAATGAACTCCAGATGTGTGCACCGCTGTGCATTTGAAGTTTAATTCCTAAATCATCATTTATCTGAATATATGAATCAGACAGTAGAGAAGGTGGTATGATGGAGAGGTCTCTCAATAAGAATAAAATGCACTGTGTGAGAGAATTCCTAAACCTGTCATGTAGGGTACTTACCAACAGGATATCAGGAAGCTTAACTTCTCTATGCTCTTGCTTGCACACAAAAAAAACAGGAGAAATGAGTTCCATGATCTCTATTAACCACAGCATGTGGGAAAAGTTGGTCAAGAATGTCAGTGAAGCAATTTCCCCTAACTGGATGGGAAAATGGCAGCACTGTGTATATTAATTCTCAATGTTTTCATGTTAATATTAGTAAAAGATTCAAATGGTATTTTTATGAGTCCTCCTGGTTTAGATGTGTTTATTAGACATGTTCTACAATTCAGTTATTTATACTGCTTCTCTTTAACTTTATTTTCCTCCTATGTAATTTAAACAATTTAATAGGAGGACTTGGTTAAGAAAGGCACTAAAACTCTCAAATTCATTGTTATATACAGTAAAATTTAATGTCCAAGGGGAGGGATATTTTAAATATATTTGTACGCATATAAGGCAAAGCTGTGTCTCTCTTCCATCTTTGAACTTAAGAAGA
This sequence comes from Jaculus jaculus, assembly GCF_020740685.1. Classification (NCBI taxonomy): domain Eukaryota; kingdom Metazoa; phylum Chordata; class Mammalia; order Rodentia; family Dipodidae; genus Jaculus; species Jaculus jaculus. The sequence goes on along the minus strand of NC_059104.1, from coordinate 124,106,906 downwards.
ATCTCCCAGGTTGAAGTAACTTTGAAGTGGCCCTTCTGAACAGAGGCTCATCCCAAGTAGAAGGGCTGTCTGTTAAGCATGTGACATGCCTGGAAACTTATTTCTGAGTCTGTATGTAGCTGCCTAAAAGTATAAATATCAATAAATGACTATATGACAACATGAGATGCTTTGAACTGCTCCATTTAAAGATGGCATTTATGAACTATAACTTTTAAGAATAGGACTTTGCTTCACAACACACTTTAATCATGAAACAGACAATTTTATAGGTGGATGGAAAGCTGGAGTGTTTGAATACCCACAGAAAGATGTGTTTCCTAATATGAGGTGATAGTTATGAAATGGCTCCACAAAACTGTTGGCATTTACAATACTATTTATGTTCTTTCCTAAATCCAAGTACCATACTGAGACTTTTATCCACCAGTTAAAAAGCTATGAAACCTGATAAAATTGAACCAAGAGTGATTGTGCTTGTATCATTACAAAAGAGACCCTTTTATTGCTTGAGTTCACTGTCTGTGCGCTTGAATTTGAACCCTGGTTTCTGAAGTTTGTCATCTTTAAAATGGTATAAAAGGTATAAATTCTTCAGAGTTATCGAGTTTGCACCTACTTTTCTACTCTTTAATCACTTTCACACATATTACTGTGATAATGGCAGTATAAACCAGTTTAACCTGATAACCAAAACATTGTAATGCCTTTGTTTGTGTTGTAAAGAGCAACATTCCCATCCATGGACAGAAAACTAACATATAAAATCACCAATATTCCCCAACTCTGTTCAGACAATGTGTTTTATTTGATTTCTCTATCAGCCTTATGAATAAAACATCTCCATTTTCACAGATAAGACTGCAAAGTCTCACTGATGTAAAGCAACTTGTCTGAGGTCACCCTCAGCAAACGTGAGACGCCCCAGTTGAGCCTGGTGGCACAGCGCCTGTTGTTCCAGCTGCACAGGCTGCTGAGGCAGAATGGGTGCAAGCGCAAGGTCTGCCCGCGCAACTTACCGAGTCCTAGACCAAAGACTATTGAAAATGAGGGTTGGAATGTTGCTCGATGGCAGAACACTTGCCTAATATGCACTTGGCTCTAGGTTCCATTCCTAGCATTTCTGGAAGAATGAAGGAGGGAGAAGAGGAGGAGGGAAAGGGACAGAAAAGGGGGGGAAAGAGGGAAATCCCATATCTTTCAGGCCTGAAAGGCCCTGCATTCATCAGCAACATCTCTACTACTTCTTGTTTTTATTTATTTTTATTTATTTATTTTGTTTGACAGAGAAAAGGGGAGAGAGAGAGAGAGAGAGAGAGAGAGCGAGAGAGAGAGAGAGAATGAGAGAATGGGCGCGCCAGGGCCTCCAGCCACTGCAAACGAACTCCAGACGTGTGCCCCCTTGTGCATCTGGCTAACGTGGGTCCTGGGGAATCGAGCCTCGAACCAGGGTCCTTAGGCTTCACATTCAAGCGCTTAACCGCTAAGCTATCTCTCCAGCCCTCTACTACTTCTTGTAAGGTCACTCAACAGGGCTAAAACTCTTCCTTGTCTTTCATTTGTGCCCTTTCAATTTGTCAATTTCTAGTAAATGTACTCAAGTGTAGTTTGTGGAACAAAACAGTGAATTATGGCTGGCATTGCATCTGCAGGAAGAATTGGACTCTTCCTTGAGAAAAAGCTTAAGTAGCCATCTGCCCACAGAGCCCAAGTCTGCTTCTCCCAGCCTCTGACAATTTCTTTCCCTATACCTGATGCCCTCTTGTCACCACCCAAGTGTCTATTGCCCTTTATCATCAAAGCAAACTTTCATTTTTCCAACATCTATGAACAACAAGGGTTTATTTTTCATTTTTTAATATTTTTTAATTTATTGATTTTTTGCACACATCAGTCCCTTCTCCCCCACTCAAAATTCTGCTGTGTGTTTTGAAGGGATTATTAGTATTCATTGTGGGAATAAAGAGGTCTCAGTCAGTATCTGCAGTGATGGGGTAAGCATGGTGCCTCAGGCTATACCCATCCACCCTGAGGCTCTTAAAATCTTTCTACACCCTCTTCCATGATGGTCCCTGAGCCTTTGTTGGCAGAATAGAGATCGGATTTAGTCTTGCTTTCTCTGTAGCCTCTGGGTGTCTGTTTTTATGAGCTTTGAATGACCACAATTCCTGTAACCATTTCCTGTAACTTGTTTTCAGGAGCAATCAGGGCAGTATTCATGTCACCACTTCCCCTGTAATGATTTCTGGGCCCGGGAAGATAAGGTGGAGGGGACACATCTCCTGATAGACAGTCAGATATATTTCCTTTATGTATTGATGCATCTCTGTTTGCCACAGTATTCTCCATCTGTAAGACAGAACAAATTCTCCAATGAAAGGTGAGAAGAGTTTGAATAAAAGGGAACAAGGTCATTAGAGAGAAATATTGATGTGTATACCCACTCTTCTTAGATAGAGAGCTGTGGAGATGATTGTATCTGGAACTGACTGGTTTCCTGTTGTAGGGAATCTGTTTGGTTCCCAAAGACAGATATGAGCTCCCCTGCACTGAGCAGGTTTCATGTCCAATACTTTAGCAGTTGGTTATCTATATGGCTCATTGCCACTATTGAACAAGTATATATTTCTTGCTCAGCTGGTTGGTTTTGTAACTGGCAGGATCTCCTGCTTATTCTATCTGTTGGCACAATTATTCTCCAGCCACTGCCATAGCACTTCCCAGCACTATGAGAGTTAGCAAGGAGGGAACTCGATTCCCTCTCAGTTCCAGCATGATCTCTTGATGTCCTGTGACTTCAGGCTGTGATGCCTTTAGCAATAGAGACTTACATTTTAGCTACTGCAGGGAACCAACTGTTTTGGCAATGGCCTATACTGTTTTGCAGACGTCATATCTCCCTGACCAATAGCTCATTGTTGTGGGGGGCACCAATTTTGGTCCAGGGAATTACCAGCCAGAGCTCATGGTTTTATGGTCATGCTTTCTCCACCTGTTAGGGAGCTTTTCTATTCAGGTTCCTTCTCTCACTTATTAAGGGTAATGACTTGTAGAAAGGTATCCCAGTATTTTATGGAATCATTTCATGTTGCCCTTAGTTTTGTGAATTCTTCCAGGCTCCCTTTTTTTTACCCCCTTGGCCTTTCCATATCTTTCTTTATTTCTCTTTGTTGATCATTGACTTGTTTTCCAGCAGAACTTCCTCCACTCCCTTTTTATTTCCCCCTTTTCCTATCTTTGTTCTAATATCATGCCAATATTGTTAATATTTATTATGGCTTTCAAGTAGCTGTTTCTAGACAAGGTTAGGAGCTACAATATAAGAGAAGTCATGTGGGGTTTGTGCTTCTGAGCCTGTGTGAGTAGAATTCCATTGTGTATATGTACCACATATCCATTAACTATTCACTTGTTGATAGGCATATTGGATGATTCCAGTTCCAGAATAGAACAGTAATAAAATGGTTGAGCAAGTGTGCCTGTGGTATATAGTAGAGTCTTTAAGGTATATACCCAAAAGAGGTAAAGCTGGATCTAATTGCAGTTCTAGTTTCAGCGTTTTGAGGAGTCTCCATAGTGGTTTCCATAGTGGATATACAAGTTTGCACTCCCATCAGCAGCTATCATCTGGCTTTATTTCTGTCATTCTGACTAGAGTGAGATGGAATGTCATAGTTGTTTTAATGTGCATTTCCCTGATGTTTAGAGATGTGAACATCTCCTTAGGTGTCTAGTGAAATTTGTATTTCTTCCTCTGAGAAGTCTCTGTTCATGTTAGTGCTTTTTTTCACTTTTCTTTGCTAGGTTTTTTGTTTGTTTGTTTAGGTAGGATCTCCCTCTAGCCCGGGCTGATTTGGAATTGACTATGTAGTCTCAGGCTGGCCTTAAACTCAGCGCAATCCTCCTGTTTCTGCCTCCCTTCAGAGTGCTGGGATCAAAGGTACACCCCACCATAGCTGGTGTAAGTGTTTGTTTTTATAAGCCTCAAACTATAGTGCAAGTTAAAGACATGAATTAAGATAAACTATTCCTCCAGTATATATTCTTGAAGGGAAAAAGGCATTATGAAAGTTAATTATTCTATACTGACAAATATTACAGAAGACTCACTGAACAAGTAAAATGAGGACACAAGCCACGAAGAAATTAGTCTGCCTGTGGCATTTGGGTGGTGCTTCTCAGAGGGGATGAGCTTTTTCATTATTTTTAAAAGTTGAATACGATATTAATTTGCTAATGAACCAAAAGCAAGAGATTTCATAGAAAGGAAGCTGTGTATAAGGACCAAAATAATTAAGTTGGGGGACATTTCATGACTTGGCATGATATAAGAGCAGAAGAAGAAAGGAGAGTATGAGTTGCTTGTATCCGTTGCAGTAAAGTACCAAAGAGAGTTATCTAAAAATCACCAAGGTATTATCTTGTCCCTTCAGTGTCTGGTACTTTTCAGCCTTTCCTGGGGATTCCCTGACTTCTATATACACCACACTAGTAACATGGTCATCTTTATTTATTTATTTATATATTTATCTTTGGATGATTTAATATCTTACATGTGTGACTGTCAGCTTCTCTCCAAGTTTCCCCTTTTACATACTGAGCTACACTACACACTAACAACACACATTACATGTATTTTGTAGAAATCTTATTTTTAAAGATTATTTTATTTTTCTTTATTTGAGAGAGAGACAGAGAGAGAGAGAGAGAGAGAATGAATGAGCGCACCAGGGCCTCTAGCCACTGAAAATGAACTCCAGATGAGTGTGCCCCCTTGTTCATCTGACTTACGTGGGTCCTAGGAAATTGAACCTGGGTCCTTTGGCTTTGCAGGCAAGTGCCTTAGCCACTAACCCATTTATTCAGACTTAGAAATCTTATTTTTAAATATATTTACACTCTAGGGATGAGATGGTGGGTCTAGGACTTCAACATAGCTTTTCTTTGGAGAAGGCACACAGTTTAACCTACTACATAGGGTTAGATATCCACAATGGTAGGATGAGAGCTATGTTGAGTCACTAAGGAGACATTCATTTAGCACGTTATGGATTGTATATCACATGTGGAACATTCTGCTAAAGGAAAATAAAATTGGTTTCTGACAAGGAATTCAAAGTTGTTTGAACTATAATACAATGAATTTAGGGGAAAAATTGTTTCAGTCAGTGCTCTGTAATGAATAGTTCCAAACTTGGTGGCTAATAAGAGTTTATTATTTTGGGCCAGTCAGGGGCCTTATAACCTTTTCTTGCTCATCTAAGAACAGTCTATTTCATATATCTCTGATCCCCCCTCAGATCAGTGGTCCATTTGAATCATGGTGCCAGGTGGGCATACAACACATGTTGAGATTCCTTCTTTTTATTTATGTGGTTCACCTTCTCCTCAGGTTGCCAGGCAGAGAACTTGCTCCTCATGACACAGGTTGGAGCATGTTCTCTTAGTGCAGGATGGGACATTTTCTCAATGTGATACCCCTGGCTCATTCTTGAGATGCAGATTGAGACTCCTCCATGTAATGTAGTGTGATTTCTCCACATGTAGTCTTTTCCTGGTTGGCACTAATATTTTCCAGGTTGGCACTAATATTTATAATGCCTGTTGGGACACATAGCTCCCTCCACACATTCTCCTCATGACACAGGCTGGGAGAACATTCTCCTCTGGAAGCAGCATCAGATTCCCCCAACTTGTGATGCTGGTTGTTATTTATGGCAAGGTCTCCTTTAGATGAAAGGTGAGGTTCATGGTCTCCTTGATACCAGATGGGCTCATTCTCCTTCTAAAGAAGGCTGGTCACCCTTCTTGTGGTTCTGTGATAACTGTGGGTGGGGCTTGTTCTCCTTATGACACTGCTGGGGCTCTTCTTCATGATTTTAGACAGGGAGACTTCTTGTGAGGTAAGTTGGAGCTCTGGTGATGCCAGATGGGGCATGGTCTCCTACGGATGCAGGCTGGAGAACTTCTTCTCATGAGAGCAGGTGGGCATCCTGCTTGATGCAGTAAAATTGCTTTCTTTGTGTCACCAGTGGGCCATGTTCCCATTATGACACTGGTTAGAGCAAACTCTTCTCATGATAGTGTCAGAGGAAAAAAAGAGCAAGGGAAAGCGTTCAGACCTTTTACTGTGGCTCATACCAATGTGGCCATAGCAAGGCTTACAGCCAAGCTCAAGTTTTATAGGAAGAAGCAATAGTCATGTAGAAATGGAAGAAAACAGTGACAGAAGAGAAGTAGAGGCCAGTGAACTTTGCAACAAATAAATCAAACATACAAAGTTACTATGTTGGTACCTGCACATAACTCCGTTTCTGTCTTTACAATAATAACTTGCCTCTGTAGTGTCTAAAGTCTAATCCTCTCCATATTGTTTTTACTCCTTATATTCTCAAACTGTTCTTAGTTGATTAACAAATAGGAAAAACTTTGACATTCAATATAAAAGGATTGATAATAGTTCAACTTGATAACCTCCAAGAAATATATCCAGACTCTGCCTCACCTGGTAGAAGATATTGCCGCATCTATTACAACTAAGTAGCAATAGAATTTGAGGTATCTGTTGCATACTTTGTGGTTAGGCAAAATCCTACTTCTGTAAGTCCTCAGTATCCCAATTTATCCAGATGTAAATCACTCATGATGGTGAAGGATACAATATGAGAGAATTTTCTGTGACCATTTCTCCATATCAATTTTTGACAATTGATGGATGTTAAGGGCTTTTTGGAGGCTCTATAGAAATGTAGATTAGATCTAACTTTAAGACTGTGTCCACCTCTATGCTAACACCTTTTTACTGTCATGGCTCACATGAGTTCTCTTCCCCATCTTACTGTATTAACATCATCTGTCTGTGAACTGAGGCTTACCTCCATGGCAGCTCCCATAGACCTGGAGGGAGAAGCCCTCTCCTAGCCTCTGCTAATAATTGATTTTTATAGCTCAAATATTATATGCTTGAGCTCTGAAAAAGACAAGGATCCAAGTGCCATTGTGTTTCACTAGGCAGAACCATACTTTTTATTTTTTTGTGGAGGGGGAAAAAAAGAGCTCAGAAGGGAAAGACATGGCTCTTTAGATTCATTTCTAAATAACTAGATTTATTTCTCTCTGATTTTAAAAGTGCAGCATGGTTATAGACACATTCATAATTAAAGAAATTCAAAAACAGGCAAATAAAGAATGATTGCAACCACCACTCAGAGATACCAGACTGAACATTTCAGTTTCTTTCCTTTTGCATATACATAAAAAATTTTTTAAAAATGTTTATTTTTTCTTGGTTTTTCAAGGTAGGGTTTCACTCTAGCTCAAACTGACCTGAAATTCACTATGTAGTCTCAGGGTGGCCTTGAACTCATGGTGATCCTGCTACCTCTGCCTCCAAAGTGCTGGGATTAAAGGCATGCACCACCACACCTGGCTTAGAAAAATTGTCTTATATAAAAATATATGAGAGAATGGATGGTCTACTTTTTACTCATTTTTATTTTTCTAGGTATTGACCCAGATTTCATAGAATGGTCTTCAGGAAGAGGGTTTTATGCCTTTGGGCAGTCCAGCAAATGTAATGCAACTTTTCTACTTTTCATGTTTATTTTTGTCATAATTGGCATCCATGAGTCAATAAAAGGACTTGCTGTCAGGATGTTTGTCATTAAAATTTTGTCTTTTACCCTTAGTGTTTCTCTAACCTGAGTCCCCCCCGAAGCAGAATCTGTAGGAAATGATGTGCTAGTAATGTGTTGGGAACACAGTTCAAAGAAGCAGGAACGTGGGACCAGGGGAGATTTGTAAGGAAGTAACAAGAACAAAATAAAAGTGCAAAGTTGTGCTGGACACCACACCGGACCAGCCAAGATGCATGAAGATCAGAGTCACAAGATACTGAGAGAAACAAGGAAGCTAGAGACTCCAGATACATGCACCCCACTCCAGTTGGACAAAGACACCTCTACTGAGCACTTCTTCATTGTAGGTAAAGGCAAAGTCTGCCATCATCGGCCTGATCCAGAGCACTGTCAGACTGGATCTTTGTGAATTCATAGAGGCTAGTGTCCAGTGATGGCTGCAAAAGTATGGGTGAATCTGAATTGTGCAAAAGAGATATGTGATCAAAAATTTACCTGCTCTGAGTCTATAATGTTTTCAATAAATTCAAATAAGACATGCAAAAGCATTTTGGGAAACAAAAGAGTAAAAATAATTTTGTCTCATAGTTTCAGCAGTTTTGGTTTTCATGGTCATCTGAATTCACTGTTTCTTGACCTGTGTTAAGCCAGAAAATCATGATGGACTAAAACTGTGTACCACATGCTGACTAGAGATATCTCCTTCCAGGCAACTTCCAGTTTACATCATCTCCCAATAAGACCATCATGTCTTAATTTATCAATACATTAATCCACCAGAGATTAGAAGTATCATGAGTTGATCTCTTCACAAAAGCCAATCAACAGGCATCCAGTCCCTGAATATATCAATATTCCAGGGACATGTCAGCTCTAACCCACACTATTGTTTAAAATAAATACTTACTCTTAAACTTACATGTTTGAAAATGAAGGGGGATAGAAGAAAGCAAGAATGAAGTTGGAATGAAGATGGAGGGTCACATCCTACCAGCACAGTAATAATCAGTCCCAAAAATAACCACTCTTGATGCCTTCCTTGCTTATTGTCCCGAAGGAGCAGGTGCCAGGTGTCTCCATGGCATTTCTGTGTTCTCTTCTTTACCTGTTGTTGAGACAGTTTTACAAGGGAATTCTTGGGTAATGATAGAAATTCTTATGAATAGATTTAATAGACACGCACGTGTGTGTGTGTGTGTGTGTGTGTGTGTGTGTGTGTGTGTGTGTATGAGTGTGTGTGTGTATGAAAAATTTTAAAGTAATTTAGGGCAGAATTTTAAAGCTAGGAGCATTTCATTTCAATACATAAGTAAGAAATCCCCATATTACTGCAAATAGCAACATTTCAGGCAGCTTGGCAGACACCGAGATTAATTAGGTATGGCAGTAGGGATGGGAATAAAAAGGCATAAGTATAAAAAATATTTTGTCCAACAAATATGGTATAATAATCACTTATTCATGCTAGCATGAATAATAGATAAACAAAAAGCATATGCAAGTCATTATATCATAGGGCTGAAAATGGCAAAAAGAATGCTATCATCTATATATGTATATATATTATCTTATAAGCACAGAATGGATTTATATATCTATAGAGATATATCAATATTACCTTGTTAGATGTTTGTAATTATCCTGGGGGAAGGAGGTCATGGTGTCAGCCTCTAGATTAAGAGATATGTAGTGTCACATTTATTTCTCTCACTAGAGGGTGGCTGGGAAATGGAATTCCAAGCCTCACTATCTACAAAACAAAGAATAACATTAATATTAAATTTATTAGATTGCTATGACAATGTGATGGGATAATGCATGTGAGGCATATAGGACATTACTAATCTTATAATAACAACATATGTCAGCTGTCTATATATTCTTTGGAATTCATAGTGAGTTAAAAAAACATTGATCAAAATCCCTGTCATAGTCATGACTAGACCATATCTTTCTTTGTATCTATTTTTAATTTTTTAAATATTTTATTCAGTTATTTATTTGAGAGGCAGAGAGAGTGAGAGAGAATGTAAATGCCAGAGCACCTAGCCACTGCAAATGAAGTCCAGACACATGTACCTCCTTGTGGATCTGTTGTATATGGGCACTAAGGAAACAAACCTGGGTCCTTAGGCTTTGAAGGAAAGCATTTTAACTTCTAAGGCATCACTCCCGACCACATTTTAAAAACATTTTTTATTTAAGAGAGAGGAAGAAAAGTCTTCTACCACTGCAAATGAACTCCCGATACATGTACCTCTTTGTGCATCTGGGTTTATGTGTGTGCAGAGTATTTGAACCCAGGATATCAGGCTTTGCAGCCAAGCACCTTTAACCACTGAGGCATCTCTTAACCCTCATTCCTTCTATCCTTCCTTCCTTTCTTCCTTTATTTCTCTTTTCTCTTTCTTTCTTTTTTTCCTTCTTTCTTTTTGTTGGCATGTAGAGACTTTTCGTTGATGTACAGAGATTGAGTATCATTTATTCTTGCATTTTCAAATACAATTAGGTGTTATTGATTCCCATGCCCTCCTTCCATCCCCAAACTCTTCCCCTCCAACTCCACTCCCTCACACAGCCTCACCCCTTTCTGTTCTTTATGTTTGCCTTTGGTTACAGTTCCACCTTGATAGATTTTGTCCATGTTTGCTCCTCCCCATATATGTATGCAGAAAACTTATGTCAACATTATGCAGATCAGTATAGAGGTATCTCGGAAATTGGATATAGAACTCCTATATGATCCAACTGTCTCACTCCTGGGTTTATGCCCTATGGACTCTACACTACTGCAGAGATCCTTGGACATCCATGCTAATTCATCTCTAATTACAGTAGCAAAGAAGTAGAACATGGTTTCCTGTCTCACTGATTAGAAGTAGATCTATTGAGGCACAAACACTAGAGTAGATGGATATTAGTTTTAGACTTTCACTTTTAATAAGCATAACAACATTTTGAAATACTGTGTAGTTAAATTACTATATAGTTTTATAATTAGATGCTGGCAAACTCAAACTCAACTGTTTCAGTTATCCTCTTGTTGCTGAGACAAACATCTGGCCAGAAGCAGTTTATGAGAGAAAAGAGTTTATTTCAGGCTTATATTTTCCAGGGGAAGTTTCATCATGGTAGAGGTTGCTGTCTCACTTCATCATACATCTACTGCAGAGAGAGAAAGAGAACAGCTATGATTCAGGATGGCTCAGAACATACATTAAGGCTGGATTCTATTCCAAGTTTCACTCCTGGTAATGTATCTCCTCCAACAGAGCTGTGCCTGCTAAAGACCTAAGAAGGACCCTTAATTTTAATCAAAAATACCTGAGGCTAGGGGCACATTTACAATCAAGCCACCATACAGAGTTACTAATGTATCATAATGACAAATGCTTTGTTTAACATTGTTTGGGAGAATATTGTTCCTTTCAGCTAACCAGTCAGTGATTTAAAAAATAATAATAAAGTGCAAATTGATCATGACAGAATACTTCAAAGATACATTTTGCTCTAGCAAAGTTGGCCTGAACACTAAGATACTCAGGAGAGAAGTCAAGAGTCTATTGTCTTGTGGGGTGAAAAGGAAGCAATCATGAGAATGGTTGAATAGAGGGAAAGCTTGTTTCTGGCTAAACCAAGGCCTAGAGCAGACATTCCCACACCCAGCCAATAGGGAATGGGGAATAGATTCTGGAGAGATTGTCTATCTCAGTGCGTCTATGTCATGAGTGTACAGTAAAGGCTGAAGTTTTTCAAACCTAGGCGAAGTGGCTTATGTGTTTGTGTGTGTGTGTGTTCATGCATGTGGTGGCACATGAATGTGTGTACACATTCACCTGCACACACATTTGATTAGGGATGGATGCAGGGCCATGTACATTCAAGCCATATCCCTCTGAAGGCCAGGTACTTTGGAACAAAAGGAAAGAAGCTTCCAAGATAAAGAGCTGGTGGAATTGAATCCATATGCTTAGTGCAAAACTGTGTTTGCTCTACAGCAATTGTAGATTCTGGAAAACAGTCTATGATTTCTGCAGCTTATTCCTTGAGTGTTTCTACAGTACACTTATTTGTTTATCCCCCTTCACTGAGCATTCACCATGAGCCAGGTATTGCATGCATGTATGTCACATTGCAGACCTCCCACACTCCTGTATTAATGAGAACCATGTCTGGAACCCAGTCTGCATCCTGCCCTCAACCACTGCTAGCTGATTTTGGCAGTTTTGTTGCATCTGGGCTTTTCTCTGTGCAAAGAAGTATCTGCTGACTATGGATTTTCTCAGTCATTGTCCTCATGCTAACACTTCTCAACTGAAGAGCCTTGCTGTGTCTCAGCTGTTTTAATACCTCACTCAGACTCTCTTAAAATCTAATCTTCTTTCTCATTCTTATTTACCACTAATGCTGCAGCCTACTACTTTCACTGTACCTCAAAAACAAAACAAAACAAAACATACAAAAAAACACCCCATAAAACCTCTTGTATATATTCATCCCATGTAGGGCTCTCTTTATATCCCATTATAGGTCATGTTAAATAACCAGCTCATTCTTCTTACCTATCCATTCTTACCCCAGCCTGCCTGGCTATTTGTGCAGTGAAGTTCTGCCTCCTTAGCATATGAATAATTCCTCATTTCATAGACTATTGAACTTTCCCACCATTTATGTCACTCTCTGGGTTATTACATAATGCTCCTCAAAATTACCAGTGTTTGCTGGGCTTGGTGGCACATGCCTTTAATCCCAGCACTCTGGAGGCAGAGGTAGGAGGATCACTGTGAGTTGAAGGCCACCCTGATACTACATAGTTAATTCCAGGTCAGCCTGGGCTAGAAACCCTACCTGGAAAAATCAAAACAAACAAACAGACAAAAATTACCACTGTCCCTTAGCATGAAAAACTATACCCAAAATGTAATAATTACCAGCTGGATCATTAATGCAGCAGAGGTTTTTGAGTAGGCTAGATACATCATGCCTGACATACATATATGTATACTGTATATGTATGACACTTGGTTTTAAGAGAACCAAAACAGCTAACATTCTGTTTTGGATATTGAAAAAGGCCCCCTTTCTGCCCTTTCTCCTTATTCTTTACACTTTTGCAGTAAGAAAGACCTTGTATGTCTCTTTTCTGAGCTTGTTGGGAAGAGAAGAAAGTAACCACAGTGAGAGAAAAATCAAAAGTCACACCAGCCTGGATGAACTGTTCAAAGATTATGGCCAAATTGTAAACTGGCTCCCTTCAATAGTGACGGGTGTTTAAGAGGTAGACTGCTTCAAATTTGTTAGATTATTGCTGACAGAGGTTTTCAGTGCCTTCTACAATGATGAGTAAGGACCACCAGAAATGAAAAGACAAGTCAGGCACTGATACTATGAAAGCAAGAATTTGGGAAGATTATTATTTAACAAACCTTGTTAATGCAAAAATCACTATGCTACATTTCTCTAGATTGAAGTATCATTCAGCCAAAACACTATTATTCCTTGTAAATTAGCCAATTGTAAAAGAAATGCCACTTATCTGCTAAAATGTATGCCATGCTGCAGCGGAGGCTGGGGAGAAGCTGCTTTCTTCTTGTATTGGCTTGCAAGGCTGTAATAAATAAACAAAAAGCTGTATAAGTCCATTCTCAGAAGAGCAGTTCCTAATCCTTTTAGACCCAGGGAATGATTTGTGCACAGCAATCTCCTATCTGCAGCTGTTCCTGTTTTTCAGAGAAATCCAGTTGCTTCAAGAGAAAATATTTGGAACAGCCCCTAAGAGACTGTTCACGAACTGGAATGGCATCTTCTCACCACGTTGGACATGCACGTTCAACACCCTCATGGGCGTTCTGGAAATGTTTGTCAAACATTTCACTTAGATATTTACCTTTTCTTTACAATAAAAGCAGATGTGTGACTTAAAGCTACTTAAGAAAGGACAGCTAGCATGACATAGAAGTAAGTATGTTTATGCCACAGACTTACACTTGCTGATATCTTGTATCTGGAGTATAGTAGAGCCAAGTGGATGCAAGTACTCATTGAAGCAGGACCTATGGCATGTTACCATCCAGTCCTGCTTGTGCAACATATTAAAGACTTGGCACTGTTTATGTAATACATACTAAACAAATAAAAATGGCATAATAAATTAAAAGCGAGGCAAGATATTAGTTTCCTACTACAATAGTTTTTAAAAATATAAGTAATTTCCAAATTCCTACTAATTCAAGCCCAAAGTTACCTTAATTTTCTCTAGCTTTTGAATGTACTAGTCATAATGGACTATAGTATACATGTTCACTCAGTGTTTCATAGAGCCCATGCCCCAAACCACACTATAATTCCAAAATATTATTTGTCATTATGAAAGCAGGACAAACTACATAGATTCTGATGATTTATGAAAATACTGTACTCCCCTTGGCACCCAGAGGATGCTTGGCAGATTTTCAGATTTTCTCACCATTCTGGCCTCTCCACTAGCTTCCAGAGTGTTGTTTCAATACCTTGTAATGCCATTTCTGTCACTTCCAAACAAGCTCAGATATATGTACTGAAAAATGGAATTTTCTTCAGACACTTTTTCACCTAAGCCTTCCAATTCAGAAAGATAGCAGGCTCTATCAAGTGAGTCAATTTTGTCTTAAAGGCAAATAAAAGTTATTGGCACTAGGGCTCAAAGTTCTCAAATATATGTTATTGATTTTATGTGCAATTTGAAGTAAATGAAATGACTTTGGATATGACTCCTTAAGCATTCTTGCTTTTTCCAAGGTGCTTAACCCTTGTAAGTAATTTGTTGCTTGTAATTAATTGTCCCCAAATTCCCACCTCAAGGTTTCAGAAAAACAGCATGCTCCTATCACTTTGAAAGCAACACTGATCATATAATATACATACTTAAATTCCAGAGCACATCCTTGCAAAAACTCCATTTAACAGAAAAACCCAAGTAGCCCAGGGAGAGTAGCTAATGTTTTTCCAGTTAATCCACTTCCTACTTTATGATTTAATATGAGGGGACATTCCCTGTTCCCCAAGGACACTTGGCACTTCTACATCAGAAATAATTCCCCTCTATCACTCATAGGGTAGACCTCAACATAAAAATTACATAAAACAAGGTGAGAGGAAAGAAACCTTTCAACAGGATCATGCTGAAGCTCTGCCCAAGGGTCTAATTTCCCCTCCTCAGCAGTCTACTACTTGGCTTCAGCTGGGGTGGGGGATGGGTAAGGCTGGAATACTTAGAACACTTCAGGATATGGTGGAAGGTTTTATCTCTAGCTGTGCCTACCTAAGCAAACTGAGTCGGTTAATTGAACCAATTACCTGGCAATTCCAGCTCAATCACCTCCCCCATCAGGAAGCAACCTGGAGAATTTGGGACTTTTGCCAAGTAAAGAAGACTACTTTCTCTGCACAGATTTAAAGGTTGGGCTAAATAATCTATGCACCTCCATCCTTGAGGACATAAAACCAGTGTTCATCTGAGTTTGTACTAACCTGTGAACACATGTGTATGTTAGGAAGTGGATGAGTTAGGCCAGAGGTACTCAAATGTTAACAAGTATCTAAATCATCAAGAGGACTTATGTATATGAAAATATTGGGTTTGACCTAGGGCCTGGCAGTTTAAATTTCTTACAAGTTCCCAGTGGAAGCAGAAGCTACTGATCCAGGACACATATTTTGAGAACCACTGATTTAGGCATGTTCCTCTGGAAATGAATAATGATACAAGGCTCCATGTTGCAACTTCATTTTTCCCTATCTCTTGGAAACTCAAACAAATAAGTTGGATTGTATTGATTTTATTCACCAAGCAAACATTTTATTAAATACCTACTCTGTGATGCTCACCTTGGTGGTACTGATGATACAGGAATTTTGGAGCTCCTAAACAATACATCAATAAAATATGCCAGTGTGCCAATAATTTGGGGGTGCATCCATATTCTTTGATAAATGAAATTCATTGACCAAAGAATAAAGTTCAGAAATATTTTATTATCACTTAGAGTTTTAGGCAGGAGAAAAGAAGAGAGCTTAAGCCCAGAACATAAGAGAAGGAAATAAGTTGGAGCTCTTGCTGAGGGAAGCAAGAGGGGATTGAAAAGCCCACCTCAAGCTTCAGGTTGGTGGGCTTTTGTTGTTGTTGTTGTTGTTGTTGTTGTTGTTGTTGTTGTTTATGAATCCCATGGATAAGTGGCTGATTTAACCAGTCTAGTCCTAAAGCCAGGGATCTGGGGTCAGGATTTCTGGAAAAGCACAATCTTCTCAGAATCTTAGTTTTCTGGAAAAAGTCTTCTCAGAAGGGAGTGGAAGAAATCTCTGAGGGATATAAGAAAAGACCAGATCTTTCTGACCTGTAATAAAGTGTAATGACTTAGATTTTCCCCACAAGTCCAAGTAAAATTCTAATGTTTACCCAAGAGAAAGCTCTCCATTTTGTGTCCTATCACTATAAGCACGCTAGCCAATTTCTATCTCCTACACACAATTCTAATAAAGCCAGGCTTTATTAGAAAGAACCGAATCTGATAAAGATACAAACACAGAAACAGATGAAAGTGAGGATGAGGCAGGCAGAGGCAGGACAAAAGGACAACATAAAAATTCCATCCACTGACTTCCAGCCAAGATGGCGACCGCCTAGCTGCACTGCAGATACTGGGGAAAGAAAGGCAAGAAATTAAGGGTTATCAGGGTCTTCTTGTTAGTGGGAGGGTACAGAGTGGGGAAAAACAGGGAATCAGGGATCACCTCTCAGGTGTGTAGTCTACCCCCCCATACAGCCGCAGCACCCCATGCCCCAAGTGGCTATGCTCCAATCGCGTGCCCGCCAGCCCATCATGTGCCCGCCAGCCCGCTGCACTGACCAAGTGGGGACCTCCTCCATTGTGCTCTGGTCGTGCGTGCTGGCCCGCCACGCTGTGCTCCCTTCGCACACCCACGGGGGCCATCTCTGCGGTGATTAGGCCTGCTGCTGTGCTCCAATTGCACGCCAGCCAGCCAGCCTCTGCTGTGTCCCAATCCCATGCCCGCATCAGCTGCCTCTGCACTACAATTGCACGTGCAGAGGGCCCAGTCCCACAGCAAGGGCCACACAAGTCCACACTGAGTCACTAGCACCAGCTCAGGTGCCATCCCCTACCTGTCCGTCGCCACCCATCCCCCACTCCCCTGAGGCGGGAGAGCACAGATTGTTTGCAGGTCCCAGTGTACCCAGCCAGAGTTTGGGCAGCTTCAGGGCTTGCTACCTCAGCCCCCTTTCAAGCACCAAGGCAGGCAGCTTTGATACATTACTGGGTGAGAATTCAGGCAACTTTGGTGCCCCTGTCAGGCAGTAGATAGGTGGATTTGGCAAGAGAGAGCAAAAACCCAGGCTGGTTGCAACTGTCCCAGGCTGCGTTGGATTTTCATTGAGCTAGAGCGCAGGCTGCTCCACCCACCTACCTGCCCATACACTGACATGGGTAGACCACAGCACAAAAGAGATAACATGAAAAATAAAATGCAAGAAAATCCAGACAGATCACCCAGTCCAACAAGGATTACATCTAACCAAAACATAGAAGAGTGTTTAGGATCAAAACATCAAGTGGAAGCTATGAGCAATGCAACCCTGACCAACCTACTGCTAGAAATTCCAGGAAAGCTACAAAGGACAGATAATCATGTAGATGCTACCATCACTAAGCTAGAGCAATATGATAAGACACTGGAAGGAATTCAAAGAGAGCTAAGAGAGTTGAGGGAGAGTGAAAAAAAAAGAGGACCTTAAAAATCAGCTGGCCACACTAAATGAAAACATAAAGAAATGCAAGGATGATTTCCAAGAATTATCAAGATAATCAGAAAATGAGGTGAAAAGGGAGCTGGACAGAGCGAAGGAAGTGATACATAGGAAAGCAGTAGAAAATGCAAACTTAATTGAACAAGCCCAAAACTCGCTCCAGTGAGGTGGAGGATAGAAACTCTGATCTGGAAGACAGGATGGAAGAAACAGTTCGAGAGTCCAAAACTTTCAGTAAGTTCAAAAATTCCTGTGAACAGAACATGAAGGAATTGTGGGATACACTTAAATGTCATAATATCAGAATCACAGGAATATCAGAAGGAGAAGAATTTCAGACCAAAGGCATGGAGAACTTAATTAACACAATAATTGAAGAAAACTTCACCCATCTCTTAAAACAAAGGCCCATCAAGATACAAGAAGCAAACAAGACTAACTGACTAGACCAAAGGAGAAACTCCCCAAGACATATTATAATTAAGACTCTAAACATTGACACCAAAGAGAAAATCCTAAAACCAGCTAGGGAAAAACAGCACACCACTTTCAAAGGAAACCCCATCAGAATTACTTCAGACTTCTCAATGGAAACCCTGAAAGATAGAAGGGCCTGGAATGAAACTCTCCAATCTATAAGAAACTATGGCTTCCAACCCAAACTACTCTACCTGGCAAAAATCTCACTGAAAATAGGTGGTGAAAGGAAAACTTTCCATGACAAAACTCAGCCTTACAACTATATGAACACAAAACCAAACCTACAGAAAGTATTCCAGGAAATTCTCCACAGAGAAGAAACAAATAACCAAACACAAATGCCTACAAGAAGCAGATCACAACAGCCAAACCCAGAGTAGACACAAAAAATTTCAAATTACATGAAAACACCAACACACCTCTACCACCACAACATGGCAGGGATCAAATCAAATCTCACAGTCATCACCCTAAATATTAATGGCCTTAATTCACCCATCAAGAGCCACAAGCTAACAGGGTGGATCAAAAATTAGACCCCTCAATCTGCTGCCTTCAAGAAACCCACCTAACCACTAAAGACAGAAGCCTCCTCAGGATGAAAGGGTGGAAAACAATATTCCAAGCAAATGAGAATAAGATACAAGCAGGTATAGCTATATTAATATCAGATAAAATAGACTTCAAACCAAAAGTTATAAAAAAATACAAAGAAGGCTACTTCCTACTTATAAAGGGAACAATCCATCAAGAGGATATTACAATCATAAATCTGTATGCACCAAACAGAAAGTCACCACAGTTCATAAAAGAAAACCTACTTGACAATAAAACAGAAATAACCACCAACACCATCTTAGCTGGGGAATTCATCACACCTTTATCAGTAATAGACAGATCATCCAAACAGAAACTCAACAGGGAAGTAAGAGATCTCAACAAAACCATAGAGCACTTATGCCTAATGGACATCTACAGAACTTTCCATCCCAAATCCACAGACTACATATTTTTCTCAGCATCCCATAGAACATTCTCTAAAATAGACCATATACTGGGTCACAAAGACTGCCTCCACATATTTAGGAAAATTGACATAATTCCATGCATGATATCAGATCACAATGCTATATATCTAGAAGTCAACAACAACAACAACAACAACAAAACACCAAGAATCCCAATATCAATTGGAAACTGAATAGCACACTAGTGGATAGTGGATGAAATAAAAAAAAAAAAATGGCAAAATTCCTGGAATTGAATGACAATGAGAACACATCATACCAAAACTTATGGGACACAATGAAGGCAATCCTCAGGGGAAAATTCATAGCACTCAATGCCTTCATAAAAAAGACAGAAAGATCCCAAATCTATAGCCTAACCATCCACCTAAAGGCAGTGGAAAAACAAGAAAAATCCAACCCAAAGAGCTCCAGAAGGAACGAAATAATTAAAATCAGAGCAAAAATTAATGAATTGAAAACCAAGGAATCAATTAAGGCAATTGACAAAACAAAGAGCTGGTTCTTTGAAAAGATAAACAAGATTGACAAACCCCTGGCCAATTTGATCAAGCAAAAAAAGGAGAGACTCCAAATTAATAAAATTCAAAATGAAAAAGGAGAGATCACAACAGACATAAGTGAAATTGGGAGAATCATCAGGACTTATTTCAAAAACCTCTACTCCACAAAACTGGAAAATGTGGAGGAGATGGATAAATTCCTGGATGCATATCACCCATCAAAGCTAAACTCAGAGCAGATTAATCACCTCAATGAACCCATCACACTCATGGAGATTGAAAAAGTAATAAAAAACCTCCCAAAAAAGAAGAGTCCAGGACCAGATGGATTCCCAGCTGAATTTTATCAAACCTTCATGGAAGAACTCAAACCAATCTTTCTAAAACTGTGCCACACAATTGAAGAACAGGGAAAGCTACCCAACTCCTTCTATGAAGCTGGTATCACCCTAAGAGGTGCCACAAGAAAAGAAAACTATGGGCCTATTTCCCTAATGAACATAGATGCAAAGATCCTGAACAAAATACTCACAAACTGAATCCAACAACACATCAAAAGCATTATCCACCTCAGGATCAGCAAATGGTCAGCAAGTGGGATTTATCCCAGGAACACAAGGATGGTTCAACATACGAAAATCTGTCAATGTAACACACCACATAAACAAGCTTAAACATAAAAATCATTTTGATAGATGCAGAAAAGGCCTTTGACAAGATACAACATCATTTCATGATCAAAACATTGGAGAGAATCAGCATGGCTGGTTCACATCTTAACATAATAAAGGCAATATACAAAGCTCCAAAGGCCCAAATAATACTTAATGGAGAGAGACTGGAGGAATTCCCATTGAGATCAGGAACAAGATATGGATGTCCTCTCTCCCCTCTGCTTTCCAATATAGTTCTGGAAGTCCTAGTTCAAGCAATATGACAGGAGAAGGAAATAAAAAGGATACAATTTGGAAAGAAAGAAGTTAAGTTAAGTTAAGTTAGCTCTATTCACTGATGACATGATTATATATGTATTATATATGTATATATATGATTATATATGTAAGAGAGACTCCATCCCAAAACTCCTGAAGGTGATTAACTCCTATAGCAAAGTAGCAGGATACAAAATCAATGCACAAAAATTGGTAGCATTTCTGTATGCAAGTGAAAATGATACAGAAAAGGAAATAAAGGACATACTCCCATTTTCAATAACAACAACAACAAAAAAATATCTTGGAATAACATTAACCAAGGAAGTAAAAGATCTATACAATGAAAATATAAAAACACTCAAAAAAGAAATTGAGGAGGACTTGAGAAGATGGAAAGACCTCCCATGCTCCTGGATAGGCAGAATTAACATTGTGAAGATGAGGATCCTCCCAAAGGCAATATACAGATTTAACGCAATTCCAATTAAAATCCCTACAGTGTTCTTCACAGAGATAGAAAAAATGATCTCAAATTTCATATGGAAAAACAGAAGGCCTCGCATATCGAAACATATCCTCAGCAAAAGAAATACTTCTGGTGGCATCACCATACCTGATCTAAAGCTAAACTACAAAGCCATAATAATAAAAACAGCATGGTACTGGCATAAAAACAGGAGTATAGACCAATGGAATATACTTGAGGACCCGGATTTTGGGTCAAGTAACTATAGCTACTTGATATTTGACAAAGGCCTGAACAATATAGGCTGGAAAAAAGATAGCATCTTCAACAAATGGTGCTGGACAAACTGGATAACCACATGCAGGAAACTAAAACTTGATCCACGCATTTCACCATGCACTACACTCAAATCCAAATGGACCAAAGACCTCAACATAAGATCAGAAAATCGAATACTACTGGAAAAAAATTTAGGAAGTACATTCCATGATATAGGAATGGAAAAAGACTTCCTGAACCAAACCCAGTGGCTCAAGTTCTTAAACAGTCACTCAACCAATGGGATCATATGAAACTGAAGAGTTTCTTGATAGACAAGCATATAATAAGCAAATCCAATAGAATACCCACAGAATGGGAGAAAATATTTTCAGGTTATCCAACTGATAGAGGCCTAATCTATAGAATCTATAAAGAACTCAAAAGTCTAAAGAATAAGTAGACAAATACCCCACTCACAAAGTGGGGCACAGAGTTGAACAGGCAATTCACAGAGGAAGATATACAAATGGCAAACACACACATAAGAAAATGTTCATCATCCCTAATCATCAGAGAAATGCAAATTAAAACAACTATGAGATTCCACCTTACCCCAATAAGGATAGCCAATATCAAAAAATCAAATGAAAATAAATGCTGGCAAGGATGTGGAGAAGCAGGAACACTCATTCACTGTTGGTGGGAATGTAGGATGGTGCCACCACTTTGGAAAGCAATATGGAGACTCCTGAAAAAGCTGACTATAGAAATACCAACAGACCCAGTTATACCCTTAATAGGCATCTACCCTAAAACCTTCAAACCACAGGCCAGAGAGATTTGCTCAACCATGTTTGTAGCGGCTCAATTCATAATAGCTAAAAGCTGGAATCAACCCATATGTCTATCATTAGAAGAATGGATAACGTAGATGTGGTATATCTACACAATGGAATTCTATACAGCAGTAAGAAAAAATGACACAAAGAAATTTGAGGAAAAATGGTTTTACGTGGAACAGATCATTCTCAGTGAACTTACCCAATCACAGAAAAAAAATCGACAAATAGTCTCACTCATCTACAAAACCTAACCTGCATCTACCCAAGATACCTTACATACCCAGCAAGCATCTCATGGACTAGATAATAAGATGGATGGGAGGGCAGGGAGGGAATCAAAGGGTGGAAAACAGTAATCTGGACCCAAATGGCAATGGTACCATAAAATTCTACTTCCTAAAAGACAGACCAAATGGCTGAACCTTCACTAGACCCTTACAGGAAACACCTGAACCACAAGACACTGGAGACGGTAGGATCAAGACTAACCTAAATCTTCTACATCTTCCCTCCCTCCTCTGCCCCTTTCCCCTCTGTCTCTCTCTCCTCTCTAATTTTTGTATATTAGTTATGTTTTTCCTCAATTTCTTAGTGGGCACTGACCTGTAACCCCCACTTCCAGCTTGGGGCTACCATCCACAATGAGCTTTTGATCAGAGAAACCTACAAGGTTTCCCAAAACAATGACAGACTTCTGTCAGAGTACTTGATGACCCAACAAAGGCCAGTGGTAAGACCCTATTGCTAAAGACTCCATACGCAGCTGACACGTAAAATGGAATGGCATGGCTGGAAGCCAGGAGAGAGTCAGTCCCTAGACAGTCAGTGTGTCTAGTGCCAGAAGGTGCTACATGGGTGACTGGGGGAAATTACCAATATCTGTCCAAGCAACTCATTGTCTAACCTAATTAGCAACAAATAACCTGATATGATGCCCACACAAGTGCAATAGTGGCACACAGCCATGGTGGGGAACCAACTGCTCTTGATTTGGCTAACTGATCCCCTCAGTGGTACGAGACCCATAGCTGGAGCCAGGAAACAAGTCAGAACCATACCCAAACATAAGCCCACTCTCCAATATCAAGCTACCATTAATCATGGGGTACAAGAGGACCTACACCTATCAAACTCTCTATCAAAAAAATAATTGTTATCTCAATTTTCTGGGTGCTAACTTACTCCCCATTGGAGAATCTGCTTCTCTTTTTCAGATAGATGCAGATCCTAAGGAGAGACCTGCCCCAACATACCTCAAAAGGGGCCCAATTGAAACTAAGGACAATTGGCGAAACAAGCAAGGGTGATATTTTCCTGATGAACTGGATCCCAGCACAAAGGGGAAGGAGACCAACACAGAGAAAAGTCAACTCCTACCAAATCAGAGAGCCAGAGCCTCAGAGGCCCCCAACACCTCAGCACTGAAACATACCAAAAATGAACCCAACATGGTTCAGGGAAATTTTGCAGAGGAGGGGTCAGAAAGAATGTCAGAGTCACATGTTGGGTCATGACATGCAGAGACATTTATCGTACCAATAACTGTGGGCTAACTCCACAATGCACAACCCATTTTCTTCAACAAGGAGGGTCCATTGGGAGGGGCTAGATCATGGATGAGCCTAAACAATGGTACCAACCTGCCTGTATTTGTTGTAAAGAAAACTAATAAATTAAATTAAAAAAAAATTCCATCCAGACTATAGGCCATATGAAATATCCCAGCTTGATGGAATAGCCAAGAATTCAAAAGACTTTATGGTCACGAGGCTGGTTGACATTGAAAGCATCACTACAATTGAGATCAAAATTTCATAATGTCAAGAGCCATTTATGATATCCAGCTGTCAACACTACCCATTTTCAATGCATGAATAACCTGATGCCAATGTTTAACAGATAATACAGACTAAGCCTTCCTGACCCTACACCACAAAATGTACTTGCTTCAAACTGACTTATATATTCCAGACAGAGGAAAATAACTTTTAATCACAACAACTCTGGCTTGAATTTGGACTGGCAGGATAAAATAACATCAAAACAAATGCTATTACCAACTCCTTGAACATGCTATTTCAGCAAAAGTGTCAGTATTTCACCTTATAGAAAATCATCTTCTTTGGTAACCAGTTGCATGCAAGTTACCAAGGAAGAATTATGATCAGAGAAGATGATGTTTTTGTGGTTTCTCTTTGGCAACACAGTGATAAGCAATGAGGTGGTTCTCCACAGTGACATTTTCTTTATGCAAATAGTTTGATGAAGTTCACTTTTGAAAAATCATATTTACATTCATGACTAATATTCATCCTGGCAAAGTGAAATGGAGCTTAAAATATCCAGCCAAAAAAATCCAAAAATAAACACAAGTAGCCATTTTTACAAATTAAAAATGAAAATAGGGATCATCTTTCTGGTAGTATTACAAAACATGTCTTATTGTATGTTGCTAGTCCAGTTAAAATCAGATCAAATCAATTGCTCTAATTTGCATACCAACAGTTTGAAAGAGGTTTTTCCTTCCCTTTAGTTTTGAGGATTTTAAAAAATATATTTATTTTCTATTTCAAAGAATTAAGAAAATAATGTATGCGCTTTTTTTAAAGAAGTAGACAAGTTTTCATCTGTGCCTGGGGTAGTATTTTTAGGTGCACTGGTGAAGTAAATAGAAAAATCAAGATCTAGCACCCATAGCTTAAACAAATAGAAAGATAAATTCTGATTCCTAAAGTGTTAAGAAACATATGTTACTTTATTATCTAACTTTTAAATTACTTGGCAATTTTGCCTAAGATTGGTAAAAAGAATATCTTTGTTTACTAACAAATTGTATTCCAAGGTCTACAGGCTTGTTGATTTAAACATGGGAGGCTTCTCCATAGAAAGATGTTCTATGAGATGAGCTTCCACAAGAATATTTCATTCATATGAAACTTAACAGAGTAAGAACCCATAATTTAAAATATAAAACATGTGCAAATTAGGTTAGTGACTTGCCTACAGCACATGGGATGGGACATCTACATAATATTCTAGTGATGCAAGATTTTGTGGTTTATGGAGGATCCCCCAGGTCTGTGAACCCCAACCTTTGGGTAATTATCCACTTAACGAAGAACTGAGAAGACAGACTCCAAGAACCGTAGACTATGAAGTTTATTTTAGAGAGAATTGGTATTCAGCAGAAGGTTAGAATGATTCAGACCAGAAGGGAGTTCTCTTTGCCAGGCTGGACAGAGAAAGGTGAGAATGGAGAGATAGGTAAATCTCCAAGAGAAAAGCCCATGGAAAGGGTAAATATGAGAGCCTACACCAGAATATTTAAAGTAAACACTTGCACCCATACATGGGAAACAGAGGCTGGGAGTGTGCATCCTTCACCTTCACAAAGAAAAAGCTAAGAGATCAGATGGTAAAGAGGAAAATCATACATGTAACAAAGTGAGAAACCATCTGGAAGCAAAACATATGTAAGAAGCAAGCAGGAAAAATGCCCAGGGAAAGAAGAGATCTTCTGCTTTCCAGCCTAGATGGGAACGGAGAATTGCTTACCAAACCAGGGACCAGGAGAGCCAGTGCCAGGAGAGTGCATCCAAGGGAGAAGGTACGCAGGTGATAACAGGTGTGTGAGGGAGAGATCTGATTGGTTCGTGGATTACTGCACCTGACTCAGGAGAAACCAGCCCTCCTAAGGTAACTAGGTTGAGGAAGAGGTAGGGAGAACTGTTGCTGAGGAAGTTCTTGCCACCATCTTGAGTGAGACTGGATCTGACCAGAGTTCTGGTTTTGCCAGGGCAGATGAGGTGACATCTCTTTGTCCTTGGGCTTGGCTTCTTCCCTGGCTGAGGGCCTCAAGAAAGCTACCTTGCTGCTGTTTTTCCTTCATTACTACAGGGATAACTAGGGTTTAGAAAGAAAAAGTCAGTCTATGTTTTAAAATAACTAGATGCTGCAATTCTATATAAAGCCTCACTGATAAAATATTTCTCATTAACAAATTAATTTCATCAACATTCTTAAAATTATCTGAATTTACTATTACATTTTAATCACATGGGTGTATACTCCAAATTAGCACATGTAAGTGCTATATTCTTTAATAAACCTTGCAAATGAAAGGGAAGTTCATTTATAGAACTTCTAGCTGTATGAGAAGTAGTTGATAAAAGTCGTCTTGACTAGATATATTTATTTTAAGAGTAAGTTCTTAAGGGTTTAGGATTATCTAATTTTATTTCAATGACATTTTGTTCCTCCAGCCCCTGCAGGACTTACTTGTTTGTATAATCAGTAGTTTTGAGAAAGCAATACTAACCCTGTAACTGAAAAGTGATAGAAGCAGAGTTGGAGTTTGGGACTAAATTCTTTCATGCACAAAATTTTTCTTAATCTGTGTGAGCTAAAGTATTTGGACCATAAAATAATTAAATAACATACAGAAATTTGTGAGTATATAGACATATATTCTTTAAAAGATCGTTAAAATGTTCAGATATGTAATCTTACCACTCAGGATGCAGAGGAAGGAGTATTTCAAGTTCAAAGCCAGCCTGGGCTACAAAGAAAGCCTCTATCAAAAAGAAAATCAAACAAAAACAAATAAGACTAAACAAACAAAGAGAAAAGAGAAGGAGGAGGAGGAGGAGGAAAGATGCCTGTGACTCAGAAAACAAAGAACCCAGCAATTGAGCATATCCAGTTCTGTGCCAAGTTCAGTGGAGAAAATTGTTTTCTGCAAAACAATTCTAAGTTAGAATAGTCATATATTAAACATATGACGAGTGTCATTTTTAATCACAAAATGTAATCCTGTAATAGTGAATTTGAAATTTATCAATGAGGAATAACAAAGAAAAGACATAAATGATCCCCATGTGGTGGCACACATCATTAATCCCAGCACTCAGGAAGCAGAGGTAGGAGGATTGCTGTAAATTCAAGGCCACCATGAGATTGCACAGTAAATCCTAGCTCATCCTGGGCTAGAGTGAGACTCTACCTCAGAAAACAAATATTAAAAGAAAGAAAGAAAGAAGATACAAATGAACATTTCTGTCCAGATTTTATAAAAATGTTATCAATGTAGGGATTGCAAATATTTAGAAATCTATCATTTTGCTGTATCTGAGTAAAATTTTTGCCTATAGCTGTTACAAAGATAATAATGTATTCAATACCTGTAGTTAGGATCTGAACTTAGCAGGAGAGAAATCTGAGCTTTGTTCTGGTTACAGCAATGACTGTATAAAGCTCAGACCATGTAAAATGATTGCCTGATGAATTTTTCTCTGAATGTAGTTATATTTTTGAGCTCTTTCTGTGTATTAAGCACTTTTTATGAATTATTTCATTTGGTCTCAACAATCTACCATTTTAATATAGGACCTACATTACATATTGATAAATCATTCTTAGCCAAGTTTGCCCATGATACAACTGCTTTAGAGATGAGGCAGCGAATCTGACTCAGAAGGTAACTTCTGTCCTGTGCACAGAGTGTGTCTGCTAAACCACAAGCCAAGAGACTATTATTATAACACATTACTTATTTTTTGTTTTGTTTTTTGATTTATTGAGGGAGGGTCTTCTTCCAGGCCAGCTTGACCTATGCATTCAATATGTAGTCTCACGCTGGCCTTGAACTAATAGCAATCCTCCTACCACTTCTTCCTGGGTGCTGGGATTAAAGGTATGTGCTGCCATGCCTGGTCATATCACTTACTTTTCCTCCCAGTGATCAAACATTTGACAGGAAGCAGTTTAAAGGAAGAAGGAATTCTGTTGATTTACAGCCCCATTGTCCAGGAAGGCCAGTGGCAAGAAAGTGAGGTGGCTGGTCACGCTAACTTTTGGGAAGCAGAGAACAGACAGGATGTGAGGCCTTTATAACAAACCACAAGGTCTGCCTTAGGTGACCTACTCACTTCCTTCAACCTGACTCTATCTCCAGGCTCCATAACCTTCCCAAACAGCACCACCAGCTGGAGCACAAGTGTTCACACAAATGAGCCTACAGGGAATATTTCACATTCAAACCACAACAGTCTATGTAAGTTGATTCTGTCTGTTCCAAAACATATATGTAATGCCACAGTCATCTGTCTTTTATTGCAGACTGCCAGGGAAAGAGATTCTACCACTTCCCTAAATAGCCCATGCGGCAGCAAAATTTCAAGAAATACATAATTTAGTGCCCACAGAGAGTTAAGAAGAAGGTAGACATGGCCTCAAATGTCATAGAGTACAAGTTGTTCTGATCATCAGTTTTATGAACATAGAGACAAACTCAAAGGGATTAAGCTGACCAGATCTGGTGAGTTCAGAGAGACAGTTTGATCTGTGAAAGGAGCATTACATATGTACACACAGAGGTAGACACATATGCAATCCTGTCTGTGGTCAGGTACCTATGCATATATCATATCATTCATATGGTACCTTCAGCATAGACTTTAAAAAATCTTTTGACTATAGCTTAATGTAAATTTTTATTGTTAATGGTAGCTATAGTATTATTTTGGGACTGTTAAAATGTGGAGTGTGATCAAAGCTTACTGAAAATATAATATATAGGGCGTATGATTCCAGGCAGCATCTGAGAGACAGAAGAGGGAGCCTGAAGGAAAAAGAGAAAGCCAGTACTATTATTGTTATATGTGTGCTGGTTTGATTCAGGTGTCCCCCATAAACTTAGGTGTTCTAAATGTTAGATTCCCAGCTGATGGAGATTTGGGAATTAATGCCTCCTGGAGGGAGTGTACTGTTGGGGCAGGCTTATGAGTGTTATAGCCAGTTTCCCCATGTCAGTGTTTGGCACATTCTCCTGTTGTTATTGTCCACCTTAGGTTGGCCAGGGCATGATGTCTTTCCTCTGCTCATGTCATCGTCTTCCCCTGCCATAGTGGAGCTTCCCCTCAAGCCTGTGAGCCAAAATAAGCCTCTTTTTCCCACAAGCTGCTCTTGGTTGGGTGATTTCTACCAGGAATGTGACCCGGACTGCAACAGTAAAATGGTCCGGAGGAGTGGGATTGCTGCTAGAAACCTGACTGTGGCTTTGGCCTTTTGGAACTGATTTTCAAGAGGAATGTGAAAGGATTTGAAATCTTGGCCTAAGAGACGCCTTGTAGTGCTATAAGTACAACTTGATTGACTGTTCTGGTTAGAGCTGCAAGATCTGGATGCAGTAAGAACTATGGACTGTGAGGTTTGGCTTATGAGGGTGAAAAAGAGCTATGCCTGGACTGGGCTAGCAGTTTGTGTGGGAAGCTTGCTGTTTTGCCTGGGTCCTGAGAAATTGTGCAGGGTTGCTTTGCGTGAGGTGTGAGCAGAGGGATATGGCACTGAAAAAATGAAATATTTGGGCCTAAATTGCTGCCAATTCACCTGCAAATTGTTTGAGAGATTACAACCTTTCAGATTTGGCTAGCTGACCTACACTGGGGCAACATGAAAAATGTAGACTCTGGGCTGGAGAGATAGCTTATCAGTTAAGCATTTGCCTGTGAAGCTTAAGGAGCCTGGTTTGAGGCTCGATTCCCCAGGACCCACGTTAGCCAGATGCACAGGGGAGCACACGCATTTGGAGTTCGTTTGCAGTGGCTGGAGGCCCTGGAGTGCCCATTGTCTCTATCTATCTATCTGCCTTTCTCACTCTGTCTGTTGCTCTCAAATAGATAAATAAAAAATGAACAAAAAAATTAAAAAAATATAGACTCTTTTGGATGGGCCTAAATGCTCAACAAGTGTCCTGTTCTTCAAAGTCTGCTTTATTCTCCTCCCCGCCCCCCCGTATTAACAAATTGGTTCCCTACCTGGTATTGTGGAATATGAGAAATGCAGGAAAGAGAGGGTCATTGAGTTTGCAACATGGTCTTGTGTTTTGGAAATGGCCATGGGGAGTGTGAAACAGGTTTGCTGGTTGCCTGCATGGAGACCCTATGGAGCCATGAGGATGAACCATGGATTGCAGTGGAGACCCAATGGAGATGCTGGGACCACAAGATTGCTGCTAAGGAAAGCTGCCTGCCCTGCATGAAGTTTTCCAGGACTGTGAATAGCCTAGCTGGAGGGGTGGAATTGGAATGCCAAAGACTTGTTGTTGGTTAGAATCAATCAGACTTGGAGATTTGTCACTGACCAGAGTAGTTGGACATGAAGCTACAGAGTCTGATGTTTGCCCTGGTTGTTCAAAATCTTGTATTGGTTGAATATTTATTTTCTATGCCCAATTCCATCTTTTGCAGTGTGAATGTTTATTCTGTGCCATTATGGTTTTAGGGGGGATTTTTTTTTTTTTTGGTATTATGCCTCAGTTAAAAGATAATTGGACTATGGGGATGTTTGAGATCATTGGAATTGACAAAAACTATGGGGACTTTTAAAGTTGGACTGAATGCATTGTATTTTACATCATGTATGGATATCAGTTTATGGAGGCCAGGGGGGGAAATGTGACGGTTTGATTCAGGTGTCCTCCATAAACCTAGGTGTTCTAAATGTTAGGTTCCCAGCTGATGGAGATTTGGAAATTAATGTCTCCTGGAGGAAGTGTATTGGGGGAAGGCTTATGGGTGTTATAGCCAATTTCCCCCATGTAAGTGTTTGGCACATTCAACCTTATGTTGGCCAGTGGGTACATACGGAGCTGGCTATAACCCTGAGAGCTAATAGTCCCTGCAGTAGATAAAAGAGACTGGTAAGGCCCAAAGGATATGAAAGCTGTGCTTGGAGGTGTGATAGAGCAACTTAGATGATATGTTAGATCTGTAAATTTTCTGTTTGTGGTTTCCTTTGCTGTGAAGACTTCAGTGTCCTAGCCATCATGTTTATAAAGTTTAACAGAAGATGCTTAGGCTTTTATCATTTGCTCATTCTTTGTATATGTATTAACATTGACTGTGCCAGCCTTTGTGTGGGGTGGAAATTTAAATATGAAAAACTGTTTCTCTGCCGTCATAAGGCTCACTGTTTTATCAGCTCTGTGCCTTCAACAGTGTCCCCCTCCTCTGTCTGTCTGTCTCTCTCTTTCTCTCTCTCTCTCTCTCTCTCTCACACACACAGTAAGTTATTTTTAAAGAGTTTTTTTTTCTAATAACATGTGGATTACTCATGCGAAGAGGATGATGTGCTATGTAAATTTGAAACCACATAAGTGTCCTTCTAGATAAACCACTCCACCTTCCTTGCAGGTGTTATCCTGGCTGCCCTAGCTTATTTCTGCCTCTGAAGTGGAAGAGACTGTTTTCTTTATTATCTGTCCACCGCCTTGGGACAGAGAGGCTGAAATTTGGACAGATTCTGCACTTATCAGTAAGGTGTCTCTGAGGCATAAAAATTAAAAAAAAAAAAAAATGGAGGGTCTGGAGGGCAGGCGCACCACCAGCAGCCGCTACCCTCCATTCGCCTGGCTAGCTTCCCAGGCTTGAGATGGAAGATGTCCTGTCCCCTTGCCAGCATCCTTTCCCAAAGCTTCCCAGTGGCCAAGCAATCATTAGCTTACTCTCCCCAAAGTGCCTGGCTCCTGGTGCCAACTATTTCAGTACTTCACAGAAGCACTTGGGTGCTAAATACTCCATTCATTAAAGTCTTTGGTACAAGATATCTGCCTTCCCTCAGTCACAAGGAATATGCTACACCAGGGACACATTTATGTGGCAATAAACTTTAAACGCCTAAGAAAGTGGCTGAGTAAAAATAAAATAAAATATTATTCAAACGACAACATTTTGGACAGCATGTACGTTTTCTTGGCCCGGTTGAGTTTCTTTACTTCAGATATTTGGGACAGCGAAGTCCAGTTGAGACAAGGAAGGCTATAGTCATGCGTCTTCCGCTGAATTAGCTGATGTATGGGGAGTGTCACTATTCCTTAGTGTTTCCATTAAACTGAAGGCGAAGCGACCAGAGCATGGCGAGTGCTTTATGGAGCAGACTAGGAAGTGTGGCCAATGGAGGCTTTCATGGGGAACTTCCACCAACCCAGCTTTGTTTGGCTTCCAGGAGGGCAGAAGTCCTAGGATGGGAGCTGAACACCGGAGAGACAAAACCTCTGGGTTCTTCAAAACGCTTGCACCAGCACTAAGGCTTCTAGCAGAAACGAAAACCCAACCGCAAAGACAATTTCCTGTGTCAGAATAAGGAGCATTTTCAACTGGGGATTTGTAGGCCATGCGCACCTCTCCTTTGGAGCCAGTACTGAGCATAGTTGGGGCGTGAAGGCCCAGGAGACAGCAACTGACAGCTGAGAGTTGCAGTGTGAGGGGGAGACTGGTGCCAGAGCGCGTGCACGTGGTTGTGGTCCTGGCTGGGCTGCCTCAGTGTTAGCTGGGGAGATAAAAGAGGCAGGCACAGTGAACGGGGAACCGTGCTGGCTCGCTGCAGCCAAGGGAGGTGGAATGTAGAGGGGAGGAGGGAGTGGAGACTCCTCAGACTCCTGTGGGGGTGATCCAGAAGTTACTGGAATGGGAAGCCAGTTTGTGTGGCAAGCCACCAGTTCGGGATCACTCACTCATCCGCTTTGGAGTGCTTCACCTCCAGTCGACAAAGAAAATTAATTAATTAATTAAAGTTAAAAATTAAAAAAAATGTTTCAAAGCGTTTACAACATCTACAGCCAATGGGCATAATGCGTCACGTTACCCTTTAATTTCCTCCCACACGAGATAATGGGTGATGAGAATCTAAAACGTGTGGGAGAGTGATAGGAAATCCGTCTGGACAGCAA
The DNA here is from genome assembly GCF_020740685.1 of Jaculus jaculus. Lineage (NCBI taxonomy): Eukaryota > Metazoa > Chordata > Mammalia > Rodentia > Dipodidae > Jaculus > Jaculus jaculus. The sequence goes on along the minus strand of NC_059104.1, from coordinate 124,074,226 downwards.
TAGGTATGACATTTGATGGCTTGATCACCAATCTCCAAAGTAGACTTGAGACCTTGGATAAAACCTTCCGGCTTCACATTGTCTCAGTTTCCCCATGGATACCCACGGAATCACTTGAATCAGGGCACCTGGCTGCGGCGCGGAACAAACCGCGGTGTACGCGCGCTCTCGCATGCTGGCACCGTGCTCTTCCCGCCGCAGCCTGGCGCGTCGGTGCCATCCTCAGCGGAGCGAAGGGGGGGGGGGGAAGATGCAGCTCTAAAATTAGTCCAGCTTCCCTCCATCCTGCTGCCCCCTCCCGCGCGCCCCTCTCCCCAGCGCTGCGCTCGGAGATCACCGCTTGTCCCCCACGCGAGAGTTGTTCCCCCCTCTCCCGATTCGCTCGAGGTGTGGGAGGAGACAACGCTAGGAAGCGAGTGGGGCTTGGCGGTGCGTTGGCGCCCGCCGCGATGTGAACTAGGAGCAGCTCAGCGGCAGCGGGGAGCAGACGCAGCAGCCGCTCCTCCCGGCAGGCTGCGCTGTGCTCCGGCTGCGCACTGGGACCGCACGCCCGTATCCCCCTCCTCCCGCCGCCGCCGTTCTCTTTGGCTCCCCTCCTCCGCCCGCCAACCCGCGGCGGCGTCCCAGGCTCCCGGCGGCCTCAGCTAGAGGCCCCTGCCCCTCCCGGGAACGCGCTGCCGGCACCGCAGCGGGAAGGCTGGTGGTCAGCTAGCCTTAGGCCAGAGCGCCCGAAAACGACCGACGACCGTGGGGATCGCGCCTGGTGGAGTGGAGCATCGCCGGCCAAGGCAAGGGTGCGTGGGGGATTTTTGAGCGTGATTATTTGCTGCAGGGTGCACCGGCTGGAGCGCGCTTTTCGGAGCACAGCCCCAGCTGCCCAGCTGCGGAGGGGCTGCGAGGGGTCTCCGGGAAGCAAGAACCCGCGTAGCGCACGGGGAAACTTTTCACCTTGTAAAGTTCCTGCCTCCCAAGCCTGGAACCGTGGCCACCGCCGCAGCCAGCTGAAAGAGAAGGAGATTCGACCCTGCAGCAGGAGGTGGGCTCAGGAGTTGGACAAGTTTGGGGCTTGGAATCTGGGGAGAGGGCGCTTGCTGGTCTGTGCATACAGCCTTTGGCCGAATGAGCCTAGCCGCCCGCTGCAGGTGGATTGATGAGAACATCCCGGCGAGCCTGCCGGGTAGGTTGTGCTTGGTAGGCTCAATGGAGAGGTTTCTATGCCAATGGTTGTACAAGGGGGAGGCCAAAGTTGGGTCTTTGTTGGGCAAGACGCTATGTGAAGCAGAGAGCCCGGCCTCCACTTCCACTGCAGGAGAGCAGGGTGGCCAGATCATCCACGCGGTCCGCGCCCCAAGTCTGACTCGATCTTAGGGCATCTAGAGAGGTCGTGAATGACAGCTACCCACGGACTGGGGTTTTGCAGGTCGGGGAACCCATTCTTACTGCTCTGAGAGGAAAAGAGACCCCCCCAAATGCTTCGGGAAAATCAATGTTTTTTGGCGGGCGGGAGGATGGCTGTTGGTTTTGAAAAGGGGATGTCAAGGATCTGATGGTCCTGGGGATACCCAGTGGCTCTCTCTGGTCCGTATGGGCACACAGAGGTGCACAGCTCGATCCCTCCCTCTGGCCTGGCCAAGATTGTGAGAACTACTCTCGCTTGGCCAGGGTGCATGGGGTTTTGGTGGGGATCTACGTGCGCAGAAGGGGCCTGGACCGCTGTTGCGAGGCGCTCAGTAAAGGAGAGGACGCGGCCAGCGGGGGTCGCTGAGCTAAAGAGCATCGGGCTCAGGGTTGGCGCGAGGTGTCGAGCCCGGGTATTTTTAGCAGTGCTGTCTTTCTTTAGCCCACTTTTGTTGGATGTGCATTTTTTTTTCTGGGGTTGGGGGAGCGCGGAGGAATTGCAAAACACTAACCACAATTAGACTTCGCGGGAAAGCAACTTGTATTCGCTTTTCTCCACTCCACTCTCGCGCGTGCATGGGTATGCTTGGGTAGACAACGTGGAGATGACCGGTGGCGGCGTTGGAGGGCGCGCTAGGGACCGCTTCGGGTTCCTGCTACGAGAGGAAAGAGGACTTTGAGAGGGAGAGTATGCTGGTAAATAACGTGTAATAACGGGACGAACCTGTCTATGGGACAGAGTGTCCCCAATGAATGTGAGAATGAGACCCGCTGAAGAGAATAGTAAAGTAACCAAGCGGCTGGAAGTCTCCCAGAAGGAAAAAGCTCCAGTGTCCCAGGACGAGGGCGGCTAGTAGGCAGTGTCTCCCGTGGACTCCTGGAATGGAACAGTGCCTGGGGTTTCTGTGTACCTGCGCACAGCAGAACGGGGAGGACACCCGGGACCTGCTAAGGAAGGCAGCCCGTTTTCTTCCATTCCTCCTGCAGACGCTGGCGCGTTAGCTTCCAAGTTGGATCCTGGATCCTACTTTCATTTACAAGTGTCAGACAAACCCACACCAAGCTCCATCTCACCTCCTTACCCCGGCGCAGCCAGATGGGGGAGGCGCGGGAGGGAGCAGGGCTGTGCAGCGCGCACCCGGGGCCACCATTTGCAGATGGGATGGACTGGCGTGAATACTTATTTGTAGGACCCTGATGTTTAAAAGGCATATATAAGCAAATGAGAAAGCCTATACCACCCGATGGACACTTGTATTCCTGCCTTTTCTTCTCTCTGGTACACATTAATTTTCTGGCTCAACGCTTGTCTTTTCAAAGGCGAGTCTGGGCGGTGGGAGGCAGAGGCGGGCAAGTGGCCCCGGGTACAAAACCATGGGTTTGTGCTTCTGGCTTTGTTGCTAGTATTAGAGTCTGTGATTGCTCTCGGGTCCCATTTAAAATAAATGTGGAGGGATAGAATGAGCCAGACTGCAAGAGACTTAAGTCTTGACTCAGGTGGCAGCACGGGAGAAGTCAGCATCCAGGCAGTAAAGGACAGAGATGCCCATATTTCAGTGTGCGTCGGAGCGCAGCTTCCTCTTGGCTGCCACTGAACTCCTCACGTTATCCACCCCTGGGATGATGTTCTATCTGGTGTGACGTGTAGGTTTGAATCTCATCAGGGAAGAAAGGGAGGGGAAGGGGAAGCGAGGAAGGAGATTGAGATTGTAAAGATGTGGAATTCTAGAAATTGCTCAGCGCCCATTGCTTCTGCCCCTCCTCTTCTTCTTCGTGAACTGGAACAGTTGAACAGTGAGAGAATAAAGAACGGCCAAGAGAAAGCCAGAGCAACATGAGACAAAGACAGAATTGCACAATAACTTCAGCTCCTACATAGGTTATATTTAAAAGGACTGACATAAGGGTAGCTCCTCCCCCGCCCCTTAACATTTTACAGGGAGAAACATTGTCTCAGAATGAACCCAAATGCTGATATTCAATCATGAATACCTATTGTTTTCTTTCTGGAGCTTGGACATTGAGTGATTTTGGAGCTGGTTTCTATACACCGTGCTCTGGGAGAAGAAAGTTCCCAGAACTGTCCAGTTATAATGTCTTCATATCCAAACCACACACAGCAATCCGCATGAAAGGCAGCTGGCTCAGAGATCAGAAATTGGTTAGCTGGGAGGCTGGCTCTAGCTCTTATATCTGCAGGCTTTTTTGAAGCCAGTGTTTGCTGACCAGTGACTGTCTTCCAAGCCTTTCCCCCTGCTCCTCTCTTTCTTTCAAATTTCATTTATTCTGGTTCCTGGCAGAAGCATTTTGGGGATGTTTTAATCGTGAGGACTGTCTGTTAACTTGCAATTACATTTGTGCTGAGCTACTCAGAAATGAAAGGAGTAGCAATAAATGGGCTGGGGTGGGGGCAGGTGCCCACTGACCTGTGTGTTATATGAGTATTTTGCTAGCTCACAGCTTTTTGTAATGCAAGGGCTCTTCTGGCTGCTCGCATAAGGATCTTTCAGTGTATCGGGCCAGGTTATCATCCCTGCTTTCCTCACATGCTGCAGGACTTGCTCAAATCTGGATGCTGAAATTACATCAAATGGAAAGAAGTAGCAATTGCCAGCGAGAAGAGGATACTCAGTCATTACCAGCACATCTGAGGCACATGTTCTGAAGGGGCCGTGGTGTTATACTACGTTCATCTACTCACATACAAACAGCCAGTGGCATTATCTTATCAGTTACAGAGTTGGTCTTTTTTTCTTTCATATCTCACAACCTTCCAGTTCTCTGGTGGTCCAGTTCTGTCCCCCTCAAGGAGAAGGATATTGGGGATATTTGTTTCTCCCTATCCTGAGTGAGTTCTACCATTTGCATGCTGCAGAAATATTGAGTAGAGATTATCTGATGGGATCAGGTGGGCCAGGTCCTCCAAATTGATTTCCTTCGATTGCTGGGGAACTAGTTGTTGATGAACCCTTGTATATACTGATTGTGGAGACACTAGACTTGGAATGGATATTTAAAATACATGGACCTGACAAGCCTAAAGGGAAGAATTTGTTTCTTGCACAGTTTCTTCCTATACATGAGTTAACTTTTGATTTTCATCTTCATGCATCTGCTTATAAACAGTAAAAGGAGAAGCACAAAATATGTTTATATTCATTGCTTATTAATAAAATTATAGCATTTTCTTCTTCCCTTTCTTTCATTTCTTTCCTCCCATCCTTCTTCCTTTTCTTCCTTCCTTCCTTCTTTCCTTCCTTTGTTCTTCCCTCCATTCATCCATCCCTTGCTCCCCCCTCTCTTTCCTTCTTTCTTTTACCCCTGACTGCTGAATATTCCATCATTAGCTTCTTTGTACCCATTGTGAGAGCTAAATACATGAGGATCACACAGTGTGACAGTCCCTCCAGGACATCTGTGAAAAGAAATAGCTGTTCTTGTTTTGGTCAGTTTGACTCCACAAGGTTTTCAAATTTATTGATTTTTCAGAATATCTTCTTATGTAATAAGTTTCCCTGATTCCTTTCCATATATTCCTTTCCAAAACATAATTTATGAAAGTGCCTTCAAACAATCAGCTTAAAATTTTTATGTTGCTAGAAGAAAAATAAGAGGAAGAAGGAGGAGGAGGAAGAGGAGGAGGGAAAGAAAAAGAAGAAAAAGCTTAATGACAGATTGAATTCATTGTGAAAATACCCATCAATTTGACACTTGTCTACTGGCTTGAAGCTGCCTTTTGGTCTACCCAAATAGTTGACCAACTAACTGGTTCTCATGATTCTAAGTGAAATGATGTTCCCAGGCTAGATGTAACTGTAGTCTGTTCTATCAATGAGGTTTTTTATTCCCCACATTCAATGGGAGGTGTAGATTTTTTAGAGTGAGTTTACTGGTATGACTATGGTCAGGGGAAATAGAACATGAATCTCAGAAGTTAATGATCAAGCATATATATAACCATATAACCAGTGTAATTTTCCTGTAAGCATTACTACGTGGTTACATGAATGGGAAGACCTTGGAAATATTCTGGGGATGATTGAAGATTGTCTTTCCTCACATTCTACATTCTTATTATGGTATCCTCCTAGTCACATATTCTGTGGAGGGTTGAAGGTTGTCTTTCCTCACATTCTATCTACATCCCGACTATGGCACCCTCTAAGTCACAAAAGTCACTCACAGGGCTTGAGTGGGCCCTTGGGCAGACTTTAATGTTGCAACACTCTGAGCTGTCAAATTCAGGTCTGTGAACCAGAGTCTGCTTAATAAAAGGAATTTGTTTAAATCTTGCCTTTCATATATTTTGTCTGTTGCTTTTATTCTGCAAAGTCATAGGCAATTTAAGTTCATTTTCTTTCTTTTCTATGAGATAACTCACTTTTTAATATTTAATTTCTCATTGTATATTTTATCATTCAAATCCTTTTTTGTTTTATGAGAAAACATTTTGGTATACCCCTGGTTGAGGAACTGCCTTCTAGTAAGGGTTGGCTTCAAACTCAACACTGCTGCCTTAGCATCCTAAGTGTGACATAAAAGAATTACACTTCCAAATGTAACATTTATTTATTCTAAGTTTGTTTTCATCAATATTTACTGAAATTATTTCTCTTCTACAAGCATTGTGCAAGATTCAAATAATAGCCAACTATATAATTTGCCAGGGTACTTACTGTTCATGGGGGAAGTGAAAGAAAAGCATGTGTGCACACTGGAAGTCAAACATGGTAACATTTGTCAACTGACAGAAAAGTGTCACTGAGTGGAGACCTTAAGAGGGCAAAGTGAATATGAGTATAAATAAGGAGTACTAAGTAAATGTAGTTCAGTCATTCTTAATGAAGCCCTAATGCATGCAAGCCACCACAAAATTAATTCCTTTAGTTTTAGAAATAGCACATGGCTCCTTTTTGAAATAATGTATTCATGTGACAAGCTAAATATTAAGCTGTTGGTATATTACTTAATATTTTGGGGAGACTCCAGAATGTACTCAAGACTTTAATACATTACCTATTCATGATTCCCATGCCACCAAATTCAAAGGGGATATTTAGGTTTTCTGCATGTGTCCAGAAGTCTGGTTAATGTGCATATGATATCCTGATTTCCTGACTTTCTGCTTGACTCTTAGTTATGAAAATTAGAATTCTAAGGTGTTTGTCCTTTAAGTATTAGGACTATGACTTGCTTTGAGCCTTTATAAAAATCAAGTAAGTAGCTTGCCAAGTAATGTCAGCTTCCCGAATGTGGGTAAGAGGCTAGAACTTTTATCTTGGATGCTCTCCATGACTTCTTGGTCCTTGTAATTAGGAGAGCAGTTACACACACAGTATGTTTTATCCTTTCTGTCTTTTGCTTTTGGTAAGTCTAGAGATAAGTACACCTGTTGACTGAGGCACCGATGTGAAAGGTTAACCAAAAGAATAATTGTAATTTCAGTATTGCCACTAAATTAAATTCCAAGGCATCTGAGAAAAATTGTAGCCTTTTCAGCCCTTTGGAATGTTAAACAGTAATCAGCCTGGAGCAGCTACTCAATGTTACACATTTTAAATTAAACCCCAAATTATTAATTCTACTAAATATCTTTGAATATTACTTAACACTTTTAAATATCTGAAAGCCTGCCAGATGACAAGCATTAAATTCAGGGACAAATGTGTCTAATGGCAGTATAAATGACAGGTTTTTTAAAAAAAAATCTATCATATAAACTTGTGTGCATGTGTGTGTGTGTGTGTGTGTGCGCGCGCGCACGTGTGTGCATGTGTGCTTGTGTGTGTGTTCTTTAAAAGCTAAATGAGGCTGTATCTTGGTAGAAATGGGTTGACTTTTTGGAAAGCTAGAACCTCTGTGAAAGATAACATTTTGTTGATTTTTAAACCCAAGTATATGTTTAACACTTTGGATATCTAATGTTTATTTTTAACTGTGGTTTGAAGTTCTATGCTTGGCTCTAACTAATTGATGGCAGAGAAGTGAGGTGGGTGATTCATGTGGCATGCTGCCCTGCCATACTGCTGCCATGCCAAGCTGGATTTTGTAGCCACGGTTTCCTCAGTGGAGCTTGCTGTGGAAAGCCTTGGTACAAAGAAATGTAGACATGAAAGTGACCAGTACACATGAGATAAAGAAAGTGGGTACGAATCATTCCCAAACTTGAAGAAAAAGTGTTTAATAATAACTCTTTCAATCAGATGAATCAGAATTCAGAAGTGTGTGGCAATCTCCCTTAAGGATTTGCTACATATCTGATAGGACTGTAAAATCATTTCAGAATGTCGATTAAATTGAAAAATATGCCTGGATGTTGAAGTTGGGTTTATGCATATTCAGACACTGTATAAGATGGCTTAATTACTGTATAAGTACTGGGATTTATTGACATAAGGTCTTGTTCTTGTCATATGTTTTGCTCATTAAGTTCATGTTATTTGGATCTTTTTAGTGGTTAGAACTTGAATATTTGGTTTTTTTTTTTTCTCTTTTGACATTGCAATGCATACCCTCCTTTCTTCCTTCCTTCCTTCCTTCCCTCCCTCCCTCCCTTTTTTCCACTTTCCCTTCTCCTTCCTTCCTTTGCAACTGATTATTATGGTTTTGTTCTTCTTCTGATGGATGTTCCCGTGGAGTAAGCATATGTTTCCCCTAACAAAACTTTAGTTCCTCTAAAAAATGCAGAGTGGGAAACAGGACCATCAGGGGATAATTTTTACTATAGCTATGAAGAAGTAATTTGTAAAGGCAATTTTATCTTTATAACTACTGACACTGTATCACTGTATTATATTTACTTGATGGCATAATTTACACTTAACTCCCATTTCTTTGGGACATTTTTAGTTTTATGGTTGATCATTTAGTGTTACACATCCCTTTGACTTCTGATTGTTGAGATGAAAAAGTTTCCAGACATATAGGTGACTGGAAAATTCTATGTTTGTCCAATATACTTATTTACATATTTACTTTTGAACTGCATTTTATTAATTACAAATGTTTGAATGTTTGTCATCTTGCTGGGACAAAAACCCTGACCAGATGACTCTGGTGGGAGCAAAGTATTAGTTTCAGTTTGTAATCTCAAAAAGAAGTTTTATTATTTCAGGAAATCATGCAAGAGCAGAGGTTTGGGGTATCCCACCTTGGAAGAGCAGCTTGGAGTTAGCAGTGAGAGTGAGCTGGCTTTGGCAAGAGAGACTTGCCACCCAAGTACCACCTCAAGCAACACACCTCTTCCAGCATAGCTCTACCTCCCAAATGCCACCAATTGAGTATAAGGCTTAATCACAAACACGTGAAGCTATGGGGTACACCTCATGATCAAACTACCACAGTTTGGTAATGTCAAAGAGGATTTTCGTTCATGGAATCCTGAACAATCTGATATTGCCTGCTTAAGAGCTGAATGTAGGCTGACTCGTGCACTAGAGTTAATGTGAACAGCTGCTTTCCTTTACCTTCCTAGGTGACCTAGCTATGGACTGTTTAATGTAAGCCAGTGTTCCACCTGCTTTGTAGACATAGCACATAGCAGTTCATTCACTATCTGGTTGAACTAGGTACACATCACAATTATCCAGACTAATGTGAAGACTGGGTCTTCAAACCTAGGGCATTGTTAGTAAGTTGTATAAAGCATGCTTTTATTACCCAGGGCTAATTTTTGCTTGATGAGTATTAAAAAAGATGTGGCACCTGAACCTTCAATAGTTAGATTTCACAACTGGGTGGCAGGTGTGATACCACTCAGTTAAAGGGTGTATTGAAGTGACATCATGGGCTTGGAAGTCCCTGGATGAACAATAACCCAGAAATGCCTTGCATTTGTATTCAAGAAATAACTACTATGATGAGGAAATTGGACAATCTAGGCAATTGAAGGGGAAATGTAAAATGAAAACAGATTATTTTGCTAGATCAAGTTCTTAGATCTTCTTAAATTATGCAGTAATTAGATCATCTTTTGCTTTGGAAGTATAGATTGAGTATATGTAATTACTTGGGTTAATTACTTTATTCCCAAGTTGTATTCAGCTGTGTGCTTATTCTGTTCAAGTTATACTTTATATTTTTGTTAAATAGTAGGTTTAATGTTATATTTCATTTTTATCTAAATTGAAATGGTGGTATTTTATGAGATTTTCTAATTTTATACAGCTCATCAATGGTTATTATAATAAAGCAAATAAGCCTAAATTACTATTATACTATAGATATGTTTTATGTATTGAGTATAAACCATATTGTCAAAGAAAATCCTAATTTAAATATATTCAATTAGGCAAACTTCACTATTCTTGTAAATAGATCCAATGGAAAATTATTTTAAAAAGAATGTTTTGTCTCTCTTTAATTCATCACTTTTTATTTATTGTTGACAATATTATACATGCCTATAATGCATTTTGATCATCTAAACCCCTCTCCATTACATTCTCTTGCCCTTTTTCCATTTCTATTGAGCTCTTCTTTTCTTACAGACAGTCCCACATCTACTTTGATATCCTTTTTTTCATTTTTCTTTAATTTATTTTACTGCATTTATAACCCAGTGTGTTTCATTAGGATTGTTTCCTTAAGCATGGATGGTAGGTTATTTACTGGAATATGGGGTATACTACTGAAGAAAATATCTACCCATCTTACAACAATCCTTAACTGCAAATAACTCTTCAGGAGTTGTTTTTGTTTCTTTTGAATATTTTATTTTTATTTATTTATTTGAGAGAAGGAAGGAGAAAAAGAGGGAGGGAGGGAGGAGAAAATGGGCATACCAGGGCTTCTAGCCACTGCAAACGAACTCCAGATGTATGTGCCCCCTTGTGCATCTGGCTTACATGGGTCCTGCGGAATCAAACCAAGGTCCTTTGGCTTTGCAGTCAAGCACCTTAAATGCTAAGCCTTTTCTCCAGCCCATCTTTCTTTATTTTAATTTAGATTTTTATGTATTGAATTTCTCAAAGAGAAGAAGGGTGTGTGCATTTTGGAAATCTGATTTCTTTCAGGTATATGATAAACTGTGTTTGACTTTTACTTACAATAATGCTTTGAAGAGAAAAAGAAAATTAAATGGGGAAGATGAGACTGGAGTGAGAAAACATAGAAATGTCTACCTCAATTGTGAATAAGCTAAGGAAAAAATAAAGTTTAGAAATATCTATTTGGACAGAAGGATCTAGCCAACCCAACCCAAAATTACATATGTAGCAAAACAGCTCTTTTGTGAAGACACTGTATAAGCTTGCTCCCCATCACTATCTTTGGAGCACCCAAGACATTTTTCTTGCCTTCTTACCCTTTGCTCTTCCATGTCTGTTTTATTTGTTTCCCTCTCTCCTTGTTGCTTCCTGGTTGTTTTATATCAAACCTCCCCAGTCCTATGGTCACTGGTTAGAGCCTATGCCATCTTGAAGTTCTTCCTACACTACTTTCTATAGACTTTTTCTTTCTACACTCAGGTCCTCAATACACTTTGTAAAGGATGAATGAATATCCCTTATCAGAAATGCTAGGTATTGCAGGTGCTGAATTCATTTAGTTTTTAATTTTTTGCATGGAAGGAAGTTTCATGATGTGGAATTTTCACTCATGGCACCATTTAGCATTCAAATGGACTTAAGACTTTGGAGGATTTCAGATGTTTGGATGAGGGATACTTGCTTTATTATGATGCTGGCACTGTTAACATGCACCCTGTAGTGGCATTACTGTGCTGTTGTCTCTCTACAGCACATCATTCCTAGGACTAAGTGGCATAACCTCAATTTTTGTACCCTGTTCTATTTAAAACTACATCTTGCCAATCTTTAACACTTAAAATCACATCCCCATATTAGTATGTATTAAATTTAGACAGTAATTATGACTTTCACAGTTGAACATCTATGAGAAAATATCAGTTTGTCCCAGAGGTATATTAGGACTATCTTGTGAGTCTGTTTCTTGATATACCCATTTACTAGCTGAAGGAAAAATCCTCCAGCATGTCTATCCAAGATCTTGTCTGATCATTGAGCTGTGAATTTCCCTGTACATCCTTGTTCAGTACAGTGAAGACACCAGCAAGTACATGTTGAATATGATTCTATGCTTCCCCCCTTCTCATGACCGCCACTTGTTTTCCAAGAAGTCATGGTAGAGGAGCCATGTGCCTAGTGGTGCACTCTCTTGAACTTTGATGTGTGCAGTCAAAGATAAAATAAGAATTTGTCTCACTGACAAGTTCTTTCTATGTCAATAAAGTATAGACCCTATGAGCAAAAATGTTACTATTATAAGGACCCTTGGAGCTTTTCGAATTTATTACATTGCATCATTATAAACATCCTCACAATAACTATTATTACATTAAATTACTGACTACACAACTCCTTCTGGACTAAGGTATTTCCCATGTACACTGAGATAAAGAGGTCCCTATGGGTGGTGCTCACCTTGTCCTCACCACTGTGGTGAAGGGACCTTGCAGAGAGGGTTGGATGTACAATATCCTAATTTGCTATAGGTTTCCTGCATATCAATGGATACAGGATTGTCTGGCACATAATAATGCAGTAAATTAAAATGCACATTTTGTTAAATTCTAACTCTTTTGTTTTGTTCAATTACATTATAATATATGTGTTATTTGAGGGTCAAGCTGTTAAAAGCAACATATGAATGAAGTAGTGTATGTCTTGGGAATGTTGCATTATATGAAATATACAAAAATGTACAATAACTAGTTCTAAAATGAATGAAAATTGGAAAAGACTGATTCTGTTTTTTTAGACATTTTGTCATTCTGTGAGCTTAACAAGCAAAATCTCATTAACACTAAGTCCATGGGAGCATGAGAAATATGTAATGCTCTTAATTTCTTTTTAAGTGAATTGTGTTTATTGAAAATTGACTTGAAGGTACACTGAACATAATTCACAATATTGGATTTAAGTAAGTTTAGATTCCTCAGACTGCCTCAGAATTTGCTCACTGCTTAGTGTTGGTACTGTAGGTGTGAAGAGGGAGATCTTGTTTCTGGAAGGATTTACTGAAATGAGAAGATGAGAAGTTACACTGTGGAGATGTGTTTTTATGCTTCAGTGCCTCCTAGGCTTGTGATTGTCTGAGGCCTGATTTCTCCAGTCAGAGTTTGTCCGTGTCCATAAGCAGATGAGAGAGAATGAGGGCACATGGGGGCTGGTAGAGGCAAATGCCAATCCCATTTTTTTTCCCTATTAACTCACGAGGCCTGCTGGGTAGCAGCAGGCATTACAGACACTTAATTGTGTGCTAGGTAAGCCTGGCACAGCTCCAACATCCTGGTGGAGCAAGAATTACACTAATCAGCTGGGATATACTGCATATATTGATTAGAGTTGGATTTTGTTATACAAAAAAAAAAATCCTTATAAATAGTGGGAAAGTAATTGAGAGTAATTAAAAGGCAGAGAGTTAATTCACAGTTCTTTAGATGAAAGGGCATTTTGAGTCTTTGCTTCCATGTGGATTTCCGGGCAGGCTGAAGCAGCCTCCAAGTGCTGAGTCTAAATGGCATGATCGATGTTGCCACTCAACTGGAAGCTGATTAAATGGACAGGCTGTGTTTATGACACAGTGGTGACCAAGGTCCAGCTATTACATCTTGATGGATATACTGACAGAAGTCTTCTTTTGTATTTGGTTCCAGGGATTCTGAATTTCTTGGCCTTTGAGTTCTTCTCAATGTGTCTGATGAGAATGAACTCTTAATGAGCAGCGGAGAGCACTACACTACACTAAAGCTACCTAAAATGCAGCGTATTTTGAAACTGCATCCTCTCCATAACTGAAAAGTCTTTGCAATCATTGATGTCTCAGAAAAAAATAATGACACTGTAGAAGTGATGACCACACATAGAGTCTTTGCACTCCATCTCTTGCTTCCAAGCCCCAGATTTTAATTGCTTCTTTCACAAAATAGGTACTCAACTAATACATTTCTGAAATGGAAGAATGGATAAGGTAGAGACTGAATGAGTGGCTGAATGAAAGAAAAGGCTTGGATGATTCTGCATCTTGAAAACAAATCACTGGCAATGCTTGGTAGAATTCTGAGCATTCTTTCCTGAGACATCAAGGGGTACCTAAGGAGAGAAGGAAAAGCCAGAAAAGATGAAAGTGCTTGTGATCTAAGCATCTTATGCCTCACCTTCTGTGTATCCACCATGTTTTAAAAGTGAACATTATTGTTATTTAACAGATGACAACAGTTTGGTTAGGGATAGATCAAAGCCACACAATTGTTTTTGCAGGGTCAAGTTTTGAGCCTAATGCTCACACCCATGCAAGAACTTTCCATTCTTGCAGAGAATTCATGTCCTCTTTCTCTCAGAATTTTAGGCAAAGTACACATATAGTCCATGAATCCACACAGATAGATATATTTGAGGGCTGTGTATTTTTCTTTGAAAATTTGTAGTACTTTTATAGTCTATTCCATAACGTTGTGTTCAAATGATATTACACTTAGGTGGTAATACATTCACATTTTATCCCCACAATGCACCTGAGTATAAAGTGATACTTTAAAGTTGCTTCACGTTTATCCTCAGAACATTTTGATATTTCCATGAGTTGAGTCTGCGAAGGCAATCTGGTTGGAGGAATAGAGGTTTCTTGAAAATGTTTTTCTATGTCAAGCATATTTTCTTTTATATTTACTTTTTAAAATATTTTATTTATTTATTCATATATTGGAGAGAGAAAGAGAGAGAGAGAAAGAGAAAGGAAGATAGAGAGAGATAGTGGGTGCCCCAGGGCCTTTAGCCACTGCAAATGAACTCCAGACACATGCACCTCTTCGTGCATCAGGTTTGCATGGGTACTGGGGAATCGAACTGAGTTCCTTAGGCTTCACAGGCAAATAGCTTAATCACTAAGCATTCCACCAGCCCTTCTTTTAAATTTAGGTTGAATATCATGTTCTTCTGGGGTGTTAAAATAGGGGAAGGAATTTCCCCTAACTTCATATTTTCCAGGAGCTTCGAGTTCCATTGTTTTAACTGCTGATAATTTGAGGTTAAGAAGCCTCATAGAACCTTGCTGCCTTGGATTATTTGGATGACAATAATGAAGACAAGAAAAAAAGACTATGTTCAGAAATGGAATAAAGGGGCAGACTGTTTTGATGACATAGATGTGATCAAGGCTCAGCAGTTACTGAAAGAGGCTATTTCATTATATTGGTTTACCATAACAATTTACCAACAGAATGATAAATTTCATGGGAGAAACTTGAATAATGTGGATTAAAGATCTTAAAAACAAACAAACAAAAATCAGAACAAGTTGGAGAGAAGGCTCAGTGGTTAAGGCACTTGCCAGTGGAGCCTAATCACCCAAATTTGGTTCCCCAAAACCCATGTAAAGCCAGAAGAAAAGAATGGCACATGAGGGCAGAGTTCATTGCAGTGGCTGAAGGTCTTGGTGCATCCATTCATTCTCTCTCTACAAGGCATAGTGGTGCATGCCTTTAATCTCAGCACTCAGGTTCAAGGCTAGCTATATATAGTGAATTTCAAATTCCAGGTTAGCCTGGGCTAGAAGGAAACCCTATCTAGAAAAACAAAACAAACAAAAAAAATAAACAAAAGAACAAACAACAACCAAAAAAGAAAAACAACAACAGCCAAAAAATGCATTCCAATACCACCTGTTGGTTACCTGGCCCTGAGTGCACAGGAGACTATGAAAAAGGAATTATTGACACTAATTTACTAGTGATCCTCACCTTTAATTCATTTTTACATTCATTGGGAGCAACTAATATTGGCAATGGCCTTCTCTGTGTGTATTTCAAACAACTCTATGGGTTGGTATTGTTTATATCTCTGGAAACGGGGTCATTGAAATGTGGGATGATTAGTGATGTGCCCAAGTGGTTATTGTTCAGGAGGTATTGACATCAAAATTCTAACTCAGCTTACTCAACTTTGTAAATCGTCTGAGTTTCTGGCAGGTTCTCGCTTTGACTCAGGTACAGCAACCCTGGAGAAATATCTGCTTTCTTTAACCCATAGCACTCTACAACACCTGCTAGTGAATGGCAAGGATAGTATGATTTAGCAGGGGTAGAAATGTTTCTGAAGCTTTCTCAGGATTCCTGTATAGGTACAAAATAATCAAAATTATCCATGTTACTAGAGCCTTCATAACTAAAGATACAAAAATCCATGGCTGGAGAGATGGGTTAGCAGTTAAGGCACTTGCCTGCAAAGCTAAAGAACCCAGGTTTGATTCCCCAGTACCCATTAAGCCAGATGCTGCTTGGCCTCTCTTGTATAATTTCTTCCTTTTGTGAATGAGAAGGTTCTTCTGAAATGTGAGTCTTATGACCTACCATCTGATAAGGTAGGTCAGAGAATCCCTTTATGGTAAGCTCCTGCACAAAAGGTGGGGAAAGGGTTAGAATCCCATTGCCCTGTTTTAGGGCTTTCCTTGAGGAAGAAATTGCTTTGAAGAATAGGAATTCTAGTTCTGCATCCTGCTTTGGATGAGGAAGGAAAACAAGAGAAAGCAGGGTAGGAAGTCACAGGACTCACCCTTCCAAGGTCCCTTTGATTCCTTCCATTCAGAGTACTGGCCCTCTAGGTATCATACTTGGGGGTCCACTTCTGAGACCTAGTAGCGCTCCTAAACTTGAGTATGTGTCCAGAGCTGGAGGAAGGGAGCTGAGTGTCACCAGAATCAATAGATGTCTTCTCTGGAAAGTCACTTTGTTAACCACGACACTATGTCTGTGGAATCTTTACCACTTGCTGGAACTGATTTCAAAACTGTTCTGGGTTCATGCCATGCCTACCCCCAGGAATGAGCCAATGAACCATTCAATTCTGGGCAACAGTCTTGTAGTTCTTCATGGCTGTTTTTGCATGGGAAAGGCTGAATTAAAAAGTTGGAAATCTGCTGTTTTCTGATTTTGGCATCTCAGTTGAATATAAATAAGAAGATGGAAGATAAAATGTAGAAAATTGCATTAGCCTGATTAGGGGTCTTATTTGCATAAAAGAGTCTTTGAATCACAATTACCCTCTGGCTTTGGCCCTGCTTTTTCTGCCTCTCTTATTATCTGGTCCAAGGTCATTACTAAAAGGCTTCCTGTTTTATGGAAGAGGACTTACTGAAATATTAATTTCATTGCCTGAAGTAGATTCCTAATTTTGGTGGATAACCTGAGGTTCCATCAAAATCACTGAAGAGTTGCTACTGATGTCTTTAGAAGGGTGGCTCTGGAATCTGAGAAATAGACAAGTTTGGCTTGCCTTTGTTTCATGAGTGAGTAAATATCTGTATGTTCTTTGCTTCAAACAACCTGAATCAATAACTTCAACTTTAGTCATCATGGAAGACATGAATTTCTTGTTCATTGAATTGCATTGACTAGATTTGAAGTTTGAATTTGATGCATGAGAATTTGGCAGAGAAATGAATGTTGATAATTGAAGCTTAGAAACATTTTTATTTCTTTCCTGCATAGGCAGGGCTTGAGAATTCAGGATTCTGTTAAATGCCTTTGCAGTTTGCAACTACCTACAATACAAAAACTCTCCTTACAATGCTGTTACCCCTTGTCCTTTGCTACCTTTGCATTCTGTATAATCTGATAGTATAATAAGTTAGTGGAATGTTTCAGTGGCTGAGGTAAAACCACCCACCATCCCTTGTAACTATTGATAATAATACTTGCAAGCACAGTTCTTTCAATAAAGTAGACCAAACAAAAACAAACCCTAAAGTGCAATGGAAAGCTTTTGCATCAGTATACAAAACAGCCTGGGGCTGTAACAGATACACTTTGAGAGAGTTTGGCTCATTTTATTGACATATTGGCTTGTCTGTTGTGAACAGACATGCATTATTCTTGGCTCAAACAGCATTCATCAATTAGCAACAGCCAGCAACTTACTTACCTGGAAATACCCTTGAAAGTAATTTGGTTGTTGTTTTCAACTGATTTTTTTTTTTTTTTTTCACAAAATGACCCAGGAGGCTCTTTGCAAACTGTTTGGCACTCAATTTTATAATATATATCCACCCACCCCCACTGCTGGAATCATTTCTGTTTTTACTTTGAAAAGCAGTTTGCTTAATGTCACAACAAAATAAAGCATGGATTAGAAACAGTATTGCGGTTTCAGACTTAATGCCTTTGTGACATCTCATTGCTATGCAAATGAGATTCAAGGAGGTCATCTCTTTAGCAGTTGCTCTAGCCCTGGTATCTACTTGATATTCCTTTGCCAAACTTACTAAGCATTCATTATTGAGCTATCCTAGGTGTTTAACTCTTTGTTGCCTCTGGGTTGGCTATTTGAGGCTGCTGAATTTTAACATAATAGCTCCTCCTGTAAAGGATATTTCCATTTCAATTCTCTTTTGCTTCCCCTCACTGTAGCTCAGGAAATACAACACTCATATCTGTAAGATGTACTTGTTTGTAAGCCAAGACAGGATAGGGAAAGCTCATTGCTGTTTCAATTATTTTTTATCATTCCTAAGTGATATTTTTTTGGTATATGTTTTATTCAGTTACACTTGTATAAAAAATGTGGATCAATGCTGGTAAATGTTCATGCAGTACTAACTACAGTTAATTTATCTGGAATTCAAGTTTGGTTTCCTCTTCTTTTACAGATGCATCGAGTAAGTCATAACTTAATGGTGTAAGAATGTGATTTAATTCAGTATGAAACAATGACCTTTAACAAATTCATATTATTGCTGGTGCTTTATTTTCTTGCCTGGTTAGAATACTTATTTATTAGTGTTTTTAATCACTATTATAATAACTGTGTGTTTTTGATTGTTCATTTTGTTTTGTTTTGGTGGTTCTGGGAATTAGAGCCAGGGTCTTGGTGCATGTGAGACAAGGACTTTATTACTGAAGAGCAACTCAGGCCCTGAAAGGTATACTTTTGTAAAGAATGCTTTAGTTTTCTTACAAATCCTTTTGTAGTTTGAAAGACTGGCCCCATTTTAAGTTGTTAATTCATAATCATTAGCATTATTTTGGTACAGTGAAATTTCTTTACCACATACAGACATAGGACTGTCTACATTCTGGGCTTTCACTGATATTTAGGCTAGAATACTTGCTAAATTAAGGAAAGCATAGCTTTCCTTGGCTGTGGCTTTAGCAGCCAGAAAAGGAAGAAAAAAAGAATATTTATCTTACACTACCGTGTCATTCATATAAGAATTAGGATAGCAGTCATGGTAGGAGTAATTTGGATGTCAGCCCTAAGGGAACTCTTGGATTAGGATCTGAGTCTTCAAGGATTAATAAGGCGTCTTGGGTTATGTTAGTGAATCAAACACAAAACATTTCTAAAGGTTCTATAGATGCTATGCTAAGCTTTTGTAAACCAGTATCATTTTAAAAATGTTTTTTCCGAGTGTTATGTGAAGAATTCCTCAGACATCTGCTAAAGACAGTTATGAATTTTGTAGAGATAGGCATGACTCCTTTATGATTAGATGAAGGACATTAGAAAGATACTAGTGGCTCCAACAGTGAAACAGCAATTTTAAATATTTTTAATTATTTATTAATTGCATGAGATAGAGAGAATGGGTGTGCCAGGGCCTTCACCCACTGCAAGATGGGTGTGCCATATTGTACATCTTCCTTATGTGGGTCCTGGGAAATTGAACCTTGGTCCTTTGGCTTTGCAGGCAAGTGCCTTAACCACTAAGCCATCTCTCCAACCCATGAAACAATATTTTAATAGCCATGTAAGTACAATTATCAAAGTAAAAGCTTAGGTCTGCCTTTTTATGTAGCCCTCCCTCAACTTCTTATACCTTTTTGATGCTGAGTCTGCACCTTATGCTGAGTCATGCATATCTACAGTGCATTATTATACAGTGACAACAGACTGGATGTTACGCAGATCAAGGAAATCATCAAAATATTTGTCCTCAAGGAGTTTAAAGTATAGAGAAAGAGATAAA
Organism: Jaculus jaculus; assembly: GCF_020740685.1. Taxonomy (NCBI): domain Eukaryota; kingdom Metazoa; phylum Chordata; class Mammalia; order Rodentia; family Dipodidae; genus Jaculus; species Jaculus jaculus. Next base: position 124,054,846 of record NC_059104.1, on the reverse strand, counting down.
ACCTTGATTGTTCACTAAAAATGAGAAAGTAAGTCTGGGTATGGTGGCATTGCTTGCCACCCCAGTATTCAAGAGGCTGAGGAAGGAGGATTGTGAATTTGATGCCAGCGTGGGTTACACAATAAAACCCTATCTCAAAACAAGAAAAAATGAATGAAAACAATCAGAAAAAATAGATAATTATATCACTGTAGGGCTCCTCAGGTATCTTTCTGAGCAATCTTGGAATTGATTTCCAGTCTGCATCTTATGGTCACCTCTGAAAGCAGGATTCCTGCACATTGCTGGTGTGTAGTGGTAATCCACACAGCAGTCAGTTTAACTCATTTCTCACCAACTACCACATAATGATTTCAACTTTCCAACTGGCTCCTCCTTATCTGTCCTAGAAATTCTCATTTGTTCACAGAACAATTGTAGGGAAAGCTTATTTCATTATAGTCGGTGTGTTCTAGGGAAAATGTATAATTTTTAGGGAAAAAATACTCTAGTCATGGCCAAATTTTTTTCTTTAATGAAACTGTACAAGTTATTATTTTAGAGAAACAAATATAATTTATGAATTATACATTTCAATTTATCAAACAGTGTTAGAAATGTATAGAAATATAAAATTTTGATAATATTCATTTTCAGGTTGCACATTATTCTGATGTCAGTAGTTACCTCTTTCCTGTGGCCTTTCTTGGCACCTCACCTAGAAATTCCGAGTGCCAGAGAAGTTGAATGAAAGAAGGTAATGCTGACTAACATGGGAAGGAACCAGAGAAAAAGCCATAGAGTGTGTATCAGCTAGAGTGAGACCAAGTCCAAGCTTTAGATTTCTTTGTTGTTCTTGTTTTGATAACCATGAATGACCCAGTGGATGTGTTCAGGCTTGGATGAATTATAATAGCAATAGGTTTGGGGGGTAAGTTCTAAAAATATTTGTTTAGAGTGAGATGAATTTTTTTTTTTTTTGCCAAAGGCTTAATAAAAAAAAAAGAGAAAGAGAGAATGAAAGAAAGAAAGAATAGAAAGAAAGAAAGAAAGAAAGAAAGAAAGAAAGAAAGAAAGAAAGAAAAGAAAAGAAAAATGACCTTGCTTTATGTTTTAGGAAATTGTCCTTTTCCTAAACTGAATACTGTCAGAAAACTAAAAAAAAAAGGAAAAAAAAAATTGGCCAAGCAGTTTGTATTTTACTCACTGTTGTTTTTGAAGTTTGCTATCTGTTTTCAAAGGATGCTGGTCAGTATGATGTATGATGCTTTCAGTGTCCATCAGTGTCAGCAAATGCAGTGTGAAAGAGTCCTTCCTGGACACTTGTCCTCCTAATATGATAAAATGCTATCAGATGGGCTAATGTGGTTAAGTTTGTGGTTTGGTGGGATTTCAATGTGAATTATTTTGAAACAATTGAGCAAATTTTTACTAAAACATGGTAAAGTAGTCAGCCTCAGGTATGTAACTACTAGCAGCCTAACATGACTATTAGAAATCAAGCCTTCAAGTCACAAGGGAAGACTGGGCCTCACTGAATTTATTCCCTAATCTTTTCCCTCATACATAGTGCATCAGAGCATTCCTGTCTGCCTGGCCACTCTCTCCTCTATTGCACAATAAAAATCCCTCTTTTTGTGATATTTTGAAGAAAACTTTGATGGTTCTTGGCTCAAAATGATTTTATCTAACTGAGCTGCCATAAGGGGACAGAGGTATCTTTAAGAGGTAAAATTTGAAATGCTCTATTACCTCACTCTATGTCACAGGTGCCTTTGTTGAACATCATGGGAATTTTGCCTTTGTAACTTGACAACAGCTGCAGATGGATACATAAGTGAAGGTTTATATCCAGGTTTCATTAAAACTTTATTGTAAAACCTGGCCATTGACCTGGCTTGGCAGAGACATTTTCAATACCTACCCTAGTATGAAGAAACATGAATTCTGAGAGTATAAAGGTTTAAAAATTGGGCAGTTCCCTTGTCAGGAATCTAAATAATCAAAAAACCCAGGGGAGGGAAGAATCCTCAAAACCAAGGAATCAGATTCTAAGCTCAAGCACAAATGGAAGCATGGGACATCATCTACTGTCATGGGGTAATTAAGGATACAGAAGTGACTGATGCTGAAAGAGGCTATTGTACTTGGTGGTTAGGGAAGAATGGCTGACCATTTACTGAGCAGTCTCAATGGAATGCTGGAGAAGGATGCCTACCAGATGGCAGAGGCTAGAGTGAAGAAGAGATGGATGCAAAAAGTTTTGAATACTCTTTCCAGAAGTTTGGCAATGAAGGAAAAGAAGGACAAAAGGAGTCTAAAGGTTACGGAGAAAGTGGGCCCAGGAAGGTTTTCATAAGGATGAGAGGAATGGACAGTTAGAAACAGGAGCTGGGCTGCATATACACTATCTCCTAAGCAAATGGTTCCCTAGGAACAGTGTAGCATGTACTGAAAGGAGAGCAGATGAAAAGAAAGTAAAGACAATTCTTGGAGAAAGTTCAATTCAGAACCAGACTAGAAGGGATCAGAAAGCCTGCAGTAGATATACTGTGGACTAGAGAACCCCTGCCTATAAGACAACACATAACAGTGATGTTGCAGTCAGTTTTGAGTTGCTGCACAAAGAACCCTACCGATAGTAGTTTGTGGAAAGGAAGGGTTTATTTTGGCATAGAGACTCAAGGGCAAGCTCCAAAATGGCAGGGGAAATGATGGCATGAGCAGAGGGTGGACATTGCCTCTTAGCCAACATCAGAGTGACAACCACAGTAGGAAAGTTTGTCAAACACTGACAAGAGGAAGCTGGCTATAACAATAATAATCCTTCCCCCAACAATACATCACATCCAGGAGACTTCATTCTCCAAACTGCCACCAGCTGGGGACCTAAACATTCAGAACACATAAGTTTACAGGAAATTACTAAATCAAACCATCACATTATGACCCTAACCTCCATAAAGTAATACCATCCATGATATAAAATGTAATGCATTTAGTCTAAATTTAAATGGCCCCATAGTTTTTATCAATCCCAATGATGTTCAAATGTCCTCATAGTCCAAGGTCTTTTAACTAAGCCATATTAGCAAAAACAAAACAAAACAAAAACATAATGGCACAGAATAAACATTCACACTGCAAAAGATGGCCTTGGGTATAGAAAAGAAATATTCATCCAATACAAGTTTAAATACAAACAAGACACATGAATTCTACCCACAACTCTAGTCAGTGACAAGTCTCCACGTCTGATAATTCTAATGGAGGAAGAGTCTTTGGAGTTCCAATTTGTCCTGACATCTCCACTGGGGCTTTACTGCAACCTATGGTTCATCCTCATGGATCTATCAGGCCTCCATGCAGGTAATCCAACAATCCTGCTTCATACTGCCCATGGCCATTTACAAAATCCAAAACTGTATTGCAAATTCAATGGCCCTTTCTTTGCAGCATTTGTTATACTCCAAAGTTACAGGTGAACAAACAATTTGTAAATCCAGTGGGGAATAAAGCTAACTTTGAAGAACAGGACACTCTTTCAGCATTCAGGCCCCTCCAGAAGAGTCTTCATTCTGCCTGTTGTCCCAATGCATATCAGATGGCCCAATCTCAATGGTTGTAATATATCAAACAATTGCAGCAGAATGGGCAGCAGTTTTGATGCAGATTTTTTTTTCTATGTCATATCCTTCTGCACACAACAGTCTATTTCTATGTAATGCAACCCTGCTTAAGTTCTCTGGGCATGGGCATAATGTCCAGCCTCTCACAGAAATTGCTTCTAGTTCAGTCCAGGCAATGCACTTTGTCACCCTAATAAGCCAAACCTCACAGTCCTTATTTCTTATTGCATTCAGGTCTTTCAACTCTGACCAGAATAGTCCATCAAGCTATACTTACAGCACTCTTAGGTGATGGTTTCAAATTCTTCTACGTTCCTCCTGCAAGGCAGTTCCAAAAGGCCAAAGCCACAGAGTCAGGTTTCTAGCAGCAACCCTAGTCTCAGTACCAATTTTGCTGTTTTGGTCAGCCTTGAGTCACTGTACAAAGAAACAGACAAAAAAGTAGTTTGTGGGAGGAAAGGGTTTATTTTGGCTTACAGATTCAATGGTAAACTCCATAATGGCAGGCCAAAATGATGGCATGAGCAGAGGGTGGACATTACCTTCCAGCCAACACCAGGTGGATGGCAGCAGTAGGAGAATGAGCCAAACACTGGCAAGGAGAAACTGGCTATAACATCTATAACCCCACCCCCAACAGTACATTGCCTCCAGGAGGCTTCAATTCCCAAATTTCCACCATTGAGGATATAAACATTCAGAACACATAAGTTTATGGGGGACATCTGAATCAAAACACCACAAGTGGGTAGGGCCATTCTACAGGAAAGGAGAAGAAAATGATGGAATGTAGAATAAGAATGGTCCTAACTGAGTAAATGGAATGCCAAGATAAAGTGAAAAGATTGTGAGAAAAGGTATTCATTCTAAGGAAATTGATGGTAGTTAGGAACTGCAATGGTCACAATGAATACATACAACAAGGACTGTTCTTGTTTGGTTAGGTGTTCCCACAAATCCCTTGTGAAGGCTTGATCTACAGCCAATGGTGATACTGCAAAGTGATGGAACCTTTAGGAGGTGGATACTAGTGAAGGAAATTAGGTTATTTGGGGCATGTCCTTGAAGAAGGTATTAGGACACTGGCTTCTCTGTCTCCTTTCACTTCCTAACCACTAACAACAATGAGAAGAGTAGTTTCCTATTCCATAAACTGACATCATCATGTATGGTCTCACCATAGGTTCCAAAGCAATGGGTTAACAGGTCAGTGACTGAAGTCTCCAAAACAGATGCCTCTATAAAAGTTTATTATCTCAGTGATTTTGTCATAGTGATGCAAAGCTGGTTGTCATAGCATAGAGTTTACAGGGAGGCAGTAGGGAGTAGATTAGGATTGGAGGTCATTTATTAAAACATAGGTATCATCCTGTTCTGGGGACCTTTCCTATATCCTTACCTGTGTCCTGGGACTTTATTAAACACAACAGGTAGAAGAGTTAGTAAAAATTGCAGATTGTCAAGAGATATAAGAAGGCCATGTAATATTTAATTTAAGATGCCTGTGTTGGGAAAATTAGGTAAAACTAAATGAAGAAGGAAACAGACAAAGACTGGTGTTTATTTATTTATGTATTTTTATTAGTCATGTATACAGTTATGTTGGTATCATTGTTAGCCTACTTAATGTCCTCTGCCTCCACAGGGACCCTCCTCTTTGGGGAATATGGGTTGTGTGTTGTGGAGTTAGCCATCAGTTATGGGTCAGAGGCAATGTTTCTGGGCAAGGCTCGTGTTTTTGTCATAGGCCATAGGACTAGAACTCTTAATAAAGCTCAAGAATGGATTTTCAGAGAGTAGTAAATTAGAGAAAGTAGAGGTATTAGAAATTAGTAGAGATTCTGGAAATGATAAAGGCCTTAGGATAATAGAATGTCTTTTCTGAATAGAGAGTACAGGTGAGGGTGTGTAGGTTAATGGGATAGACCTTAAAGAGGTATAGAATGATTGGAGTGGAGAAGGCAGCTCCTGCTAAGCAGAGTGACTTGCCTTTTTGTCTGCTTTCACCTTTGGCACCTGGCTAAGCATTGGCACCATCTTCTCTTCTGATTTTGATATAACACCCAACGTGTCACTTGCTTTTGTGTGCCTAGGCCCGCCTGGTGTACTTTGTGTCTGTGACTGCTTATGGCATTTATTACACATTTTTTGCTCTCGCTACTCATTTTTTTTTTCAGCTTGTAGAAACATGAAGAAACATTACAGGCACATGACAGTATCTCTGGAATCGGTAACTTGAACGTCTGTGCCCATAATTTCTGAATTCTAGGGAAGTAAATTTTTAGTTTCCTGTATACCTTATAAACATAAATTTGAATGAATTTTGAAACTTCAGGGCTGAAAGAAACTTCAGAGTGAACCTGGCTTAATTTTCCATTTATACATGTGAATTGAGCTTTATATAATTAATTAGCACTAGAGTCCATTTTTATAAAACATGAATTCTGGGGTCCATCACACACTAGGCTAAAGCATTTGGGCAATTTTGATATTACAGATGGAATTGTAAGGTGGTAGTAGGCATTTTGGAAGACTTATTTGTGGTTTTAAAGTAAGTTAAAATGCTTGCAGGTTCAGGTCAGATGAGGTTGGCAGAAGTCAATGACAGGAAGATGATGACCAATGAGTGTGAGGGGGAAATTATGACAGGCAGTCTGTGTTAGCAGGTGCAGACCTGCCACCTGTAACTTCTAGGAAGGGAAGAGGCACATATATTATGAATGGTGTCTTTCACTCACCCATCAGAGTTTATCAGTGCAGGAGGTCTCAGCCAGGGCACTGAGTGCCTTCAATTCCTGCATGCCAGTAATTGCTATCCATCGACCATGAGTTCTGTCACACCTGCCTGGTTTTCTTTCTCACTCCTTCTTTACTTCATTACATATTGATTGACTTCTTGGGTTTTACAAGTTCATAAATCATTTTCTTTTAAGAGGCTTCTTGGCTTTTGTGTGCAGATTGAGAGTCCTGGGAAAGATTGATACCTGAATCACTGTAACAGAGACTCATCTTCCCTTCCCCAGCTCTGTATGCAAGAGTGAAGCATCAAAAGACAGCCTCCTTATGATGAAATGGATTTAAAGGCAGTGAAAACATTTTATAAAAACGTGTGCTGACAGCCAGCCTTCCAGGATTTGATGGAGGCTCTAGCTTTGCATACATGGAAGTTTGAGACAATTTACAACCCAAAGAGCACTTAATATTAATTGAACAATGAGATGCCCGTCTTGCTAATAACCATAGACATCATGCAGTAACTACTATTGCAGAATTCTTGTACAAAATAAAGCAGGATTTCCTGTTTCAAAGGATTCCTTTTATATTGCCAGTAGCAAAGAATGCTTGAGAGGATGCCTTTAATTTCTTCTGCTGTTAAGTTTCTGATTGTGTAAATTTTAGACACTGATATTTTGTTATTATTATATTTAAAGTGTTCTACTCTGTTCTCTTGTATGCACATTTTTGATTGTTTTATTTAATACTAACATATTCATTTATTATAGTTTACAGATGCAAAGTGGTATATTAACTATGCAAGGCTACTTTTTTCCCTAATTTTAACAGCTAAGTATTTTTGATTACAATGAATGTTAACCACTTCTCTGATATTTTAAATCCTTATTTATGGGTATGTCTTAAAACATTCATTTCTTCCTACTTATAGACATAAACTGGTATATAAATATAGAAGGCCAAGTTTTCAATTGTTTATGTTTCCCATCAAGGGAAATTTGATCCTAATATAGACCAGTTATAGAGTACTTTCTATGGAAAGGTCAAGATAATTATATCATGATAACACCACTGTCCTTTTAAATAATAATAACAAAATATCAGTGCCTAAAATTTACACAATCAGAAAATTAACAGCAGAAGAAATTAAAGGCATCCTCTCAGGTATTCTTAGCTACTGGCAATATAAAAGCCAACTTTGAAAGTCGGTAGTCCAATGTTAGAAACAAAAGATGATAGTTTAGGCAGTCTTTAACAGTTGATTTAACTTGGAGATATTCAGTTATTCCTATGTGAATTAATTTCTGACATCCAGTTTAATACATCAAAAGCAGAAAAGAAAGTAGGTCTACATTTGAGGATGTTTGTAATTACTAGAGTTGGGGTTTGAAGCTCTGCTCAGCCCTCCCATGCGAGAAGTAACTGACAGAAGGCACAAAGCTTGGAGTAGAAATACAGCAAAGGCATGAAAAGGGAACCCCTGTACTGTCTCTGTGTTCATGATTGTAGCCCCTGCTTGTGCTTTCCTTGTGGGGATGAGGCAGGAGGAGGACAGAAAGATGTTCTGGGAATAGCTGTCACTTCCTAACCAAGTTTGCAAACAGCATTTATCAGAATAAGTGTGTCTTCTACATCTAATTAGTAAGATGACATCCACATTCACAGTGCTACTACAAAAAGTCAAATCAATGGTTTGATGTGATAAAGATAGCCGTGTTGGCTATGGATCAATCAAGGCCTGCTGTCTATGTGAAGTTTTCTTGAGACAGTTTTAGTAAACACACAGCTCCAGAGAAGTTCCCCTTAAAGCAGAATTAAAAAAAAAGAAGAAGAAGAAGTCTTCCAGTAAAACTAAGTGTCAGTATTAATTGAAAACCCAGATACAGTGCTAAGTTGTGTGGGGGGGAGTCTTACACTCATCTTCATCACAGCCTCAAAGATGCTGCTCTTGGCTCTGTACACAGGAGAAAGGATGAGCACCTGTTATTGGTGCTATACAAATGTGAGGGGGCAACTGGATGTGTACAATTATTTATCTCAATTTCTTTAGGACTATTTAGAGTGTGACATTTAGACAAAAGTGCAGATGCTTATATCATAAAAACAATTGATGAACTTACCAAAGTGAAATTAGCTGGCAATCATCTGTGCATTTTTTAGGAATTTTTCCCTATCATAGCATATACACTGCTCTCTTCTCTTCTAATGTGTTTTCAGAACTCAAATTTTAGTGTTGATTAAAGTGAGGATGTAATTTTTAAAAATATAGTATCTACTGGGTAAACCTCACAAATTATATTTCACAAGTCTTTATTTTTGTATCAATTTATTAGATGAATAAGAACTTTGAGTGCTAAATCTTTTAAAGCCTGTCTAGGCAAAGGGGCATGGTCCCAATCTCATGAAACTTAGGGTTGGTTTATTTCTGGGAGAGAAGGAGATAAATAATGAACAGATCTGATAAAATCTGTTTTACACTTATCTACTATTTAAAATTAGCCATGATCTAAGAAAGCTCTACAAACTAAGCATATATATGAACAACTTTATTTTATTTTAATGTTTTTTTAAGTTTTAAAAATCATTTTATTTATTTATGAGTAAGAGAGGGAGAGAAAGAGAACAAGAGTGAGCACGAGTGTTCCAGGGCCTCCAGCCACTGCAATGATCTCCAGACCCATACACCACCCTATGAATCTGATTTATGTAGGTACTTGGGAATTGAACCTGGATCCTTAGGCTTCAAAGGCAGTCACTTAACCAGTAAGCCTTCTCTCCAGCCCTGAATGTGTTATTTTTTATTTTTTTTTTTTTATTTGAGAGTGTCAGACACAGAGAGAAAGACAGGTAGAGGGAGAGAGAGAGAATGGGTGTGCCAGGGCTTCCAGCCTCTGCAAACGAACTCCAGATGCATGTGTCCCCTTGTGCATCTGGCTAACATGGGACCTGGGGAACTGAGCCTCGAACTGGGGTCCTTAAGCTTCACAGGCAAGCGCTTAACCACTAAGCCATCTCTCCAGCCCCTAAATGTGTTATTTTTTAAAACCTGGAAAGCTCTATCTTTCTTCTTTTCAAATATTTATTTATTTTATTTATTGAGAGAAAGAGGTAGATGATAGACAATAGATAGATAGATGGTAGATGGATAGATAATAGATAGATACAGAGACAGAGAAAGAGAGAGAGATAATGGGTGTGCTAAGGCCTTCAGCCACTGTAAATGAACTCCAGACACATGTGCCACCTTGTGCATCTAGCTTACATGGGTCCTAGGGAATCAAACCTGGGTCCTTTTGTTTTGCAGGCAAATGCCTTAATTTCCAACCTATCTCTCCAGCCTCGGGAAAGCCATATCTCTCTATTTTGCTTTAGCAAACAAAGAAAGATTTTATATAAGAAAACCATTAAGTTACTTTTAGAGATGTTTAGGTTATCTGTGTTACTGTATTTATAACAATTACCAGACCATGAGGTGGGAAGGATAAAGGATTTTGGAATGGTAATAAATGCTATAGGAATTTGAAACTCTTTGCTGAGGGGGGCTTCTATGGAAGCCCTAGGGTGGCCACACATCTGAGGGGAGCAATGAAGACACAGAGGAGAGAATGCAGGAAATTTATTTGGCAATTTCACTAGAGGCAAGAATTGAGAGCTCTTTCTACCAGACTTTCTGTCTGCACAGGGACAGGGACAAGAAGTGAGCATGAACCACTTGGAAGAAGTCCTTTGGTTTTGCTTCCATTAGGGACAACCTGGGGCACACCCACCTGCTGCATTGGCTCAGATTGCCAGGAATACTCAGCTGCCCAGCTGGGAAGAATTGTGTGCTTAGTGTCTGTCTTTAAGGTGACAACAAGGAGAGAGCCTTGTCTTCCTCCAAGTCATGTCAGCCAAGAACCTCAAAAGATTTGCTTGGCTGCAAGCACTAAATTGGACGACATGTCCTTTAACAGCTCTTCCTCAGCTCCTTTGCCCTGCACTGTCCTCCCCTGACCTGTCCTCTCCTCTCTTCCCCTCCCCAATCTCCTCTCGTTTTCCTTCCCCTCTTCCTATCCTCTGCTGTTTTATGTTATCATCCTTAGTGATAACTTTAATAGCGAGACAGGCGCATGCTGCCGGGAAGGTTGTTTCTTAACCCATGCCTCCCAAACCTGCTTGCATAACAAAACCTTAGGGGCACAGATAGTTTCACAGATTTTACTGCCTTAGGACAATTCCAATGCAAAAAGCAAGCAACAGAACTTCCGGTAAACCTTCTAATAGCATTAAGAATATTTTTATTTGAACCTCCCCACAGCATAACTTCTGGAAAGATATCTGTTTTCACTATCCAGTCTCCTTCCCTCCTGCCTTGCAGATCTTTGGGAAGTGTAGATAAAGGCTCAGAAGCCAATCTTGATTTTCCCAGAGAGCTTCATTATAACTCTGCAACCATGAATGAGTTCATTCAAACTTCTTTCTTTGGATTCTAAAATTATTGCTAAAATTCTTTTCTCCATTGTCTTTTCCTCAACCATTCAAGTGCTCTGCAGACACAGTTCCCACCTTTCCATTTCCCTGGGAACACTCATGTAAGGTACAAAGTGTTCTCTTAGGGAGGGTCCTAATAGGGCCCTTACCAGCTTGGCCAAGTTTCTTTATTTTTAATTTTAAATTTTTTATTTTTTTTCCTCTAGAATGCTGAAGCTTTCTCCCCTTTCCTGTTGCTGAATGAACATGAGCAGTACATCCACTCATAAGAAGCAAAACTAATGCATTACCCCAGGATGTGCCCTTTTTCTCCTCCCTCCCTTCTGGGATATTTTCTATTCCCCTTCCTCCTAACAACACATTTTAAATTTGGTTTCTTCTCTTTTTGAAGGCTCTAGCCAATTGATCTTCTCTTTCCTTGGCACATTTAAACATACTATGTAAAACACTAATTTTATAGTTATCAGCATTGTCTTCTTAATATATTTGTCTTATCTCCTATTCCCCCCCCCCATGGCATGAGTTGTTGCTTGAGTTTGCTACAGATAGCTAAGACATATTTATTAGCTCCTTGAAAAGGAAACCAACTGGGAAACTTCAGGAAATCATTCAACATTGGGATTTATAGGGAACATTTCCTCACAACAACTTGGTTTCTTGCTGTGGGAAGTAATATCATTCTTAGTCAAAACTACAGTGCAATTTAGCCATATTGCTTGCCCAGTATATTTTTGAGAGATAAGTTTTAAGCAAGGCAGCCTTTCTGAGGGATGTATTTATGGAAATTTCTAAGGTAAATTTTCCAGGATGAGAACAGTTTTGTTGAGTTTACAATCTATTTTCAAATTGGAAGGGACTTAGATATCTGGTTTTCCGGAAAAAAGAAAAAAAAAAAAGTGGCCTTTTGTTACTGATGAATTCTGGACCAAAATAAACATATTGTAAATTCCCAGAGTTTTCTGATAACTAATTCACACAATTATGAATAATTCTCTAAATCTTTAAAATAGTAGTGCCCTAGCCGGGTGTGGTGACACACCTTTAATCCCAGCACTTGGGATGCAGAGATAGGAGGATCACCATGAGTTTGAGGCCACCCTCAGATTACATAGTGAATTCCAGGTCAGCCTGGACTAGAGTGAAACCTTACTTTGGAAAAACAAAAAGAAAAGAAAATAAATAGTAATGTCCTTTATTACATTGAAACCTTCCAGGTATCCCCAACTAAATATGGGTAATGGCATATGGAGTACCTGTGGTGATTTGAATGAAATGTCTCCCATAGCCTCATGTGTTTTGAACACTAGGTCCCCAGCTAGTGGCAACTGCAGAATTTTATAAGGCCTCTGGGAGGCAGAACCTTGCTAGAATAGGTGTATTACTTGGCATAGGCCTTTTAGGTTTATTATTCTAGCCCACTAGGTGTTCTGTGGAAGCTCACTCAAGCTACTTCTTTCACCTTCTGTTGTGGCAAGATATGAAGCTCAGTTGTCTGCTCACCATGCTTTCGCTGAACTTCTCCTTAAGAAAATAGCTGATATAAACTCTTTACTCAAATAAACTGCATCTACTTCTTCCCAGCAATGAGAAGGTAACTGCCGAAGTGGCCATGGTTGCAAAGAAGGAGACCCACACTCTAGTGAGCTCTGGGTCTAGAGAGTTGGCATTATTTCCTGTCATGTACACATTGTGGGCCATAATGCTTGCTGAGAGAGGGAAGGTGGATGCAAAATAAACACCCAGAAACTCTACATTCTCTGTGAGATCTATTAAAACTGTAAAACCTTTTCTATAGCAGGAGCTGAAACCTCTATTTCTAAATATGGGCAATGAAACAAAGGGATATATTGAGAAATCTTTTATTAAGAATAGTGGTCCTGAATTAATCAGAGATAATTTATTTTATTTACTAGATCACTAAGATAAAAAGTTGAATCAATGCATGTTAGAGAGATTTTAAAAGGGCTGGAGGGATGGCTTAACAGTTAAGGTGCTTGACTGAAAGGCCAAAGGACCCAGGTTCAATTCCCCAGGACCCACGTTAGCCAGATGCACAAGGGGGAACACACGTCTGGAGTTTGCAGTGGCAGGAGGCCCTGGTGTGCCCATTAGCTCTCTCTCTCTCTCCTTCTTTCTCAGTCAAATAAAGAAATAATATTTAAAAATAAGAAAGGTTTTAAAGGACAAAGTATGGAAAAAAAATCAGACAATTTAACATCCTGCTGGGTGGCCATATTGGCCTTGTTTACTGAGCATTTGAGAAAATTAGGATGTTTCTATAGATTAAGACTTCTAAATTACTATGCAGAAAGGTTGTAGCTAAACTCAAACTCCAGGCTAACACTGTTTAGAACATGGAGAACAAGATTTTTGGGCTGGGGAAAGTATCTTATGGTTTTTTACCCCACTGAATAATTAAAGGAGCTTTTCTCACCCCCAGAAGTCATAGAAGTTTGGGGGTGAGTCTTCAGGATGGTTGTCTCTGGGGTGCATCATTAGTTGATATTTTTTAAGTCAGCCACACACTGGTTATTTCCACTTGGCAGGAATCAGACATTCAAATATTACACACACATACCCAGTGCCTTCTCATCCTTTGAATCAGCCACCCCTGAATAGAACCTGGCTGGCTTCTCCATCTCAACACTGGGTATTTATGTACCTTATTTCTCCCAGCCAGAATGGGGGATCCTGTTGTAGCCCTTCCTTGGGCTTCTAGAAGTGATCCTGCATTTATTGAGTTACTTGCATGGTTTTTTATTTCAAGGCCTTAAAAATTAATTATTTGAATAAATTTAATTTTATTTCTCAAAAATTCTCACTTATAGATATTGTCTAGTCAGATAAAATGCATACATTTTTATTATTAAATGGCTCTTCCATATAGCTGTTCTAGCCATACAGTGTAAACTCTTCTTTTGATTTAATTTATTTTTATTAGTTATGGACATACTAAGTATATAAACAACACATGTTGGTACCATTGTTTCCCTCATCACTGCCCCTTTTCCAAGGGGTCCTGCTTGTTGGGAGTGCAGGTCAGCCCTATGGGGAGTGTGGGTCATGCATTGTGCGAGTAGCAACCAGTTACGGAGGAGAGGCAATGTCTCTGTGCGTAGTGCCTCAACTTGTGGTTCTAACAATCTTTCCGCCCCTTTTCCACAAAATTCCCTGAACCATGCTGGGTGTGTTTTAAGTGTACTTCAGTGATAGGCTCTTAGGAGCCTATGGATCTCTGTTTTGGTAGGTGTTGAGTGTTCTCTGTGTTTATCTCTTTCACCCTTGTGCTTATAATTAGGTTCACAGAGAAAGCAGCACTCTTTCTTTTTCTTTTTTCTTTCTTTTCTTTTTTTTTTTTTGTTTTTGTTTTTGTTTTTCAAAGTAGGGTCTCACTCTATCCCATGCTGACCTGAAATTGACTGTGGAGACTCAGGGTGGCCTTGAACTTGTGGCAATCCTCATACCTCTGCCTCCTGAGTGCTGGGATAAAGGTGTGTGCCACTATGCCTGGCCAAAACAGCACTATTGCTTATCTCCCCAATTCCTCTGTGGCTTCAGCTGGGACTAGGCTAAAAGTACATTGAATAAATGAATGAGTAAATGAATAGACTATTACTGAAATGCTTCAATTTCTACAATTTTGTCAGTATAGATAATAAAATGTGGACATTTTGAAGATCAAAGAGACAGTCCAGTGGAAAAGTTGAAAATGTATTGCCTGGGACTGAGTCTGACTCTGCCATATCCCAACTGTTAGGATGCTGGGAATTCTTTAACATTTCTTTGCCTCACTGTCATTTTCTGTAAAGAAGTGATAAGAATGATACATACGTATGTGGCATTATGACTCTGAACTAGGTCTTACTCATGTTAGAGGAGGCATATATTTGAGAAAATGTAAAAATATGAATGAGCCTGTTCTAGAACAACGTGAAGAAAGTTTACAGTTTCATATGTTTGAGTACTATCTCCCTGCTCATGATGCTGTTTGGGAAGGTTGTAGAACCTTTAAGAGGTGGATCCTTGATATTTTGTGGCCCAGCCCCCACTTCTGATTCCCTCTCGGTTTTCTTATTCTGATCAAATGTGACCAGTTCTTTTTCTACTCCAGCCTTCCATGACTTAAGCACCATGATAGACTGTACTCTGTGGAACCATAAGTTAAAATAAACTAAGTTTCTTCTGATCATATACTTGTCCACAGAAAGGAGAAAGTAACTGATACTATATCCATACTTTAGACCTTCACTCACTAGAAAAAAAAAAAAAAAAGCTATAACAGGAGCATGGCAAATGAGTGAAAACAGAGGGACAGTTCATTATTCAAACTCCTGAAACATGAAGGAGCTTCTATCTCATTATTATAGAACAAAATAATTGATTTTATAGTTTCATGTCACATATATACATACATATGTGTGTGTGTGTGTGTGTGTGTGTGTGTGTGTGTGTGTAATATGGACATATTTAGTATGTAAACAACACATGTTGGCACCATCCTTTCTCTCACCTCTGCCCCTTTTCTGAAGAGGGCTTCCTCATTGGGGATGCAGGTCAGCACCATGGGGATTCTGTATCATGCATTATGGGTTGGGGCGGGGGCAAAGTCTCTGTGCAAAATGTCCCAACTTGTGGTTCTAGCTCTAACAATCTTTCCACCCCCTATTCCACAAAATTCCCTGAGCCATGCTGGGAGCATTTTAATTCTACATTAGTGCTGGGCACTTAGGAGGCCATGGAGCTCTGGTTTGGTAGGTGTTGAATGTCCTCAGTGTCTTTCTCCATCCCTCTCATGCAGATATCAGATTCACTAAGAAAGCAGCACTCTTGCTCATTTTCCCAATTCCTCTGTGGTTTCAGCTGGGGCTGGGGTGGAGTGCACTGGGTTGTTTATTTCCTCAGGTCCCACTCCCATCTGAAAAAGAGAAGCAAATTCTCCAATAGAGAATGAGGTCAGCACTAGTTAAATGGGATAACCAATAATAATTTAGAGAGAATTAATGAGAGTATTAAATACTGATACAAATATCCTTAACATGTACAAATCTATTCTAAAAAAATACAAAATTCTAGACCAGGTGTGGTGGTGTATAGTTTTAATCCCAGTTCTCAGGAGGCAGAGATAAGAGGATCACTGTGAGTTTGAGGCCACCCTGAAACTACATAGTGAATTTCAGGTCAGCCTGAAAAAAAAAAAAAAAAAAAAAAAAAAAAAGAAGAAGAACTACCCACAATTCTTATATTCTTAGTAAGATATTGAAGTTTGATTGTTAAGTTTAATGATCCCAAGGATTTTTGTGGCTATCTTTCATCTTGTAGAGTATAGAACTCCAAGAGGACCATGGTGTAGACCTCTCTAAGTCAAGAATACGTTTAATCTATACACACATGGTTTTCTGCAGAGATGATACATTAAATATTTGGAGCATGAAGATAGTGGGGTTTCTAAGTGGGCAAAATTGTATATGGATGTAAACATAGACAATTTAGAAGTAGATATGTATAATCAATTTGTAGATTTAATAAGACACTATTGATCTTAAAAATATCCTATAAATGTTCAGTTGTTGAAATTATCAATAGGGAGATTAGCGACACAAAAACACATTAGCCATTTGGCCTGAGTGAACCCAGGCCTATCTAGGCACAAGGTGCTCACTGAGACGCCATGAGGCTCATGAGTCATTTATAGTCTTGAATTAGCATCAGTATCTCTTGTGTACATACTCTTGGCCATAGGATGCTTTGTGCTAAGCATGTTATCTAAGCTGTGACTTGTTCAGTACCATTCTTGTTTATGCCCATTTTATGGTTGAGAAAATGGATGTTTGGGGACTTCTCTATTTTTTTTTTTTTTTCTGAGATGGTATAGCTAATAGGTTGTTTAACTAGGATATGGAACTAGATCTGTCCCAATCCTAGGGTTGCGTGCTCTGGACTACAATTAGTCTACCTGGGAAAGCTTAAATTTCTTGTAACACTAGCAATGTTTTCTAAGTTGTGGGGCAATCATGGCTTTTTCTTACTACTTGTTTTAAGGTTTTAAAACTTTGCAGGAGCTCTTGTTCATCCTAGTGTTAACTTAGACAAATTACAAATAAAATCTCCATGCCCAAACTAACAATTTTCCACTTCTGAGAATGGCAAAATCAGAAATAGATGCTTCTGTGTTATACTTGTTAAAGGACACCCATGGTATGACTAACACAGAAATGCATAAAGCCCTGGTACGGGCTTTTCTATTCATAGCTGGGATTGTCTGCTCCCATTGCAAAAAGCAGAGATCCTGGAGTTAATGGCTGCTTGCAATTTCAGCTCAAGTCTTGTTATATAAAGTTTACCTTTAAAGCTTCACAGTGGTACCAAGTCCAGGCTAAATTCGAAAGTAGCTGTGGGGGAGATGGCTTTAACATTTCCCCAGGGAAGTGGACTGGAAAATTGCTGGAGAATGAACTGTAGAGAACAATCTTGAATTGGTCTCTTGGGTTGGACATAATTACCTAATGGATTTTCCATCTCTCAAAATTTTAGGAAGAAAATATTACCTTAAAAATAACAACAAAAATGTGAAACCCACAACCTCTTACATTTCTCTTCAACACTGTAAAGCCTCCTGTCAAGCTTTGGAAGGACGGGTGTGTATTAGATAAAGACCAGCAAGAGGAAGACATATGGATGAGATATCAGACTGATGTGAGTGCAACTTCATAGGGTTAAATCTCTGTTTTAAAATAAATAATTGATGAATGTTAAGATTCATCTCATTTCAAGATTTTTCTGGGTGTTACAGGTACTAAATGTTAATGCACAGTGTAAATTAATTAAAACTAAGAATTTGGGCTGGAGAGATGGCTTAGCAGTTAAGCACTTGCCTGTGAAGCCTAAGGACCCGGGCTCGAAGCTCGGTTCCCCAGGTCCCACGTTAGCCAGATGCACAAGGGGGCACACGCATCTGGAGTTCGTTTGCAGAGGCTGGAAGCCCTGGCACGCCCATTCTCTCTCTTCCTCTACCTGTCTTTCTCACTGTGTCTGTCGCTCTCAAATAAATAAATAAAAATTAAAAAAAAAAAACTAAGAATTTGACTTTTTCATGGAATCTGAAGATACATGCTCAGTAGCTTCACCTGTTTGTGTACCAGGGCTTTCTGGTTAAAGTGACCTACTATTTAATCAGTTTTCACCAAGAATACCTACATTGATATCCCCACTTTTGCTTGGATTTTTTGAAGAGTGGAAGATTTAAGCTAGTTTCCCTCGGATTCATTTGCTGATTTGATGTGATTTATTATTATTACCCAGAGTGCCCCAGCTTGGCAAAGCATCTACTTGTTCTTTTATTTTATGTTTTCATTATTGGCTCTGGGAATAAATATTCTCTAGTGGAAGGATTCAGCCTTAGTGATCACAAATACAGTCAGTGGAAAAGGAAACTTGAGTGCTTGTATTATGTCTAGTTTGTATCACCTGAGGTAGGTCTAAAACTGCAGCCAATTGCTTTCCTGATGGGGAGAAGTAAGTCATGTGCAGGAGAAACTAAAACATGTAGAATAGAATGGCAAGAACTCTAAGGGATCATGTGGCATGCTATAAAATTCACACAAGGGAGACTTCATTCTGCCATGTGGGATCATAGAATTGTTCATAAAAATAAGTTGTAGTGTTGACTGGGCCAAAATAGGACTTTCTTCTTGGGCACAGCAACAAGAATAGAAGACCAGATCTGGGACAGAAGTGCCCTGGAAGGAACTGTACACGATTTCATTTAGCTGGAGCTTTGGTGGTGTGGAAGATGACTTGGGGAGAAAATTTGAGCTTATCCTGAAAAATGCTGGATGTCAAGAATGGCCCTTCAATTTTACTCATTTGGTCATAGATCATTTTTGAGAATCTTGTCATTACTAAGGGAACCATGATTCCTATGGTCTTCTAGAGAGGTAGGCAGTATGTATTGCAGACTGGAGGGTTATGGAGAGTGAGAGAAAAAGAGAGAGAGAGAGAGAGAGAGAGAGAGAGAGAGAGAGAGAGATTGAGAGAGAGAGAGTACAGGAGCTGAAGAGTTAGGGTGAATGGTAAGAGTGGGGAACCCTAGAGGATATGACCAAGGGAAGCAGAAATCAAAGGCTATTTCAAGAGAACCATCATTTAACTAGTAATTTGTGCAAGTAAAAGATGAGGGATTAGATGGAAATTGGTTACATTAGGAGAAAGAGAAACCAAAGGATGAATGAGTGAACTATATGGGGAGGTATGCCTGTGACTTACTTTGGGAATTGCTGGGCCAAAAGTAATCAGGCTGGCCAGACTATGTGTGTCTGTAGTTGTGTGTATGCATGTTTGTCTGCCTATGTTTTGGTTGAGAGTTGCTGTACTGGAAGGAACCAGACTGGCCAGGCTGTGTGTATTTGTGTGCATGTGAACATATGTGCACATGTCTATATGTGTGTTCATGTGCATGAATATGTGATTGGTGGGTTTGAGGGCAGTAAGGGGATAGTATAGGTATGTGTGTATATGCACACATTGCATGCACATATGAGTGTTTATGCTTGGTTTGGGTTTGGGGGCCTGAAAGAGTCAGTCTGGTCAGGCTGGATTTTTTTCCAATCCCAGTCTAATATTTTCTTAGAGGTGTCACTTTAGGCAAGCTCTTTAGCCTCTCTGGTCATGGTCTAAAGTTGTGAAATGCATTTTAATTCTTAAATTCATTACTCAAAATATTATTTCTTTAAAAGAAACAGAAGGTAGTGTGGTTCAAGTAGTTCTCAGAAAGTCAGAAGTGGAAAGAACAGGAAATGTACATGAAAATCATTTGAAATTTGTTTCCTTCTGCATAAGACTTTATACTCTTGACATTCAAAGTGGAAAACACAATTTAAATGAAGGGATTTTGATTAGCTGGTGAAGAGACAGAAGATTCCTCAACACTCGAGATGTCAGTAATTTCGAGCAGCACCTACATCATCCATATCTGTAATTTAGGTTGCTTATAATGAGTTATACATGGAAAAACGTAAGAGGCGGCACCAGGTAGACATTTAGCCTAAGCAACCAGTTTCCTGATTGCTTTGCTGAATGACACACATGTCAAAGGAGACTTCTGTCTTGGAGAGTTAGCAGAGATGGACTAAGTACTCAGGGCTGTGGCTGTTCAGAAAGACTCAAAATCTGCCTCCACCTCTACCAAGTTGTAAATAATAGCATCATGTCTAAGTTATGGGAAGTGTTGGTTTGTAAAGAATTAGAAAAAAAACCTGACCTTACTTAAAAAGAAAAAAAAAAAAAACTGAAGGAGTAAACTTTCCTGAGTGCTCCAAGGGACCTAAAGGACCTCTCCAGCTTTCAAAGGAAGTAACTCTCCATCTGCTTTCATGCCATCCTTGTGGTGGAGAGCAGAAGATGTAGTTGGGATGCTCCTAAGATGAAACTGAAGTTTTCTCTCAATTCTTTCAAAGATGAGACAATTTTACTTGCCAAGAAGAGGATCCATTACACATACCCTGAGCAGCTGTTGTTTCTGAGACAGGAAGGTGAAGCTGAAAAGCTTTTGTGCAGCTGTTATACAGAAGTCTGAACTCCCATCCAATGAAACCTGTCAGAGGGACCCAAATTCCTAGGCAGAGGCAACCTTTAGAAACAACCTCTTCCCCTCCAGTCCTTTTCTTTCATCATTTGTTTGTTTGTTTATGTTTTCTTCCCATTAGAAATATTCAAGATCTGGCAATTTTGAAATTATGTGTGTTCATGCTCATATGTAGTGTGTGTGTGTGTATGTGTGTTGTGTACTTTAAGGGTATTTGTTGGTGTGCTCGAACTCAGACTCCTATTGGCGTCTCAGGAGTCACATTTAAATATATATGTATATTTGACCCAAGGCTCTAAAAAATTTTTCCTGATGAACAAAGGAAGAACAAAAGTCCTTATCAGCTTTCTTATTTGGTTATAAAAGTGATAAAGCATGAAATTGAAACAGATGGCATAAAAATAGCTATTCTTATTTCCTCTAGTTGAATTTTGCTGACAGTTTCTTTCAAATATTTAAACTCCCACTTCTGGCAGTTCTTTAAGGGGCCTTAAGGCTCAATAGTAAAGGCACCTGTGTAGTAAGCCTTCACAGGGGTTACAGGAGCTGGGCCATGATCTAGTTAGGACCCACAACCTAGACCAAGGGGTCTAGTTTATGTACTTATAATAAATAGATCATAAAGTTAATATGGTATGTGCTCCCTTGTCTGTCTTAAAGTTGGCATGGTGCATGCACTCCCCCCTCCCCCAGTGGCTGTTCCTGTGTATGCTGTGGCGCTCTCTAAAAAGCTAAAGTGGATTTTATAAGATCCATTAATGGAAAGTTGAGATGGTTTTGAGTATTACAAGCTGACTGTATATGCCAACACATAGGATGTAAGATACATGGCAAAATAATTTAAGTAGCGGGTATCCTATTCACTTTTTGTTTGAATGGCTGGAGGAATTGTTATATCATTGTGGGTGATGTGGTGATAGTTCATTACAAGGCAGAGTTACTGAAAGAGTAGTATTATTATTCATATTTAAAAATGCTGTAACAACGAAGTACTTCAGAGGAGTGTTATTCCCATAAATCATCCCAAATCCTTGTTCTCAGGGGATTTTTGAAAATATACTGTTTTCTGAGGCAAAATGATTTCAATTTCTTCATGGGAGGAATTTTAGAATGTAAAGAGGATTTCACCTAGCAAAAAGCTATTTTCTGTGTTCACATCATTAAGTAGGAAAGGTAGGAGGAATACATCCAAATTAAGATGTTTGAAAGCAGCCACTCCAACATGGCACTTCAGACCCTTGGCTGTTTTAGTGTGTGACTAATGTGAATTCTCTGTGGATTGATGAATTAACCCAGACTTCTCTCCCTTGGTGGTGAAGCAATAGTGGCGAAGTTTAGAGGGGCCTCATAGAGTTTATTGTGCTCAGCAGTAAAAAGAAAACAAAAAAGAATTTTTAAACCAATGCGTTGACTTGATTTAATTTTACTTTTCTCCTTTAATTTAACTTATACTTATGGAATGTATGTCCAGAAATCTTATTACATGTTTTTTCTGCGCAGGTCAGAATAGAGGAAGATTACAGACACCAATTGAACCCAGCTCAATATAGCATTTACTCTAAAGGCCTTCTCTTGTTGCTTCTTGATCACTGGGCTGTGCTACCCCAAGGACAGATATATAACTTGCATATCAATACTTGATTGCTAAAGTATTAGCTTTAGTATCAGAATAAAGCACAACTAAGAGTTGCCAAGTCCCATGACCTCCTGATATGAGTTTAATGATGAGGTCTGTTAGCAATTTTTTAAAATTAAGTATTCTCCAAATTCATGCCTTCTAATTAGTTATGTAATCTTATTTAGTCCTATTTTGCTGCCTTCTAGATTTTCTTGTTCCTGCATTGTTTCTTTTTAATACATATTCATGCTTTCTTTTAAAATACTTAAGTCACTAGAAGAATAACTAGACTCACATAATTTTGATTCCCTATGACCTAAAACATGTACAAAAAGGCTCCTGTTTTAGATTAGCCTTTGTTTTCCATAGTGGCATATAAAAAATGGGAGAGTAAGATCCTCCAATAAGTAAATCAAATTGAGAATTCTGATGACTAGGTCATGATTTAGAAACCACCTTCAGCTGTTCTTGATGGGTCAGGACAGCTCAGATGAGTTTCTTTCTTAAATATGTAGTTATTTGAAAGAGAGAGGAGTATGGGCATATCAGGGCTTCCTACTATTGTAAACAAGCTCCAGATACACATGACACTTTGTGCATCTGGCTTTATGTAAGTATTGGGGAAGACTGTCAGACTTTGCAAGCAAGTGCCTTTAATGACTGAACCAACTCCCCAGTCCCCAGATGACATTCATAGCCTTCAGATTTCCTCACCTTTCCTTTCCTAGAAGTAGCTCTCTTTCCAAAAGTAGTGTTAAGATATTTTGAGAACTATGTAAGAAGAGCTAGTACACACCCAGCTTTCCCAAGTTTGAAGACCTGACATGAAATATTGATCGCATTCTGTTTAATAAGGAAACAGCTCACAATTGGAGTATGATTTCCTAAACTTTTATAAGGTATTTACTAGGGCATTTTGGTCATTATTTTTTTGAACACAAAAGAATAACATACATTCCTATGACACATCCAGAATGTCATGCAGATAGATAAAATTTTTGCTAGATTTTCATGAAATGAGACTTTGAAATGTTTTAAATAATTTCAACAATGATAATTGAAATCGGGTTTATTTGGATAATTACAACAGAATCTAGTAATGTCTACTTGAGGTCATACCATATAAATTCAGGGTTAAGAAACATCCCTAAGGAAAAATAGGGGCAACATTGTTCATTTGCCAGAATCTTCAGTGCCTGACCAAGTAACCATGGGTTGGAAAGACTTCTGAAGGATGATTATTGTTTCTGTCACACAGATAAATGAAAGGTTAGCAGAACAGAGCATCAGAGGTATTCACTAGGCTCACAATGGCTACCAAAATTCTCTAGGTAGTCTTCCTTGGCCCCCACCCCCCTAGGATCACAGCTTTCCTTTTTGTGCCGTACTCCTTTTCATTTTGTAGCTCACTACTACCACTTTATGCACATTGTATATACTAGTGAACTGAAAATTGATCGCATACAGGTGGGAGTCCTTCACAGCTTTGTCCTCACTGTTCACAGCAAAATTCTGAAAAATGATCATTCACAGGCTTGAGGATCTGTGTTAAGCTTCCAGCATTCAGGGTGCTCACAGTTCTACTGTTCTGTCCATTGTTTACCCAATTCATTTAACCACAAGATTCGTATGTCAGTTTGGAATGGCATGTGCAGTGATTGCCCTTATGCCATCAGCAGTTGTGACCAGGCGATGGTATCTCAATAGAGAGATTATATCATCAATGATGTGGATGCAATAATCACATCTCTGCCTTATAAAGATCTTGAGGGTTTGTGGCAACTGTTCTTGCCTCTGGAATTTCCTTTGTGACTGACAATGGCAGTCATGTGAAGATTGGGTCTTCTGGGCAAACTTACAGTTAGCATAAACTTTTGTATGGTAAATGAGGTAATGCATATGGTTATAGATGCATGCATAGATTTAACATTTATTTACAAGTGTTTAATAATGAACAAATAATGAAATATCCCTCCAGTTTATCATTTGTCATTTATCAAATCACACCCTGTATTGTTTGTAAACTTTATCATCTCTTTTCTCCCCTTACTTCCTCTTTCATTTCTCTTCCCCTATTTCTTCTTTCCCTTCCTGTATCATTCCTTCTTCATAACTCTCCTTACATCTTCACTGACTTGAATTTCTAGGGTCTCTATAAGCCAGAATCCGCATTTTTAGGTAACCAAAAATTAACATATACTCAGTTACACCTAATATTAAAGCACCATACAAGAAAATGTTCAGAGAAGGGTCACAAGTAGCTTTTTGTTTACTTCATCTCACAGATTTAGGGAGTGAGCTACACTGCGATTAAGAATTGACACATCACATAGGCCTGGTTTATGTTTGAGTTCTCAGCTAGTCACCACCAAATTCACAGCATCATTTTAACTTTCTTATGCTTTTTGGGTACTTCAGGTGTGAATTATTTTGACTTCAGCCAGTTTTAGGCAGGGGGAACAAATAAGAGGAACTAGAATGCCATGACACTTTCCTCATCTCAGGACAAATCAACCAGTCACACAATTGTGAAGAGTGACTTCTCTTTGTGTCCAGGGTAGTTTGAGACTGAAATTTGGAGCCATGTTTTCTCATACCCTTTTCAGGAGAGCCAGGTTTACAGCCTTGATAGCCACATATGAAAGCAGAATGTAAGTGGTTATGCATGGCCTAAAAAGTGGTTAAATTGTAGAAACCAATCCTGCGTTGTTTTAAGGACATTAAATCATCTATGTCCCTGGTCCTAAGAGCAAACTATGCATTTAGAGGCCAGAGACCCAGTAATTCAGAATGAGCACTGCGGTATACCATACACTTAATGTGGGGGGAATCCAGGTTGCTATGACAACGGAAATACTTTCATTTTCTCCCTTTTCAAGCATAAACCCAGGAAGCTTGAATATTGCTTAAGCTTGCACTTTTTGTTTATCTTTTATGACCCTGTGCTACAGACAAGTAAGGAGTGCAGTGATTATTCTGTGAAGTCTCTTACACCAGGCACCATGCACACACCCTGGGATTCCATGTGATTGTCACCAGGCCACTTTGATATCTTTTCTAAAAGGCAGTCATGGAGAGACAGCAGTCAACTCTTTGTCCTGTTCTCATTCCAAAATTAGTACATGGTCATTTCAGTTTGCATTTGAAAAGTAAATCTCCCCTGGCTAGGAGAACCCTGAGTTACAGATACCCTGTGCCCCAACTTCAGACTTCAAGAAGTTACTTTTTTGGGACATTTCCTGGAACTTAGGAAAGAGAGGAAGAAAAGAAAGGGAAAGAAAACAGAGAAGGGATGAACATAAAAGAAGGGAGGTAGGGAACATAGAGGAGATGAGAAAGAAGAACAAAGAAAGGAAGGAAGAAAAAAAGACAGAGAGGAAGATTAGTTACTAAGCCAAGTGCCTAGAAATCAACATAGGCTTCCTGGAACACCCTGTAAGTTCAGAGGACCATACAACATGAGTCTACATTTTATTAATTTATTTTAACTTTATTTATTTATTTGACAGGGACAAAGAAAGAGAGAGAGAATGGGCATGCCAGGGCCTCCAGGCACTGCAAATGAACTAGACACATGTGTCCCTTATGCATCTGGCTAACCTGGGTCCTGGGGAATCAAACCTGGATCCTTTGGCTTTGCAGGCAAGTGCCTTAACCACTAAGCAATCCTTCCAGCTTTACCTTTTATTAATTTTTTTTGAGTCCTGAAATTATACAGATGTGAAAGATAGTAAACTCCCTGCCTTCTGCTTGACTATGTGGTCTTAATAAGGAGTGTAAAAAGAAGTAAAGGACTCATGCGCCCCAAACTTGTATAGATCCTCTCTGTCCTTTATGCTTCATCTTCCCCACTCCCACTGCTCTGGAGTGTGCAGTGTTTTCCCAGACCTGTGTCAGGAGTTGCAGATGAAGGGTGCCTAGGTCAGAGCTCCTTATATGTCATCAGAGTTCTAGTGTGGGTAGACAGTTGAGTAAAACAGAAACTATCACAAGAGAGCAAGGGGTCACCAAAGGTTCAGGAGTTGAGGAAGACTCTAAGGGCAAATGCCTTAGGAATTTTTTAGGGATGCTACCTTGTTGCTATAACACCACAGAGAGGAAAGTAGCAAGCTAGCTCTCTGGGTTCACTTTTAAAAAGGCATTCATGAGGAGTCTATCCTTGGGGATTCTAGTTCAGCATGTGTATTTGGGGTGGTACATGCATTTAAACCATAACATGGAGTACTAAAGGCAAAGGCTCCAGGCTTCCTTTGCCCTCTCTCTTCTTTCTTCCTCTCCTTTTCCCATAATCATTTCTTTCTGTTACTTGAGCTAAGCTTTAGCATTCAGCCCAGATAAAATTATGGCTTCAATAACTACTTTTTATTATTAAATGTGAAACACAATTTGTAATGTTTTCCTCTAGTCTTTAACTTCAAAGAGACTTATGTTCTAAATGCCTCTTAAAAGAATGCCTTGTAGATTTTATTTAACTGAAATGATCATAAATAAGCTGTATTTACTTTCCAAATTCATTGGAGTAGTTCTCTGAACAATTTATGCTGTTTATTTCATTCTCTACTTTGAGAACCTGGCCTTGCTATGAAATATGATGTCCAAATCCCCTTGAAACCATGAATGAATATTTTCTCTTCAGTTTGGTGAGGAGCTAAAAAGTGTCTTCTGGAACACAATGTTATTTATTCCATGTTAGACACATGTAACTTCTCCCTGACAAAATGTCATTAGGAAGGCATACTGAGTTGTGTGGTTTTGGTTTTAGGTATTAGTCACCTTTTACCAGTGTCTGTGACAGAAAAATTAAGTGTAATCTATGTGCTTTCATTCCTTTATTAGCTTTAGTAGATATACAAGGCAATGTAGTACAAAGTCCAGCCTTGGAGAACGTGTGTCAGTTTCTGCTCCTTCAGCTCCAGACCCTAAGTCTGGAGTGGTATGGCAGAAGAAGCCCCACCCCCACTGAAGTTGAAAGTCATCTGCACAGGGTGACAGATACGGTTTTCCCAGACTTGCCTCATTTCTTCTTCTGTTCTGCAGAATGTATCAAATATTTGTAGGGACAGTGATTAGTTATGAGAAGTTTTACGGAAATTCCATCTGAAATTTAGCTCTGTCATTGTGGTTCTTTTCTCTGATTTCTCCAAATAATGCTCATTCTCTGTGATCCATGCTCCATAATTCTAGTAAACTCTAGTGTCTCACCCGTAGAGTAACATTCCATGAGCAAACAGCCCATCAGCATGTGTCTGTGTGCTGTTCTGTACTGATCTTCTGGAGGTACTTTGGACTTAGCCACTGCTCCCATCTGCTGTGGAAGGGCATGGAAGCTGCCTGCCTAATTCCGCTTCACGTGCCACTCACCTACAGCTCCTGAAATCCTCACTGCCAACTTTTATGCCAATCCATTTGTGGGAAACATCAACTGGAAAAGAATTTTGGCACTGAGAGCTCATCACATTGTTAACTAAAACAAAATTATAGATCAGAAAGCAAATTCTTATGCCCTTGTATATACTTGCATTTCTCAATGATGTAAACAGTGTAGAGACTGCTAATTATGGACATTCTTTCCTGGTCTTAAAGAATTTCTCAGTACATTTGGAAATTAGCTCTAATTAGTTAACATTAAGCATAAGAGAATTATGGATACATTTGCACTGGGTACATGGATAAAGAAGCCTGGTAGTAACCCCAGCATCTGGGAAGGGGCACAGATATTGACGAGAAGTTCCTTGGACTCAGACAAACAGCTTAGAGATAATCCCATTTAGACAGTAACAGATGCAAAGCTTATATGTAAGGTGGCTATGAAAGTGATCTCAAAGAATTAGCTCTCCCCATTAAACTTTTAGCCACATGTCTGAGTTTTATGTCTTTTTGGAAAGGTGTGGAAGTATAAAACAGAAGTAAGTAAGTACAAGTGAAATGAGCACCTCATTAGAAGATGTTGCTTACAATTTTTTACTTGTATAGAGTATTTTGTTAGGCAAACACCATAAAATCCTAAATGACACAATTCTGTGAAAATCCTTTATAGAGCCACATAAGGCTGTGTACTTTGCTGGGTAACATACACAAAAATTATTAGGATCTGTAGTGAGGAGGGAAGACTGGCTCTTCAGATTGTTTACAGCTAATTAAGTTCCTGAACACTGAGGTCTTCCTTGAATGTGGACTTCGGCATAATAGGTTTTTGGAGTATAAGGAAAGTTAGTATCTGCCCTATTTTTCTCCTTTATAAGAAAAAGAACCTATTAATAAGCACAGAGAATAAAGAATTAACTGAGACAAACGACTGCCTCAACTCTCTTTACTAGTATTTCTTTAAATGATCTCATCAATTTCAGCGTATTAGATAGCCATGTATATTTCAAATATGGGGAAACTGATACACAGAGGGTAGAGAGCTTTCCAGGGGAACACCAAAAGAGGCAGAAGTGAGTTTTAGCCATATCTCTCTAGTGCTAAGGACCATGCTCTAGCACAAGTTAGGGCTGTTCAGCTTCTTGGTGATGAAGAGAATACCCTAGCACCTAGAACCTTAACTCCTCTAAATTGTTGACTTCTTATTCATTATAAGGCTTGCCACCAAGGGCTTTACTTATCATAAGCAGTGGACTTCTCATGCATTATAAGTCTTGGTTTGGATGGATCTGAATATTTATGCCATTTTCAAGAGATTGGCATAGAAATATGATTCTTAACCCTTTAAGAATAAAAATTATTTTCTTTAAGAATATAATTTCAATATTGTTCTTTTTTATGGAAAAACTAGCTTTTTGCATAGATTCCAATTGAACTTTCTCAGATGCATCACTAGCTTAATTTTAGTGTCTGATCCATCTGCATTTATTTCTTTTCTATTCTGAGGATGAGTATGCAATTGTGGTTCCCTGATTAATGCTTTACATATTTCCCCAGGCATTCAGAGAGAATTGACTAAATATATTATCCTTGTCTTCAAAAAACTTCTGATTGGCATTTACAGACATGCACAAAATATACCCCTTAGTAAGCAGTGTTTCAACTTACAATTTTTCTTCCTTTTAAGGAAGATGGGAGTAGAAAAAAGAAGAGTCATTTTTGTGGGAGATTTTGACTATACTAAAGCAAGATTATGGTTTGAAGCCATTACATTTCCATTTCCATTTTACTCTGCACAAGGAGAATTTATAAACGGATGTATTCAGGTGTTTTAACCATGATGAGCTTCAAAGAAGTGCTGAATCAGCTGTTTCCTCCCCCTTTTATCTCACAGAAAAAAAAAATATATATATATATATATATATATCACCCTATCTTAAATTGCCTTGGTTCAGAAAACTGTTGTTGAATTATTCAACAGATTGAGCTGGTAGAATTAGAGGATTCATTAGAGTGAAGGTCAAAAGTTAAGTTAAAAACATTACCTTATAGTTATGATACGACTTGCAATGTTGACAGATTCCAGAAAGGTCTCAGAGCTGAGAGATATGTGGTCTTAATAAGCTACAAGCTGGCTCGTCTGGCCATTCAGAACCCAGGTGCTCAAAAGTGCCCTGAGTTGTAATTGTGTAGCTCTGTTTTGAGAACTGCAGTGTGTAAGGATACCCACTTTCTCTTCATACAAAAAGAGTGAGGGTTATCTTACTGACTTGTGACTATGATTTTATTAACATTTCATGGAAAAGTAAGCCTGTTATACCTAATTTGAACAGACAGAGCTTTTGTTATTTATTTATTTTTGTAAAGCTTGAGCTTGAAGTCATAAGATGGAAATTACATTAAAAGCATTTTTGTTAGAAATTATAGCAAAAGAAATGATGATCACAGATCGTGCATATCTAGAATGCCAAGCAGTTTTGAGCAATACTATGTCTACCCACCATTCTCAATTACTTTTATATGGAGAGCACTCAACAGTTTAGGAAACGGTTTTCTGAACAAGATCCTGAGACTTCCATTCTTTTGACTCTAGTCTAGCCTCTATAATGCATGTCCCTTCCCACTTGGTAACTTACCTGTAATGTTATGCTCAGGAAGTATCCCATGCTGCCCCCTGTAATTACCTCCCGAACTCATTCTCTTACAGTGTGGTGAGGTGCACTTTATGTAAGGGATATTGTTACAAGTTTGGACACTTCAGAGATACTTGATGGTGAAACCACTGGGGAATAATATTCACTTCTGACTTTGGCTATGGCCCTTGTCCTTCCCATTAAGGCTTTTTCTTCCCAAGTTAGTAATAACTTGGTGATCTGAACACTTTCTGTTTTGAAGCTACCAGAAGGAGTAGGTTTTTCAACAGCATTTGCCAAATATAGCTACTTCCATTTTCTTTTTGTTTGTGAAAAATTTTGTTTTCTGAGCTTCAAGTATATTTCCCTGCTATGATTTTTCTTCCATGTCACAAGCCCACCCTTCCTCATTTCTTTTTGTAACTCTCACACTGATTTCTAAGTATTGGGTTGGTTCTCTTATCTCTTTATTGCTTCCAGTTTTATAATATAGTTTTTCATTTTATGTATCTTCTTGATTCTTGATATTATATCTCCATCTACTCTCCTTCTTAGATAGCTAAAGGACATCATTTGGAAAGGTGGATAATGAGAATTAATTTTCTCCATCCTCAGTTAAAAAGCCCACTTTTATCACACTCTCTCCAGCACTTGTAAATGATCATCCTACCAGTTTCTAAGCTCAGATGTCTAGGGGTCATCCTGGGTTCCCTCCTCTCTTATTCTTCATACCCAACTATTAGAATACCTGTCCTTGTTGACCTTCACAATATACCCTGAACTGGACTGCTTCGTACCATTTTTATTTTCCACCCTTGCTGTGTCTGTACCCTGTCATGTATGCCTCTATCCCTGCCTGCCATGGCCGTCCTGTACACTGAGTCACACACATTGACTCTGACCTGGAACCTTCACATGGATTCAGATGAATGGAGACCAGTTAATTTTATTATTATCATTATTATTGGTTTTTCAAAGTAGAGTCTCACTCTAGCCCAGGCTGACCTGAAATTCACTATGCAATCTCAGGGTAGCCTTGAACTCATGGCGATCCTCCTGTCTCTGCCTCCTGAGTGCTTGGATTAAAGGTGTGTTCTACCATTCTCAGTGAGACCAGTTTAATTTTTAATCATCAAGGTGTCCTCAGGACTCCTCTCAAGTTCTCATTCTATTGCTGTCCACTAAGTTCCTGGGACTTGTTGCCATCCATATACCCTAAACCTCCCACATGCTCCTTCAATATACCTGTCTCTGATACTCAGATGGTACCTATTCCTCAGGTTGTCCTGCTGCTGCTTCTAGCCTCATTTACATCTTGACTCCCTCCCTCAAAAAAAAAAAAGAAAAAATCATAACTAAGATACCCTCCTCTTCCTCTTTTCAGCATGATCTAATCTCATAGCAAACCTGTCTGTTTCACTGTCATGACACCGCCTGCCTTTACAGCACATTTAGTGCTTGAAATGGTCTGTGTTCATATTCTGCTCTGTCTCCCACCATAACAGCTCAGGTCTTTGAGGTAGGGCATCTGTCTGTCTGGATCACTGTTCTAACCCATCCCCCACTGTGCAGAGTTGTGATTGACACATGGTAGCTGTTCAATAAATACTGGTTAACTGACTGGCATTTAGCACTGTGCGTTTCCCTCTTCATTTCTCTGCCTCTTTGATTTATCCTTTGAAGAAAGAAGTAACAAACTCCCTTGATAGGCTGTGCTCAAGAAACTGGGTTTGGCCCATTCATCTGATGAAATCGTGCTGCCAGATCCCATAAATCTTTTTAATGTACTTTGGCTTTTCCTATCTTTCCTCTAGGTTCCCACTTTGGAAGTGGATTTATTTTATGCTGCAAAACTGTCATTCCATTTTTTAACCTTTGTGTGACACTTTTGGAAGAAGACTGTATTGATTCCTTTTACTTCTCTTTTGGGTGGGATATGGCTTTCTATAGGAGTCTATCTGCTTCCTACAGTAAGAATCTAGACCAACTCTCTCATCAGTCCTTGTGCTCTGCCTTAGTCCTCTGGGAAAGCAGAAGGAAGGAACTCCTAAATTATGCATTAAAGATCTCCCTAGTTTTGAGGTTGTTCTACAGTCCTGCACACATCAGTTGTAAAGGCAACAATGGGAAAAATCCAGGGAGAATCCAGGGAGTTACATGTTCATGGAAATTTACTTATATGGGAGTATCCCCTTGTTGGAGAACTTTAATCAGGGTACACATATATCACAGAAGTCTAAATGGAGGTAACACCAATATTTTGGCTAAAGGTTTTCTATTTCAGCACAAATGTTGCACACCTGTGCACAATTGAACTACCTTTGAGTTCTTCAAAAGTATTGCAATTTGTGAATTACTAAGTAGTGGTGATGATGGAGAATTGTGAGAAGAGGTGTTTCAGGACAGGAATGAGACATATACCATTAAGAAGTTCTTAATTTATAACATATGAAAATAATCAACATAAAGGATTTGGACCACAACAAAAAGAGAAGCAAAATGAAATATGTGATGGGGGTGGGGGATCACACCCTGATAATTTGGGGGATGAGAGAGAATGAGAAAGGAAGTCTTTAAGGGAGAAGGACTACCTGAAGAGGACACCTGGGGCAACAAGTCCCACACGGCTGAAATGTCAGTGAAAGGGGTCTTCATGTTCCCCTCCCCTCTGATGCTTTTCACTGTCTCATAACCAAAAATAAATCCCTGCCAGGGAAACCTGCTGTATGTTGGGAAAACATACAAAGTGTTCATAGAAAGGCTACCATCCAGCTGACAGATGGAGATCTGGCCACGAGCCTTGCCCAGCATTTTGTCTGTTTACAGAGAAACTAGAAGATGCCCACCACATAGGCCTGGAAGGCCAAGTTTTTCAGTCACATTTTCTACATCACATTGCAGCTTTTGGTGTAGCTGGGCTTTTCCCTTGCCACTGCTTACATCATAATTCTCTTTAATTCCTCTATTTTATTTAAATAAATCAAATCTTATGCTTGAGAAGACTACTTGTGAAATCACGAGTTTGATGTGCCAGTTATTTATTTAGTGCAACTACATATCCCTGCATTCATCTCACATATTTTATACAAGTGGCACCCAATTTGTTTATACAGAGCTAGTATCTTCTGCTTCTGAAATGTTTCTAGCTTTTTTTGGGGGGGGAGAAATAAATTTAATTCCTCAATATCTTTGTAGCAACCCTATTAAGTTGCTTCTCTTCATCTCCTTCCTTCCTCCTGTTGTCCCCACCCCTTCCATACTTTGCACAATTTGAGCCTGGAGGGATTGTGGTGGACATAATAGAAAAAGATCTTGGGTATTTTAAGATTTGAAATGCAGTGAAAGGAAATTACTGACACAAGGAATCGGCATTTAATGGAAGATGGTGATATTGATCTGGTAATGCTTCCTGTGGCGCTAGTTGTAATAACTGTATAATATCACACACTTTATCAAAATAATTTAAAAGCCAGCAAATGAAGTTATGAAGCCTCTGACTAAAATGAAATGAAAGTCAAAGGGACTAGAAAGTGGTGAGGGAAGAGCAGAAAGGCCTGTGGGCTAGATTAGAAGACCAGGAACCTCTGTGGCCAGAACAGATTCTTGAGGACTGAGGTCATGTCTATATGGGGCTCTGAGTCTCTGGACACAGCTATTTCATAGAAGATATAAACCAATGTTCTTACCCCTGATTTGCTTTAAGTATTACTATGCCATTATGTCTGTGAGGTGATATAAATCAACATGTAAGCTTGTTTTATTTGTAGAATATGATTATGAAAACATTTCTGACATAATAAAGTGACTATATGAAGGTCTGTTTTCAGGAGGCACAAGCTTTATGCAGATCTCAACACATTATAGCCTACAATAAAATGTTCAGTGTTACCACATTTTAATGAAAATTATAGTATCTTTTGGCCTCCTTATTAAATCAGGCCTCAGTATTTCTATTTTTTTTTTTTCATTACTTGGCTGTTTATACTCACATCAGCATTCTTGGACATCAAAATGCTTGAGTATTCCAATTTCCTTCAGTGCCTGCAAAACCTAAAGACCCAGATCCTATTCCCCAGTACAATCCCATCAGTAAATCCAGATCTACAGTTAGTGTATGCATCTGCAGTTCATTTGCAGTGGCTGTAGTACCTGATGAGCTCATTCTGTCCTTGTCTGTCCTTCTTATCTTGATCTTTTTATGCTTGCAAATAAATATTTTTAAATAATTATAATAACTTTAGAGAAGTATAATGTTTGATCTGAGTGATAAAAGGGGGTTTCTAAGAAATTCAAAATCACAAATAGATTTCAAATGTTATGTCTAAATTTAGAGACCAGATTTGAGCACTTTAGAAGCATTAATTTTCTTGGACATTTCTGATTTACTCTTTAGTCTCATATTCTAAAAATGTAATGTCATTAAAGCATTATTAAATAATAACTATATGAACATGAAACATGAAGACCTTATCACAGGTTTTAGAGGTCTTAGATTTATATATGTGTGTCTGTGTGTGTTTTATATGTGTGGTGTGTGCACATGTGTGTGTAGATGTGCCTCAAGTATATGTATATAGAGTTCATAGGAGATCATTGGGTACCCTTTGTGTATTTCCTAACAAGGACATCTCTCTCTCAACCTGGACCTACTGTTAGAAAGCCCCAGAGATTCTTCTGTATCTGTCCTTTTACAGTCTAGAGTTACAGCTGTGTATGGCCATACCTCACTGTTTATGTTTAAGTTGGTAGTTTCTGGCTTGAGAGGCCCTCATGCTTAAAAAGCAAGTGCTTTTAACCACTGAGTTCTATCCCTAGCCCAGAAGCTGATGCTTATAAACAATCCTTTATGGGAATTTTAGGAGGCATATCTATTTTGTGCATGTGTCATGGTGACATCTGACTTTTTGCTACACTAAGGTTTTAGAGAAGCCTGGATTAGCATGGTAATACCAACTGAGAGCTCTGTAGAATATTCATTGAACTATCAACTCTTGGCTTCTACTGTTCTCCATCCCAAATTGAAATCAGAGACTTCCTAGCCCTGGCACTCCCCATTAGGATATTCAGCTCCAGGTGAAGCCACATACTCTTATCTCAGGCTGGACTAGACTCCTGTAGTTGCTAAGACTTCTATTTTCCTTTCTCCATAGCAATCCATCCCTGTTGCCAGTGTAATTTTTGTCTTTTAGCAACTTTCACCTCCTTTATCATATGACCCTCTGGTGTCTAGATTTCCAATGCTGTTATAATTAGCTTCAGTCTGTATTCAGCTATATATGTCTTTAGGTGCCAAGAGGGCTTCCTCATCAAAAGCTGCAGAGATTGGCAAGCATCCCATGCTTATTATCATGTCAGTTGTGACCCCTCCTCCAAGCCAATCTGGAGTCCATAATCTTATGTTCCTTTATTCCTAAACCTACCCTCCAATGTCTACCTTGATTTTTCTTTCATTATGTAGTCAAGCTAATTTTTCTTCCTCATCACTGAGGACCACTTTAAGTTGCTCCAACTAATTTAACACGTAACTCCTAATCTATAGCATTTGTGCTATATAAATTAAAAACTACCCCAACTTCATTTTTATGACAATGACTTAATTTTAAAATTCATGTTTATTTATATTTATTGATCTAACATTTTCATTTGAGACATTCTCATTTTTTTTCAGCAGCTTTCCAAGGCTATGAAATGAAGGAGTTTGATTAGGCACCCCATTTATCATGAGACCAATACAACCACTGGCCTGATTAGGGCACAACGAGTATGGTTATAGAATAGAGTACTTGTTGGATCCTTTGACTTTGGTATATTTATATTTTCCCAGGTAACATTATGACAGTAGTAACTACCAGTTAGGACAAACATGTTTGTGTGGATCAAGTTCCATTTCTTTTTTTTTTTTTTTTTTTAATTTATTTGAGAGTGACAGACACAGAGAGAAAGACAGATAGAGGGAGAGAGAGAGAATGGGCGTGCCAGGGCTTCCAGCCTCTGCAAACGAACTTCAGACACGTGTGCCCCCTTGTGCATCTGGCTAACGTGGGACCTGGGGAACCGAGCATCGAACCGGGGTCCTTAGGCTTCACAGGCAAGCGCTTAACCGCTAAGCCATCTCTCCAGCACTCAAGTTCCATTTCTAATGGAAACTTTCCTTTATCTAAAAAAAAAAAAAAATTATTTGCAAGCAGAGAGAGATAGAAGAGAGACATACAAAAAGACACAGAGAAAAAGAGAGAGAGAGAGAGGAAAGGAAAAAAGAAAGAAAGAAAGAAAGAAAGAAATAAAGAAAGAAAGAAAGAAAGAAAGAAAAAAAGAAAGAAAGAAAGGTCATGCCAGTACCTCCAACCATAGCAAATGAACTACAGATGTGTGTGCCACTGTGCATCTGTCTTTATGTGGGTACTGGTGAGTTGAACCCAGGTCATTAGTCTTTGCAGGCAACTGGCTTAACCACTGGGCAATCTCTCCAGCTTCTCTAATGGAACCTTTCTTAACTCACCCTCTTATTTCTAGTTTTTATATTATATAATCATGTGTTTTTTAAAATTAATTATTTATTTTTTATTAATTATGTACACAATGTATACAGTCATGTTAGTACCATAATTAGCCTCCTCTCTGCCCTCCCTCCTCCACAGTGACCCTCATTGTTGGGGAATATGGGCAGCACATTGTGGGATTAGCCATCAGTTATGAGGATGAGGCAATTTCTCTATGTATAATAACCCAATGTATGGCTCTAACATTCTTTCCACCCCCTCTCCCACAAATTTTCCTGAGCCATGTTAGGTTAACTTTAGGTCTGCTTCAGTGATGAGGTTTTGGGAGCCTCTGTATCTCTGGATATTTGGTTTGGTGGGAGTTAAGTGTTCTCTGTGTCTATCTCCTTCACCCTTGTGCTGGTACCAGGTTCACCAAGGAAACAGCACTCTTGCTCATTTCCCAATTATTCTTACCATCAGCTGGAGCCTTTTTGAGGTGTGATGGGCTGGTTCTCATCTTAGGATCTGCGTCTATCTGAAAAACAGAAGCAAAATCTCCAATGGAGAGTAAAGTTAGAGCCAGATAAATGGGATAACCATTGTTTCTCTTTTGTTATCTTTTTTTTTTTTTTTTAAGAGAGAGAGAGAATATAATAGGCATAGGCCCTCTTGTAACCTATGATTGGTGGAAGCTTGATAATGGAGAGTAGGCTTGTTTTTGGATATGGTTCTGACATGATTCCCAGCTCCAGCTATGGGTTCCATTCCACTGAGCCGATCAATTAGCCAAATCAAGGGCAGTTGGTTATCCACCATGGCTATGTGCCACTATTGCACTAGTGTGAGCATCACACCAGGTTGTAGCTGCTGTGTAGGTTAGACCATGAGTTCCTTGGACAGATGTTGGTCATTTCCCTCAGTTGCTCATGTAGCACCTTCTGCCACTAGATGAGATACCTGTCTGGGACTGACTCTTCCAGGTTCCAGCCAGGTCTCTCCATGTTCTGTACAGCATATGGTGTCTTAAGCAGTAGGGTCTTACCACTAACCTTTGGTGGGTCATCAAGTACTCTGACAGAGTCTTCTTTTGGGAAACTTTGTAGGTCTCTCTGACCAACAGGTCATTGTGGATGTGAGCCACTTGCTGGTATGGGGAATTACAAGTCATGGCCAAAGAAAAGAAAGAAAAAAAAATATAGCTAATATGGAAGGCATAGAGAGAAGAGAGAGAGGATAAGACTGAGAGAGAGAGAAACAGGAGAAGATCAAGGTCAGTCTTCATCGTACCCTCTCCAGGGCCTTGTGATTCAGGTGTTCCCTCTAAGGGTCTGACATAATTTTATTTTGACAATTTCATTCATGTATATATTGTATCTTATATTTTTATTGATTTATTTTCAAGAAGATGGAGAGGAGGAGGAGAAAGAGAGAGGGGGTACGCCAGGGTCTCTACCTGCTGAAAATGAACTCTAGACACATGTGTCACTTTGTGTATCTGGCTTTACATGGGTACCAGGGAAACAAACCCGGGTCAGACAAGTGCCATAATTGCTGAGCAAGGTCTCCAACACATACACCATGTCTTCATCATATTCACACCCACACCACCTCTTAGCTCCTGCCCAGTCCTAATGACCCCTTTCTTTTCCCTAACCCTCCCTCTGTCATGTGTGTCTTTCTGCAACCCACTGCGTGTAATTAGGTTTGCTTATTTGGCCACTGTTGGGGGAGTTTTTATTTTATTTTATTTTTCTGTAGCTAGAGCAGAAGTGATTTACTAGTGTCTATATCACTGAATAAAAATAACTCTCTCTCTCTCAGCGAGGCATGGAGGCACATGCCTTTAATCCCAGCACTTGGGAAGCAGAGGTAGGAGGATCACCATGAGTTCAAGGCCACCCTGAGACGACATAGTGAATTCCAGGTCACCCTGAACTACAGTGAGACCCTACCTCGAAAAAGCAAAAACCAACCAACCAAACCAAACTAAACAAAACAAAATAAAAAACTCTCCATCTACCAGCAACCGTTAAATGTCAGTAGCTCCTCTAGGAGGGATGCCTCCACATGAGCCCTTCTCTCACACATAATGAAGAGGTGAGCCTGGTCTTGTGCAGGTTTTGTGCAAACAACCCCAACTATTATGTGTTCATGATTGTCATCACCTAGAAACTGCATTTCACACCATTCTACTCCATTGTGTAGCTTTTATCTTCTTCCTATCCACTCTTTTGAAGTACTCCCCTGGCCTTGGAAGGGGTGATATATATGTACTGTCTAGGGGTGAGCACTCAACAGTCACATTCTCAGCACTGTGATGATAACTCACCCTCATGTTTGGATGGACATCCCCATCTTGAAGTAATCCAATGTATTGACTCACTAGTTGCTTTCTGTGGTCACTCATACTTTGATGTCTGTCATTGCTTATAACTTGTGAGTTTTTTTTTTAATAATTGTTGTGCTGATAGTTGCTGCACATATATGGAAAAAAAGTAAATGCTAGGACAAAAAATAGTTTCCAGAAATTTTATGTTAACATATATCAAGATATTGCTATAAGTAGTATGTCCATATTATTACTTTATGTAAAAGTATTCCTATCTAGCAATCATAAGCACTGTACCCTGTGCACTGTTACTGCAAGATGTAGCTAAAATCCCGATGAATAGAAACATGTTGGCCAGCTGAGGACATTAGGATTGGGAAGAGGGCCTGGCTCTTCTTAAATGATTAGTGAGTGAGGCTTTTCATTTTTATGTTAAAATTACATTCCTAGGAGATAATATATTACCCCAGTAAACTTATGATTAATTAATAATATTAGATTGGAGAGTATTTGTTGGAGATATCTAATTAGAATTTTATCACCAGATAAAAATATTTGAAAATGAAGAATTTAACTTTATTATAAAAATTACAGACTGGAGGAATGGCTTAGCAGTTAAGGTATTTGCCTGCAAAGCCAAAGGACCCAAGTTCTATTCCCCAGGACCCACGTTAGCTAGATGCACAAAGGGGCACAAGCATCTGGAGTTCATTTGTAGTGGCTGGAGGTCCTGGTACACCCATTCTCTCTCTCCATCTTTCTCTGTCAAATAAATAAAAATAATAATATAAAAAAGATTGCTTCAATTTGAAAAAATACTTATGCATATAATGCTTATTCTTAGAGTTTGGCTTATGTTTGAATGTTTTGTTCCTTTAGAATTTTGCTTTGCCTCTTTGGATTTCCCACATGTGATTTTAATATTATTTAGTCTATTAAAATGTTCTTAGATAATATGGAAGCAGTGATGTGTGAACAAATTCTACATATGTGGGATATTATTTATGAAGTATAAATACTTTATGAAGTACACACATATATGTATAATTTTTGTATATAAGAAACTAGATGAAACTAAACAAATAAAAGAAAGAACCCAAGTTTTAAATGAACTTTTACAAAACTTTTGGTAGTGATTGATTCAAGAATCTCATACCCATTTTTTAAAAAAAATCATTCTGTCACTGAACTACAACCTCAGCATATAAATTAGCTGTAGCTTTTATTACTATTTGCATTAAGTTAGTCTGAACCCTGCCATCATTCTTATTAGGACCTTGCCTTTGGTGGTGATTTGAAGTTGTGGAGATAGAATGAAGGACATGTCTCTGAAGACCATCCCATCTCAGGAGTAGCACAGACAGTGTAGGTTGGCACTGTTATATCCTGGTGGTTTCCTGTGTTTCACTGGCAGGTACTATTGGATCTAAGAAGCAAAAGCTTCCAAGAAAGAGAGAAATCAAAACAATGGCCATTAAGTAGAAAATGACAACTAGATGAAACCCCAGCATTAGTAAAGCAATGGTGTGTCCAAGAAAAAGTCATATCTAAAATCGCGTTACTCTTCATTTGACCTCAGACCTAATAGATTCATTGCATTCATTACCATGCATGAGATACATAAGCACAGGTGCACAGTTCTAAGTGTCCTTCAGGTCCTATTTGCCTTCTCCTGTGCTGTGGTCAACCCCAAATTCGCTGACTGTAACTGAGGCTGTGGTTTCCTCCACACATTTAGAAGGTGAGTCTACGTCTACTTGGAGGTACCTAAGTACTGAAGATGCATTCTGTGTGAGGAAAGGAGTAAGCCAGAGTATTGAGTTGGCAGGGACAAAAGTCAAGCTTTGCAGAGAACCAGAACAGCACATTTAACAATGAGGACATGTAGAATCATTTTAGAACTCATGTCATAGCTGTGCCATCTCCTCCTTCTTAAATGGCAAAGACATACATTTCTCCTTTACATGGCTTCCTTACTGATTTGAAATAAGCCATCAAATCTCACTGATTCAAACAGCTCATTCTCATTTGTGTGTACCCTTTAAAAAATAATTGTAATTATGTAGTTCATTGAACTCAGACTATGACTTACACTTTCCATGTCTTACATTTAAACACACAGAAAAAGAAATAAAGAGAATGTTCTATTCTCTCTCTCTCTCTCTCTCTCTCTCTCTCTATCTCTCTTTCCGTGTGTGTGTGTGTGTGTGTGTGTGTGTGTATGATAACTGAGGTTGAAGTGATTCATCAGTCTTACACTGATCAGTAGTATGTGGAGATGTGAATTCAGTCCTTTATGAAATGGAACCCATGAAATCACCCTTCTTTCTCTAGTGAATTCATTTCTCAAAGAAAATTTTAGCAAAAATAAG
Organism: Jaculus jaculus; assembly: GCF_020740685.1. Classification (NCBI taxonomy): domain Eukaryota; kingdom Metazoa; phylum Chordata; class Mammalia; order Rodentia; family Dipodidae; genus Jaculus; species Jaculus jaculus. Next base: position 124,013,657 of record NC_059104.1, on the reverse strand, counting down.
GATTTGAACTGATCTTTTCTCTGCTGATGCTGTGTAGCATCCTTTTTTTTTTTTTTTTTTTGGTCAAAGGGCATTAGTTCTTAGTGCTGTGGCTTCTGCCTAAGGAATAGTAACATTGGAGATTTTCTCAGGACAAATCCAAGCCATAGGCTGAGATCTTCCTTGGTCAGCCTTGGCTTTGCTTCACATAGACAATGTAATCAAAGCCCATGCATGTATCAGTTAGAAAAATTTAGGATTTGATAGCAAATAGTAGAATAGAAAGTAACCTTTTAGTCATATCTCATTGAAATATGCTCCTTGTAGAAAAATGCTAACTACAGGATGTAGTGGTTTGGAAGAAGACTTTTGTTTTGTTTTGTTTTTGTTTTTGTTTTTGTTCTTTCAATGTAGAGTTTTGCTCTAACCCAGGCTGACCTGGGATTCATTATGTAGCCTCAGGCTGGCCTTTAACTCACAGTAATCCTCCTAACTCTGCCTACTGAGTGCTGGGATTAAAGGTGGGCACCACCACACCCAGCTTTGTATTTATGCTCAAAGGAATAAGAATTGGTTAAAAATTATAGTTTTCTGCACATGGAAAATATCACTGAGGACTGTAGCAGTAACTGATTAGTGGGCATCAGAATGTCAAGCCTCAAGTTCTCCTTGAATGAAAATGTTACCTTGCTTCAGGCCTTGCTTATTCCCTCCTGCATCATCACAGCAGTCCTTAAACATGTCTTTCCCTGTCTGCTACTGCCATGAGCAGGATCTTCCTGAGTCCCAAATGTAATCACTGTCCTGTTTGCTTGAACCTGTTTTGGAGGTCTTGGTTGCTCATAATCTGAGATGTTCAGTGTCTCCAATTTTGGTCTCAGGGAGGTTTCTGTGAAGCTGTATTCAATCCATCCCCTTAGTGATTTCTTCATCAGCCCTTCCTTCATGGACACGCTCACCCTTTCCACTTAATTCTGCTCAGTCAACTACTGCCATTCCTAAAGTGTCATGCTGCCTTGCCTCTTAGCCATCCATCTTTGTACATGATTCCTGCATCAATACTGCTGTTCCTTGTCTTAATGTTTCATTTTTATTTGCTCTAGATATCTCATTTCAGTTTAAGAACATAGCATGACTTCATAATTCTATGAATTATTTTAATGTGTTAAATACTTGTATGCAAATATGCTTATTAGTAACAGTTATAATAGTTGAGCTAATGTGCTTCAAGAAATTGAGATATCTAGCAATAAGAGAATGGTCTAATAAATATCACATAATATTCCATTTCTCTGACATGCAGGTAATGGAATCCAGGGTCTTACTCATGCTAGGTAAACATTCTACTACTGGGCTATGTCACCAACCCAATAGGTTTGCATTTTCACTAACTTTTGGCAAAAAAAAATTACCTAAAATATTATATTATATTAATTTGAAGAGATATATTTTAAAACTAATAAATAGTCTTCAGGTAATGAATTACAGGTGGTTTCTATTTTGTCTTTTCATTATGAATTATATTTTGCATGTTTTTACATGCATGGGTATATTTCATAATTACAAAAAAAACATTTTAATTAAACACATGCAAATTAGGTCAAATATCAGCCTGCCTGGGAAGTCTTCCAGGAACACCCCTGCTGACTTTATGCCTGTCTTCTGCACATCAGCCTGTTTGTTCTTAGCTTCTGTTTTGATTCTGGAACCCTGAGTTCTCAGCATCCTCTTAAGCATCTCTCCTCAGTTCCAGAAGGCTTTATTCTTAAGGACAGACATGGACATTACATGACCTTTCCAAAAAGCCTAGGAAGTGACCAACATATGAGTGCTTAATCAAAAGGAAATAGTCAATAAAACACAAAATAAGAATAGTTTTGGGAATTAGGCAGCCTCCTACTTCCTCCTTGGTCCCCTGTGTTACAATATTAATCTTTGGGAGCACTGAAATCTTAATGTTCTCATAGTTAAGGACCTTATCTCCACCTTTGAAGCTGTGAAACTTTGTCTCTTCTCTAAAGTCAGTTTCAAGTGTGTCAGCTCTACGAAGCCCTTAGTGCTCTCTTAGGGTGATATGTAGGTTTTAACTATCTATGTCAGAACTCATGTCACCTGTCCTAGTGTTAGTGATTATTATCTGATGGTGGTATTAAAAGAATTTAAGCATTTTAACCATGTATAAATATATCCAAACACAATATTCTACATCCTCAATATGCACAATCTGTCATTTGTCAGATAAAACTTAACACTATGCATGATGCTCATAGGCAGCATAACATCTTGCTCAGATGAGTCCTTAGCAGTGCCTGGTGGTGGTGCTTACATAGCTTGTGCTCTGAAACTGATTTTGTACCTGCATTCACATTTCTAATTTCTGATTTTCTTCACTTAGACTTTTCTTGACCAACAATGTAAAATCTTCTCTGCCTTGTAACTTTGTAACTCTGGTGCCAGTTATATTTTATTTTATTCTGTAGTCATTAGCACCATCAGATATATTAAATACTACAAAGTTTAATTTACAACCTGATTAACTTTCATATGGTAAGAATTTGAAGTAAGCATCCTCATTGTATAGATGAGAAAACTGAAGTTCAAGGAATTAAATGGTTTCCTCAGTTACCTAACAAGTAACATGCTGGTGTGGTGGAGGAGCTTGCTCCTTCACCTAGTTTAGTGCTTTCTGCAGCACAGCATAGTTCTTGCAATGCTGGAGCCACCCTCCTCCAGCCTGGTTCTGTTGCCCCAGAGCAGATCATACATGAACCATTTTATTTCCATTAAAATAAAGCATATATGAAACCTGCTCAGCAGTGACAGGATTTGCTCACAAGTTGGAAGGCACTTTGGGGTTTCACTTGGCATGTTGGTTGGAGCATTAAAATGTTCATCAGTCAGATTTTTGACACCAAACTTCAACCTTGAGAATTAAACCTTAAATCATTTTATGAGATCCCTTATGTGTTGTAACAGTCACATAAACCTAATTCTATCAGGACACAGGAACTGTGAAACCTCTTACATTCTTTACTGATTAGTTTCATGATATTTAGCTGAGTCTTTTTAACTAGTAGCTCTGCAGATGCCCAAAGCATTGGACACAGTTTCTTTGCAGCTTTTAAAGCCAATGCTGGTCTGTTCACTTGAATAGGCTTCGGGTTTCACCTGCAATTCAGAAGTAACTGAGCAATACCATTCCCTTCCACTCTCCAGTGGGTTGAAATAGTGTGTTTTATGTTTTTGAGAAGTATTTGTTAAAGTGAACTGTGCATAAAATATTAAATGCACAATATTAATGTGATACTTGATTCATTCAAGAATGCATACATGTGCTTATTTCTTCATTTCAGGGTCTCTATACAAATACACCCTCACATATTTAAACCAGACATATACCTCACTCTCAAGTGCCTTAACTATGAGATGACAAGGTATCTCTTTGTTGATTCATTGCAGAATCACTAAAAAGGTGATAGCCAATGACACTATCATCTTAGGGACATTGACATCTAAACCAGGAGTTTTTGTCTAGTTTGTTGTTTGATGCTCATGGGTCACAGGTAATAGAATTTTACATTAGGAAATGACATTTTAGGTATGATTTTCATGATTCCTTTATGCAATGGAAATTGTAGTGAGCAGAAACATGGGAGGATATTGTTTATCATCAGTGGTTATCTTGGGGACACAAACTGAGCATGTTCAGAAGAGTTGAAGTTTCGTGATGAAGACCAAACACAGGTAGCTTCCCTTGGTAAAAGCGGAGGACTTAGAGAGTATAGAGGGTCAAAGACAGTGATGCAAACTCTGTTTATGACCTGCATGCATACTGCCAACATGACAACTTCTGAAAACAAACCCCATCTCTGTATTTTTACTTACATACACATTGTATTCACATTTTTTTACTAAGGACAAACTGTTTTTTTATTAATGGTATTCTTTTCTATATTTGGGGGGGCACTCATGCATGCATGTAGCTGTGTGTGGTCAAAGAGCAACCTCAAGTGTTATTAAGCAAGAACACTGTTAAACTTTTCTTATCCTTTGAGATGCAGTCTTATATTGGCCTGAAGTCCACCAGTTAGTATACATGGCTGACCAGTGAGCCTCAAGGAGGCACCTTTCCCTATCTTCCAAGTGCTAGGATTACATGCACATGATATCATACCCAAAATTTATGTGGGTTCTGAGGATTGAATTCAGATCTTCAGGCTTCTAAAACAACCACCTTATCAACTGTGCCATCTCCCTGGACTGGTATTGTTTTTATTGAGATAATTTATTGGCCATCTGTTTAGTCTTTCCATAGTGTTAGTAAGCTGAATAAGTGGCAACAGTTCATAAGTATGTGGAAATGACAGGGCAGAAGTAATATGCATTAGAGTCTTGTCAAGTACTATGCTTGGTCTGTCCACAGAATCATGCCATTCTTGCTGCTCAAAAAAAAAAAAAAAAAAGTCATTTGAGGAGTGCACTCCAGTGGCTCTTTGATCACCTGTGTGGCATCTGGGGACATGGAGTTAGGAATTTTCTGTTTTTATGAAATAATATATCTCAGCCAAATTTGAATCCATCCCCTTTGTATTCAGAGAAAAACAATGATCTTGGTAGAACAATCTTATATCTGGCCCTTTTGTAGAGGGTTCTTGTTTTGACTCATATGAAGAGGCATTCATATGTTTTGAATTCAGTACAAAAATAAAGAAATTGCTACTTTAGTTATTTAAGCATTGTTATGTGTGTGTTGAATTGAAGCAGCACAAGGTGGAAGTGGTAATGAGGGATATTTGGAGGGCTTGTCTGTTTTGTTTCTAGAATGTTCCATCTTGCTTTTCCATCTTTCCTCACATGGGTGAGGCAGGTGTGGCATAAATCCTGCGAGCTAAAGCTAATGCTTTTCCTAAGCTGAGAGTGCTGGCAGAAGCTGGTGCCTGAGGACATCAGACATCCCCTGACCTCTGGAGACCAAGAGTCTTCCCTCCTCAGTCAGCCGGGGGCTGTGGATCAGACACGGTTCCTAATGGGAAACTCTCTCCAATTTTGGCAGGGAGAATACACATTGCTGGGGATGTTTTTGTCATTTGTCAGCTGATTTATTGCAGAAATTCCGTATTCAGTGTCTGTAGATTGAAAACTTCAAGGTTCAAGTCTTTTTTATTGACTTCCAGGCAGACAATCATTGTGCCAGGGTCTTTGATTATTCCAAATTTCATATCACCAAAGCCTGGATCATCTAGCAATGAGTAATGGATATGATTGCTGAGTTCCTGCAAATAGCTTTCACAGCCTTCTTATATACACACAGGGAATTCACTCCATTTGTTCACTCAGTCTTTTATGTAACCACGAAATAGTAACTGAGTGGAATGGATTGTGTTATTCAAATACAGAATGGTTTTTGGTGTTGCTGTTTTCCTGAATGGCCATACTTGAATTAGCAATGATCTTTGATAACTAGTTCATTTAGAAAAGTGTTACATTTCCCTTGTTTTAATAATACATAACATACTCAGGATATAGTTATGGGCACTTTGCTGTAGTGATAGCATACAAGATAGAATCCTAGCTTTTGCCAGCCATCTTTTGGTTATATACTAAGAGCTCATTTGCCTTTTGCTTTTAGAGCCTGTGACAGCTGCTACAGAAAAGCCACTTCTGATAGCTGCCCCTATACTAGGGATATCACCTGAAGTATTCGTTAAATCAACTGTGGATTCAAGTTGGCTCACCCCCGCCCCCTTCTTGAGCTAAAGACAATGCATGAAGAATTCTGATTACAGCTCAAAACTTTCGCTCGCTCTAAGAAGTTACCTTTTGAGTGTGATCTGTAAATAGATATTACTTGCAAACCTTCAATTTTGGTCCTCCATCACCTAGAATGGAGATTGGGTATCAAAGAAAAGTGCTTTCCCTGGTACAAAAACACATTAAACAGTGGGTTCCTAGCAGGGAGACTAAAATAGGTTTCCTATTGTTCAAATGGGTGTCTTAAGTGCTTTGCAGGTGTATCTTAGAGAATGGAGGTATTTATTTTTAATGAGAACTGAAGAATAAAAACAATCACAGCCTGAGAGAATAGCAGATCAAAGCTTTCTTCTTTATAAAACAAATGAAGGTCTTCATTCTAGAAGCTAGTAAATTCATTAATTTTTAATAGAGGAATAGGCTATAATTGGTAATTTAATTCTTTTAAGAGAAGGTCATTTATGCGGTGTTTAAAAATCTACATACTTCCATGGTTTGGAGTGCAAGCCTGCTGAGATAGCAAAGGCATTAAGTGTACAGTGTGGTGAAAAAATACTTGTTCACAAGCACCAAGAGTCTTTCATAACTGTTCTGTTCCAACGGGCGCATGGTATAATATTTTGTACTTTGCTCATATTTTGTTCTTCCTTTGGAGCTGTGTTTCTTATCTTGCTGTTCAAATCAGGAATACCATTGACATTAGAGTTGTATACAGAAATTATAAGCCAACAACAGACCTTTCAGCATCTCTTCTATAATTTTTATGGTTGGGTAAGTATCCTCTCACCCTTGTACATTATGGTCTATGGTATCTTTCACTCACCAAACAGAAGCCATGATATTTATTGAAGAACAACTTCCACACTCCACATGATGAGAAAGGTGCCACAGGTCTTCAGGGTTAGTTCTTTTAGAGAGCATTTCTGCTATAAATTGACAGTATTGGAATTTCACAGAATTGGAGGCAGTGGCATTTGTTAACATGACCTGTGTGGTGAACCGTTTCACAGATGCAGAACAATTGCAAGGCGGATGTGTTTTGTATGATACAGGTATATGCACAGAGTAACTCCACAATGCACGACCCATATACCTCAACAAGGAGGGGCCAATGGGGAGGGGTAGGTCACGGATGAGCCTAATAATGGTACCAAACTGCTTGTACTTGCAGAATAAAAAACCAATAAAAAATTAAAAAGAAAACAGAATCACTGCTGATACCAGTATAATTTTTGAGAAATAAGCAGAACTAATATATATTTTTTTAAAATATTGGGTCATGGTCATTAACAGATGATTGGGTAGAGAAAAAATAATCTGCAGATACAATGTAAACCTCTTCAGCTTTTTCTATAAAGGAAATTCTGCAAAAGTGACCACATAGATGAAGCTTGGATATATTATGCTAGTTAAATGAGTCAGTCCCTAAAAGCCAAGTCTAGCATAAATCTAGAATAGTGAATACAGGATCAAAGCAGAATGGTGATCATCAGCAGAGTGAGGAAATGAAGAAATGAGGAGTTACAAATCAAAGCATAAAGCTAAGTGATATGTATCTCCCATACAGTTTTGATCCTCCTCCCAACAAGGGAAGTCCATCTGTTTTTGCCAGCATTTTGCAGATATGGAAGATAGCTCGTGGTGATGAAGAAGTCCCCACAGAGCCACCACCAACCAATCAGCATGTTTGCACTTTGACTCTCCTGGCCTTTAACTCCGAGTGTTTTCTGTGCAATTCCTCCTGGAATAGGAAACACATTACAAAATGGAGGCAGATATCCTATTTTTTCACATGTCCATGCTCACTGAACTTTGTATATCTGTATTATAAATCTACATATAGTGTATTTGTGCATCACGCCTGCTTACCTCCTGCTCTCCTCCCCTTCAGAGCTGCATGAAGTCAACGATGTTATGTAAACTTAAATAAGCTAACACCTTCCAGATTTCTGCCATAAACCTTATAAGGATTGAAGAAATGTTGCTAGAAAAAGTATCATAAATAACTTATTTACATTTTCATCTTTGAGACTTGCTGCACTACAATCAGCTGTGTGAAAATGGGCAGCTCACCTATCCTGGGGAAAAAAATAAGAAGTTTCTCTTGTCACTGTTTCCTTTTCTGCTCTTTGAGAATTTTCTAAGAACTCAGATGCAAAAATGGGGGGGGGGTTGTGCAAATAATAATATGTTTTGTGTTTTGTACCCTGCCTTGGCCTTCACCATCAGTTTGGGGTCAGAGGGCTCCATAGGACCTTAATGTGAGGGTTGCAGAGCTGTGAAAACAATCACACACATCCCTTTTGTGGTTGATCCAAAGCATGTGTTTTCTTAATCATCTCCTTGGTGGTTTTATTCACACATGTTGGGTGGAAGCTTATAAACAGTTTTCAAAGAGTTTATTCCCTGGTTAGAATAATTCTTGTGCTTAAATAAGTTGAGGTGATTCGTTTTGCTTGTCTCTAACCTGTTTCTTAGTTATATTATATTTCCAGATGCTAATATATTCAGTGATTTTCTCAACATTTTGAAATAGAATCAAGGGCATCTTAGATTTAATCTGTCCAAAATGGATTTTCATTTTTCTTTTCCTCCACACACCTTTCTTTTTCTATAGGTCTTTTTCTAAATTTATTTTTTATTTGAGAGAAAGAGTGGGGAGAAAGAGAGAAAATGGGAACCCTAGGGCCTCTAGCCCCTGCAAATGAACTCCAGATGCACACGCCATCTGGCTTATGTGGGTACTGGAGAATAGAACCTGGGTCCTTAGGCTTCAAAGGCATGTGCCTCAACCCCTAAGCTATCTCTCTCCAGCTCCACACCTTCTTTTTCTACAACTTACATGATTTCCCTCAATAAGTGTCAGTTCCATCATCTCTCTAATTTGGAATTTTCATTCTCTCACCTTCCTGTATGTGTGTGTGTGTGTGTTTGTGTGTCCCTTATCCAATGCTGTGACCCCATCTCTAGGATATTTCCAGATTCTGACCACATTTCATTGATGCTGAGTTTTTCAAGATTATCATTCTCTTGCTTTAGAAAACACCTCCTAGATTCATTATCTGGCTCCTAGATTATGAGTATCTTTGATATGGTCTATTTGCAGCACATTTGCTCAGTCATATTATGTAACGTTTTTCCTGTTTCACCTGTGCTGCAAACACTAATGACTTTCTAGCTAACCTAAGTAACATTTGCAAATATGCTTGGAACTGGTCTCATTTTTCCCTCTCACTTCGTTTTCATCCTTATCCATTCCTTGATTTTTGCTGCCCTTCCTTTCCTGTTCCTGGGGTATGTTCTAGGCCTGCTCCCACCTTCACCTTGGCTATGTCTACCCTCATTTTTTTTTTTTCTTTTCTTCCCATAGATCCATCCCTTCTCTGCTCTCTATATACCTCTTCTGTTCTGTATTCTTTTTCTCTACTGTATTTTGCATATGTTGAACTTTATATATTTTTATTATTATCATCGTTTCTTTTCAGTCCTTTTCACCTAAAGCACAGATGGCCTCAGGGGCCATGATTATTATCTGACTTTTGTCTGATCCTGCATCACTAGTTCCTTAATATTGTGTGTCCCATATTAAGCTATCAGCTTGTTGAATGAATGGATGTTTTCAGAAAAATTCTACCTTTTCATGGCCCAAATGTTATGTTGTATATACTTTTAATATTTAATAAGAGAAAATTCATGCTCACCAGCAGGATTAATAGATTGAGTTTATATGGCTTTCCTTAGCTTCACAGCAGATATGTTGTCATACTGATGCTACATTTCTAGCCATGGATAACTGCTGGCTTGGAGGGTTTCACTAATACACCCTCAAGATATAGATATAATATCTAGATCTATCTATCTATCTATCTATCTATCTATCTATCTATCTATCTATCTATCTATCAATATTTGTCTATCTATCTGGAATTAAATGTCCCTCAACTGTCCTTTAAGGATGCCAACCATAGAAAAATGTAGTTAACATGTATTTGACATTTATTCCAGGTTATATTCTGCTAAACTTTCTGTCATTCCCAACAACTACCTCCAACACACACCATGGGAACTAGGTAGATTTTCTTTTTCTAATTTAAAAATGAAGACCCTAAAATATCAAGAGCTTCAGTACTTTATTGGCTTTAAAGTTCAGTTGGTAGTAGAGTCAGGATGCTAACTGAGGAATCTAAGCACTGTACTTACTTGGAAGGGTTTACTCTGAATCATGTTAAATGAAGGCATCTTCTTTCTGCATAGGTGATTCCTTTTGCACAGTGAGTGCCTTGTGCTTGTATTCATGAAGTCAGCTTCAGCTGTAGAGTACACAATAGAATGAAGTCATTATAGTTTAAAATGTCTACGGAGACTTCAAGAGGACTTAATACATAGTCCTCAGCAATGTGCTTTCAGGTTGGGAAAAGAAATATTAGGTAATTAGAAATCTAATCACAAAAAGGAACCCAGACTATTTCTCTTGGGCAGAATTATACTCTGTACCTCCTCTCTCTGGACAAAGATATTTGGTCCAAATTTGTTCATGTTCTGGCAACCAGAAGGAATTTCTGCTTCCCAGGTCTGAGATGCATAGAAAACCTCCAACCTACACTGACCTCCTAACATGGAGGATTTCAGATCTGGAATGGGTTCTGGAGATCAGCTTCTCTCTCACAGGATGCTACAAACATGCAGAAACATTTGTGATTTCTCCAAGATGGTGGTGTCTTTCCTGCCCTGAGTAGTTAGTTACATGGTCTCCTCCCTATTCTGTTAAGCCTTTCCCTCACTTTACTCTGGCATTCTCTGTCTGTACTTTAGAACTGTGTCTAGGAAAGAGAAAACAATGTGAGTATCTACAATTTTTTTTTCAAAGAAAAGACAGCAATATCAGAACTTGCATTTATATTTTAGGGGTATTTCCCATGACAAAATATTTTTGTAATGATATATGTGTATAACAGCATATAAAAGTTTGGTCAATGATCAATACAAGGTGAAATTTAACCATAGAGGTGAAATTCTAACAAGTATATCAAATGTATCTATTAACAGATATTGATAGGCAGTTACTAAGAAAAAGCCTGTTGATTTAATATATTCTTAAATTACTGAGAAAGAGAAAAGTAATTTTTATAATATTTTTATATAATTTTTATAATATTTTATAATATTCTAATTTTGTGACTATGTAAAGCCTGAGTTCATCATTATTATTCTCAGGCAAAGAAGGTGCCAGGTTATGTTTTAATGGATCCAGATGTCCAGAACTATATTTTCCTTCAGATTTAAATGTTCCTCCAGCAGTACTTTCAAAGCTAGAACTGGTGCACATGACCATGGGGATGGTAAGTGAGGTGAAGCAGCTGCTTTTGTCTGTGAGGAAACTTAATTCTTGTGACACATGCTTTCCATCTTCCAGAAAATTACCATATGGAGTTTTAAAACATGTAATATAGGATGCCACCATGTTTACTAAGCAAATTGGATTTATGTCCCTGCATATCTGCATGACAATGTATAAAATATTTAACACAGGATGCATGTAGCAAACTCTGCACACCTAAAATGACACTTTTTTTAAAAAAAAAGGGCCTTTGCCTCAATATATATTTTTAAATTCCCAACCATTTTTCCCACACATTTTCTTTATATCTGAATAAAATTCCATTGTATATATTGCCAAAGTGTATACCACACTTTTATTATCCAGCCATAAGTTGATGGGTATCTAGGTTGATTCCATTTCCTAGCTATAGAATATATCAACAATGCACATGGATGTGCAAGTGTCTGTTATAGAGAGTACAGTTCTTCAGATATATGCCCAAGAGTGGTATGTCTTGGTCATATGGTACAAAAAGAAAAATATCACAAGTTCTTTCTCATATGTTGACCCTAATTTACTATGTTTATACTTATGTAGGTATAAGGGATCTAAGAGTAGTTATAGGATATGAAACTAGATAGAAGACCATGAATAATAAAAATAGATGATAAGAAGGGGGAACAAAAGGAAACATTTAACGTAAAAGAAGTATGGAAGCTATGATGGGAGAAGAGCACAAAAGAGGAAAGAGAATCAGACATAGAGGGAGAAAGGGTAACAAAAACAAAATAGTTTGACAAACACCATATTGATACCTCATTCTTTCCATTCCAATTAAAAATTTATAAGTGGGTCTTTTATCTATGTCTGCAGTGGGCTAGAAGCAGAAGGAAGGGGAAATTGACACTTATCAAGAATCTTCTATGAGCCTGGCAATACAAAAGCTGGCATTTCTTGCTGGATGCTGACATAAGAAGGACCTGACATATGCTATACACTTCTGAACACAATGATCTTTCAACTACATGTACTGATGGAAAAAGAGAGCAATGTGGGGTCCAGAGCAAGTGTCTTCCAAAGCCTTCTTGGTTTCCTGAGAGAGGATAGGAGCTGAGACACAGAAATCAAGGAGACATCACAGACAACATGAGGTATCTATTTTCTGAACTTGGAAGTTCCTATTGGAAGAAGGCCTCAGTTGTCATGTTGTAAAACTGGGTAAAAAACAGTTCTATATAGACTGTAGATGCTCTGCTTCAAAGTGGAAGAGATGGTTACCTATCAGGGATCATAGGAATAAATCCTACTTTCTTGTTTGTGTTCAAGTGTGTTTACTACATTTTTTTCAGAAAACAAGCTATTAATGTTCAAACAGGCTTAATAGTCTTTAGTTTTTTTGTTTCTCTTCATTAAAAAGAAATTAAGGAAATTATCATCATATCTTTAATTCTATCACCATGGGATATGACCATTGTTATCAACATACAGTATAGCCTCTGATTTTAGATATTATCTTTCATTATTCAATTTTAATATATGCTCTATTATCCTTTACCTAATTTATTATCAATCAGTTTTCTTAATTGAACAATTAAAAAGTAATGGCCTGGAGATAGTGAGACATCTCAAGATGAGATTCTGAAGGGTACTTTTAATTCCTTAGCTCCTGGTCACTGATTATCCACACAGAGAAGAATTACCCCACTGTGTCCATCATAAGACTACAGCATAGTCTTGCACTTACAAAGCTCTTGAATCATTCAGTGTCACTAGCGATAGAGGAAGCAGATTTTATCTCATCCATATTATGTACAAGAAAACTCAACTGGCCTACAAGAACATAAGCTAGACACTCAGCTTTCTAATGAGATATCTTCTCTATCACATCATTAAAGCTATCATTTTTGGTATTTTGAGTCATCTTGAGCTACCATGATATAACACCACAGAGTTGATGATTTCCACAGCAGATACTTGATCTTTCTAATTATTCTGGGGATTCAAAAATCAAAGATACAACCTTTGACACATATGGTCCCTTGGGAGGATTACTTCCTGCCTTCAAATACTGCCCTCTTGTTTTGTCTTCACATCTATTTCTTGTGATTACACACATAGAAATAGAGAAGATTATCTGATTTTCCTTGTCATAAGAATATTAGAAACATTAATTCATGGGTCCATTTCTATGACCTTACTTCTATATAGGTCCCATGTCTTATAGCTGCTCTAGTGGTTAGGGCTTCAGCATATGAATTGAGGACAGGAGGTAGGACACATTCATTATACAACACTTGTCCAACAAACAAAATGAGTTACCTGTTTCTGTTGTACTGCTAAGTAGTCTAAGGGATAGACATGTGGCCATAAACATTGGGCATATCACAGTGTGCATTGGACCACATGCTTGATAAGGTATCCACTGGAAAGTTATGAGCCAATTCTTAAGAGAAGTAGGTACAATGCAGCAACTAGCACAAAGGAATAGACATAACTTTGTCCTTTCTTGTTGTTCTGTTTTATATCATCTTGTTGCATTATAACAATCTTTGTAAGCTTTGCACATCAGCCATTGCATGTATTTTCTGTTTTTGTTTTTAACATGAAGAAATAACATAAGGTAAAGAAACCAGAATCAGAGAATTGCAGGACATTAACTTTAGATAAGCATCCTTCTGTTTCCTTTCTCCAGATAGGATCTCATGTAGTCAAGGGCTGAACTTGGACATGCTATATGCATAAAGGAGGCCTTGAGGTTCTATTCTTCTTGCCTCTATGCTAGGCTTACAGACATGCTACCATACCTGGATCATGCATTGATGGGAGTTGAACTCAGGGCTTTCAGAATGTTAGGCAAGCACCCAACACACCAAGCTCCATCCCAACCCTAATTCTTCTAATTTTTGTGTGTATATATATGTGTGTGTATATGTTGCATGTAGCATGGGTGTGTACAGTATATGCACTTATGTATGCAGATAAACATGCCCCATGTACATGCATGTAGAAACCAGAGAAAGACGCTTTCTTCTCCTTAGATGTCCTATCTGTTTCTCTTCTGCCTTATCTCCCTGAGATAAGTTATCCTACTGAACCCTGATGTCCCCTTTTGGTTATACTGGCAGACCAGGAGCCCTGGTAATCCTCCTGTCTCTACTCCATTCAGTTCTAGAGTTACAGGCATACATGAACATGCCTGTCCTTTTATGTGATTCACTGGGCAAGTTCAGAGTGGGAAGATGCAGTTTAATTCTTCCTGTCCAACTCCAGATTCCTAAATTTCATGTTTCCATTGGCTAAAAGCTGGTAATTCCATCTCTAATCTCAAAAAGTCTTTAGAAGGTAGTACAGAATTACGTCTCAGCCCTGTGTTTAAGGTCATGAGATCTGGAGTTCTTTGAAACCATATTCAAGCACTTGGAGGGAAGAAGTATAACTGCAGTGAGTTTAAAGCCAACATGCGACTACACAGTGAATTCCAGGTTATCCTGGGATAGAACAAGACTCTATCTCAACAGAACAAAACAAACAAACCTGAATTCAAATTCTGACTCAGCATGTGCCTTTTAAGCACATACATGATTGTTATAAGGGCATGATTGTAGAAGGATATATACATACAAGGTTTATTTAATAGCCAGATGACACAAAGTACAAAATCATTTCATCACCCTAGGTGTCAAGTTGTCATGGAACCTGCACTTACCTGACAGCATAGGCCGTGAATACCACCCAGCACTATCGATACTGGAGGTCTGCCATCCTGATAAAACCCTGATACAATAGGGTTAGAAATCAAGTTCAAGAACCTGCCAGCAAGGAAGGACTAATCAGATCATGCTTGTCATCATGTATCCACATTGCAGGTTTTGGCAGGCAGTTGAATACATGAGTGAAATATACAATAGATATCACAGAGAGCTGTGCAATGGGCCCAGAACAATGTGGAGCTGATCTTAGTTGTTAGTCTGCTTTTGGTAACCCATCATTGACTCCCTATTTGCCTGGAAAGTTAGAAGGATGACCCTGCTATACCTATCTTTCTCAATGCTTTGATGCCTTCCACCTTGAAACAAGACATTCTTTGCTAAATTTGCAACCCTGTAGCCCAGTGACCCAGGACACTGAGTATGAAATGGTCCCCATATCTCATTTTAGCAACTAAAGCCTATGTATATGTCCATTTACTCATACTTTTGACAAGGAAAAGTATATAAATAAAATGGAAACTTCAGGTTTAGATACCTTGATTTATCCTACTCTCTGATAATAAGCAGAGCAGTGTGTGAATGGAGGAGGAACAGGCAGAGAAATAAATAGCCTCCAGCAATGGAAAATTGTAGATGATCTGATTGCGTTGATCACTGACAGTGGCTTCCTTCATGAAGCTACCCTTGAATTTCTATATCTAGCCAGATAGCTGCAAGTGCTTCTTTTAATTTGCATAGCATTTCACTGACATTTTGATGCCAAGTTGTTGTTTTATTTTAAGTAAGATTACGTATGCCCAAATTTCTACAAGCTTTTGTAAGAAGACCTTGTGTTAGATATTTCCGAGTTCAAATTTATATGAAACTATTTACATATGACATCTCAACTGAATGGATTCACATTTGGATGATTATAAAAATGAATTTATGCCATTAAAACTCTTGAGTATTCTGACCATAAAATGACACATGTCATTGTTTAAAACATATTTTGCTGTAATAATGATATTCAGATCATTTAGTGGCCATTTAAAAATATTTTTACACCTCAATCCATTCTCTAGATATAACTGCTGAATTCAGTGGAGAGTGTGTACCATTAATTTATTCTTTCCAAATCTACAATCATTTGATAAGCATGCATTTGAAACATATTGTTTTCCATGTCCTGCTGATTTCAAAGTGAGTGTAGTTATCATTTCAAATTCTTCCACCTGCTTCCAGATGTCAAAGTAGGGGTATATTACTCTTGAGAGCTCATCAGTTCTGCTTCAGTGGTTGCAAGAAGGATGCAAGTTGGGTAATTTTGCCCATAAATTCTTTTTTGAAACCTTAAATTGTTCACAATCAGTATAAAGTCTTACTTTATTAAATAGGTTGAGAAGTAGGGCTGGCAGTCATTTAGCCAGATATTCTGTCCAGCATAAGCTGGACATAACTAGGCTGGTAGTTAGCTCTGTGTGAAGAATCAGCTTGTTTCTGTGAGCACAGGAGATGGGGTGGCGAAGACACTAAGATGAGACAAGCGGTGATTGACAGCCCAGTTGGTAGTGATGGTAATTGGAAATTCATGGCACATAAATCTCCCAGTACTTATCTTGAAGCACAGGAAGAGATCTGAGCAGAGGAACCTTTAACTCTTTTAAAAGCATCTTAGAATGATATACCTCTTAACTTCTTCATTTTAGCTTTAATTAAATTTTGTGTTTTTTTTCCTCTTATAGAGAAATATGCATTCTGTTAAGGAATTACTCTGCACATAGTAAAATGAATATAAGAGGCTTGAAGAGGATCTTTGCTTATTGAGAACATGGAAACCTCCCCATGGATCACTTTTCTTTAGAAAGTGTATGGTTTCCTTGGTCTTAATGGGCTTCAGGGTTCTGGTGTATAGAGGGTTATTTCCTTTATGTATGTGACTTCTATAATATCCAAACTGTTCTTTTAAAAATAAGGCCCTATTAGACCATTAGCATGTCACTTGAATTAAAAATAGTCACGTAGAGTGGGAACATTCATTATTCTTGAAACTTCCTATTCTTTCTGACAGTTCCGTATTTGCTGCTTTAACATCCCTGAAATGAATAATCATCTTTTGTCCTCCTCTTCATAATAAAACAACATATTAAAGATAGCCATGTGGTTCTTTCTCATTTATTTTTTTTTCCTCTAGACAAAACAACTCTATCCTTTCTAAATAACTAAACATTTTCAGTGTCAATAACATTAAATGTTTTGACCTTGATATTATATGAGATTGAAATCTTCACTGGACCAGTGGTATCAGTCCTGAATCTCTCAAGTAATTAAAAAAGATCTGTTGGAAAAGTGGATTTATTTTAGCAGTGGCCTTCCACACTCTTTGCCTCCTTTTAGTTGAAGTTTAGAACACTCAGCACATATTAATGCCTTGTGTTCATGAAGATTTGTGGCCACATTTTTTTTTGGTGGGGGAGGGGCCTGTCAAGGTAGTATTGCGTCTGTTGACATGCCAGTGCTCCCACTAGTGAGCACATATACCCTGTAGAAGTCTAGTTCTCTATGACTTCAGAATTTTGAGAAGCATTGTTATGTAGCATCTGGCTGAAATCTAATGACAGATGAGGGAGAAGAGACTGAGAGGGGCATTGAGGCACAGACACAGATCTGGAAGCAGTTGCAATAATGATGTATGATATGGACTTCTCAATCTGAGGGAATGCTCTGAATTTTGGAATTCCTTAGCATTGTGTTCAGCATTGTGGAAAGACCTAGAAAAACATGGCAAGCTTCCTGAAGAGCTGAGCCAGCAAACTCAGTTAATCATCAGAGTTCTCCCAGAGGCTGAACTGTCTACCAGGATCAAACTAAATTTTTAAAAAGAGAAGGCAGAGTTGGACTGGATTCTCAGCTCAGTATAGACAAGATGTATAAACTTTCTTGCCCTTTCCAAAGGTAAGGTTGCCTTGGGATTCTTATATGTGCAGTGTTATATCACACAGGGATTTTTATGGTGCCAATTAGGAAGTCTGTGAATGCGCCTAGGATGACTGCTTCATGTGGATCAAGGTAATGGCAGAGAATGGGTGAAGACATATTTCAAAATCACAGTAGGAATACATAGATAGAAGTGATTATTAATATTTTAAACCCATGTTGAGTATTTTCAAAAACACTGCAATTAACATATATCTCTTCAGTGAAGGGGAAACCCACCATGTCACTTACATAGCATCAGCAGTGATGTCAGTACTACTAAAACACCTTTATGGAGTAGCTTCTGGGTCCACTGGAGATTAAGTTCATATTTCCATGCTTAATAAGGTTTCCTGTGAATTGTGTAATCATGGAGGGCCCCAGCATCTACAGAATGAAGTTTTGCTCTTCAGCCTGGCACATTCCAAACTTCATAAATTTGCCAAAGCCTTCATTCTTCATCCTATTCGTCCAACAGACACTAACTGGCATTATATGCCAGGCATTGTGCTAAGATATTCATGAATCAAAATACATGAGTTTACAATGGACAAAGGATGAATTCTAACAATGGGGGGTCCAACATGAAACATACATCTATGGAATATCACAACAGTTTCATCAGGGTATGAATACCAGCCACTGATGTGTCATTTACTTTCATGCTACCAGTCTTGTGGTAATATATTCTTTTTGCCCAGAATATTGTTATTATCCAATGTTATCGCAAACTCTAATTTTATCTATCACATTTGTGTATAGACTCTTTTTTATTTTTTATTTATTTGGTTTTTTTTTTTTTTTTTTTTTTTTTTTTTTTTTTTTTTTGGTTTTTCATGGTAGTCGATTCTCACTCTAGCCCAGGCTGACCTGGAAGTCACTCTGTAGTCTTAGGGTGGCCTTGAACTCACAGAGATCTTCTTACCTATGCCTCCTGAGAATTCTGGGATTAAAGGCGTGCACCACCATGCCTGGCTGCATAGACTCTTTTACTTTTCCTTTTTTGAGACAGGATCCCACTCTATAGCCTAGGCTAGCATGAAATTTATGTCAATCTTCCCGCTTAAATCTGCTAAGTGCTTAGATTATAGGAATGAGTCATAAAGTCCAACTCATGGCTTTGTATTGGAGTGTATTTCACATTAGACTATGAGACTAGCAAGGGGTAACAGGATTTTGGGGGTGTTCAGGGAAAGTCTTTAAACTACAAACCCTGTTTTTTTTATTTTTTATTTTTGTATTTATTTAGTTATTTATTTTATTTACTTTGGTTTTACGAGGGTCTCACTCTAGTCCAGCTGACCTGGAATTAGCTATGTAGTCTCAGAGTGGCCTCAAATTCACAGCGATCCTCCTGCCTCTGCCTCCTAAGTGCTGGGATTAAAGACGTGTGCCACCACGCCCGGCTCTTGTATTTTTGTTGTTGTTGTTGTTGTTTTCAAAATCAATTCACAAAGAGTTGGAATAAACAAACTGTTAAAGATAGATTATAAACTATTACACTTATTCAGGGGAGTCTGTTAACCAGGGGAAGAGGCTGGATACACCTATACGATCTGAAAGCCCATGTGGGAGCAGATCATGGGGCTAGGGAGAAGCATGAGAGGGGATTTCTCATGGAGATTTAGAAAATAGAGAGGGCATATACTTTCTCACTTTGGCAGCAGTTGGAACAACATGTTCTTACCAGTATTGAAAGCCCCAAATTCAGGCATGGAGAAATGAGCAGTAGAAAAGAAAGAAAGAAAAAGATAGAAGTTGCCCCCTGATAAATCCCCAATTATGTGGGCTCAGGAAGAATTCAGCACACATGGTTAACATGCAAAAGAGAGTGCTGGTTGGTCTAGCCTCAGGAAGGGATCCCCATTCCTGGGTAGAGTGTGAAAGAGAGAGCTGATTCTATGAGACTGGCTCAGATGTTGAATTTGAGTTCTGTTGCAGCAGAACCATGGCGTGACATCAATTGGGTTCCTTCCTGTCTTTTTATTTGTTTGTTTGTTTTGTGCCTTCTTCTAAGTGGCTACCAATGATGAAGCTACCTACATAGTACACTCACTAAAGGTAGTCTTTGCCCTGCTTTCTTGTATTTCAACTTTTACTTATCGGAATACTGGCAGGCTGTTATGCCAGAGGTTTTGAACTGTGGTTCCTTCTGTCTTATATACTTTTGTCCAGGTCTTTGAAAGTTGGGTTGATTTCCAAGAGTCCTTCCCTGAATACCAGACCTAAAGAAGACTCTTTTGGTCATTTGAGTCTCGGTTTATCATGTTGAGAAAGAGTGTGGTCTTTACAGCACAGATTACTATGTAAAATTTTGCTTTTTTTTTTTTATCTATTGCTATTAATTTAAGATCTTTAAGATGATGGAGGCTTAGTCTCTGGTTTAGCACATTCATTGCAAATAGAACTTTGCTGGCCTTTGCAAATCTGTAGTACATGTTTGTCAAATGAATGACATTTGGTTTCTGTTTTACCTGGTTATGTGTTTATTCTAACACATACAAGTAGGCACACATACATTTAAAAAAAAATAAAAATCAAGCTCTTCCCAGTTTTTATGCATTGTCTTGTTGCTCTGAGACTGTGAGTTGTCAGTGAGTGATGAGAGTATCAGGCTGCCATTTTGCTTTTCCTACTTTTGGCTTTGTGCCTCTGAGCTTTCCTGAGTTTTCCTCGATAGATGCTCCAGAGACAAAGACTCTGTGGATCCTAGACCCACAGACTTATTTGCATTGGTCGTTGGTGACCAAAAGCCTGGGTTATAGTTTGGTTTCTGACTCCTTTGCAATTATTAGCTGTTTGTCTTCACATGTCCAGCAGCTACTGCTGGTACAGAAGCTGTGTTGGAGAAGAAGACAACCCACTTGCAGTGTTTTGCTTTTGTTTTCTTTTATCTTTTATGTTGACTAACAGTTATATCAGAATAAAGACATGCAGCTGAAGGAAGAGGAAGCACATGACAAGGAGGAAGGTACCTTGAAGATAAACTCATGGTTGGGAAGTCCTGGAGATAGGTACATATCAAGGGAGAGGGGCCTGGTCGCCAAACTGTGACTGGAGAATCTTTGTGCAGTGAATACCTGAGCAGCCCAAAGATCCTGAGTATTCTAGGCACAGAAGGTCCTACTAACTTAGCTCTTAGCTGGAAGTTGTTGGAGTATCCCTCTCCTTCTAGGGACTTTGCTTCCTTTATAAGGAGGTAACGGATGGTTATAAGATGCCTCCATTCCAGGCCCCCAGCTCCTCACCAACCAGTCATCCTTAAATGCATCTGTCTACTCCAGTGCCATCTGGGTGGGGGTGAGGGACTGAGAGGCTGATCCATTTGCTGCAGGACAGGCCCAGCTCTGCTCTAGTCTTGAGTTTTGTTGTGTTTGTATCCTTGCTTAGGTTAAGCTGCAAACACAAAAATCGACATAATTCCCACCTATTTTCAAAGAGACCTGAAAAGCGTTGAGCTACTCACTATATACACTCACCCAGCAGAACCTCCCAGAAGTGTTCTGATGTCATCCTACAGCAAGGGTTAGGGTCAATCTATCCTCCTCTTGCTCTAGGGATAGAAATATGCATGCATGTACAGAGCTATATACATACACATGTAAACACAAATGTGACCATCTCCACCATTAAAGAGGTCATGGTTACCTTGTTTTTCAATTGAACACCAAGTTACAAAGTAAGTTTTTAGTTTTAGTTATTAAGTTATTATCTTTTAGTTTTAAAACACTGCCCCATAGTAATAAGCAAATATTCTAGCTGTTTTACATCAGTGAAATTGTAAGAGAAAATATAGCCTTTGTCTATAGAATGGATCTACAAAAAATATTTACTTAATGGAAAATGGTAACAGTTTATTATGAAGATGTAAATTATAATTATGCCCTTAACATTTCTCAGGTTAAGATTTGGATTCAAAAGGTTATTTTATTTACAAAGTTTTTTTTTTTTCTCTTTATGTTAACACATTTTTCTTGAAGTTCAAGTTTAAAAACCAATTGATTGAGTCACCCTAGTGTAGAGTACTATAACACTATTTTGTTGCTATTGTTTGTTTGGTTTTTCAAGGTAAGTGTCTCACTCTAGCTCAGCCTGACCTGGAATGCACTATGTAGTCTCAGGGTGGCCTTGAACTCTCAGCAATCCTCCTACCTCTGTCTCCCAAGTGCTGGGATTAAAAGCGTGCACCACCACACCCAGCCTATCATACTACTTTAACTATAAAGAAGATGGAGTGTTCATAAAGTCTTAACGTTTGTAAACATTTTTTCATACTAGAAAAAAATTCAAACAGTACTCACAGTCCTTTTTTGATGAGAAATAGTCTCAAGTTGGACTTTATTATCATAATCACTGTTTTTATTAGTCATTTAACAATTGCATGGTGCTGATTAATTATCTGGCTGTGTTATGTTAATAAGATTTCAGGGAAGGAAAAGAAGTCACTTCATGTGCGTGGGTTAAGATTAATTTTACTCACCAAAACAGTATTTATTTAATAACAACTATGGAAATAAGCAGGTTCAGATGCTGCCATCTTCATCTTGGTGCATAGCTAACAAGCAGAGCCAGTGCTGTGCAGTAGTGGGAGTCATGGAGACATGCTCTAACCTCATTAGACTGTTTGCAGTTTCGATTAAAGACCATTCTTCCTGTACCACAGTGTGAAATGGCTACGGGTGCTTGGAGGCTGTTCCATAATGAAGAAGACAGAGAGCTCCTTTACAACTTCAGGTCTGTGCTGATTCTCAAGCACAAATAAGTATGCTTCTTTAGGTGGAAAGTTGATTTGTTAGTTTCCAAGGAATGATTTCTTAAATGAGAGGCACCATATAGAACTGAGCCATCAGCACCAGTGTGTACATAATGTAGCAGTTCTTTCTTTGTCCTCTGCTGCAGTGGTGGGTTAATCCCCCCCTTGGCAGAGGGACTACCTCATTGTGGCATGTCAACTCACAACAGTGTGAATGCTTTTGCAAGTTTCAGGTCAGACAAGATCCAGCCTTCGATCTCTTAAAAGAACCTTGTGAATAGTTAACACTTTGAAGACCTAACATTGACTCTGCCAGAACATCTGAAGAACACAGCCTATTTTTTTTAAATTTTTTTGGTTTGTTTTTTATTTATTTATTTGAGAGTGACAGAGAGAAAGAGGCAGAGAGAGAGAGAGAATGGGCGCGCCAGGGCTTCCAGCCACTGCAGACGAATTCCAGATGCATGCGCCCCCTTGTGCATCTGGCTTGTGTGGGTCCTGGGGAATTGAGCCTTGAACCAGGGTCCTTAGGCTTCATAGGCAAGCACTTAACTGTTAAGCCATCTCTCCAGCCCCACAGCCCAATTTTTCATCCAAGGGGCAGGTCCTGCTTTAGTGCTTTGGTTTTCTTTGCCTCTAGGTCTTTGAATGACTATAGAAATGGACCTAAAAAAAAAAAAAAAAAAAAAAAAGAAAGAAAGAAAGAAAGAAAGAAAGAAAGAAAGAAAGAAAGGAAAACAGTGGATCTGCTCAGAGTTCCCTTCACACAGCTTAGCTGTTTCCTTCTTTTGGTGAAACATTTGTAGTTTGGGATGCATATTCAGAAAAATATAAGTGACATGGTAGAGGTTAATCAGTAGTATTCAAATCATGACTTAAACATTTATTGCATTTGTAAACAAAAATCTAAAAGCTAGTGTTATAAATTATATGAAAGTGTTGACAGCCTATCAAAATGTAATTTAGAAATATTAGAGACCAATCAATAATAAGTAATAAAACAGGGTCAGTGAGGATTGGTTAGCTGGAAAGGTGGTTCTGTCTTGGTAACAGTATGGTTTCCTCATCCTGGAATGAATCAACACCCTTGCTGTCATGGAACTTCCCCTTGATTGAGTTTGTTTGAATTCATGTGATTTGCATGATTGAAAATTAAGTCTAAAAGCTGGTATAACTAAGCCAGCTTCTCAGTGGCCTTTCATTTGTTTGTGGACATGAGAGGACAAGGATGGCTAACTTCTGAGTCCTAAGTGAGTAGGATCCAGTATTGTGGTAGAGAGGAGTGGTCTCCCTGTTCTCACTGGGCAGACACTATTATAAGTGAAAGTGAAAAAGAAAGCTTCCCTCAGGACTCAGATCAACTAGATGTTGGATTGATGTGGAGGTGATGAAGGAAAGCACAGAAAAGCATCCAGAAGGAGCAGGGTGGGCTGTGAGGTGTAGTAGACAAAGAGAAGGGCTCTGGAGTGTAAACCTGAAGGAGCAGTTTAGGATGTGGCATGCTGTGGTCAGAGGGAAAATATTTTGGAGAATGAGCCTGAAGGAGTAGGGTGCCATGATCAGAGTAAAAGGTTCTGGAATGTGGACCATCCTATGTATCCTTTCAACAGTTGCTTCACATGTTCAAAGCAATTCTTCCTTGGGACAAAAACAACACAGGCAAAACAATTCAATGCATTATAGAATGCTGAGCTCAGTCTGGGTTCCGGAGAGCTCATAAATGGAATAGTCTACATGATTTTACTTAATAAGCATGTCTTTTTAAGAAAAGCTTCCATTTGTACCAGAGTTCTTGCATTATTGCTCTCCCTTCTAATGCAACCCTTGTGACATCTATATCCTACACTTGGCGAACTTCTGAGTAATCATGACACATCAGTGAAGGCTTCAGAGCTGTCATGACATCAAAGAACTGGTGGCACCTACAGGGGGTATTTTATAGATAAACCAATTAGCTTGGGAGAGTTGATTTTAAAAATATTTTCTGCTTTAAACATCTCTGTTCTAGAAGAGGCAATCTCTACTCACTGTAGAATTCTAAATAATAATTTTAAAGGGAATAATTGGATAGAAAATCACCATTTGGAATTCATTGCATCAAGTACTGTTCTGAACAAGAGTCATTACTGGGAGCTGACATTACTAGATAAAAAGCATGAGAAACAATACCCATGATTAGTCCCAAAGCATCTCCCCTGTAGAGAGGTCTAAGAAAACAGGGAAATGCAGCAATGTGACATTGACAATGCCTACAACATACCAAAGTTAGCCTAAGGATCAAAGTATAATCAGAAGTCTCAGCAATCACCTACGTCTAGAAATGGTGCTAGAGAGAAAAATGCCACTTTATGCCATCCTTACCTAAGATACAAACCCTGAACTAATCATGTGACTACATCAAATAAGCCACTACTGAGATAGACTTATGACCTCACTAGCCAGGGATCTTCAAATGGCAAGATCATAACAGATAAGATTGAGGGGATGTCACAGATTGGGGGAGATGAAGGAGACATGACTTTTAATTCTGTGCAGATTCTTGGGTTGAATTCCATACCATATGGGGCACTTAGCAATACTGAGAAATCTATTCATCAGTTAACAATGTCATTTCTGATTCCAATCACCATCTGTTAACATCTGGGATGTCAAGGGAAAAGTAGATGAGACTTTGTGTGTGTTTCTCTCAATCTTTGTGAATTTGAATTTTTTAAACCAAAATCATCTTTTTTTAAAGAATATCTCATCCTAATTGAAACAATGGATTCACTGAGTCTGGTGCTGTGTCTGCATATATTTGTTTTCTAAGAAAATAAAAGGAAATAATAGTATTCTCTTAAAGATTACTTTACTTGAAGATTTGGATTGGAGTCCTGGAGTTTCTCAGTGTGGCCATGTCATCCTTTCACTATCTACAGTACTGCTTCAGGGGAGGAAGGGCCAGCTTTTCCCAGTGGACAGTCATCCCTATAAGGTGATTCCTGGGCATCCTCACTGACAGTAAGGGGACATAGGGGTCTGATTTTTCCAAGGCGTTTTACTGAAGTGTAAATTAACTTTTTTAAAAGTATTTTTCTCTAGAGAGGGCCACCACATGGTTAGCACCATGCCTTCAAATACCTGGATCTATCTTCATCTTGGAGTCCTTTGTCTGATAGGTCCTATATAGGACAACACAACCCAGAGGAAAACATATTGAAACTAAAAGAGCATATTTCAAAAGTTTTTCTTTAATTTGGCTTATTCACTAAGCAGAAATGCAATCAATTGATGCACATACAACAGTCCACCAAACAGACAACTGATCCTTTTCAATCAGACCAGACTTTCTCATCCAAGACTACATTCCCTAGGAGTACACGGTGGCTGCTGGGTGTTTAGGTGTGACCTAACTCCAGCTCCAAACATCAGCTCCCAGCACCACTTCCATCATAGCTACCAGTTCATCCCACATCACTGTTGTCTCAGATAAATTCGCTGCCCAGAGTTCCTCTGCTTTAGATCTTAAAGTACCAGACCACACAAGAAGGGACCAATTATTCATAGGGAACAATCTGTGTTAAATAAAATTCAGAATCAGTCCAAGAAGCATGAAATGTTGTGTAGGTGTTGACAGCCCCTCATTCCTGTCACTTACTAATTTTATGTCCCTCCTCAGATTGTGCCATTGCCTGAAGATTATTTAAACATGAGTTTTCATATTCTGTGGTTTAACTCTTTAAGACCTTTTGTAACTCCTGGGAATTAGTCATCTTCTTTTTTATGAACATTTTAAAGGGAGCTTATTCTTATGGAAATTTGGTCTTGTAGCAATTTTATCCCAGGGATATGTAGCCAGATGTGAACCTTGCTAGTGTGGCTGGCCCTGAACTTATTTTATTTCTGGTCACACACTGCTGAAATCAGAGGATTAGAACAGTAATAGGAGAAGCATGGCACTCACTTTGAAGTTGCTTCTCTTCTCAGTATTATAGTGTGTGTGTGTGTGTGTGTGTGTGTGTAAGCGCATGCGCGAGAGTGAAAGAGACAGAGAGAGGCAGACAGAAAAAGAGAACAGAGACACAGGGGAAGGGAGGGAAGAAAGGAGAGAAGAGAGGAGGGGGACTAAAGGTATCAAATAAGTTCAACTAAGCAGTGCCCCTTTTATGTCCTATGTCTGATATGTCGATACCCTTCCCCCATCCCACTTGGTGTCACTCTTGAGAGGAAATAAAATCGCAGCAGAGCCAGTTTCCGGGCTCTTTTATTTTATAGAGACGCTAAAAGGCAGCTTATTTCATATTGATCATACCAGGGACCTGGCCAACTGTAGTGTTAATTGGGTCCTGTGGAATTCTCCACCCCTGGGACCAAAAGCTTTCTAGTAAGGAGAGGAATCAACCCACCGGCTGCATAAAAATGAAACCCAGGAGCACGCAATGTCAGGATTGCTGATTCCTGGTGATGTGTCCAGCTCATTTTGTACCCAGTTGTTTCTTTCAATTAGCTTGTTTTGTGTTGTTTCCTCACCCCCCCACCCCACCCCCGCCTTTCCTGCAAAGCAGGGAAAGCTTGTTTTGAAAACTGCTGCCTGAGAGTGCAGGGTTTGGCGGTCCTGTCCGCATTGTTCTAAAGCTCATTCCATATGTGGGTCACATCCTCAGCTCTCCCCAGCCCTCTACCCCCCTTCCTTCCCTGTCCATACATTAGTACGTGCTTTTTCTCTTTCTTCAAACAGATGCACACACTTACACACACTACACGCTTCTTCTCCTAAGAGGCAGAGGTAGAGCAGGTTCTTTCAGGAGCTTG
This sequence comes from Jaculus jaculus, assembly GCF_020740685.1. Classification (NCBI taxonomy): domain Eukaryota; kingdom Metazoa; phylum Chordata; class Mammalia; order Rodentia; family Dipodidae; genus Jaculus; species Jaculus jaculus. Next base: position 123,986,398 of record NC_059104.1, on the reverse strand, counting down.
CAAGCTACTTCATTGAAACTTAAGAGGCTGGTTGCTGTGCATTGAGGTTATGGCAAACACTTCACCTTTGTGGGAGTAATTATTATGGTCCTCTCCATTTCTCCTTCTTCCCACCCTATGTCCCTTTCCCTTCTCCTCTTCCAGGACAAAGCGTTTTAAGAAAGTTGCTGCTTCGACTGGCCCTGTCTTGTTTCCCGGGTAGCCAGACCCTCAGACAGTGAATGAAGGAAGGGGCAGGCAGGCTGGAGTTCTGATGCACAGCTCTTTGGGGACTGCAGGAGAGGCCCACTGAGAAGTGTTTGTTGCAGGCCTGCCTGCTGAGTTTATTATTCTGGTTATCTGTCATTTGCTGTGACTAAAAGGTAAGGGCTTCTGTAATTTGTTGCTGAGAAGAAATGGTGCATTGTTTTCATCCTAAAGCTTCCAACTAATTGGTTGTTGAGGAGAGACTGGAATGAAAAATTTTGCTTGACTTTTGTAGCTTATCTTGTTAGATCTCTCTGTTCTTTTAATATCTGAATGAAAAATAATCCAGACAATCTATAGCTAAAGAAGCTATGCCTATTTTCTTGTTTTCAAAGAAAATAAAAATAAAATCTTTTGATTCCATTCTTCTTATTTAAACACTTTTTTTCATTTGTTAATGAAGAGATGTGGTGTACATTTGATTTCTGCATATAATTTCTGTATATTTTGGGAATAGAAGTTGTGATTTTATCCCAATATGTTAGGTCAGCACAGCGTACATTGCCAATTAAAAATTAAATAGCATTTGCAGCCAGATTAAATTCAGGAACTTTAGACATTATTTAATGGAGTAGAGCATACTTATATCAGTTGACCAATTACTCTAGTATATGTGAATACATTTTAATAAATATAAATCTCCAGTTGTACTTCTTGTTTTCCTAGAATAATTTTCTGAGTCCATACAGAACTCACATGTGAACTGAACTTTAAGCAACAATAATCTTAGCAATAAACCTCTTAGAAAACTATATTAATCTTAAGGTTATGTTTTAAAACTTTACATCCTTAAAGTAATTGAACCTAGAATGTCAGCAAACTGATATCTTGAAGGAAACTTGTGTTTAGTTAAGAAATATAATTTCACAAATCCATACAGTTGTAAACCAATTGAGCTTTACTGACAAAAAAAAATGATTGTACCTCATGTTCTTAAGAGCTAGTGATTTACAGGGACTCTTTCATTGTAGAAGAAGCAGGATTTTATGGGAGGTAGGGATCCCTTAATGACATTTTCTTTTATGGCTGCTACTCAGGGTATGTGAAGTGCATTGCCATGTAGCTCTGTTTATCAATCTGTCCCACGAGTCATAAATGAAGGAAAGGATAGGTCTGGATACTCAACTTAAGTCAGCTTATTTTATTTATTGCTTCATAGTAGTTGTTTCAAAGAGCATGTGGGTAATGCTTCCATCAAAAGGACATATTAATGCATCCACTTAAACAACGAAGTTGCAAAATACAGTGGTATCTTGACTAATCAACTTTAAGAAGAAGACAGAAAGAAGAATGTAGATATTGAAGGGGAGAAGCTAAAAGGGGAAAAGCTCTATTTCCTTTATCATGACAAGGAAGTCCTCATCAGAACTTTTAGAGTTTGAATAAGAGAAGTTGCATCTATGTTTTAAGGTCCGTTTCTTTTTCCCTAACCCATCTATCACAAGACTATTTGTGTTACTCAGAGTTAGGGACCACTGTGGCAATAAATAAATAACCAAAGGAAAGCAATTTGAAGGAAGAAAGATTTATCTTGGTTTCCACATTCGGAAGTGTCAGTCCGCATGGTAGTACTGGCAGGAAAAAGCACAACAATTCACATCAAGGCAACCAGAAGCAGAGGGAGGGAATAAGGAAGGCAGCGAGCAAGATGCAGGTCTCAAGGAGGCACCTCTAGGAGCTTTCCCTTCTCCTGCTTTTTACCATCTTCTGATAATGCCAACACACTGTGATTCTCTCAAGAGACTGATCAGTCATCATTTCAGAGCCCTCATGATGGAAAGGTCTTGGGAGACACACTCACAGACACAGCCATAGAATCTCCTATGTGTTTCTTAATCAGATCATGATCAAAACTGAAATAAGCATCACTATCTTGCTCAATGTCTTTATTTGATGTACCCTGTCTTATTTGCAGTCTCCCCAGGTGGGTTTTATTTTCTTGTCAAAAGCACCAGGGACTGTCATAGTAGTCCACACCCATGACAATCCTAAAAGATTTTCTTCTATGTTTTGTCTAAAGCAGTACAAAGAAAAGACAAATAAGAAAAAAAATCAACAGTGCTATCTCATATTCAAATATGCTTTGCTTTCATATTTTCAAACTCTTCTGACAGTTCAACTGTATATACTCTTTACATAAAATTTAAAAGTCTTATTATACCTCTATATGTACTAAGTCACACCCTGGGTTTGTTCAAAGGACTCACTTGTGAAGTGTTTAAGTAATATTCACTTCAAGTATCTCCCCAAGGGAGGTGGTGATTTTGGAAGCCTGTACTGTTGCCTGTTTCACAGCAGGTGTTTTTAGTAATATTTACTGAATGTTAAATCCTGTGGTATTTTCAAAATAAAATCTGACAGGCCCTGTTAGGTAAGACAGAATTGTTGCAAAGTCTTCTCCTCTTCATCTTTAGTTGAACTTTGAGATGAGCAAAACATACCTCTATGTTTCCTATGTGTATGTTGAGATTATAGAGCATTATTTTGACAGATTTCACAACTTCTAAAGTTATATTATTACCTTAAGATGTATAATTGTGGGAATCCATGCAACATTTTTCAGAATGCAAAACAAAAGTGACTTTTGTATTAATTATACTAAAAACGACTGCCTTGAAAATTATTGTGAGCACTATTCCCTTGACCTTTAATACAAGCCTCATAGCCATACATGGAGATAACCCAGCTAATTAAAAATGTTCTTTTGGGGCTGGAGAGATGGCTTAGTGGTTAAGCGCTTGCCTGTGAAGCCTAAGTACCCCGGTTCGAGGCTCGGTTCCCAGGTCCCACGTTAGCCAGATGCACAAGGGGGTGCACGCGTCTGGAGTTCGTTTGCAGAGGCTGAAAGCCCTGGCGTGCCCATTCTCTCTCTCCCTCTATCTGTCTTTCTCTCTGTGTCTGTCGCTCTCAAATAAATAAATAAAAAGCTTAAAAAAAATGTTCTTTTGGGGGGCTGGAGAGATGGCTTAGCAGTTAAAGCTATTGCCTGCAAAGCCAAAGTAACTTGGTTTGATTCCCCAGGACTCATGTGAGCCCAATGCACAGGTGACACATGCATCTGGAGGTCATTTGCAGTGGCTAGAAGCCCTGGAGTACTCATTCTCCCTTTCTATCTCTCTTAAATAAATAAATAAAATGTTCTTTACAGACTGTAGAGATTACCTGCAAAGCCTAAGGACCCAGGTTCAATTCTCCAGGTCCCATGTAAGCCAGATGCATATGGTGGTACATGCATATGGAGTTCATTTGCAGTGGTTAGAGGCCCTATTTGTCTCTAGTAAATAAATAAAAGAAAAGTTACTTTCATCTCTGCATTTTGGGTGAAATGCATCTTATTCCTTAAACCAGAATAAATGATCTTCTTGGATAGCAGTATTTTTCTCAAACAACTCATAAGACACCCAGGTACAGTTATCCTACTAGATGAGAAACCCTCTCTATGGGTCCAGGACTGTGAGCAGCTGTTTATCTTATCAATGCTTCTTCCTCCTTCAGGTACAGTTCCCAATTTAGACTGAGACTTGAAAAAAAGTATGAGATTCCCTGAAGCTGGTGGAACAAGACTTCTTTTCCCCGCAAAAAACAAAAGCTCACATATTATCTGCCACATGAAGACTTAAATTAGCATAGGTGATCTTATTCCTTCCCAGTTTTCCAATCTCCAATCTCTGAAGTTCTTTTATGTTGTTGTTTTTTTTTTTTTTTTTTTTTTTTTTTTTTTTTTTTTTTGTTTTTGTGGAAGGGCTTCACTCTAGCCTAGACTGACTTGGGATTCACTATGTATTCTCAGGCTGGCCTCAAACTAAAAGTGATCCCCCTATTTCTGCCTCCCAAGTGCTGGAATTAAAGGTGTGTGCCATCATGCTCTACTTAAGCTTAATTTCCTTTTTGCATTTAATCAATTCCTCTGCAAAGTCAGCCTGACTATCACACTTGTTTTAAGAATACAAATTTGCTTCAAAGCACTTGAGATATTAAAGGAAAGATATAAGCAGATGTGTGTACTTTAGCATGACAGTCTCTGTAAAGCAACAGTAGGTGAATACAGAAAATGAGTCAGCTACACACATGTAGGAAGACTACACTGCACCCATTAAGAGAGTTCGTGCCTCACCCATGCACATCTAGTTTAACAGTTTTCCCTCTAATTTGAAAACACTTCTCCTACCACTTCAAGAAACCCGTAAGCCATATAACTTATGCCTTCTTCCCCAACACATTCTGAAACTTTTAAGGATGTGTCATGTCATATATATTATACTATTTATATATTTATTGTAGTATTTATATGTTTCGTGTGAGTCAAAGTGCTACCTTCTTTGTTAATTTTAATTCATGGTTGCTGACAGCTTTGCATATATGTGTAATGGGCATGAATATGTTCATGGGTGTTCATATGTGGATGCCTGTGTGTACAGATGCTTGTGGATATGTGCATCTGTGCTTGTGGAAGCCAGAGGACAACCTCGGGTATTATCCTCAGGAATATCATCTACCTTCTTAGAAAGTCTCAATTGTCTTAGAGCTCACCATTTAGCATAGATTGACTAGCCAGTGGGGTCCTGGGATACAACCTGTCTCTGCCTCCCAAGCAGAGAATGAAGTCATGTGCTTCCATGTCTGGCATATAGTTTTCATGCTTATAAGTAAGCACTTTACCAATCCCTGACAACATTATAATCATTTTTTACCTAACCTATTTCATCCAATATACTGTTTGGTTTTTAAGTGTGATTCTATAGTGAACAAAGAATTTTAGGAATACATTTGCTATTGGAAAAACCAACTGGATTTTGGTATTATAAAACTGTTCAAGACTGGATGATAAGCACATTTATTGTGCCCTCACTTTATTTCCTATGAGTCTGCACAACAGGGAATGCTTTTCCCTTTAACTTTTATCAAACTAGCTCTAAAGGATTACCTCAGAAGAATCATTTTTTAAAAATATTTAATTAACTAATTTATTTATTTATCGGAGAGAGAGAGAGAGAGAGAGAGAGAGAGAGAGAGAGAGAAAGAGGAAAAAAATGAGGTAAATAGAGATAGAATGGGCACTCCAGAGCCTCTCACCACTACAAATGAACCTCTAATGCATGTGTCACCTTGTGCATCTTGTTATGAGTATTGGGGAATTGAGGCTGGGTTGTAATGCTTTCCAGACAAGTGCCTTAACCACTCAGCCATTTCTCTAGCTCAGAAGAATCATTTTTTAAAAGCTTCAAACATCTAGGGATATTATTTAATTAAGGGACTAAGAAGTTTTGTGGTGTTGCAGTCAGGTTAGCATTGCTGGGAGAAATCACCTGACCAAGAGCACCTTTTGGGGAAAAAAAAAAAAGTTTATTTTGGCTTATAGGCTCAAGGAAGCTCCATGATGGCAAGGAAAAATGATGGTATGAGTAGAGGGTGGATATCACCCCCTGGCCAACATAAGGTGGACAATAGCTACAGGAGAGTGTGCCAAAAACTGGCATGGGGAAACTGGCTATAACACCCATAAGTCCACAGGGGGACAACTGAATCAAGCCACCACATTCTGCCCCTGGTCCCCATAAACTGATAACCATACATAATGTAAACTGCAATGCATTTATCCAACTTTAAAAGTCCCTGTAGTATTTTTTTTTTCAATCCTAATGATGTTCAAACATCTCTACAATCCAAGGTATTTTTTTTTAATTTTTATTAACATTTTCCATGATTATAAAATATATCCCATGGTAATTCCCTCCCTCCCCACCCCCACACTTTCCCGTTTGAAATTCCATTCTCAATCATATTACCTCCCCATTACAAACATTGTAATTACAAATATACAATATCAACCTATTAAGTATCCTCCTCCCTTCCTTTCTCCACCCTTTATGTCTCCTTTTCAACTTACTGGCCTCTGCTACTAAGTATTTTCATTCTCACGCAGAAGCCCAGTCATCTGTAGCTAGGATCCCCATATGAGAGAGAACATGTGGCGCTTGGCTTTCTGGGCCTGGGTTACCTGACTTAGTATAATACTTTCCAGGTCCATCCATTTTTCTGCAAATTTCATAACTTCATTTTTCTTTACCGCTGAGTAGAACTCCATTGTATAAATGTACCACATCTTCATTATCCACTCATCTGTTGAGGGACATCTAGGCTGGTTCCATTTCCCAGCTATTATAAATTGAGCAGCAATAAACATGGTTGAGCATGTACTTCTAAGGAAATGAGATGAGTCCTTTGGATATATGCCTAGGAGTGCTATAGCTGGGTCATATGGTAGATCAATCTCTAGCTGCTTTAGGAACCTCCACACTGTTTTCCACAATGGCTGGACCAGATTGCATTCCCACCAGCAGTGCAGAAGGGTTCCTTTTTTTCCACATCCCCGCCAACATTTATGATCATTTGTTTTCATGATGGTGGCCAATCTGACAGGAGTGAGATGGAATCTCAATGTAGTTTTAATCTGCATTTCCCTGATGACTAGTGACGTAGAACATTTTTTTAGGTGCTTATATGCCATTCGTATTTCTTCCTTTGAGAACTCTCTATTTAGCTCCTTAGCCCATTTTTTGATTGGCTTGTTTGATTCCTTATTAGTTAACTTTTTGAGTTCTTTGTATATCCTAGATATTAATCCTCTATCAGATATAGAGCTGGCGAAGATTTTTTCCCATTCTGTAGGTTGCCTCTTTGCTTTTTTCACTGTGTCCTTTGCGGTGCAAAATCTTTGTAATTTCATTAGGTCCCAGTGGTTAATCTGTGGTTTTATTGCCTGAGCAATTGGGGTTGTATTCAGAAAGTCTTTGCCAAGACCAATATGTTGAAGGGTTTCCCCTACTTTTTCCTCTAGCAGTTTCAAAGTTTCCGGTCTGATGTTAAGGTCTTTAATCCATTTGGACTTAATTCTTGTGCATGGCGAGAGAGAAGAATCTATTTTCATCCTTCTGCAGATATTTATCCAGTTTTCAAAACACCATTTGCTGAAGAGGCTGTCTCTTCTCCAATGAGTATTTTTGGCATTTTTATCGAATATCAGGTGGCTATAGCTACTTGGGCTTACATCTGGGTCCTCTATTCTGTTCCACTGATCTACATGTCTGTTTCTGTGCCAGTACCATGCTGTTTTTGTTACTATGGCTCTGTAGTATAGGTTAAAATCAGGTATGGTGATACCACCAGCCTCTTTTTTGTTGCTCAGTATTATTTTAGATATTCGAGGTTTTTTGTGATTCCAAATGAATTTTTGGATTGTTTTATCTATTTCCATGAAGAAAGCCTTTGGAATTTTGATAGGGATTGCATTAAATGTGTAGATTGCTTTTGGTAAGATTGCCATTTTCACGATATTGATTCTTCCAAGCCAGGAACAAGGGATGTTTCTCCACTTTCTAGTGTCTTCTGCAATTTCTCGCTTGAGTGTTTTAAAGTTCTCATTGTATAGATTCTTTACTTCCTTGGTTAGGTTTATTCCAAGGTATTTTATTTTTTTTGATGCAATTGTGAATGGGAGTGATTCTCTGATTTCATCCTCTGTGTGTTTGTTGTTAGCATATACGAAGGCTACTGATTTCTGTGTATTTATTTTGTATCCCGCTACATTGCTGTAGGTTTTGATCAGCTCTAACAGCTTGCTAGTAGAGTCTTTAGGGTCCTTTATGTATAGAATTGTGTCATCTGCAAATAATGATAACTTGATTTCTTCCTTTCCAATTTGTATCCCTTTTATGTGTGTCTCTTGCCTTATTGCTATGGCTAAGACTTCCAAAACTATATTAAATAGAAGTGGAGACAGTGGACACCCTTGTCTTGTTCCTGATTTTAGTGGAAAAGCTTCCAGTTTTTCCCCATTTAGTAATATGTTGGCTGTAGGCTTGTCATAAATAGCCTTTATTATATTGAGATATGTTCCTTCTATTCCCAGTCTCTGTAGGACTTTTATCATGAAGGGATGTTGGATTTTGTCAAATGCTTTCTCTGCATCTAATGAGATGATCATGTGATTTTTGTCCTTCAACCCATTTATGTAATGTATTACATTTATAGATTTGCGTATGTTGAACCATCCCTGCATCTCTGGGATAAAGCCTACTTGGTCCGGGTGAATGATCTTTTTGATATACTCTTGTATTCTGTTTGCCAATATTTTGTTGAGAATTTTTGCATCTATGTTCATGAGGGAGATTGGTCTGTATTTTCTTTTTTTGTTCTATCTTTGCCTGGTTTTGGTATCAGGGTGATGCAGGCCTCATAGAAGGAGTTTGGTAGAATTCCTTCTTTTTCTATTTCCTGGAAAAGCTTGAGAAGCAATGGTGTTAGCTCTTCCTTAAAAGTCTGGTAAAATTCAGCAGTGAATCCATCGGAGCCTGGGCTTTTTTTAGTTGGGAGATTATTGATAACTGCTTGGATCTCCATGTTTGTTATAGGTCTATTTAAGTGATTAATCTCATTTTGATTTAATTTAGGTAGGTCATATAGATCAAGGAAATCATCCATTTCTTTCAGATTTTCATACTTTGTGGAGTATATGCTTTTATAGTATGTCCCTATAATTTTTTGAATTTCTCTGGAATCTGTTGTGATGTTACCTTGTTCATCTCTGATTTTATTAATTTGTGTCTCTTCTCTCTTTCTTTTGGTCAGATTTGCTAAGGGTTTATCAATCTTGTTTATCCTTTCAAAGAACCAACTCTTTGTTTCATTAATTCTTTGGATTGTTCTTTTTGTTTCTATTTCATTAATTTCTGCCCTAATCTTTATTATTTCTTCCCGTCTACTACTTTTTGGTTTGCCTTGTTCTTCTTTTTCCAAGGCTTTAAGGCGAAGCATTAGGTCGTTTACTTGCGACCTTTCTAATTTCTTAATATAGGCACTTAAGGCTATAAATTTACCTCTTAGAACTGCCTTCATTGTGTCCCAGAGATTTTGGTATGTTGTGTTCTCATTAATATTTGACTCTATAAATTTTTTGATTTCCTTTTTGATTTCTTCATTGACCCACTCATCATTTAGTAGTGTATTGTTTAGTTTCCATGATTTTGTGTATGCTCTATAGCCTTTCTTGCTACTGATTTGTAGTTTAATTCCATTGTGGTCAGATAGAATGCAAGGAATTATTTCAATTTTCTTGAATTTGTTAAGATTTGCTTTGTGTCCTAATATATGGTCTATTTTAGAGAATGTTCCATGTGCTGCTGAAAAGAATGTATATTCTGCAGCCTTTGGATGAAATGTCCTGTATATATCTGTTAGGTCCATTCCTTCTATGACCTCATTTAGTCCAGATGCCTCTATGTTTATTCTTTCCCTGGATGACCTGTCAATTGATGAGAGTGGGGTGTTAAAGTCACCCACCACCACTGTGTTTGGTGTTATCTGTGACCTTAGTTCTAATAGTGTTTGTTTGACGAATTTGGGAGCCCCCATGTTAGGTGCATATATGTTTAGGATTGTAATGTCCTCCTGTTGGAGTGTGCCCTTAATCAATATAAAGTGACCTTCCTTATCTTTCTTGACTAACGTCGGACTAATGTCTACCCTGTCTGATATTAGGATAGCAACCCCTGCTTGTTTTCTAGGCCCATTTGCTTGAAACACCGTCTTCCAACCTTTCACCCTACGATAATGTCTATCCTTTGTAGAAAGGTGAGTTTCTTGGAGACAACAAATTGTAGGATCCTGCTTTTTAACCCAGTCTGCAAATCTATGTCTTTTCGTTGGGGCATTGAGACTGTTGATATTAAGAGATATTATTGAAAGGTGTGTATTTATGTTTGCCATTTGTGTGTGTGTGTGTGTGTGTGTTACTGGTTCTACCTGTGCTCTCTTCTGTTAACTGGTATTTGAGTGTAGCTGGTTTTTTCTAGGTTCCTTATATGTGTGTTTTTCCTTTTGTTCAGCATGGAGGATTCTATCAAGTATTTTCTGTAGAGCTGGTTTTGTCTTCAGATACTCCTTTAACCTGCTTTTGTCATGGAATGTCTTTATTTCTCCATCTATTTGAATGGATAACTTTGCAGGATAAAGTAACCCTGGTTGACAGTTGTTATCTTTCAGAACTTGGAATATATCACTCCAAGCCCTTCTGGCTTTAAAAGTTTGTGTTGAATAATCTGCTGTAATCCTGATGGGCTTGCTTTTGTAGGTAACTTGATTTTTCTCTCTAACTGCTTTCAATATTTTTTCTTTGGTTTGTGTGTTTGGAAGTTTGAGTATAATGTGGCGAGGAGAGGTTCTTTCTGGGTTTTGTCTGGCTGGGGTTCTAAAGGCTTCCTGTATCTGTATTGGCACCTCTTTCCCAATTTGGGGAAAATTTTCCTCTACGATTTTGTTGAAGATGCCTACTATGCCTCTGGAGTGGAGTTCTTCTCCTTCTACTATGCCCTGAATTCTTATATTGGATCTTTTCATAGTGTCCCGAATATCTTGAAATTCCCACTCATACTTTTCTATAAGTTTGTCTTTCTCTTTGTTGGACTGCATTAGGTCTGCCACCTGATCTTCTAGCTTAGATATTCTGTCCTCTCCCTCATCCATCCTACTGGTGAGATTTTCTACAGAGTTTTTTTATTTCATTAACTGTGTTCTTCATTGCTAATAATTCTGACTGGTTTTTCTTTATTATTTCTATTTCCCTATTTATGTCTTGTATTGCCTTCTTTATTTCATTAAATTGGTGTCCTGCCTCTTCTTTGATTCCTTTGATTTCCTCTTTGATTTCCTCTTTGATTTCTTCTTTGATTGTTTTCATGTGTTCTTTGACCTCTTTGAACATATTTATAATTATTCTTTTGAACTCTTTCTCAGGCATTTCCTCTAACTCTTTCTCACTGGAGGACATTTCTGATGCATTAATACTTTTAGGTGGATTTATATCGTCTTGCTTTTTAGTGTTTCTTGTGTTATAATGTATATATTTTTGCATCTTGGATTAAGTTAATGCTTGGATTTTCTAGCTAGCTGTGTATTCTTAGCTGTATCAATTGGTTTGATGTAATATATTTTCAGGGTAGGACCTTAAGGTATTAGGTGTGGCTCTTAAGACTCTCAGAGTATCTACAAAGATGTTCTTAGGGGTTGAGTTTCCCTGCTATAGGAGTATTCAAGCAGGCTGAGTGGAATAAAATACTGGTAGATTCTAAAATTTAACTAAACACTGTACACATTCAGTCAAAAACAGCCCCGAGTATGTATGCAAGAGTAGTTATTATAATGACCAGATCCTCTATCAACAAAGAGGTTTAGATTTCTGGTCTGTTGAGGTATCCAAGTCAGCTTGTGACCAAGTGAGTCCCTTCCCTGGTGCAATCCCATGTACCTTGTGTGATTGTGGTCTCAGTCAAGTTGCTGCCTGGGTCGTCGGGCTGCTGTTCTGATTTCTGGAGCTGGGCACTTGCTTTTCCTACGGGGCAAACTGAGCCACTGCTGCTGCCTCTGCTGCTGTTGTAGCTGCCACCACCGGAGCCACCACCGCTGCTGAAGCTGCCGCTGCCGTGTCCACCGCCGCTGCTCCCCCCGAAGCCGCTGCTGCGGGATCTGCCGCCGCTGCCGCTCCTGGGTCCGCTGCTGCTGGGGCCGCTGGTACTGGTGCTGGAGCCGCTGAAGTTGCTGCCGAACTCTGCTCCTGCTTGGGTCCTGCTGTCAGCCCAAGTTGGCGTGGCTGGTCCCGGGCTGCTGCTGTGTTCGCTGGAGCTGGGTTCAGGCGGTGGGGGAGGGGAGGGAGCCGCGGCTGCTCTGGTTGTATCGCTGTTCCACGTGTCCTTCTACCTCGCGGTCTGCTCCTCCCTCCGTTGCTCGCTGTCGCTCTCCCCTCACGTTTCCCGAGTTGCGGAGAGCGCGGTGTGAGGGGAAAATCCCGCACCTGGCTTGTCCTGCGGCTCGAGCCGAGAGTCCGGCGGCTTTCTGCCGCACCGCGGCTGCGGCGGTTGGCCGAGCTGCCCCGGAGCCGCTGTTCCCGCCTGTGCAGGCTCTGGATGCTCTATAACTCTTCTACTTCTCCGCTGCCGCCTCAATTTCCTATACACCTCACTTTTTAGTAAAAGTTTGTATTTTGCTGAGTTTTTTTGGTCTTTTTCCCCCCTAAGCTGCTTTGGCGTGGTACCTACGCCGCCATCTTAACCGGAAGTCCTCCAAGGTATTTTTATTGAGCTATAATACCAAAAACTCCCCCATAAAATTAAAAAAAAGTCACAGAATAATCATTCACACTGCAAAAGATAGCATTAGGCATAGCAAAGGAATCATCAATACACGATTTAAACAGGACAGTCATCAAACCCTGTAGCTCTAAGTCCAACAAATCTAATCAATGACAAGTCTCCAAATTTGATAATTCCTTTTTTTTTTTAATTTTTATTTATTTATTTGAGAGTGACAGACACAGAGCGAAAGACAGATAGAGGGAGAGAGAGAGAGAATGGGCGCGCCAGGGCTTCCAGCCTCTGCAAATGAACTCCAGACGCGTGCACACCCTTGTGCATCTGGCTAACGTGGGACCTGGGGAACTGAGCCTCGAACCAGGGTCCTTAGGCTTCACAGGCAAGCACTTAACTGCTACGCCATCTCTCCAGCCCCCAAATTTGATAATTCTAACCAGCATCAAGTCTCTGGAGTTCCAATCACAGCCCTCCAGCTAGGCTACTCACAGTACTGGAAGAATTCATCCAGGGCTGACAGCTTTCTTTAGCAGGCATCTCATGGTCCCAGCATCTCCACTGCGTCTCCACTGCAATCCACAGTTCATCCTGATGGCTCCATTGGGTCTCCATGCAGGCAAACCAACAAACCTGCTTCACACTGCCCATGGCTGTTTCCTAAACACAAGACCATGTTCCAAGTTCAATGACCCTCTCTTTCCTGTCTTTCTCTCTCTTTTTCTTTCTACCTTTCTTTCTTTCTATCTTTCTTTCTTTCTTTCCTTCTTTCTTTCTTTCTTTCTTTCTTTCTTTCTTTCTTTCTTTCTTTCTTTCTTTCTTTCTTTCTTACTGGTGTTTCAAGGTAAGGTCTCACTTACTCCAGGCTGACCTGGAATTTACTATGTATTCTCAGAATATACTATGTATTCTCATGGTGGAACTCACAATGATCCACCTACGTATGCCTCCCAAGTGCTAGGATTAAAGGCGTGTGCTTCCATGCCTGGCTATTCCTGTATTTCTTACACTCCATAATACTGGTAGGGTCCACATTTATTAATCCAGGGGGAATAAAGCAGACATTGAAGAACAGGACACTCCTTGAGCATTCAGGCCCCTTCAGATGACTGCATTCTTTCTGCTGTCTCAATACAGTTCAGCTGGCCAAATCTCAATGGTTGTGATCACTCATTACAGCTGAACAGGCAGCAGCTTTGTCCTAAAGGTTTCTTTCTGTGCCATAACTCTCTGCTCACAGCAGTCTGTTTCTATGCAATGTGACCCTGCACAAATTCTCAGGACATAGGCATCACAGCAAGTCTCTCAAACAAACTGTTTCTAATCCAGTCCAAGCAAAGCTCTTTCTCACCCTTGTAAACCAAACCTCACAGTACATAGTCCTTACTGCATTCAGGTCTTTCAACTCTGACGAGAATAGTCTATCAAGCTGTACTTACAGCATTGCAAGGCATCTCTTTGGCCGAGGTTTCAAATCCTTCCACATTCCTTTTGAAAGTCAGCTCCAAAAGGCCAAAGCCAAAGAGTCAGGAGTCCAACAGCAATCCCAGTCCTCAGTACCACTTTAATTTTGCAGTCAGGTTCTCATTGTTGGCAGAAATCACCCAACCAAGAGCAGCTTTGGAGGAGGGGGAGGTTTATTTTGGCTTGGTGAAGCTCCATGATGTCAAGGAAAAATGAAGGCACGAGCAGAGGGTGGACATTACCCTCTGGTCAACATAAGGTGGACAATAGGAGAGTGTGCCAAACACTGGCATAGGGAAAACTGTCTATAACAGCCATAAGCCCACCTCCAACAATGCATTGCCTCCAGGAGGCTTTAACTTTCAGTTGCCATCAGCTGGGGAGCCTAGCATACAGAACACCTAAGTTTATGTGGAACACCTGAATCAAACCACTGCATGTGGTTTTGACAAAGTAACAAATAGATTATTGCAGTATAAAATTGTTAACAGATTTAAAGGTACAGATGAAAACATAGCAATGTAACCCTGCTCATACTGACATGAAACTTTGTCAAACAAACCCACATTTTATCATTTCTATCTTTGATGGTAGTTTTTTATGTGATTTTTTGGTGTGCTGAATCTTTTTAAAGATTTACTTTTTATTTATTTCAGACAGAGAGAGGGATAGAGAGACAGAGAAAGTGTGAGAGAATGGGCATGCCAGAGCCTCTAGCCACTGCAAATGAATTCCAGATACGTGCGACCCCCTTGTGCATCTGACTAACGTGGGACCTGGAGAATTGAACTTGAGTACTTTGGCTGCTCAGGCATGGACTCTAACCACTAAGCCATCTCTCTAATCCGGTGTTCTAACATTTAATTACAAGCTCTATAGCATGGTATGGCTCGAAGTAACTCCTTGCCACTTCCTGCAATGGTTATACTATCTTGTCCACTAAACGTATTTCCCAGAACTATGCAGGTAAGTCAACATCACTGGGCTTGAGTTAGGAGGTAGCACAAGAGCCTGGACTTGTGCTAAGGCCTGTAACTAGTTTTCTTTGGTGGCAACTGTGAGGCAATAGTTATGAATTGGAATTCTTTTCCTACTTCTTTTTATAAAATATTATTCGTTCGTTTATTTGAGAAAGAAAAAGTAAGAAAGAAAAAAACCAAGGAATATTGAAATACAAATAAATTAAGCCAGGAATGGTGGCACACGCCTTTAATCCCAACACTCAGGAGGCACAGGTAGGAGGATTGCCATGAGTTCAAGGCCACCCTGAGACTACATAGTGAATTCCATGTCATTCTGGACTAGTGTGAGACCTTACCTCGAAAAACCAAAAAAATAAATAAATAAATAAATAAATAAATAAATAAATAAAAATAAAATAAAAAATAAATAAATTGACAAGGAATAAAGCATGATATTCTTACTAATAGCATATTTTCAGGCTGATATGATCAAGGCCCTAATGTAGCATACCAAATACTAAAATTATAAAAACAAATGCCTAGTCAGTCCAATTTGATTTCCTATGTTGGTGGCATTGAAAACTATTCATACACACTCTGGTTATTTGTCATGAGGTGCTTACAAATTGAATCCTGAAACCAGGGAATCTTTAAATATATATATAATTTTCAAGTAGAAAGAGAGAGAGGTAAAGAGATGAAATACACATGGAAAGAATAGTTTCAACAGAACCTCCAGCCAGTTCAAATGTACTACAGATGCATGCACCACTATGTGCATCTGGCTTTACATGGAACCACAAATGTTAGGCTTTGCAAGAATTCACCTAAGTCTTTGCCATCTCTCTAGCCCATAGTTAAGTTTTATAAAGTATGTATTACAAATATTTCAGTCATGAAGTTACAAATCAAGTTTGTTTGATACAATATTGGAGGGTTGAAATTGTGTGCATACTTTATTATGTACTTGATTTGAAGTAAAAGGTAGTATAAAAGTATTGTGTTAGATCTGCATAATATTAACCACAGCAACATTTTGATATAGAGGATGAAGAAGGACAAAAAGACTGAGACATCAAATCAGAAAGACTACTTGGGAAGAGGAAAAGCCTCAGTGGTACAGGGAGGGAGAGGAGGAAAAGAGAGTGCAATAGGAGAGAAATATGATCAAACAACAGTATATACATGTATTGGAATTCTCAGTTAAAATTCTGAAAAATTTAAATTGTACCTGAATTATGATTTTTTTTAAATAGTTTACCTATTTGTTTGAGAGAGAGAGAGAGAGAGAAAGCGAGCCAGCGAGTGTGTGCCAGGGCCTCCAGCCAATGCAAATGAATTCCAGATGCATGTGCCCCCTAACAAAATAAGTTTAAAGTAAGTTAAACAGAATATATTACTTATACATGAAGGAAGGTTAAAAATTTGTCTTCTTAAATAATTTATGTTATTAAAATTGAATTAAATGACCTTTGTGATAAAATCTTTAATAATGTATTGATCTCAAGTGAAAATTCTTTATTTTAAATCTCTCATCATATACCATAAGAAAATGATGAGATTTTAAAAGATTTTCCAAGATAGTTTCATAAAAAGAATGAGTCCTTGAGTTAAAAAAAAAAAAAAAAAACATAGAAAATGCTAGGATGAATGATCCTCAAGCCTTTGTAGAATCTACCATTTTCTGATATGCCTTGAACAAAGCTGAATTAGACTTAAATGACTGGCAGGAAGATGAAATTATTTAGGAAGTACAAAGAATGCATTCCACTAGGAGGTTGTAAAGAGAGAAGATCTCATTTTGCTGAAGAAAAGTGGGGTTTTGGTTCTCAGAGACAATCTGCTCTAAGGTATCATGCTTATTAGCAGTGGAATAATTGTTGAAGTCGAAAGAAATACATACCAAATGCATACTTATTATTGGCTTTGATTTAACAGAAACCAAATGTTTTTCCTTCAACAACAATTCTCTTTATATCATGCAGAAAGTATGCCCTCAGCTCCTCATGCTTACTGAGATGAATTGGAGATGGCTCACCTCTTGAGTACTTCACAATTAATTGTTTCAGTTAGTCTTGACAAATTACACAACCAAATTGTCAGTCTATTTCCTAATGTCTCAGAATTAGGCTGAAGTGCATATGAAAATAAATTGCTACTAGAATTTTCTGTTTTGAGGGGGAAAAGATTGCTACATTTTGGATTCACTGTTTTGGTCAGCTTTGCTTTGATCTGAGATCGAGACTAGGACAGGCCTTTGAGATCCTACTGTTGAGTGCTAAGCAGA